>NW_026606123.1:0-642206 GCF_029834395.1 Sorex fumeus
TCACTGTATCATTGTCATCCTGTTGTTTGTCGATTTCTTCGAGTGGGCGCCAGTAACGTCTCTATTCCTCCCAGTCCTGAGATTTTAGCAGCTTCTTCCAATGATTGGAGCTCTTTTAGGATCAGGGAAATGAGACTTGTTGTCATTACTGTTTTGGGCATATCGAATAGGCCACAGGGATTTTCCCAGGCTCTGCCTGTGTGGGCGGCATACAGTCAGTAGCTTGCCGGGCTCTCCGAGACGCAAATATTTATATATTTCTCTCTATGATTTGTTGCCTACTGTCTGAACCCCATCAAATATGATGTGGCAATTATGGAAAATGGGTAGGAAGTGTCTTATAATGTGAAAGTGGCCTGGCCTGGAGAGTGGCGGCAGTTGGGTAGTGGAGATCAGCTGCCGGGCAGGGTCCCTGGGGATGGGAAGGACCGTCACCCGCCCCTCTCTGGCGTGCCCCGAGTGAAAACGGTCTGTCATGGAGTCCTTTACTTTGCAAAAATTATAGTGTTCAAAGCAGACCCGAGCCACCTGGATACCGCAGCTACGAGTAACCAAATTGAATAACTGTGGTAATTCTAGAGGTAATACATGCAGATGGGCACTGACCCCCTTCCCAGGGGATGCGTACATTTCTCAGATCAGAGCCAAACCGGTCAGCCTCCCGTTGGTTCTGGCCACGAGGCAGGTGCAAGGGGCTTTGGTGATGGTGACTAGATAACCTCGGGCAGATGGCACGCCCGCACCCCCCATGGGGAGTGACAACCCATTCGAATGTCTGCCCTATCACCTATCAATTTCAGGAGCTTGAGAAAGGTTTGCTAGTGGCAAGGATGAGCTGGTCTCATTAAGATTCACCTACCAGAGTCTGTTCCAGTTCTTTCACTAACAGCCCTGCCTTTGATTTAATACCCTAAGCCTAAGTACCAGAGATTCTGGGGGGAAAAACATTTTTATTAGTGTATTTCATTATCAAAATGAAGATTTTGGTGAGATAATGGACAATTACACAGGATCTATACTTGAAAAATTTCTTTGGAACAAAGAAGACTGTTACCCCCAAATAGGAGAAACAGTATTCCCATCCCTATATCTCTAAGGTTCTTGGTAGGAAGACAGCTCTAAAATTGTGAAGTGTCCCCGGGTCCTTTGGCCCCACCAAAAAAAATGATTCTGTTAGTTACTACCTAAGATTTAAACAAGTATTGTTAAAAACATCTGCCCAAGGCTTTAGCAGCTTAGCAAGGAGAGGGATGTTTCTGATGTATCTGAAAATATGATGAGAGAGTGAGAGAGAGAGAGAGAGAAAGAGAATGAATGAATGAATTCTTACCCAGACCCCCATTCCAGTCCCCACAGAGACCTTCCAGTTTATCCAAAGTCTCCTCGGCTCTGCTCTTGTTAAAGGACGACAAAACCACCTCTAAAGCACAGAATATCTTCACACTTTGCGTCTGAAGTGGTGCCACAATATCTTCATTTTCCCTTTCTTCAAGTTCAGAAAGATCCTGAAGCTGTTAAGATTTAGATTGAAGGTCCTTCTGAACATCTCAATGTAGATTTTAAAATGTTTAATTAGAAATAAAAATAAAACGCCAGCAATCCTTGCCAACCGTTGAAGTAACCTGTGACTTCAACGTTAAGCAAAACTTCCCATGAACTACAACAGCCAAGCACATAAGGAGCACACAAGCGTTGTAGAATATGGACACCACCGTCAACTCACTGAGACCTTATTGATTCTGGGGTGTGACCAGTGCTCCAACACTTTCACTTAGACGACTCTCATCTATCAGGTCTATAGGTTCTCTGGGCCAGCTGGGGTAACACCCCACACAGCTGGGAGTCGTGCAATACTCAGGACAAAACCCAGGGCCTTGAACACGGTGGGCACAAGTTCCGCACTTGAACTCTCTCTCCGCTTCCTACCTTGACAATCCTTTTAGACCATCCATTGAAACCAAAATATTAGTTTGCCAGTTCCTGGCACTGGGAGCTGTTTAGGGCAAGTGTAGAATGTCGAACTGCTTTATGTCTGCTGAGACGAACCTAAAGACATAAGAGAGGTACTCGAGGTTAGGAACGACTTCCCACAGAGATCTAATTCAGCCCACCCAAGACTTCTCAGTACAAGTTTCATAAAGTGGCCGTGAAGAGCAAATCAAACAAACTTTGCTGGTTGCTGTAGTTTCAGAGCCATACTCAGCAGTAATCAGTTACTCCTAGCTCTGTGCTCCGAGATCACTCCAGGTGGTGGTTGGGGGAATCATGTGCGGCTGGGGATAGAACCAGGTTGGCAGCAAGCAAGGTCAGCCCATTAACTCCTGGCCTATTTCTTTGGTCCTTAAACAGTTTAGGCATTAAGTTCATAGGAAGCACTAATACTTATTATTCTCAAGCCGTGGTACTTTTCTGCATTATTTCCAAAATCTCTGATTAATCTGAGCGTGTCCCTGACTTCTGGTGGTAAGTGAAACTATAAGCCGTAAGATCTGCAAGATTGTAGATAAGCAAAAGAAGTAAATTGCTTCAGAGATTCTATCTAGCAGCTCCTGTCTGTAACGATAACCTGAAAGATAGGTAAGAGACCTGCCACCAAAGCAAGACCTCATCTACAGCACTCCCCTCTGCAAATTATTAGCCCTGCTAGAGGAGACTACAGTTTCGTTTATTATTTTTGTTATGCCATTTTATAAGCAACTATCATCTGCATAAGAGCTTCCTAATAAAATAAAAACATACCTCTGTTATTAGATCTCTAAATACATTACTGTGGAATTCTTACATCATTAGTTCTTAAATGACAATTTCAACTTTCAGCCAGGATGTACTATGTGAACATATTAATAAAAATTCAAATGCAAGGGTGGAGAGATAGTCCAATGGGTAAGGCATTTTTGCCTTGAAAATGGCCAATCTGGGTTCAACACCCAGTACCCCATATAGTGCCACCAAGCCTAGCAGGAGTGATCCCTGAGTGCAGAGTCAGAAGAAAGCCTTGAGCATTGCAAAACAAAAAAGAACAGCCATTCAAATACAAATAAAAGCAGAGCAATATTAATTATTGATTTGTCTCATGTGCCTATCACTATTACCAGTTTATAAACACCTTCAGTGCTCAAAGGATCCATAATGTATCCTTTCCTCATTCTCTGAAGCGAGAAAAGTTTGTTACTCACAAAGGCTTGATAGTTAGTTGGTTGAGAGAATAAATCAAGGAATGAGGAAAGAGAACAAAATTAGTTTCCCCAAGTTCAAGCTGCCTGAGGAGAGAGACCAATGAAGACTGATCGTTGAATGGTTACACCACAGGCTAGCCTGTACCTGTAGTGACCGCAGCTTTGTCAACTTTGAAACTTTAGAAGGGTTCTGAGGCCCTGGAGAGTAGTTTTTACCTTAACTTTGTAAGAGTTCGTTTTTTTTTTTCTGGTAACTGTGAAGAAATTCTCTGATGACTTGGGTCTTTCCTTCATTTTACATTCAGATTCGCTTTACTTTTCTGTATTACAGGAGGCCCAAAATAGACAAGAACTATGGGTGCTCTCCAAGGTATAAAAGAACCTCTCATGGAAATGGATAACTTTCAGAGGGAAGGTAGTAATCCCAGCCTGTGCATGAGATGATCTAACTAGAGTACCACCTTCACAACTACATACTGATTTGTAGGATGTTGCCATTATCACTATACTGGTAATGAATCTTATGCTATAAAAATCTCAACACCGCATTTATGAAACGCATCTTCCTCCCTCCTGGGGTGCCCTCACTCATGCAAGGTCTACGCTCTGCCACTGAGTCACATCCCTGTTCCTACGAAATGGTCTTAATAGCCAGTGAGAGAAAGGGGTGGGGGGAGTACCACTCATCAATTACAATGGATATAGCACTGTAGCACTGTCCTCCGTTGTCCATAGATTTGCTTGAGCGGGCACCAGTAACGTGTCACAACAAATTGTGAGACTTGTTACTGTTTTTGGCATATCAAATACGTCACGGGTAGTTTGCCAGGCTTTGGAGCCCAGGGTGCACGCAAAGGGAAGGAAGTTTTCAGTGGGAAATGGGGACTGAGGGTGGGCATTGCGAACGGTTGGCCGAAGACAGAGCCATGACGCTGGCCGCAACTCCCTCCAGCTGGCAGGACTGTCAAACGCACACGTAGACCCCCGCAGAGCCCAGAGGAGCCTGGGAACTGGGCCCTGACCCTTCCAGCTAGTCTTACTGCAACCAGCCTGGGCATTTCTATAGCAGACAGCCCTGGGGGAGCAGCTGCGTGCTGCCCGGATACGAGGGGACACTGTGCAAGGCAAGGGGAAAGCTGGTGGGTGGGGTGGGTAGCTGCCAGTGTAAGGTGACCCGGCCCAGCAATGCTTCCCGCGGCCCCGACCCCCGCCAAGTTCCGACCCGTCCTCAGCAGAGGGGACTGGAAGAGCGTCTGCAGGTCGCAGGCCAGTTGGGCTGCGTGGGCGGAGCGCGCCGAATAAAAGGTGACCATGACATCGAACCCCCCTCTGGGCGGCCACAGCCTTGGGGAAGACTCGCACCGCAATCAGAAGGCAAAGCAGAAGGCTGAGGACAGAGAATGCTGCGGGGCACCGCGGTCACCCACCGCACAGACCCGCGACCGAGGCCCACGCTCCCCGCACACCCCCACCCTCGCGCGGGGGCCACATCCCCAGCATTGTGCACTCTGCAAGCCGGGCTGCAGCAGCGTCGCAAGGGTCCCGGGGTCCAGCACGAGAAATTGTCGTGGCTGCTGACAGCCACGGGGCCCTTGGCACACGGCAGGACGCGGGCCCACGGCGGGAAGTCTGGGCTCGCGGGGCGCCTTTCGCCGAACACCCGCCCTGCCCTCCGGACTGGCTCACACGCAACGCTGCGGCCCCTGGGCCAGGACTCAGCTCCAGCACCTGCAGGGTTTTGAAAGGTACCGCCCAGCCATCCTCGGCCTCACTGCGCCTGCGCGCTCCAGGCTCCCGTGGCACTGCGCCTGCGCAGAATGCGCCCGCGCCTTTCCAAGGGGGCTCGCCCGAGGGGTGGGGCTGCTGGGGGCGGGGCACTTTGGCCCGCCCAGCCCATAGTGGATGAGGCTTGGTGCTAAGTTCCCACCTTCGACCCCTGCTGGGTCCCAGCAGCACAAGTCTCTCTTGAAGAGTCCAGAGTGCTAGTTTTGTTTCTTTCTTTTTCTCAAAGAGTTTTTCACAGTATTTAATTATACTCAATATTTCAACACCAATTCCACCACCATGATCCCTTTCCACCACCTTTATTTTGAGTTTTCCCACCATTACCCGAGATTTCCCCAAAATAGGCATTCATCTGGGGAACATAAAGTAACAAAATAGGAGACTAACACCCAAGAAGAGCCGAGATAAGAACCAGGAGGTTTACTCCATGGCATGGAGGCCAGCCGCACATGCTAGGGGAAATGGCAGCTCAGATAGAGAAGGGAGCACCAAAGAAAGGGTGTTGAGAGGATCCTCCCAGGATGGGACATGCATGCTGAAAGTAGACTATAGACCGAACATGTTTGCCACTCAATGCCTGTTTTGCAAACCACAAAACCCAAAAGGAGAGAGAGAACAAAAGGGAATGCCCTGCCACAGAGGCAGTGTGGGATGCAAGGGGATGGGGGGTGGGAGGTATAGTGGCATCAGTGGTGGTGGAAAGTGGGCACGGGTGGAGGGATGGGTACTCGATCACTGTATAACTGAAACTCAAGCACAAAAATTTCTAAGTCTACAACTGTACCTCATGGTGTTTCACTAATAAAAAATTTTAAAACATTTATTTTGTATTGCTTGCTATAAATAATTGACTAAGAATGATCCATAAAGGTTTCCGTAGAGGAAAGTCTATGAAAATTGTTGTATCTCATCTTGGAGCCATTGGTCGCTGGGATTAGAGACAGAGAGCTAATTTAAGGACACTGGGCAAGGACCTGGAGAAAGCAGCGGGTTCTTGCTCATCAGGGACCTTTGGGTAGCAGACAGCACCACCTAGTGAAACTTGAAAATGAGGAGCGCTGACCTTGTGGAAGAGGAAGGTCATAAAAATTTTTGTCAGTGCTAGTCCTGCCTGAATGGGTATTTGATCATTGTATAATTGAAACCCAAGCACAAAATTTGTAAGTCTACGACTGTACCTCATGGTGTCTCACTAATTAAAAAACAAAACAAAACAATTTCCTTCCTCCCCACCCCAATCCCGACCCCACAGGATACTGGAGTATTATGAAGGTGAGTTTGTGGGGCCGGGATGATGTCGGAGCTGAGGTCAGGGCAGAAACTGGGGACTCGAGTTGATTCAAGTCGTGGCTCCAACATGGGAGCTCGTGGTGCCCGAGAGACTATTCTTAGCTTCCCTGTAGCTATTTGGTGGAGCAACGGCCTGGGAGGCAAGCAGGTCCTACCCATCTGTAATGTTAGTGTCAGGGGCTAGAGCAATAGTACGGTGGGCAGAGCGTTTGCCTTGTATGTGGCCGACCCGGGTTAGATTCCCAGCACCCCATAGGGTCCCCCAAGCACCATCAGGAGTAATTCCTGAGTGCAGAGCCAGGAATAACCCCTGTGACTCAAAAGAGGGAAAAAAGTGTTAGTGTCAGATGGAATTGTGTTCTTTTGGGGTCACACCCGGTGATGCACAAACTGACTCCTGGCTTTATGCTCAGGCATCACTGAACCCCTGGAAGGGGCTGGGGGACCATTTATGCATCTGGGAATTGAACTCAGGTCAGCAGAGTCAGGACAGCACCAAATCCTATCTGTGATATTTTGCCTGATCCTTGAAAAAAGAATAATATATTCAGGGGTCAGAGCGATAAGACAACAGGTAGAGTATTTGCCTTGCATGCAGATGACCAGGTTCAATCCCTAGCAT
Source organism: Sorex fumeus (assembly GCF_029834395.1). Lineage (NCBI taxonomy): Eukaryota > Metazoa > Chordata > Mammalia > Eulipotyphla > Soricidae > Sorex > Sorex fumeus. The sequence continues at coordinate 6,874 of NW_026606123.1, forward strand.
CCCATATGGTCCACTGAGGACCACCAGGAGTAATTCCTGAGTGCAGAGGTAGGATAAACCCCTGGGCATTACAGGTTCCCCCCCCACACACACCCCCAAAAAACATAAAGGATAATATAAACAATGTTCTTCTTTTCTAAGAAAAAAATTGGTTCCATTAATCAAGTGTGACCTTTCTACAACGCTAATAATTGTTTTATGAAAAGGAAGATATTTTTATTTATCCCCTTCAGTCTTAAAGTTGTTTTAAAAGTGGAAAATCTTTGATCATGGTCTTAATTGAATTGTTGTTGTTTTTATCTGTTCTGGAAATCTACAACTCTAGAAACTACCACATCATCATTTCTCATTTTATGACTGCTGTAGTTAAAACTCGAAGTAGGAACATGAGGGATTCAAGGCGCACCCCAGTTTTATCAGGACTGATGCGTGTTACACGCAGGACATGCGTCCATCTGTCCCTTTTCTGAAAATTGCCCTGGATTGTCCTTAAATAGGTTTTATTCCATACCGGCATCTCCAAAGAAAATTGAATCAACACTGGGAGAGTGCTTGCCTTGCATGTGACTGACCTGAGTTCGGTCCCCAGCATCCCATATGGTCTCCTGAGCACTGCCAGGAGTGAGTCCTGAGTGCACAGTCAAGAGGAACCCCTGAACATCATCAGGTGTGGTGCAAAAACAAACAAACAAAAATCCTGGCTAAGAAAGATAGGAGAGAGGGTAAGGTGCTTGACTTCCATGTGGTCAACCCAACTCTGATCCTTGGAATAGTATGTAAAATATAAAGAAAAATGTCTTTTTAAAAAGTCATCCCTAATCAATAATGTTCCTCCTTTTGTTTGATGACTGGGAGTGTATCCCCAGCACTCCAAGGGGTCACTCTTGAGCAAGATATTCTGGAATAGCCCCACACACTTGGGTGTGGTCCCAAATACCTCTCCCCGAAACAAAAGAACGACATAGATTCTATCTAGGACTTTTGAAAGATGATCTGAACTCTAGTCCATTCTTCCAAGCAGCCTGAAATCACTGGCATTCTGACACGCTTCCTCCGCCCACCCCTATTTTCTATGCCTCCATACCAGATCATTAAGCTGCACCCGAGCTTTCTCTCTCCACAAAACACAACTGGCTGTGGATAAGTTACTGGAGGCTGATATTGTTTCAGGCCAGTAATTACAGCGTCCATTGCCTCTCCCATTCCCTGTGAAACTGTTCGCACGGTCTCCACTTCACGATGAACATGTTGCGGACAACAGGTTTTATCTTCCTTCTAGTACCCTGAGTGCTCCTCTTGCAGTAGGCACTCAAATTCGATCAGGAAAATGTGATCACTTTCTCCGTACAAGGAGCACTTTAATAAGCCCCCAAATATAGAAACGTCATCGGGGTCTCCTTGGTTTTACGAATGACAGTCAGGAACTAGGGGCCTGGAATTGCATGGGAACGAGGAGGCAGCCCTTGGAAACCCTTTAGTCCTGAGGCTCTGGTTCCATTTGGTTTCTGAAGGGCAAAGGAAGAAAGTGACACGGGATGAAAGCAAAGGACAAGTGGAGAATCCCCAAGTGAGGAGAGAGACAAGTTCTGGAAAACTCCACAGTAGGTTGGCTTCCCCCCTCCCCCGCCCCACCCCTGCCTCATTCCAGGTGACAGCCTGTGAAGCAGGGAAAGAGTGGTCGGCCCTCACTGTGCAGCTTCCACCTCACCCTGAGGAGACAAGACACTGGTTCTGGCTTCATCACTCCCTGGGTCCCCTTTGTGGCTCTCTGCTCTGGCCTCCTGTGGCCCTTCCAATGCTCCCTTTCAACTGCCCTCATCTGTGGCCTTTGCTCTTGCCCCATTCGGCTGCTTCCACATTTGCAAACAGTTTTCTCCCATGACAGGAATGGGCCAAGAGTTGCTCAATAAAAATGTTGCCCCCCCCACCCCCGGCCCTACAGACGTTGGGGTTTTTGGGTTCCATCTGGCTGGCTCTGCTCTTAGGAATTACTCCTGCTGGGCTCAGGGGACCATAAAGAATGCCAGGAAGGGGGAGGGGCAGAAGAAGATCAGAAACCTAGTCAGCTGCATGCCAAGCAAGCTCCTGACCCACTGTGGCTCCTCCTCCTCCCGGCCTTCTGTATCTTTTTGAGGAACTCTGCACCCTTTCCCATCCCCGGCAGCTGTGCACAGGGGCCGTTTCTCCAGACCTGCTTGGACTCCTGTGGCTCCAGGTGACCCTCTGTCCCCAGGCCCACCACCGACCAGTGGGAAACACTACACCACTAGGCCACCGTGATGGTGATGGGTGTGTCTGTACTGAGCTTGTACAGAAATCTTCTTTTCTTCCCCTGCGACATCTGGATATGCTCAGAAGTTACTCAAAGATGCGGGGTGCTGAGGATCCAACCTGGTTGGGTGCTGCAAGGCAACACCGACCCGCTATGCTACAGCTCTGGCCAAACTTTGTATGCCTTGGGCCGTGTTTTTACTTTCCTGATGGCACCGCAGGAACTGACAACGTTTTGAGGATGACCACCTGAACTAGCCTGGTTTTGGTCTCTATGCTACTGTCCTCAGCAACTGCGAAACTGACTCTGTTCTTTAGGAACTTTCAAAGCTGAATTTATCGTGGATCTGGGCCACAGTCAGTGGAGTTCAGGGCTTACTCCTGGCTCTGAGTTTAGGGATCACTCTTGGCAGGGCGCGAGGCATCATATGTTGTGTGGGGGATTGAACCCGGGTCAGTTGGACACAAGGCAAGTGCAAGCGGCATTACTACTCATTATACTGTTGCTGCAGTCCTGTAACCTCAGTTTTTTCATGCCACTTCACACTCTGAGCTCACTCGTGCATGTGTCTTAAAGGGTCCACCTCTGATCTTTGGCGTGGGGGCCTCTGGCAAGCCCAGCATTGTCTGTTCAAGAGATCCTGAGCATTTGGGCCCTACATGTACAATGTGAGCTGTGGATGGCCAGACCTGGCCCCTTCCCTGCCATGACTATCTCTCCTGTTGCCAGTAACTCACTCACTGGCTGGGTTTGATCCCCAGCACCACACAAATCCAGAGAGGGATGGGGCAGGTGCCTCAGTTGGCGAGAAAGGGAAGTGAAGACACACATCATCAGAGGAGCCTCCGGAGAGCTCCTCCCACTACACACAGCTGCAGGAGAAAACCAGTCCTGGCACCTCAGGACTTCCTGGCATCTCTGAGGAGTCCAGTCTCAAGGAGGGCGATCCTGGAGGCACCTTAAGGAGGCTCAAAGGAATGAGACTCAAAGAAGCGGCACAGAGATGATGGGTTCTCCTTGGGGTCCATATCCACAGCTGTGAAATAACCAAATCTCTGCTGTCCGGTCAAGAGAATGTGGAGGGAATGTGCACCTACCACGCATGGGACAAGTGTGTGTGCTGCTCTGATGTCACAGTTCCTTGGGTCCAGGAGTGTCTCAAATGTTCAAAATTCAGTGATCGGGCACCCGCAGAAAGAAGAAACAAATTCGATGGCTCCTGTACCCACCCTGGCAGTAGCCTCCCCAGGACTCCTTATCCACTCCCCTAACTACAAGACTCATCGCCAAGTGCTCCCGAGTGGGTGGTTGTTGGGGCTGAGCAGGAAACAGTTCTAGCTGGGGGAGCACAGGGTGACAGGCCTTAACATGTGCCAGGAAAACTCACACAGCATTCTGCGACCACACGGTGGCACTCTCCACTTTCCCAGGCCAGCACCAGGAAGGAAGGGCTGGTTCCCGCCCCTGCAGTGGAGGGAGTGAGTGAGGCACCAGCACTCACCTTCAGGGACTTGGCTGATGCCTACCAGGCGGGTGGCCAGCCCAGGGAATCCAACCCCAGTGCCAGACACACAAACCCCAGGACCGCCCAGGGGAAGAGAAGGTGAGGAGAAACCCTGGCCACGCAGCAGGGGCGGCCCCTCACGCTAACTCACCACTGAAGCCCCCCCCGGAGGGGGGCAGTTCAGACACCCCCCTTAAGTGCCATGTCCCCCAAGCTACTGACCACCGATCGCCTAAAGTGCCGGGGTACGCGGCCGCGTCTACATTTGGCTGCTGGGGGCGGCGAGGGCGCTTGGCAGGGGACCACACGGGGAGCCTCCCATCCTCTCATTCCATCCATTCCTCCTGGACCACATCCCCAACTCTGGGAGGGATTCTAGTCATGCATTTCCTGCCAACAGCCTTAATTGGTTACGTGATCGATGAACTCTCGCGTTAATTTGAAAGCCCATCACTGCTCTTATGCATGTATGTATTTAACATACGAAAAAAGAAGAATTTTACAGCAACTGCCAAGAGGCTCTTCAGAAAATAAAATGTCCAGGTGGTATGAAGCGGGAGGTGTTCACTGTAGGGCCTCTAACACCACGGCTGCCTGTGATGACTCCTTTTGTTACTCATCCGTTTGAACTGAAATCTCCAGGGATGACGGGATCTCCTGGGATCTGAAGGACTGCTGTGCATCAGGGGACTGTGGAGCCCTGACGGACTGTCGTGCTGCGACGGGCTGTGAAGACCTGATGGAGTGTGGTGACTCTGCGTTCTGTGGTTCTAGGGAGCCATGTGGAGGCTCGCTGGTCTCTCGTGCCAGGGGGACAATTGGTGGTGGGGAGCGCTGTGGTGCCTGTGTCCCCTGTGCTCCCTGGGTCTTGGGAGTCTTGGCTGTCTTGGTCTCCTTGGCTGCTTTCTCCTCCGGAGTCCGTGCTGCTGTCTTCACGACTTTCCTGAGCTCCCTGGAACAAGAAGAATACAGTCAGCTCTTGAAAGGGACGTGCCCCGTCTGCATCACTTCCTGACTTCAGGAAGGTATTGGAGCTGTTCCCCTGGTTTACCCTGCGTCTTTATTGAAAATCTCATCCTCATCAGAGGAATCCTTGTCATGGAGCTTTTGTGCCATGTTTTTCTTACGTGTGGCCTTGAGTGGCTGATACATGTCTCTCAGCCACAGGGGCCGTCTTCGCCAGAAAAAGCCCTTCTGGAAAAGGCAAGGGGAGCGCGTAAGCCTGCACCCCGGCCCACTCTTGTCCTGCCTAAGTGCCGCCTCCCCCCAGTGGTTACCTGACTCTCGTGTTCCACTGAACTTCTATGCAGCAATAATCCAAAGAAGGTCCTTGGAGGAAAACACGGACGCACATGATTCGTAACCCACCCCATTTCCCATCCTTCCTAGGATAAAGGTCTCTGGTCTTGTTTGGAAACTATCTTGGTCTGGAGCCATGATGAGTCAAACCACTAGGACCTGACCCCTTGACAAAGTTTCCATGCATGCCTGTGGCGATTTTTAGAAATTTGTCGGGTCCATTCAAAGGGACCCCATAGTCTCTTGAGAGGCCTTTATAGGTAGCCTGGCTTGGAAAACAGGCAGGATATTTAGTTCTGGTTACCACCGTTGCCCCAGCAAATGCCCTGTGCAATGAACAAACTACCCACCACACCGAAAGCATTAGAGTCTGTCCAGAAGCTTTTCCACTGGTCGCCTCTGGATTTAGTCCCTCAGGCACCCTTTACCGGAAGTTGGGGCTGGGGGGATGATTCTATCGTCCTAGCTGCTTCATCCCAGATGCTGAACCAGAGTAAATGCCTGTGTGCAATTAGCCAAATCCTTTAGCTCACTAGTTTTCATGCTGCAGACAATCGCCCGTGAGCAAAGAAGCCACAGGTATCAGCATCAAAGGCAGGAACCGCACCGAGGCACGGAGATGAGTTTTGAGAATGAAGAGAGGAGAGAGCAGTCTTGCACTTTACGGGCAGTGTTATCATGTGTACAGAGCCCGTGGGTGCTGAGTGGAGGCAAGAAACGCAGCTCCCAAGTCAATGGAGAGGTCCCAAGGGACAGGGACCATGCTCTTTCCCAATCACCAGTAGTGTGTTCCTAAGGGCAAGGTAGTTTCCATTCTCCCTCTATTCCTTTTAATAAGAGACAGAGACAGAGGTTGGGGGATGTGGCTCAGTGGTAAAGTATTTGGTTTGCATGTGTGAGGCCCTGGGTTCAATTCCTGGCACCACACTGAGCACTGAGGCTGGAGTGGTCCTGAGCTACTGGACAGAGAGTTAAAAGGGCCTTTTGGACATGAGGCTCCAACTCTGGCCTCTGGCTCCGTATGTCCTCCCTGAGCACAGGTGGACTGGCATAGGTAACAGCCACCCTACAGGAGGGACTGAGCAACCCGGCCTTGCAGAGCCCTAAGACACTAACACTGAACTCAGGAGGCCCAGGTCACGGGCCAAGAAGCACACAGAAGGGCTCCAGGGTCCCCAAGAATCAGGGGGAGGACACTCCAGTGCAAGTGAAAGATTGTCAGACTAATATTTACCTGGACCTTCCATCTTTACACTGTCTTGCTCTATAAGAATAAATCTGTTTTGGAAAAAAAATATGATCATGATTATATTTATATTTTTCTCGGCTGAGAAGCCCTCGAGGCAGAGAAAGAGAAAGTGCTCGAAGAGGGCTGGGTGGTGCAGGAGGAGCTCCAGAGGGTGGGCGCCGAGAAGGATGTGCTGCAGGTCACCAAGGTGGGGCTGCAGGCCCTGGTGCAGGAGCTGCAGATGAGCAAGAGCAGCCTGGTGGCCGAGTGGAAGAAGGGCCTGGAGGAGAGGGGCCAGCTGGAGGAGCATGTCAAGAAGCTCGTTCTGGAGAACATATCCCTGGCCAAGGACAAGGACAACATCGTCCAGAAGCTGCAGTGCTCCTACGAGGAGCTGGCTCGGGATCAGAAGTCGCTGGTGCAAGAGATCGAGGAGCTCACGGCCCAGAAGAATTCGGCCCTGGAGAAGCAGTCGGGCCTCAACAGCCTGTGCGTGGCCCTGAAGCTGGAGCGTGACGGCCTGGCCCAGAGCAACAAGGAGCTGCAGCTGGAGAAGTACCTGCTGCTCCAGGAGCAGGAGAAGCTGGGCGCCAGCCTGGAGGCGGAGCTGCAGGTGAAGGAGCTGCTGGGCGCCAAAGCCAGTGCCTGCGCATGCAGCTGGACGAGGCCTCCAAGGCCGTGCACGAGGCCGAGCTGGAGGCGCTGCAGACGCAGGCGGCCAACGCCCACCTGGCCCGGCTGCTGGAGCAGATCAAGACCAGCAGGGAGATCTCCGACTCAGAGTACGTGCAACTCCTGCAAGAGAAGGAGATGCTGAGCCCGGCGAGCGGCGGCTGGCAGCCGAGAAGAAGGAGCTCCTCGGCGAGAAGGACCTCCTGGCCCAGAAGTCCGGCCGCTGCTCCGAGGAGGCGGCCGCGTGGAGTCGGCCCTGCGCGAGCAGCTGAACAGCCTGGGCTCCGAGAAGGAGCTGCTGTGCCAGAAGGCCACGAAGCTCCAGGGGCAGCTGGACTGGCTGCTGAATGACCAGGCGCTGCAGGAGGCCCGGACGGGGCCGCAGCCTGGAGGAGACACACGCCAGCGTGCTGCAGGCCAAGGAGGCGCTCGACGCTGAGCGGCAGGAGGAGTGCCGGCGGCTGGCGGAGGACGGGCTCGCGGCACAGCAGGCCCTGGCGCAGGAGCAGGAGGCTCGCGCCCAGGAGACCCAGGCGGCCGCCCACGAGGCCAGCCAGCTGCGAGGCCGCCTGGGGCTGCTGGAGCAGGAGGCCAGGAGCTGCGGTCGAGCGAGCAGGGGCTGCAGCCTGAGCGCCTGGGCTTGCTGCAGGAGAAGGCGCGGTCAGACCAGAAGGTGGCCGAGATCCTGCGGGAGGAGGAGCTGCTGAGCGCAGACGCCTCCCGGCTGGCCGCCACTTCGAGGCCCTCAAGGGCGACTTTGCGGCCCTGTCCAAGTCCAAGCTGGAGCTGCAGGGCCTGCACAGCTGCCTCGCCGAGATCCTGGCCGACCTGCAGCGCAAGCACGAGGCGGCCCTGTCCGAGCGGGCCCAGCCCGGGCAAGAGAATGAGAGCCTGCTGGCCGAGAAGAGGGAGCTGCAGCAAGAGAGGGCCGAGCTCCTGCAAGAGAAGGAGCAGCTGGCCGGCAGGTACTTCCTCCTCCAGAAGGAGGTCAGTCGGCTGGCCCAGACCAGCAGCCACGTCTCCACCAACCTCCTGGAGGCCCAGAAGGAGAACCGCGTGCTGAGGAAGGACAAGAGCAAGCTCGCCTTTGAGATCAGAGAGCTCGAGACGCTGCAGCCATTCATGGTAAAGTGGAGCAGGCCCGACCCCCGTTGGCCCGGGCCACCCCCTTTTAGCGGTTAAGAGGATTGCTCTTTGTCGGCACAAGGAGAGGTGCACCCCCACGGAACCCGTCGCACGTGTGTCACGAGCTGTTTGCTGCGGGCGCAAGGACAGCTCGTCACCACGTGCCTGGTGACCTCTAGGACAAGGCATAAGCTGTGAATAAAACCGAAAAAGCACAGTATGTTCATTTCCGGGGGGAGTTCTCATGCGCTGTGGCTCTTGAAGACGTAAGGGAAGGCATGAGAGAGGCACTAAGTTGTAAAATGGTGTCTTCCAGGGGGACTTTGAGCGGTTGCCCTGAGTCTGCTCACTTGGGACTCGGGGTGCCCTGCGACACCTGCAGGGTGCCCGGTGCAGGGCAGCCTGGACTCGGGGTGCCTGGTGCAGGGCAGGTGTTCTCTCTTCCCACCTCACTCACGGTTTACCTTTCTCCCACTCCCACACCTGTGCTCACGGCTCACATCTCTCCCTCCTCCCACCCCCAACGCTTTCCACCCAGGCCTGCTTATCTGTCCGCTCATGTCATTTTTATTCTGTGTGAGGAATGCAGGTTCTTGGGAGCACTGGGCTGTGTCGGGGCGTCAGTCTTGCTGCTGAGCGGCTCAGACGCCCGTCCCCGAGGGCTGAGCGGCGGCCAGCGGGGGCCGGAGCCGCTGTGGCAGGTGTGGGTGGTGTGTGGAGCATTCCGCGCTGTGCTGTGCCACTGCGACCAACCCCTCCCTGGCCCCCGGCGTGGCTCAACGAGGTTTCTCTCTCCAGGCTGTGCAGACTGCGGAAGATGCCAGGCAGTTCATGGAGCAAATGACCAAGGAGAAGACCGAGACCCTGGCCTCCCTGGAGGACACCAGGAACACCAATGCGAAGTCGCAGAGTGAGGTGGGTGATGGTGGTGACCAGGGCTGTGTAGGCCCGGCCTCAGCCCTGAGAGAAACCATATCCTGGGCCAGAGCGGTAGCACAGCGGGGAGGGCGTTTGAGTTAGACGCGGCACACCCAGGTTCAAGCCCCGGCATCACATATGGTCCCCTGAGCACCGCCAGGAGTAATTGGTCCCTGGTTCTCGCTTGGCACAGGAGGGGAAGTGTTGGGTAACATTGCTTTGTCCTTCTACAAGAAGCTTAGGTTTTATCTGGTTACACCCATCACAGTGCTCCAGAGGCACTTCCACTTCCATTGTGTTTACATGTAAACATGTAAACAGTCTTCCCTATGCTCTCCTTCCCACCCAGTTAATCAGCTTTCCCCTTAATCAGACTTTGTTAATTTGTAAGATCAGTTTCCCAGAAATCTATGATTTTCTATGTATGAGTGAAATATTGCCTTTCTCCTCTCCTTATGCCTTATGAACAGTTTACCTTAAAGTAATATCCTTTTTGTATAGATACAGAAAGACCGTTAACATTATGCTTTGTAACTTAGGATTTGATTTGCCTTGAATATTATTCACTTCTGGGCATCTGCTTTCTCGACTTAAGCCTCAGTTGCCCTTAGTTCCTAACACCCCCAAAGCAGGGTCCTGACAAGGGACTGAATGGACCCAGGGCAAGCGGTGAGCAACCCTGGCAGCAAAATGGGCCAGGCCAAAGTGTCACGATTCTTAACTATAAGTTAAGAGTTTGATCATAGACAAATGCTGTCATGATCCAAAGGTAACGACAAGACTAGGATCCTGCTAGGGGTGGGAAAGACTATCTGGCCTGAGCACCGTAGTCTGAGATCGAGATGGCCCTAGGAGAGCAATTCTATAAGTTTAAGATATTTCTTACTATATCCATACAAAATGATTTATATTATATTCTTATATGCTTGTCAGACAAGGAGAGGAGAGGCACGCCCATGGGGTTATGCTCTAGGGTGGGTCCTCCTGCTGAGGAAGGATCTGTCCTAGGAGCGGTCTTCCCTGAGGCCAAGATTTTTACCCCTGTTGATCTCCACCCCTATTGATTGTGACCGCACCTATGTGTAACTGTTTCCCCAATTCCTCATGGAGAGAGGATTTAACTAGACTGTAAGAGTGGGCTGGTGGTGGAGAGAGATGAGAACCCAGACTCCAGAGAAGGAGGATGAAGGGGAATGGAGAAGGAGAATGAAGTAGCTGGGGGAGGAAGAATGGGGAGCAGAGAGACAGAAGGAGAAGGGGGCAGAGACAGAAAGAGAGACGAGGAGAAACAGAGAGAGACGGGAGCAGAGAGAGAGAGGAGAGAGGGAGCAGAGACAGATGAGGAGAGAATCAGAATAAATCAGAATAATAAATACCAACCAGCCTGGCCCTCGTTCCTTCCTTCGTCTGACTATCGCCATCGACCTCTCCGGGGTGGGAGAAGGGCGAGACAACCGAACGCGGGCGGCGGGAGAGATAGAGCCACCGCCGCTGTGATTGCCGTGCGCCCCACTTTGTGTGAGTTTACACAGGGAAATGTACCCCTGCATGACTCCTGCATGACCCCTGGGGAGGTACTGCGCGGAGTGAGCACACAGGATACGGGGGACCTGGGGCAGCCTGGTGAGATCACTGAACAGCTGACCACTCCCAGACTGCTCGGAGGAGCAGGGAGCCTGGCAGGGACTGGACGCCCCACTTAGCTCGCCCAGAGCCTGGGCCAGGACAGGAAGAGAAGCCACATGTGTTGACATATGCAGCGTCTCAAGGCTCTTTGATGACCGTGAGGAGAGCCAGTGCCCTCTGACCTCACAGCCCCACTTTCCCAGGCTCGAGTGACTGCTGACGGCCTGGGCTGCTCCTCCCTCGCCAGGAGTGATCCCTGAGCACAGAGCCAGGGCTTAGTCCCCACCCACCAAACAAACCAAACTGACTACCCACAAAGATTATAGATAAGCATGTATACATACACAGACATGTACATATGTATATATGCGTGTATGCTTCAAAAGAGTCGGGGAATATCTACCATTTAAGATATCCGAGAATGGGGCCGGAGCTATAGCACAGCAGGTAGGGTGTTTGCCTTGTACACGGCCAACCCAGGTTCCATCCCCGGCATCCCATATGCTCCCTGAAGCACCGGCAGGAGTAATTCCTGAGTGTAGAGCCAGGAGTCACTCCTGAGCAAGGCCAGGTTGTGACCCAAAAAGCACCCCCGAAATTAATTGATTAAATAAAATAACAGAAGCCCAAAAGAAGGAAGCTGAGGAAGAAGGGGCTGTGCTCAAGGCGCGTGTGAGAACCAGGGGCCGGGCACACGCTGCCGGAACCCCACCCCCACATGCTCCCAGCACAAGAGGTGATGCTTAAGGAGTGAAAGGCCCATGGACAAGGACACATCCCTTCAGTCAAGGGGTCATGTCCTTGCCAGCGCCCAAGAAGCCAGGCCCCTCCACTGCCCTTACTCTTGCTGCTCTCCCAGAACCTGGGCTTCAGGCTCCCCTAAAATTGGCAAATCTTCACTTTGCCAGAGTCTAACACCACTTTGGAGGGCCTCCTTCCCATCAGGAAGGTTCAGTCGCGAACGGAAAGGCCCACCGGCATGTGGCTGTCCCGGTCTCATTGCACAAGCTCTAGGCGCAGAGCTGGGGGAGTCTGGTCCTCCAGGTCGCCTTCCTGCTTCGTGCTCCTGTCCAGGGAGACAGCTGGGTGGGGTCCTCTGGGGTTTGCACACTTGGCTGCAGACCCCAGGGCCCGCACCTACCACCACCAGGTTAGGATCTGGCCTGTGGCAGGAGTCAGCCTTGGGGCCTCCTTGATGTCTGTCCTTCCCAAACCCCCTTCCATACCACCCGGGCCTGCAGCACTTTATAGTTTGAGTCCTCTCCGAGGAAGGGGACCAGCTGGGTCCCAGTGCCCTGAGGAGTTCCTGCACACCCTCCCTTCCTGCACTTCTGTACTAAACAGCCGGTGGCCCTGGAGGGCACATGTGGGCTGAAGTGAACTTTGCATGTGGGCTGTGGAGGTGGACCTGCATGGGCTTGTTGGGAACTGAACATTTCCATGTTTTGTTTAGTTTTGTTTTTTTCAGCTGGAGGAAGAGAGATCTGTGTTTCTTGCCTCCAGTGTGGGAGGGCCTGGGCGCTCTCAGAGACTAGGCATCAGAACTTGCCCTGAGGGAGAAAAAGAATCAGTCTGTTTTTCTGGTTTTCTTTCTACTTTCTTTGGGGGCCACACCTGGTGATACTCCGGGCTTCCTCCTGGCTCTGCACTCAGGAATCACACCTGGCTGCTCTCCGGTGGCCCCTATGGGATGCCAGGGATCAATCCTTTGTTGGCTGCATGCGAGGCAAGCACCTTTCCCCCTGCTATCACTCAGACACAAACTGCCAGTTTTTAAGTGAAACATGAATGTTTGTGCCTACAGTCATGCTTGCTTTTGTAAAGGGGGATTTTTTTTCCGCCATCGATTTTAAAGAAGCGAGTCTGTCTTTGTAGGAGAGGGAAGGCCCCTCTTGACTCCCTGCTCTGAGAGGAACCGAGGGGGCCCAGCATCTCCTCCTGGGGTCTTCTCTGGGGCACCCGGGAGATTGCGCTCAGGAAGGGAAAGGGGAGCTCTGGCTGCCTCAAACCCTGGGGCGGGGACTGGAAGCGGGGCCCAGCCTCCTCTGTGGCGAGCTCAGATGGCTCCCGCAGATGGCTCACCGTCTCACGCTCTCCTTTAACACAGATTGATTTCCTGAATTCCGTGATTGTGGACCTCCAAAGAATCAGGACCTCAAGATGAAAGTGGAGATGATGTCCGAGGCGGCTCTCGACGGGAACGCGGACGACCTCAACAATTATGACAACAAGAATTTTGACCCGGCCACCCCATTCTCTGCACTGTGCAGAAATCTCCAGCAGTTGATGGATGAGATAAGAATCTACTTGTGAAACACCTAAAATAACCAATTTACTGTTTTTACCAGTTTTACTTTTTTTCACTGTGCTTTTAGATGAATGTATGATGAGAAATTCAACATTAATAATTTTGGATTTTCTTATCACAAAAAAATTAAATGAAGGACCTCAACCATCAGAAGTTTATCATCCAGTTTGAATCGATTTTTCTTCACTTAAATGTTTTCTAGTTCTTTAAAAAGTGATAAATAATGTACCACTCAGGCTACATGTATAATAAGAACTTCTATAATTGTATATATGCTTTTGATGTATTTTCCTCTGGAGATTATGAACTGTCTGACAAGTGAAAGATCTGTATCAATTGAAATTTTTAGTAATAACCATTATTGAAATTGTTTCACAAACTATGTAAAGCAATATTAAAATCTGAGCAAACAAGTGTTCTATATCTACTTTAATAAAATTATTTCTTTTTTGCCAGTGATAACTGATCATTCTCAGGTTTATTTAGAAAAGATTTTTGGCTAGCAGTCAAGAACTATAGAGTCAAATAAGTAAAGCACTTTCTGCAATGGAATTCTGATACACCAATTTCTTTTTGTTTCTTTATGTTTGTGCCACACCTGGTGATGTCTTAGGGCCTCTTCATGGCTCTGCACTCAGGAATCACTCCTGACAGTGCTTGGGCAGACTATATGGAATGTCAGGGATTGAAGCCAGATTGGCCACCTGCAAAGCAAATGCCCTACCAGCTGCACTATTGCTCTGGGCCTGTATACCATTTTCTTTCTTTTTTTTCTTAATTTATTTTTTATTTTTAGTGAAACACCATGAGGTACAGTTGTAGATTTACAATTTTTTGTGCTTGGGTTTCGACTATACAATGATCAAATACCCATCCCTCCACCAGTGCCCATTTTCCACCACCATGGATAATATTCCTCCCAGCCCCATCCCACCCATCTCACCCTGCCTCTGTGGCAGGGCAATCCCCTGTGTTCTCTCTCTCCTTTTGGGTGTTGTGGTCTGCAAAAGAGGCATTGAGTGGCAAACATGTTCAGTCCATAGTCTACTTTCAAAATGCATTTCCCCTCCTGGGAGGATCCTCCAAACACCCTTTATTTGGTGCTCCCTTCTCTAACTGAGCTGCCCTTTCCCCTAGAATGCCTGGGTGGCCTCTAAGCTATGGAGTAATCCTCCTGGTGCTGATCTCAGCTATTCTTGGGTATTAATCTCATATTTTGTTACTTTATATCCCCCAGATGAATGCAATCTTTCTATGTCTATCCCTCTCTTTCTGACTCATTTCGCTTAGCATGATACTTTCCATATTGTACCACTTGTATGTAAATTTCATGACTTCATCTTTTCTAACAGCTACATAGTACTCCATTGTGTAGATGTACCAAAGTTTCTTTAACCAGTCATCTGTTCTTGGGCACTCAGGTTTCTTCCAGTTTCTGGCTATTGTAAAGAGTGCTGCAATGAACAAACAAGTGCAGATGTCACTTCGACTGTACATTTTTGCCTCTCTGGGATATATTCCCAGGAGTGGTATTGCTGGGTCAAATGGGAGCTCAATTTCTAATTTTTCGAGAATCGTCCATACTGTTTTCCAGAAAGGCTGAACCAGTCGACATTCCCACCAACAGTGAAACAGTGTCCCTTTCTCGCCACATCCGTGGCAGCATCGGTTGCTTTTGTTCTTTTGGATGCGGGCCAGTCTCTGAGGTGTGAGATGGTTGTATACCATTTTCTTAAAAGCGTTTATCTTGGGCTAAAGAGATAGTACAGTGAGTAGGGTACTCGCATGTGGCTGATCTGGGTTTAATCTCAGGAATCCCATCCAGCCATCTGTGCTCGGGGCGGGGCAGGGGGAGAGAAACTCAACCCTCCCCTCTCCAAGGGGCCCAGGTGAGGAGAGCCTGCGCAGGAGCAGGAGACTCTGCTGAGACAAGAGCTGGATAATCAAGAGCAGGCCAGGGTCACCCTGCCAGCGAGAAGGGCTCCCTCCCGTGGCAGCTATAGAGAACTGCAAGTCAGACACCAGCTGGACAATTAAGAGCAGGCCAGCGCCACCCCCGCCAGCGAGAAGGCCGCCCTCCCGTGGCAGTTCGGCAGAACTGCAGCTCACACAAGAGCTGGATAACCAAGGTCTGGCCAGATCACCCCCGCCGGCGAGAAGCGCGCCCTCCTGTGGCATCGTGGGAGAACTGCAGCTCAGACACAGGCTAGAGAATCAACATCAGGCCAGGGCCACCCTGCCAGCGAGAACCGCGCCCTCCCGTGGCAGCTTTGGAAAACTGCAACTCAGACACCAGCTGGAAAATTAAGAGCAGGCCAGGGTCAACCCCGCCAGCGAGAAGGGCGCCCTCCCGTGGCAGTTCGGCAGAACTGCAGCTCAGACAAGAGCTGGATAACCAAGGTCTGGCCAGATCACCCCCGCCGGCGAGAAGCGCGCCCTCCCGTGGCAGCTTTGGAGAACTGCAAGTCAGACACCAGCTGGAAAATTAAGAGCAGGCCAGGGCCAACCCCGCCAGCGAGAAGGGCGCCCCCCCGTGGCAGTTCGGCAGAACTGCAGCTCAGACAAGAGCTGGATAACCAAGGTCTGGCCAGATCACCCCCGCCGGCGAGAAGCGCGCCCTCCCGTGGCAGCTTTGGAGAACTGCAAGTCAGACACCAGCTGGAAAATTAAGAGCAGGCCAGGGCCACCCCCGCCAGCGAGAAGGCCGCCCTCCCGTGGCAGTTCGGCAGAACTGCAGCTCACACAAGAGCTGGATAACCAAGGTCTGGCCAGATCACCCCCGCCGGCGAGAAGCGCGCCCTCCTGTGGCATCGTGGGAGAACTGCAGCTCAGACACAGGCTAGAGAATCAACGTCAGGCCAGGGCCACCCTGCCAGCGAGAAGCGCGCCCTCCCGTGGCAGCTTTGGAGAACTGCAAGTCAGACACCAGCTGGAAAATTAAGAGCAGGCCAGGGCCAACCCCGCCAGCGAGAAGGGCGCCCCCCCGTGGCAGTTCGGCAGAACTGCAGCTCAGACAAGAGCTGGATAACCAAGATCTGGCCAGATCACCCCCGCCGGCGAGAAGCGCGCCCTCCTGTGGCATCGTGGGAGAACTGCAGCTCAGACACAGGCTAGAGAATCAACGTCAGGCCAGGGCCACCCTGCCAGCGAGAAGCGCGCCCTCCCGTGGCAGCTTTGGAGAACTGCAAGTCAGACACCAGCTGGAAAATTAAGAGCAGGCCAGGGCCAACCCCGCCAGCGAGAAGGGCGCCCCCCCGTGGCAGTTCGGCAGAACTGCAGCTCACACAAGAGCTGGATAACCAAGGTCTGGCCAGATCACCCCCGCCGGCGAGAAGCGCGCCCTCCTGTGGCAGCTTGGGAGAACTGCAGCTTAGTCAAAGGCTGGAGAGTCAAAATCTGGCCAGCCACCCCTGCCTTTGCCCCCACATGACCCTGTCTGCCTTGTTTCATTCAGCCCCCCGTGATCTCTTTCTCACTCCCTCATATTTCTCTAAATTTCTTTCAATAAAAACATTTTACCGAAGAATTTTATTGAAAATCTTTCTTCGATAAAAAGACATCAGAATCCTTGCATTAGATTGCCGACATTGCCAGTATCATGCCATGTTTACCATACGGCCACCAAATTGCATCAAATTTGCTACAATGTCGCCAAGCCCACCAAATTCGTGCCACAGCAAACCAACACGGGAGCACCCCCAAAAAAACAGTAGTGCAAACGTTACCAAATTCACCATAACAACACCAGAGTCACCATGTTTGTGCCACAGTGTACCAAATTCACCAGATCTGTGTCACAGCCGACCAAAATCGGAAATATAAAACAGCAGTGCCAAACCTCACCAAATTTTCCCACAGTGTGCGAAATTCACCAGATTTGTGCCACATTCAACCAAAACAGAAATAGCAAAATAGCGGTACCAAACATCACCAAAGCTTCCATAACATCACCAAACTTGCCAGATTTGTGCCACAGCCAATCAAAAAAGAAATAGCAAAAAATAGTGATGCCAAAATTCACTGAATGTACCAGATCACCAAATTAACCAGAATTGTGCCACAGCCAACCAAATCAAATACAAAAAACAGCAGAGACATACTTCACAAATTTGCCATAGCATTGCCAAATTCACCAAATTTGTGCCACAGTCAACCAAAACGGAAATACCCCATAATAGTCACGCCAAAAGTCACCAAACTTGCCAGATCGTCGCCAAATTCACCATATTGTCACCAAGATTCATCAAACTTGTGCATGACTTCATATCATGCCCAACATCCTGATTACCACCACCACCAAAATGACCATGACCAGCCTCAGACCATGACCACCATATCACCAGCATGATCTGATCGGCAGAGCGTCCCGCCAGCTCTGTCCGCATCACCATGTCACCATCATCACCACAACTACATTCCCAACAATGCTGCCATTTTCACCACCAAAGCATCATCACCACAGCACCATGCAACAGCAATTCCTACCACCATCACCACCGCCACAATCGTTGGCATTGCCATTACTGCCTTAATAACTGTGCTCAGCCTATCCCAGTGCTCCCCATGCGTGTGACTGATGTGCTGGGGGGTGCCTCCCTCCATGACGAGTGCCGCTGTGCCGAGACGGGTGCCTGTGTGTCTGGGATGTCCCTGCCCCCTGCCAGGCGTGGACACTCTGAGCTGAAGGGTGCAGGCGAAGGTCCTGAGTAGGGACCAGTCTGGCAATAATGCTTGGAAATGGTTGGAAATCACTTTGGACAGGAACTGGGTGTTGAAAGTAGGTAAAGATATATGCATAATAACCTTTCAATGTCTGTACTGTAAACCAAAAGTCGCGTGTCAGAGAGAGGGGGAGAGAGAAAAGAGGGAGAGAGGGGTCGAGAGAGAGCACTGCAGAAAGGAGGAGGGAGTGAGAGGTGCCTTGCCTGCCTGGGGGAGTAGGGAGACTGGGAACATTGGTGGTGAGCAATGTACACTGGTGAAGGGACAGGTGTTGGAACATGATATGACTGAAATCCAATCATGATCAACTCTGTGTATTTCACTAGGATTGAAAAAATTCACAAAGAAAATAACATTTCTAAAAAGACAAAACAAATTTAAGTCGATCTTGAAATTTTGAGCGAGCAGCAGTGCAGTGGGCTGGTGAGCGGTGCTAGCAGAGCCTCATCTGGCAGCTGTGGTGAGAGTCAGCTCCCTCGCTCCAGAAGCTTCCGAAGCTTGGCGCCCTCTCCCTGGCCCAAACTGAGCCTTACTCATCAGTGTTCTTTGGGGGGCTGCAGGGGCTGAAGCATATGAAGCATATCCCTCCTGCAAGGCAAATACCTTAATCCCTGGGCTATTGTAAGGCCAGAGATAGGAATGTAAGGGCCGCCCGGGCTAATAGTCATGAAAGAGTTAAGTGGTAGGAAAGAGTTCACCAGAAAATTGGAAAAGCCGCGAAAGTTGGAGCTGCAAAAGCTGGCTCAAAAGAGTCATCATGTAGCTCCCACCTACACCCTGCTATGACCGTGTGGTTGGGCCTGATATGGGGACACGTGCTCAGATGTTCCGAAGAAGTTCATCTTGTGCAAGAGTCGTGCTGTTCTTGGTAAAGCTGCAGATTGCTGTACTGTCAGATTCCTTTTTTACTCTTGGTTATAAAAACCCACTGTACTTTGGCTCGGGGCTCGCTGCCTCTGTCCTGTTTTCGGGACATGTAGTGAGCCCCAGCATGCTTGGACAATAAACCCTGTGCGTGTTGCATGAGAACGTCTCTTGGAGTCTCCTTCACGCGCAGCGAGCATCTCAACCCTAACATTTGGAGGTCCCACCGAGATCTGCTCTGCTGCCCCAGTCGTCTCCAACGGGCTCTTCTCGGGGTAAGTAAGGTGCCCAAAAACTGGGGATCGCAAACGCATAAGGTCAGCTCCTGACTGGCATTGTGACTGTCCGTGCGAGGCGTGAGCCTTCTGGGACTGGGGCTGACAGACGTGTCCGGGTGCCAGATGTCACGCCCCCGGGGGACAC
Source organism: Sorex fumeus (assembly GCF_029834395.1). Taxonomy (NCBI): domain Eukaryota; kingdom Metazoa; phylum Chordata; class Mammalia; order Eulipotyphla; family Soricidae; genus Sorex; species Sorex fumeus. The sequence continues at coordinate 25,835 of NW_026606123.1, forward strand.
CCTGGTAGTGTAGTAAAGGAACTTGGGAAGCCTGGATGTCTCCTAGGAGGCGGGTTCTGCGACTTTGTTGCCAGCAAAGTCAGGGAGGCTGCTAATGGTTTAGTTAAACATGAGTTTCTAGAGTTATAAAATGGGTTCATCTCAGATGTCAGCTTGCTGTAATAGTTTCTGAGAATGGAGAATTTCATGGAAAATGTGGGAAATTTTACTAAATATATTGTGAGTCAGGCTGTCCAGTGCATGAAAGTACATGCTACTATTTTGATAACTTTATTTCATGCAAAGCCTTGTCACCAGCCCTGATCTCCAGAGAGCTTTGTACACGAGTGTGAAATCCTTAATGTTGCATGATAATCGATGAGTGTTTTAATCTTTTTCCTGGAAATCAGAATTTTAAGACGTCTTCTGGTTAACTTCCAATGTGAAGTGATCTTTTGCCCAGTGAATATACCTTGTAAGAGCTTTAATTGTGAGCATTTTTAAGACTTTTTGAATAGCTATAGAACTGATCTAATGCTTTTGAAATAGCACTGCAGAGTACAGTTTTGTTATGTTAAGTGAGATTCTTGGTAGCTGTGTCCCAACTTGGGAGATGATGTTGTACTAAGATCAGTAAAATAAGAGTTCATACTTGTGGGATGACAGGAATATAGATGTATGTCTTAAGTCTGAAAGATAATGGATGGCGTTATCGTCAGTGGGAAAAAGGAAAGGGATCCTGTTAAAGTGAAGATGGTTTTTTACAGGACAGAATGAATGTTAAGGAATGTGCAGAAGGTTAGAGGTTGTGTTTGAAGAAAAGGAACTGATCAAACTGTATTGTTATAAGAAACTTTAAATTACACCTGCAGAATTGTTCTAGTGCTTTTTTGGTAAGCGCTATGGAAAAGATATTGGACAGATTGTCCAGACTCCTGGTACAGTGCTCTTAGAAAATGGAAGTCAAGGTTTAACCATGATGTTAAATTGTATCCTTTATCGCTACAGATTTAAGCTTCTTTTGACTAGGACCCACAGCAAATGGGTGTATTGCACCTCACCGTGAGTAAGGTGAAATGCTTACTCTTGTCTTCTTTTATGCCTTCAGTATGTTTTTTAATGCTCCATGGCACTATGTTGGTTTGTATAAATCTAGGTAAGTCTTTCCTCTCTGTAATAGGGTCTACCCCTCATGCAGATAGGAAAAACCAGCTATGGGACCCCAAAGCCCTCTTCCAGGGAAACAGTCAGGGGATCTGTCTAAATGACAGGAGCAGGGACTTAACAGGTACTGTTGCAAGTACCCTACAAACCTCAGGGCAACCCTAGAGGCACGTCGGCTCAAGGAAAGACTGGAAATCATCATTGCCATGGAGGAGTCTAGGTGAACTCAGTCTGGGCCTGCTCTCCGCGTCAAGGAAATAACGTGGAAACCAGGATTTCTCCCAGCCCTGAAGAAGGCCCGATGTCCTCTAGCACTTGTGGCTTGCACGGTAGAAGTCAGAACTGAGAAGAGACCACAGGAATTTGCCGTAAGGACTGGTCAGCAGGAGCAGCTGCCGGGGTCTGTTTGGCCGTGTCCGTGTAGGCGTCGCAACACATCCCCTGTCATGGACAGCCTGACGGGGGATTGTGCAATGTTCCAGGCTTGTGTCAGGAACACGTCAAGAAAGCTGCCCTCTCCTCCTGCCTCAGAGCTCATGGCTCAGGCAAGTTGGATAGTCCTGACCAAAGAATGGGGCTCTGGGACTGGAGCGACATTCCAGCATGGAGAGCATTTGCCTTGCACACCGGCAACTTGGGTTCAATCCTCGGCATCACATATGGTCCCCCTGAGCACTTCAGGAGTAATTCCTGAGTGCAGAATCAGGAGGAACCCCTGAGATCTCCCCGTATAACCCCTCCCCAAAATCAGAATCTGCTCATCCTCCTTAAACCCCTTCACTTTGAATAAACATTCAAAATCAGGTTTTCTAAGTGTGTGTTAGATTTAGAGCAGGAACTCTTAAGGAACTCTTAAAATAATCTTATGGTGGCATCAGTTACCAAATAAGTTTGTTTTGCTTTGCTTTGGGGACGCAGTGCTCTGCAGTCATTCCTGCCTCCAGAGACCAGGCAGTGGTGGGGACCAGCCCAGCTCTCCTGTCTGTGAAGTGTAGACCCCAGGCCAGCCCCCAAACACATGCCATAGGAAAGTCAAGATTCCTGACCCACGGGGTCGTATCAGAGATTTCCTTTCCACTAAAACCCTCTTATTTCCACCTAAAGAGGATCCTATTTCCTAGCGAGGTGTTACTCATGCAATAGCTTAACTGCACAGAAGTCCACCCTTTCTGGTGTACGTCCAGCCCTTGGGTGTTGATGGGCAGAGTGAAGGGGGATCCCTGTGGAAATTTCCTTCTAGTCAGCCTTGGCTAGCCCTGGATGACGCCATACCCCATTCAGGCCATCGCCTTTCTTTCTTTGCTATGTCCCAGGAAAATAAGATCCTCCTGGAGACTGTTCTGCTCCAGGAGGCCGTGGAGAACTACAACCTGCAGCCCCACGAGCAGTTTCTCACCTGGTTCGAGGACCTGGAGCTGATCACAGAGGAGGAAAGGTGGGAGGGACAGGCCTGATCGGGGGAGGGTCCAGGCTCCAGTTCTGGGATAGTCTGCGTCGTGTCCATGGACGTGATTTGCTGCCTGGACCCTTCTGGTCTCCTGAGCCTGGCAGAGACCGTGTTAGTGTGGCTTTGGTCGCCAAGCACTGCCTCTCTGTCCCCAGCCGCGTCCTGTCCTTCGAGCGGGAGCCCCCGACTCAGCCATCCAACCTACGGCACCGCCGGGAACGAGCTTCAGACGAAGCCAACGTCTACAGTGGACTTGACATCCCCTTCACTTCTTTTTGTTCTTAAAGAGCCTCAACCCTGATATTTCCTATTAACACTAACTTAGTTTAGAATTAAAACAATTGATAGAAAGAATGTGTCCTATTGCAATTTCTTAGTGTCACAATTTTTCTCCCTGGCCTTCCTCACACACTCGGCACCCACACCAGCAGCAGCTGTTTATGGTCCTGCGGCCTGGGGTGTGGAGATTCTTATCCAGTCCTTCTGGATTCGTTTGGGGTTGAACCATAGCACAGTGGATAGGGCGTTTGCCTTGCATGTGGCCGACCCAGGTTCGATATGTGTGTCCCTCTTGCAAAGCCCAGCAAGCTACCGAGAGTATCTCGCCCGCACTGCAGAGCCTGGCAAGCTCCCCCTGGCGTATTCAATATGCCCAAACCAGTAAGAACAAGTTTTCAAAGGAGACATTACTGGCACGTGCTGGAGCAAATCGAAGAACAATGGGAGGACAATGCTACAGTGCTCTCCATAATAAACTCCTTGCTTTTCTGAAACTTTCTTTCGACACAGGAATCTTAGGTGGACCCCACTGTCGGGAAAGGCTCTGCTTCTTCTGTGTGTGTCCCCTGCACACCAGGGCTTGTCTCATTGTTGGGGAAGCTCTTGCACTTTTTGGGAATATCTGCGGGATACCTTCTGGTAGATCCTCGAGCAGGGAAGATGCAATCTCTGCAGCCTCGTCCTCTCGTGGAGTTTTTTAGCAGGAAATATCTGGCTTCCCTGGCCAGGAGTGATGAAAAACACATACAAAAAAAAAACATAAAAAGTAAAGAAATAAAATTGTTTTGTGCCACACCCAGCACTATTCAAGGCTTATCCCACTGTTCTGACGAGTCACTCCTGGCAGAGCATGGGGCATGAAAGGTGTCGGGGCCAAACAGTGGTCAGTCTGTCGCGTGCATGTGATGTGTCGGAGTGAAACTGTGGTCAGTCATATGCAAGACAAGAGCCTTGACTCTGGTCCTGGCTCTCAAATCCCAGAAGCCCAATTTTAAGCAACATTGTGTGGAGTGAATTGTTCCAAGGCAGCTGGTTTCATGCTCTGAAGAGAACTAATTGTTAGGGATTGTTCGGACCCGAAGCCCTTCTAGCAAATTGAGGAGAGAGGCCTGTGTGCTCTAGGGAGTGTGTGTGTGTATGTGTGTGTGTGTGTGAGTGAGTGTGGGTCTAGGAGGTGCTCTAGGGAATGTGTGTGTGTGTGTGAAGGAGGTGCTCTACGGAGTGTGTGTGTGTGTGTGTGTGAAGTATGTGCTATAAGGAGTGTGCGTATGTGTGAAAGAAGTGCTCTAGGTGGTATATGTGTGTGTGAGAGAAGGTGCTCTGAGGAGTGTGTATTATGAAGGAGGTGCTCAAGGGAGTGTGTGCATGTGAATATGTGTATAGGGGGTTCTCTAGGGAGGAGTGTGTGTAGGAAGTGTGTGTATGTAGAAGGTTCTCTAACGAGTGTGTTAAGGTGCTCTAAGTAGCGTGTGTGTGTGAGTGTGTAGAAGGTGCTCTAGGGAGTGAGTGTGTGTAGGAGGTACTCTAGGAAGTGTGTGTGTGTGTGTGTGTGTGTGTGTAGGAGATTCTCTAAAGAGTGTGTGTGAAGGTGCTCTAAGGTGCATTTGTGCGTGTGTGAAGGAGATGAAGGAGTGTGTGTGAGGTGTTCTATGAAGAGTGTGTGTGTCTGTGTGAAGGAGGTGCTCTAAGGTGTGTGTGTGTGTGTCTGTGTGTGTGAAGATGCTCTAGGGAGATGCGTGTATGTGAAGGTGGTGTTATAAGGAGTGTGTGTGAGAGAGTGTGTGTAGGAGGTACTCTAAGGAGTGTGTGTGTGTGTAGGAGGTGCTCAAGGAGCGTGTGTCTGTGTGTGAAGGAGGTGCTCTGAGGAGTGTGTGTGTGTCGGTGTGTGAAGGAGGTGCTCTGAGGAGTGTGTGTGTCTGTGTGTGAAGGAGATGCTCTAGGGTGTGTGTGTGTAAAGGAGGTGCTGTAAGGAGTGTGTGTGTCTGTGTGTGAAGGAGGCACTCTAAGGAGTGTGTATGTGAAGGAGGGCCTCTAGGTAGTGTATATGTGTGTGTCGAGGTGCTCTGAGGAGTGTGCGTGTGTCTGTGTGCGAAGGGGATGCTCTAGGGACTGTGTGTGTGCATGTGTGAAGGAGGTGCTCTACGAAGTGTGTGTGTGTGTGTGTGTGTGTGTGCGAAGGAGGTGCTCTAGGAGTGTGTGTGTGAGGTGTTCTATGGAGTGTGTATGTCTGTGTGAAGGAGGTGCTTTAAGGAGTGTGTGTCTGTGTGTGAAGAAATTACTCTAGGAAATGTGAGTGCAAGTTTTGGTGGTGTTATAAGGAGTGTGTGTGTGTGAGTGAGAGTTGGAGGTACTCCAAGAAGTGTGTAGGAGGTGCTCTAAGGAGTGTGCATATGTGTGTGAAGAGATTCTCTAAGGAGTGTATGTGTGTGAAGGAGATGCTCTAGGGAGTGTGTTTGTGTGTTTGTGTGAAGGAGGTACTCTAAGGAGTGTGTGTCTGTGTGTGAAGGAGATGCTCTAGGGAGTGTGTGTTTGTGTGAAAGAGGTGCTCTAGTGAGTGTGTCTATGTGTGAAGGAGGCACTCTAAGGAGTGTGTGTGTGTGAAGGAGGTACTCTAGGTATTGTATGTGTGTGTGTATGTGAGGAAGTGTCTGGGGAGAGTGTGTATGAAGGAGGTGCTCTAGGGAGTGTGTGTGTAGGAGGTGCTGTAGGGAGTTTTTTGTGTGTGTGAGTGTGTGTAGGAGTTTCTGTAAGGAGTGTGTGTGTCTTTGTGTGTAGGAGGTGCTCTAACAAGTGTGTGTGAGTGTATGTGTATGTAGGAGGTGCTCTAGGGAATTTGTGTGTGTGAGAGTGTGTCAGTGGTGCTCTAGGGAGTGTGTGTGAGTGTGTCTGTGTGGGTAGGAGGTGCTCTATGGAGTGAGTGTGTGTATAGCAAGTGCTCTAGGGAGTGTGTGTGTGTATAGGAGGTGCTCTAAAGAGTGTGTGTGAAGGAGCATGTGTGTGTCTGTTTGTGAAGGAGATTCTCTAGGGATTGTGTGTGTGTGCGTGTGTGAAGGAGGTGCTCTAGGGAGTGTGTGTACATGTATGAAGGATGTGCTCTAAGGAGTGTATGTGTGTGAAGGAGATTCTCTAGGGAATGTGTGTGAAGGTGTGTGTGTGTGTGTGTGTGAAGGAGATGCTCAAGGAAGTGTGTGTGTGTGTGAGTGCGTGTGTGAAGGAGGTGCTCTAAGGAATGTGTGTGTGTGAAGGAGGCACTCTAAGGAGTGTGTGTGTGCATGTGTGTGTGTGTGTGTGTGTGTGTGTGAAAGAGGTGCTCTAGGTATCGTATGTGTGTGTATGTGAGGAAGTGCTCTGGGGAAAGTGTGTGTATGAAGGAGGTGCTCTAAGGAGTGTGTGTAGGAGGTGTTGTAGGGAGTTTTTTGTGTGTGTGAGTGTGTGTAGGAGTTTCTGTAAGGAGTGTGTGTCTCTTTGTGTGTAGGAGGTGCTCTAACAAGTGTGTGTGAGTGTATGTGTATGTGTATGTAGGAGGTGCTCTAGGGAATTTGTGTGTGAGAGAGTGTGTGTCAGTGGTGCTCTAGGGAGTGTGTGTGAGTGTGTCTGTGTGGGTAGGAGGTGCTCTATGGAGTGAGTGTGTGTATAGCAAGTGCTCTAGGGGGTGTGTGTGTGTAGGAGGTGCTCTAAAGAGTGTGTGTGAAGGAGCATGTGTGTGTCTGCTTGTGAAGGAGATTCTCTAGGGATTGTGTGTGTGTGCGTGTGTGAAGGACGTGCTCTAAGGAGTGTATGTGTGTGAAGGAGATTCTCTAGGGAATGTGTGTGAAGGTGTGTGTGTGTGTGTGTGTGTGTGTGTGAAGGAGATGCTCAAGGGAGTGTGTGGTGTGAGTGCGCGTGTGAAGGAGGTGCTCTAGGGAATGTGTGTGTATGTGTCTGTGTGAAGGAGGTACTCTTAGGAGTGTGGGGGCAGGGCAGAGAGGGGGCTCAGGGAGAGAGCTTGTGTCAGGGAATGGACTATCACTTCCAGGCTCTCCTCTCTTCCCCGTCACTCTTCAGGGCTTCACCAGGACTGTGGGAATAATGGCCACGGCTGCTCCCAACCTGGTCTCAGACCTCAGGCCCAAGGACGCTGCTGGTTGAAGCTGGGATCCATCTCTGAGGGCTCCTTGAAGACCACGGAGGGAGAGACCATCCCTGAGGGTGCAGCCCCTGGAATTCAGCATCCGGGCTGCCCGTCTTTTCCGTGGGAACCCCAAGGTCTTTGTGCATCTGGGTCACACGCCTGTCACCCAGCTCCTTCGGAGAGACCTAATTGAGTTCACCTCTCTCTCCTTCCTCCCAGAACGCCCAGTTCCTGTCTCAGCCCTCTGACCAGCCGGTGTCCTGGCCACCAGGATCCGTGGTGGTCATCTTTGTTTCCTCTTCCAAATATCCTTATTTCAGACCATCTAAAACGGTCCTACTGGCTATTTCCAAAAATGACATACACTTAAAAAGTGGAGTGGAGATATAGGAGATAGATAGGAGAAATAATTCCATCCTATATGGGGCATAACAGACTATGAGTGTTGATACATTAGTCGTTTTATTCTCTTAAATAAATGAAAATCAGGTGGGCATGTTCATTTTTATTTTAACTTTTTTGGTTTGTAGGCCACACCCTGCAATCCGCAGGGCTTTCTCTGGGCTCTGTGCTCAGAAATCACTCCTTGCAGTGCATGGGGGACCCTATGTGGTGCCAGGTATCGAACTGAGGTTGGTCAAGTGCAAGGCAAGTGCCTTAAACATTGGACTATCTCTGCATCCCACTCATCCATTTTAAGAGCTAAGGATAGGAACAAATAATTCATTTCTTAATAAATAACAAAAAATTCATATGAGCATGTGTGCAAAATGGCCCAGAACCCAAGATATTTGAAATGTAGTGAGACCTCAGGCCCTACCCCTTCTTCAGAGATGAAAATCTATGTTTATCATATTCCATGCTGGGAAAGTCTGGGAGGAAAAGGGAATTTTCATGACTAGTTGAAAGGACATGATGAATAGCCTTTATCTGGAGGGCAGCGTGATGGTGAATGAAAAGGCAGAAAATGGAAAAGGTGAAAGGCCTGGCAGGCTCCCCTGGGGCCCTTTCTCATGCATTGGCTGATTGCTTCCAGGGGAGGAGGTCAATGAGGAGGAATTCGCAAAGGTGAGCACCTGGGAATCCAGGGAAACAGAGGAGTGGACCCGACTTCCTGTCCCATGGTGCCCTGTCAGATCCTCCGTGTCTCTGTCCCTCCAGCCTGACACTCCTAGTAGTAGGAGAATGAAACAATGGAAGACACACGTGTGGGTGGGTGGCAGCATCCCTCAAGGAGAACTTCCTGGTGGAGGGGGTTATCTGACCTCAGGAAAGTGGAGATGCTGATGGGCAGAGTGAAGGGGGATCCCTGTGGAAATTTCCTTCTAGTCTGCCTTTGGGCAGCCCTGGACAGCGCCGCATCCCACTCAGGCCTTTCCCTTCCTTCCTTCGCCATGTCCCAGGAAAAGAAGATCCTGCAGGAGAGTGCTTTGCTCCAGGAGGCCGCGGAGAACTACCGCCTGCAGCCCCAGGAGCAGTTTCTCACCTGGTTCAAGGCCCTGGAGCTGGTCACAGAGGAGAAGAGGTGGGAGGGAGAGGCCTGATCTGAGGAGGGCCCTGGCTCCACTTCCTGGGACAGCCTGGAATGTCATGCACTCTTTTGTCAGGATGACTTGGGTTCTAGGCTGGAGGACCTTCACACTGACCACCACAGGGCAGGCCATGCCTGAGATTCTGGTAAAATTAAGGTGGGAAACGTACACGCAGAGCCCACTATGGCTGTGTTTCAGCTTCAGGAGCGAGGGCATCTCTGCAACTCAGCTGCGGTAAAGTGAGGAGAGTTCGATTCCACCCTTGAGTGCATTCTGTGACTGTGTTATGGGTGTTGGTGTCATTGATGTTACAAAAATTGACCCAGGGGTCCTGCCATCAAGGAGCAAATGAAAGGTCAGATACATTCCTGAATCCAGCACAGAAGAAGGCCACCTGCGCTCCCAGAAACCAAATGAGGGCAAGCAGGGGGTCTGTTACCCTTGGTTCGGGGGGGAGAAAAAGGGTCCTGGGCTCTCAGGAGCTGGGTCTCTAAGGGTGACCTAGGAGTAGGCAGCATTCGGGAGCCACTTGTCTAGGAGAGGGGCTTTGAGTGCAGGCCTGAGGTGAGAAAGGGCTTCAGGGTGGCGGTGGGGAGCCGGGAGGAGAGAGGAGGGGCAGGGAGGCCGGGCAGTGTGCAGAGATGGCGCCTGCTGCAGAGGGACATGCCCCAGCCTCTGCATGGACGAGCTCCCACGCGTGTGCTTGTGAATCCTGCACACACGGACCAAACCTCGGGTCAGGGTGAGCATCAGACGGGGCTTGTGGCCTCAGCCTCAGTCACGGCAATTCTCTGCCCCAAGCTCCCCAGAGGACCAGGGCTGAGTTTCTTCTGTTTGTACTTCTGGACTCTGCCTTTGTTTCCCATGTGACTTACAAGCCATGGCACTAGATACATTATCCCTCATCTCAGGCCTCCCTGAGAGAGCTAGACACCCGCAGACAAACAGAAATGGAATCCTAAAAAAATAGGGGAAAAACCAACCAAACAAACCAGCAAGCTTTGGGATGGGGATGCAAAGGGAGATTAGAGGTTTTCCAGAAAAACCTGCCCCAGCCCCGTGACTCTTGGTCATATCCCAGTCACAGCCACTCAGTGAAAACTGAGATGTGTCTGCCCTTATGGGGTCCCTGGGATCAGTTTGGAAGCTGCTTCTCTAGTGCCAACATGATGCCTTGGGAGATGTACCATTTGATGATGGAGTGAATGTCAGATATAATTGCTTCCCAGGATGGCAGAGTCTGAATCGTCATGAATTTCAAAGCCCTCCTGGCCTTGATGGACCTGAGGTTCGAGTATTAGGGACTGTGCTGCTGTCTTCTCAGAAGCCAACTCTGCTTACTGGGACCTTCTTCTCTTTCTCCTGTGACTCAGCCTGTGTCTCAGATGCACGTTACTTGCCCATCTGTCTTACCTGAACCATCCCTGTGAGCAGATGGGGAGCATAAGTCCCGGGGTCTAGCCTCACGGCCACTGGACAGGGCAGAGAACGGGGCCCCTGAGAGTCACAGTAAGTGATTTAGGACACAAACCAGTGAGAAAATAGAGATCTAATACATGCTTTCCTTAGAGCTACTTCTGAGATAACAGTTCCAGTGAGCTTGGTGAGGGCCCTGTTGGCTTATTTGAATCTTAAATGACCAATACAACAGGGAAGGCTAAGAGTCCAATAATGAAAAGGGGGTGGGCTTAGAGATAGCACACTGACCTTGCACAAAGTCCAACCATATTTAATTCTCGGCACCTCATATGAGCACCATCAAGGAGTTATCCCTGAGCAAGTGTGGGTGTCACCCAAAGCGCGCGTGCGCACACACACACACACACACACACACACACACATACACACACACACACACATCCCGAAGAATCCTCTGGCTACTTCAGTTCCCAGGTGACAGAAACCAACAGACATCAGACTCTGATGACCAGGCACTCTCAATCTCAAGAAGGAGACCATGAAGGTCGCTGGAAGAGATGTTCAGAGAAGGTGGTTTCCTGTTGGGTTCTCCTGTTCAGAGGCTCTGGGCTGAGGAGACCCCTGAGGCTGGAATCTCATCCTGCTGCTATGTCTGGTTGTGTGAGTGTAGGGACACTTGTGTCTCTGAATCTCGAAGGGGCCCTTCTGTCCTCACCGCCTCCTGTCCCCACCGATAGAATGGATACACGGGGCTATGTTGAGGGGCCAGATGAAATTGGAAGCTCACACATCATTTCTCTGAATTCAGGGCCCCCATTACAGGGTCACTGAATCACAGAGAGCTGGGGAGGGTTCAGAGAGTCCAGGAACCAGAGTAGGCTGGGAGGGGGCAGCCCCTGTCTGACCCAAACTTCCCTGCCTGCCTCTCCCTCGACCAGCCCCTGTCCAACCCTCCGGAGAGCACCTTCTGGCTCTAGAGCACAGCTGCTGGCAGCTGCCCCCAATGCCCCCAGCCCAGGGAGTCAGGTCGGGAGATCGGCATGAGCAGTAAAGCCCCAACTTCCAGGTCTGTCGCTCTCATGACCTAGAGCCCAGAGCAGAAGGGTCTTGGAGCATTGGGGGCGGGGCGCCAGCAGCTGCAGAGGTGGGAGGCGCATGGAGGCGGGAGGGAGAAGAACAGTCCAGCGCTGACTGTTTCCAGGGAACCCCTGGGGTCCTGCCCGCACTTGCTGGCTGAGTGCCGCAGGTGGGATCCTGGCCGTGACAGCTCTGTCCCTCGTCCAACCACACACTGGCCTCTGGGTCGAGCTTCACGCCAGCCAGCACCATGCTATGTCAGGAGCACTGGGCAGAGCAGCCGCTTCCTTGTGAAGGCAGGGAGGTGGGAGGCCTGCGGGGAGAGGCTGAAAGGGAGGGGTCCGGGCACTGGGGTCTCACGGAGTTTCTGGGGGACTCTCCTGTCTTCTCAGCACGTGCAAGGCAGATAAGTGGGGAGGGTCACAAGAGGGGAGGCAGTGCCATCAGGCCCCGGAGAGGCATTGGGAGGGTGCTTTCAGGGAGTGGGGGCGGCCTGGCTGCTGTTCCCTAGATTTGAGGTGGGAAGATCAATGGGAGGGGAGATTGTGGGTTCAGGATGGTCTGCGAGGACGATGAGCTCCAGAGACCACCAGGAAGGCCGGGAGGACGGGAGTGGCGCAGGCACACTGAGGGGGGTCCTGTCTGGTCCGACTCTCTCACAGGAAGTGAGCAGGCTGGAACAGAGCTGGCCTCGGGGTGCGTGTGAAGAGGGAGCCCCATGGGAACCCTGAGAGTAGCCCCTGGGCAGGATGCAGCTGTGTTGGGGGGAGGGTGAGCGTGAGAGGCACTGAGCGGGTTCTGCTCCTCCTGGAATCCTGGGGAGTCAGGGGCCTGGGGGGTAGGGTTCCTGGAGTGCCCTGGGGTCCCTGACAGTCAGTCACCATCCTTATATGCCCCACAGACCAAAGGGCTGGTCCCATCTGAGCCCTGATCCTCACAGAGCGAGAGACTACACTCGGAAATGGAGGATTCGTGGCCTCTGACCTGGGGACTGGGCAGCTGAGCAAGGGGAGGCCGGGCGCCTGGAGCCTCACACTCAAGCCTGCATCTCAGTGAGAGGTCATCGCCAATCTGAAAGGATTCATGCGATGCCCCCAAGTCCTGTGGTTCATGCACACCTGAGAGAGAAGCAACAGAGAGTGCCCAGGTCCCAGGAAACAGCAGAGTCCCCGATGCAGAAATGCTCTGGAGGACCCCTCAGGCTCTCTCTCACTCAGAGCCCTGGAGGCAGAGGGTCTCCAGGATCCACCTCAGAGACACATGGCAATGACACCCCAGTCCACAGGGCGATGGGCTTGAGTCTCTTACACCCCATGACCCTATACCTGGAGCTCAGATCCTGGCCCAGCGTCCCCCTGCTCTCTGTGTGGCGCCCCCTGTGGCTGCGGGCGGTAGTGCAGTCAGGCAGGGCTGGGCAGTGGAGCTGTGAGGCCCAGGGACCCTTTCTCAAGCACTCAGTTGTTTGCTTCCATGGAAAGGAGATAAAGCAGGAGAAGGAGGCAAAGGGGAGCAGCTATGACTCTCTGCCAGGGAGGGAGTAGAAGGTGCCCTGACCAGTGAGAATGGACAGAGGATTGGGATTGCTCCATGGGACATGGAGCAGGAGGTACATGAAGAACGTTCTGGTGGAGCGGCTGCTGGACCGTGTCAGAACGGGGGAGGCTGCGTGAGCCTGATGGAAGAAGGGTCCTCTGTATGCAAACTCCTAGCCCCTTCCCTAATCTTGCACCCCCAGAGTGCTGACACCTGTCCCCGCAGGGCCTTTCTGCAGCCCTTCTGAATGTGACCAGGGAAATGTACTTCTTCTTCTTCTTCTTTTTTAATTTTATTGGATCACCGTGAGATAGTTACAAGCTTTCATGTTTGTGTTCCAATCACACGATGATCAAACACCCATCCATCCACCAGTGCACAGTGCACCAGAGCACCACCAATATCCCTGGTATAGCCCCCCCCTTTTTCCACCCTCCCCCTGCCTGGCAGACATGATTCTCCATAATCTCTCTCTATTTTGGGGCATTATGGTTTTCAATACAGACCCTGAGAGGTTATCATGCCTGGTCCTTTATCTGCTTTCTGCATACATCTCCCATCCCTAACGATTTCTCCAGCCCTCTTTTTCTTAGTGATCCCTTCTCTATTTCAGCTGCCTTCTCCCCTTTGCTCATGAGGCCGGCTTCCAGTTCTGGAGCAATCTATCTGTCCCATGTATCTACTATCCTTAGGTGTCAGCCTCTTGTTTGTTGTTTTATATTCCACAAATAAGTGCAGTCCTTCTCTGTCTGTCTCTTTCTTTCTGACTCATTTCACTTAGCATGATACTCTCCATGTCTATCCATTTATAAATAAAGTTCATGCCTTCATCTCTCCTAACAGCTGCATAGTATTCCATTGTGTAGATGTATCGAAGTTTCTTTAACCAGTCATCTGTTCTAGGGCACTCTGGTTGTTTCCAGATATTGGCTATGGTGAACAATGCTGTGATGAATGTATAGATACAGATGTCATTTCGACTGTGCTTTTTTGCATCCTAGGGATATATTCCCATAAGTGATATTGCCGGGTCATATGGAAGCTGAATTTCTAGTTTTTGAAGGACTGTCCATATTGTTTTCCAGAAAGGCGGGACTAGTGGGCATTCCCACCAACAGTGAAGAGCGTCCCTTAACCCCCACATCCACACCAGCACTGGTTGCTTTTGTTTTTTGCAATGTGTGCCAGTGCCTCTGGTGTGAGATGATATCTCATTGTTGTCTTGATTTGCATCTCCCTGATGGCTAGCAATGTGAGCATTTTTTCACGAGCCCTTTGGCCATTTGGAGGAAATTTCTGTTCATTACTTCTCCCCATTCTTTGATGGGGTTGGAGGTTTTTTTCTTGTACAATTCTACTAGTGTCTTGTATATTCTGGATACTAATCCCTTATCAGATGGCAATACTGCCCAAAGCACTATACAAATTCAATGTGGTCCCTATCAGGATACCCATGACATTTTTCAAAGAAATAGACAAAACACTTCTGAAATGCATATGGAACAATAAACCCCCACGAACAGCTAAAGCAATCCTTGGGGAAAAGTAGATGGGTGGCATCACCCTCCCCAACTTCAAAATGTACTACAAAGCAGTAGTAATTAAGACAGCATGGTACTGACTAGAAACATATTTGCAGACCAATGGAACAGAGCTGAATATTCTGTCACAGACCCCCAAATATATGACCACTTAATCTTTGACAAAGGAGCAAGAAATGTGAAGTGGAACAAGGAAAGCCTGTTTAACAAGTGGTGTTGGGAACACTGAATAGCTACCTGCAGAAAAATCAACTCTGACCTCTGTGTAATGCCTGGCACAAAAGTCAGATCAAAGCGGATTAAAGGAAATGTACTTCTGAGTTGGATCAAATTGCCTCCAGGGCCACAGAGAGTCACACCCCAGAGGAAGAGCAATGTGTAGCCTGCTTTGCAGACCTGGAGGGTCTTTCTGTGGGCCAAGGTGAGGAACTTGGAGTGAACTAGGCCAGGCCATGGGTCCTGTTCTTGAAAGAGGTAGTGACATGTCATGGTGCCTGGACAGCTAAGATTTCTCAACCTGACAATTCCCGCACACCTGGGCTATCTGCCAGGCTGACCCCGGGACATCATTAGTGTCGCTGCTGGGCCCCAACCACTGCCCCTCTGCCCCACAGCTATGTCCTGCTCTGCCATAGAACCCAGGGTCCAGGCAGTCAGTTCAACTGTCACTAACAGAAAGACCCCTCATGAGAATCCAGTGTCCACACTGACAGTGTCACCTCCTCTGCTGTTTGTCCACTACTCCTCGCCCTGGTTCTTCCATGATGTCGGGGCTTTACCCTAGTTATACATACAGATACACATGTAAAATATAAACCATGAAGCACCTTTACAATATAATATTTGCACTTGGCCTGTTCCCCCGGTGGCCTTGTGGCCACCATCCTCCAGAGGCCACTGGACAGTCAGGATTGGGCCTGCAGTGACGAACATGCAGGGCCTCACTAGATGGGGTGGAGCCGGTCCTGTCCTCCCCAACCCAACGAGACCCCAAGTCATCACCCATGAAGGCCTCTCTGGCTCCTGATCAAGCTGCTTAACGGCCATGATCCCAGAGACTCAGGAACAAATCTCGGAACCCAGCAGGTTTTAGCAGAAATACCTCCAGATTTAAGTGTTAAAATTTCGGAATTTCAAAATTCCGTGGCCACGACTGCAGCCACGCAACATCATATGTTATTCATAACCAGCAATAGAACACAAATTGTCTACTGTTGCCTTTTCAGCAGATCTGAGTGTTGGGGTAAAGTATCAAATAATAATGGTGGGTCTGGTGTCGAAATATTGAATATGATCAAAGTAGAGAGAGAGTAATGTGAAAATCATCTGTCCCACAGGTAGGGGGAGGGTGTGAGATGGGATTACACTGGGGCTGTTGGGGTGGAGAATGGGCACTGGTGAAGGTATGGATGTTTCATTGTATGACCAAGATTTAGACCCGAAAGCTTTGTAACTGCTCTCACGGTGATTCAATAAATAAAATTATAAAAAATGAAAAAAAGAAAGGTGGAGTTCATGCACAATTCAATCAGCTAATTAGTGGCTGCATAAATAGCAGTACTCCTGCATAAAAAAATAAAGAGTAAGATCAAAATGAATTAAAGACCACAACATCAGACCGGAATCCATAAGGTACATTGAATACAAAGTTGGCAAAACTCTCCATGACATTGAAGCTAATGGTATCTTCAAAGATGTCACACCACTGGCCAAGCAAGTGAAAACAGAGATAGACAAATGGGACTATATTAAACTAAGAAGCTTCTGCATCTCAAAAGGACAGTGACTAAAATACAAAGACAGTCTACAGAATGGTAAAGGATATTCTCCCAACACACATCTGACAAGGCATCGATATCAAGGATATACAAAGTACTGGTTGAACTCCACAAGAAGAAAACTTCCAACCCCAATGGGGCGGTGAAATTAACAGAAACTTTCTCAAAGAAGAAATCTGAATGGCAAAAAAAGGCACATGAGAAAATGCTCGACAGCACTAACCATCAGGGAGATGCAGATCAAAACCACAATGAGATATCATCTTACACCTCAGAGATTGGCCCACATCCAAAAGAACAAAAGCAACTGATGCTGGCGCGGATGTGACGAGAAAGGGACACTCCTTCATTGCTGGTGGGAATGCGAACTGGTTCAGCCCTTTTGGAAAACAGTATGAACGATTCTCAAAAAAATTAGAAATTGAGCTCCCATTTGACTCAGCAATACCACTCCTAGGAATATATCCCAGAGAGGCAAAAAAAGTATAGTCGAAGTGACGTCTACACTTGTGTGTTCATGCAGGACTGTTTACAATAGCCAGAATCTTGAAAAAAACTGAGTGCCTGAGAACAGATGACTGGTTAAAGAAACTTTGGTACATCTACACAATGGAGTACTATGTAACTGTTAGAAAAGATGAAGTCATAAAATTTATATACAAGTGGTACTACATGGAAAGTATCATGCTAAGCAAAATGAGTTAGAAAGAGAGGGACAGACATAGAAAGAATGCATTCATCTGGGGAACATAAAGTAACAAAATAGGAGACTAACACCCAAGAATAGCCAAGATAAGTACCAGTAGGTTTACTCCATGACTTGGAGGCCAGCCGCACACACTAGGGGAAAAGACAGCTCAGATAGAGAAGGGAGCACCAAATAAAGGGTGTTGGGAGGATCCTCCCAGGATGGGAGATGGATGCAGAGAGTAGACTATAAACCGAACATTATTGCCACTCAACGCCTATTTTGCAAACCATATCACCCAAAAGGAGAGAGAGAACAAAAGGGAATGTCACGCCACAGAGGCAGGGTGGGATGGAGGGGTGGGGGTGGGAGGGATACTGGGGTCAGTGGTGGTGAAGAATGGGCACTGGTGGAGGAATGGGTATTCGATCATTGTATAATTGAAACCCCCTCCCGTTGTTCGTCGATTTGCTCGAGCGGGCCCAGTAATGTCTCCATCATGAGACTTGTTGTTACTGTGTCTGGCATATCGAGTACGTCACGGGGAGCTTGCCAGGCTCTGCCGTGCGGGCGAGATACTCTCGGTAGCTTCCCGGGCTCTCTGAGAGGGGCGGAGGAATCGAACTCGGGTTGGCCATATTGGCTGCGTGCAAGGCAAACGCCCTACCGCTGTGCTATCGCTCCAGCCCAAGCACAAAAATTTGGAAGTCTACAACTGTACCTCATGGTGTTCCACTAATAAAAATTAAAAATAAAACAACAGATTGGTTTTAGATACAGGTACACATACCTAGATAGATACACCAAACTATATGTAAATAGTATAGAATCATTTACACACATTTAAATAGATATGCATACATATTTATGTATTTATAAGCACATATATAATCACTGTATCACTGTATCCCTCACTGTGATCCCATCGTTGACGATTTACTCAAGTGAGCATCAGTAATGTCTTCATTCGTCCCTGCCCTGAGATTTTAGCAGCCTCTCCTTACTGATCTTTCCCAACGCTGCCGCATTGGAGGCTCTTTCAGGGTCAGGAGAATGAGACCCATTATTGTTACTGTTTTTGGCATATCAAATATGCCACGGGTAGCTTGCCAGGCTTTGCAGTGAGGGCGGGATACTCTTGGTAGCTTGCTGGGCTCTCCGATATATATATATATATATAAACATATATAATATGCATATATATATATGGATAGCACAGCGGTAGGGCATTTGCCTAGCACATGGCCAACCCAGGTTTGATTCCTCCGTCTCTCTCAAAGAGTCTGGCAAGCTACCGAGAGTGTCTTGCTCTCATGGTAGAGCCTGGCAAGGTACCTGTGACATATTCAATATGCCAAACTCAGTAACAATAAGTATCACAATGGGGACGTTACTGGGCCCACCCAAGCAAATCGATGAACAGTGGGAAGACAGTGCTACAGTGCTCTCTCTCTATATATATATAATATAATATATATATATATTTCCCTCTATGATTTGAGATCTCAGTTCAATCTCCAGCAACACATGATCCCCCAAGAATTGCCAGCTGAAGCTCAGGAAATGCCTGAGCATTAAATAATGTCTGAATTCATGTACTTTTTACATAAGATGTCATTTTATGTCATAATCGTCTGAAGGTGAATATATAGGAGGCAGGAAATATAGGGGTAAATGCTTTGTATGTGCAGGATCCTAGCTCCACCCTAGCATCATATGGCCTTCTCAGTTCCAACCACTAGTAAGCCATGAGGTCTCCAGGCATCTCCAGGTGTGGCCCAAATGGTCTCCAGAATTGCAGGGCCCCCAAATTAAACTATATTCCCAGCTTGGATTAGGTGTGTCTCTGAACCTCTGAACACTGCTTAAGAGGCCACTCAAATATTATCATTTAAAGAAATATTTAAAAACTAGTTTTGTAGTAAGGTTCTCCCTGAAATATTGGTATATTCCTCATGTACTTGTTTTAATAATATGTGCACATTTTGCAGGGAAGAGAAGGGTTTGGCCTTCCAAGCAGTGCTCAAGGGTCTCAACGGCCACTGACAGTGATATTCTGCCGATGGGGTTTGATGGCTCAATTCTAAGGTCTGCAGATGTGGTATTGCTTTAAACTGGCTGGTGGTTCCCAGGGATCACTGGAGTACTCCTGGTGACACTTCAGAGGGCAGGAGGGGCATGTGGTGCTGTGGATTGAACCAAGGTCCGTGCACATGTCCCTGACCCCTATGCTATCTCCTTGGCCCTACATTTTAGGTTTGTTGAAAGCAAAGCATACAAAGGCCAGAGACAGCACAGTGAGTGAAGTGCTCGTCTTGCATGGAGCTGACTCAGGTTAAAATCCTGGCAAACCATATGGTCCTTAGTCTCTACTAGGAGTGGCCTTTAAGCACAGAGCCGGGAGTAAGTCCTGAACACTGCCAGTTGTGACTCGAAAACAAAAATAAATAAACAATAATTAAATAAAACGAATAAAAACAACACATACATATTAATTTAAAACTGCAAAATTCCACTTTGTTTTCTAAATGGATTTTTCTCTTATTCCACCACAGTTAAAAATCCAGGAATTTATTTATAGAAAAGGAATAGCACTGTAGCACTGTCCTCCCGCTGTTCATCAATTTGCTCGAGCAGGCCCACTAACGTCTCCCTTGTGAGACTTGTTACTGTGTTTGGCATATTGAATACGTCATGGGTAGCTTGCCAGGCTTTGTCATGTGGGTGAGATACTCTCGGTAGCTTGCTGGGCTCTCGAAGAGGGGTGGAGGAATCAAACCCAGCTTGGCCGGGGCAGCTGCATGCAAGGCAAACGCCCTACCGCTGCTGTGCTATGGCTCCAGCCCACAGAAAAGGAATAGGATTTAGTAAATAGAGTTCAAGTGTCTATCGGTGAAATACAGGACCAAGGAACTTTCAAGATATCTATAGCATCAAACAACCGGTTCAGAGAATGACATTCAAACAAAAGGGAAGCTTGTTTCAAGCCAGTCTCATTGGTGCTGTGCCAAGGCAGCCTCTGAGACACAGCTCTAGTGTGTCTAGGTGACACTCATCAAGGGATGGAAAGGGGTTGAGGGAGGAGAAGTACAAGGTGGGGGGTTAGTCCATGGACTTTTGGTTATTCAAATGAGGCTCAGAGTCCAGATGGGAAGCCGCCCCAGGGTGCTGGCAATATCTGGAGCCCTGACTTTAGGGTCACCTTAGGACCTTAGGACACAGCAGGAAAGCACCAGAGCAGGGCATCATGGGGAGGGTCTCTAAGAGGGACACTTTGGTGGTCACTTAGTCATAGGCACTTTTATTTATTTATTTTAGTAGAGAAACACCATGAGGTACAGTTGTAGACTTACAAATTTTTGTGCTTGGATTTCAATTATACAATGATCGAATACCCATCCCTCCACCAGTGCCAATTCTCCACCATCACTAATCCCAGTATCCCTCCCACCCCCCATCCCTCCCATCCCACCCTGCCTCTGTGGCAGGGAATTCCCCTCTGTTGTCTCTCTCCTTTTGGGTGTTGTGGTTTGCAAAAGAGACATCGAGTGGCAATTGTGTTTGGTCTGTAGTCTACTTTCAGCATGGTTCTCCCATCCTGGGAGGATCCTCCCAACACCCTTTATTTGGTGCTCCCTTCTCTATCTGAGCTATAGTCGAAGTGATATCTGCATTTCTTTGTTCATTGCAGCACTCTTTACAATAGCCAGAATTTGGAAAAAACCTGAGTGCCCAAGAACACATGACTGGTTAAAGAAACTTTGGTACATTTACACAATGGAGTACTATGTAGCTGTTAGAAAAGATGAAGTCATGAAATTTACATACAAGTGGTACTACATGGAAAGTATCATGCTAAGGAAAATGAGTCAGAAAGAGAGGGATAGACATAGAAAGATTGCATTCATCTGGGGAACATAAAGTAACAAAATAGGAGACCAACACCCAAGAGTGGCTGAGATTAGTAGCAGGAGGTTTGATCCATGGCTTGGAGGTCAGTCACACATGCTAGGGGAAAAGGAGCTCAGATAGAGTCAGGAGCACTTTTAAAGGAAACTAGTTCAGCTGTTGGGATAGTGGGCAGGACATCTCAAGCAAAACCCAATAAAAACATAGGAACCATAGGTCACTGGAATATACCTCTAGGCCACTGATATTCCTAAGTACACACAAGCACACACACACACACACACACACACATACACACACATTTTCCATTCCAAATCCTCTAGCTTTGTTGTTGTTGTTGTTTTATCTCTATAGAATGGTACAATATCCAATAAAAATAAGCACTAGTAAAATGGAAGTTTTGTAAGAAGAGGGTTTTCTACCACACTTCTTGTTTTAGAATGCAGCAGGTAAATTGGCAGGAGCTCAATAAAAAATTGTTGAATATATCAATAAATTACTGAAAGAGTAAGGGCAGACAAGAAGGCAGGTTATAATGCAGGAAAAAAGAAAATGGGAAAGGATATGAAGACAGAAAGGGAGATGGAAGAAGGAAAAAGGGAAGGAGAAGAAGACAGGAGAGAGTGAGACATTGCATTGACAGCATGTTGCAGTATACTGACACAAACACTGACACGGCAGTATATTGACACCAGTGGCATTTTGTGGTACCATATAAGTGTCACATTTTTTTTCTGTGTGTGCCATCCTCTCTGAGCAGTCAGAACAGTCACCTTGTGGTTCATTGGCCAAGAATCCACCTAACCCAGATGCTCTTTTACTTCCCTGAAACCGGACACTGACAGGAATTGAGGCTGACTAATCACTCTCTCACTTCAAGGGCCATAATTCCCAGCCCATGGCAAAAAGGGTCCTCTTCCCTTTTTCACTCCTCCTCCTCTCCAACTCCCTTTCCTTCCCCAAAGTCTCTCTCCATGTTCTAAAAGAATGACACCCAAGTATAGCTGGGCCTTGCCTGAGACTCTGTCAATGAAGAGCAGATAGATTATTGAGTAAGAAAAGTTGTATGGGCTTTCTCCTTACTACGCCCCAGGAGAGTCCTGGGTCTGGGAGGTACAGAAATTGTTCCTTGCTGGGGCACCTGAAGGATGATATTCCAACCCTGCTTCTTTGATCCATGCTTGTCAAAGAGATCTATTTTTTTTTCAGTTTATTTTTTTTTATTAGTGAACCACCGTGAGGTGCAGTTACAGGCTTACAAACTTTCGTGCTTGCGCTTCAGTCATACAATGATCGAGTTTGGGAACCGAAAGTTGAAACCTCTCCAAACTCTGTTCCTTCCTGGGCTGGAACCCCATAAGGAAATGTGAAGATTCCTGGCTTTGGAACTGAGAATCTGGTTTCTCAAGACAGCCTGATCCTGGTCTTTCCTAGATAAAACAACAACAACAACAACCAGCTTCAGTTTTCTCTCTTTCTGATTCAGTTCATGATCCAGTTCCCTTGGTTGTTCCTTTACTACACATCCCCTTCTCTCCTTCCTCTATGTCTCTGTCTCTGTCTCTGTCTCTGTCTCTCACTCTCTCTCACACACACATGAAACAGTATAACCTTCTAACTTTTCTATTTGTTTTTTCTTTATTATTGTTTTTTGAAAGCAACCAACAAGATAGTTTTGTTGTTTGGGTTTTTTTCTCTTTTCATTTTCACATTGAGAATTTTTTGTTTTTGTTGATTTGGGGCCACACCCAGTGGTGCTCAGAGCTTACTCCTGGCTCTGTCCTCAAGGATGACTTCTGGCAGGATGAGGGGGCCATATGAGGCGCCAGGAATCAAACGTAGTTCTGCCTCATGCAAGGCAAGGGCCCTACCCTGAGGTACTGTCTCTGGCCCCAGCGTTCAAACTTTTAAAAAATTTTATTCTAGTCCTGGTTATGTATTCATAATACTATTGACATTTGTGGTCTTGATGTTTATAGTATCTCACCTCATCACCACCAAAGAACCCAAGATTCCCCACCAATCACCCTGTGTCATTTCAATTCAACTCACCTTTCCCCTAACTTTCTCCCCATGCCTTTCACTTTGATTTCTCCTTTCTATACCTAATGCTGAAGGTTTGCTATCAGTTGATAAATGTCTATCCCTTTGTTTTGTTTCTCAATAAGCCATTGATGAGTGAGATCATCAGGTGTCTGTGCTTCTCCACATGGCTTATTTTGCTCAGCTTGATTCCTTCCAGTTCCATCCAAGTTGCAGCAAATTGAGATTTACTCCAGAGATGCAGTGCTGAATAATTATAGACAAATTAAGTTATTTCATACACATATCAACAAAATAAATAAAAGTCACATAATCACATTACTAGATGCAAAAAAAAAGATTTTTAACAGAATTCAGTGCACCCCTTAATGATAAAAAAAAAACTCCGTAAAATAAGAATAGAAGGATTCTTCCTCAAAGTAATAATGGTCACTTGCAACTCATACCCAATATCATACTCAACAGCAAAAATCTGAAATCCTTCCCTCTGAGATTGGGCACTATTATTTATTCAATAAGTCTTGGAAGTCCTTGTCACAGCAATTAGACCAAAAAAATGAGAAAAAAAAGAAATAGAAATAATGCTAATCAGAAAAGATGAAGCCAAACTAACACTGCAGGTGACATGACAATATGCATAAGACCCTAAAGATTCCACTAAAAAATTCCCTCCTAGAAACAACAAATCATTACAACAATCAATACACAAAAATCTGTTGTATTTCTTTGTGCAATTAATGAACTAGAAGAGAAGATATCAAAAAGATGGCAACTTACATTTCGCCGAATTTCCTAATTTTAACATCTTTTTAACAGAGTCTATGATCAATTCATTTTGTCCTTATGGTGAGGGGTGGGGGTGGGAGTGTTCTTTCCAGTGGTGCTGGGACCCAGAGGTGAATACTGATGACAAAATTTAGTTCTGATGATTTGGTGTTGCTTGGACCTGGTCATTCTAGAAGCTACCAGAATACTTGGAGGTATTTGGGAAGCAGGAGTTGCCAGGGATTTAACTCAGGGCTTCGTACATGTAAGACATGCACTCCATTCCTTTGAACTATCTCCCCAATTCCTTGAGAGTTTTTTATAAGAGCTGTTTAAACACCTTTATCAGGTAATTCCAACATCAATAGGACATTAGTTTTTAGTGATTATCTTGAAATTTTCCCTTTTCTAAAATTTTACTTTCTTAGTTGTTTACAGTAATTGATGATATACAATATTTCAACGCCAATCCCACCACCATTACACTTTCCCACCACCATTATTTTGAATTTTCCAACCACCACCTAAGCCCGCTCCAAAGGCTGATTCTAAATAATTTATTTTGTATTGCTTGTTATGAATAACTGACTAAAAATGATTCAAAAAGTTTTCCTTAGACATGTTACTAGATTTTGAGCCTTGTGTGCAAAGCTGTCATGATATATTTATATATGTATATTCATATATATGTTATATATATGTCATGACAAATATGCATCTGTCACTATAGCACTGTCCTCCCGTTGTCCTTTGATTTGTTCGAGCGGGCACCAGTAATGTCTCCAATGTGAGACTTGTTGTTACTGTTTTTGACATATCAAATACACCACGGAGAGCTTGCCAGGCTCTGCCGTAAGGGCAGGATACTTTCGGTAGTAAGGGCAGGATACTCTCGGTACTCTCAGAGAGATGGAGGAGTTGAACCCGGGTTGGTCGTGTGCAAGGCAAATGCCCTACCTGCTGTGCTATCGCTCCAGCCCATATATGCATCCATACACATATAATATATATATATATATACACACACGCGTATATACATATTTGATCAAGATTGGTTGTCTTCTACCTTAAACCCCATCAAATGTGTTGTACTATTCTTGGTATATCAGTGGCATTCGGCCACACACTGCTGGAATTCTAAAATTTTATGTAGAGTGCTAGCACAGCGGGTAGGGCATTTGCCTTGCATCTAACCTGGCCGACCCAAGTTTGATTCCTCCACCCCTCTTGGAGAGCCCGGCAAGCTACCGAGAGTATCTTGCCCGCAAGGCAAAGCCTGGCAAGCTACCCGTGACACATTTGATATGCCAAACACAGTAAGGACAAGTCTCACCATGTTACTGGGCCCACTCGAACAAATCGATGAACAATGGGAGGCCAGTGCTACAGTGCTAGACTAATTGGCTGGTGATTTGGGCGTCTGGAGGCATCTCTGCAGCATGTTGCTTTCTTCTGAGATTCACTTGTGAGTCTGTGAATCATGGCCTTTAATGTGCTTAAATGGCACCCAGAGGCAGTTCTTGGGCATGACTGCCAGGAAACAGGAAGCAGAGGGGGGCTGGGAGGAGGGGCCCATTCCCACACTGGAGCCTGGAGATTTCAGTCACAAGTTCCACATACCTGGGTTTTTTAGCGATTCAATCTAATGCTTGGGGTGCTCTGGTCGGCTATGAAAGTCGGCTGTGAGCATGGCGGTGATTGGGTTCTGGCGATTTGTGGCTGACAAGGTTCTTTTGGGGCAAGTGGAGGGACACACCTGACAGGTATCTTGAAATGATAATGGGACTTCTTACATTAAGTAATTTTGGTTTGTATCATGAACATTTTGGGCATTATAGTATAAGATTCTGGATCTAATTTAAATCCTACAGGAAATAATTTATATTTTTATTTTAATAAACAATCAACTTGATTGTGTCTATTTCAGAAGTTCCAAAACAGCATCTACCAACCTAGTTTTAAAAACTTTTGCTATATCCTCATATTTGTGCAATAATGAGTACTAAAACCAGTGGTCAGCATGAGTAACTGATTCTCTGTCAAATTCTCATTTTGTTTGTTTGCTAATTAAGATAAGATCAGTGGGTGTTTGTCTTTGTAAAATCTGGGGTCCATAAATAATTTTTCTTTGGAGTCCCCAAGCAATTCTCCGGGTGCCCAGAGATACTCAACTAGCCAGGATAATTAGGTGAAAGCTAAGCCCTGTGATACAGTGATGCTCAGGGTCAGTGGTGCTGGGAGCCACGAGTCACACCTGCCAGTACTCAGGAGTCCATATGGTGCCAGAGGTCAAACTTGGGTCCTTACACATGTAAGGCATGCACCCCTAACTCCTGAGCTATCTTCCAAGCTCCAAAAATTAATTTACAGGGTCACTCTCCTAGCACCCTCTTTCTCTCACTCTTTTTAGTCTCATTGAGGCAGGGGAGGGGGGGAATAATTTCTGATTCCCTGGCATTTACATCTAAGGTCTTACTAGAAATTGAGGCTCTAATTAGGCAAGCCTGTCATGTGCTGAAGATAAAGCTCCTGTTGACACACAATCAAGAGGTGTGAGGATAGAGAGAAACTGAAACAATGGTGACTGGGCCCACCCTTGTGAAATCAAAGCTCTGCTAAAGGAAAAGGGCCACCCGTCTGAGCTATAAGGTGCAGGAAAAGCAGGTGGGGGGGGGGTGAGTTACTACTTGTATTGCAGAAGACTGATGCAGGTTCAATCTATGGCACTACATATGGTCCCTGAGCACTCCCAGGAGTGCTCCCTGAGCACAGACCCAGAAGTAAGCCTAGAGCATTACTTCAGATGTGCCCCCTGAACTAAAGGTAACAAAAGTGGGGAACTTTACATATTCTCAGGCAAATGCTTAGGCAAATGGCCAAACAGTTAAACTAAAAGCCCTAAACTAACTAGACCGCTCTGTAAACAACCAGGAATCCTTGCATTCTCTGTATTTTTTTTCTCTTGATAAGTAATGACTTGGGAGTTTCTTTCTCTTCTGCTTTTCAAAAAGCTTGTCTGTTCCCAACTCTAAGTCTGAGTATCTTTATTACTCAGTATTTTCATTCTTGAAAATACTGACCCTGGAAACGGATCAACACACAGAGACTCACTTTCATTGTTTTTGCATCAATAGTAAAACAAAATATTTTATGTAAAGAAATGTATTTAGAGAAATGTGTGCATAGAGAGGAAGGGAGGGAAGGAGAAAGAGTGTGTGTGTGTGTGGAGAGAGAGAGAGAGAGAGAGAGAGAGAGAGAGAGAGAGAGTGGGCTTCCCAGGTGGGAAAGGCCTACCTTTAAGAGATCATACATTTCTCTAACTTGTCTTAGCCTAGAGTTCTCTGTGTACATTAAGTTCATTTGGGTGTTGTCATAGGGAAAAAAACCTTGCACTCTTGATGATCCTTTAAAAGTCCTTTCGGGAGGGTGGGGGGCAGAAGCTGGGCACACCTGGCAGTGCTCAAGGCTTGCTCCTGGCTCTATGCCCAGGGACCACTCCGGCATGGCTCAGGGAACTGGACAGTATGGGGTGTCAGGTTCTGAACCTGCAAGTCAAGTGCCCTAGCTACCCTCTGTGATGTCTCTCAGGTCCTCCTTTCTCCTATTCTTAAACGATTCTTTAGATTCTGCTGTAGCTTCTTTTCCCCAGGGCACTCAAATTTCTCTGGGTGGTGCTTCATTTTTGCATTTTCTCCTTCTCCAAAGAGTTCAGTATTTGCATTTCAAACGGATGTGAACTACATGCCCTTGGTCTACTTCAGCCTAGGCAGTTTCTTCTGATTTATAATTTTCTTAGGATTTTCTTATGAAAGTCTTATGATTTTCTGAAAAACTCATTACCAGAACCCAACTATCTATCTGCCTGAAACAATTCTGTCAATAGTCTTTTTATTTACTAAACAAATACATTAACTAGAAGAAACATTTAAAAATATGAATAAAAGAATAAAAATAAGAATGAAAACAAGAGACCCATGTCCAGTGCTGAGGCAGGCAAGTGGAAGAGAAAGGCCCAAGCCAGGGCAGCTTGTAAAAAGGCTCTAGAACCAACTTTGCAAAAGTAAGTGGAAAGAAAGCACTCTAGGGGCTGGAGAGATAGCACAGCGTGTAGGACGTTTGCCTTGCACACGGCCAACCCGGGTTCGACTCCCAGCATCCTATATCCTATCCCCCGAGCACTGCCAGGAGTAATTCCTGAGTGCAGAGCCAGGAGTGCATCGCGGGGTGTGAACCAAAAAGCAAAAAAAAAAAAAAAGCACTCTATTCTGGAGTTACCCACATCCATACATAATATTTTTTAACTCCATAGGATCTCTTCTTCTTTCTCTCTCTCTCATATTTTGTGAATTAAGCTATTTCACTTCATTGTCTGTCTTCTCTGAAAATTCTTTGCTGTGCCGTAAAGACAAGGGCCCCAACCTGGCTGGAGATTAGGTCCGACTGCTTTTACCTGCCTTGATGTCCCTGATGTACACATCTTCCACCAACACTCTGTGTTTTCCTGATCTAACAGTCAACACAGGAAGATGATAAACTCTTTCAAAGATTATCTTTGAAAGACTAAATCTTTGAAATCAGCCTTCACTGTGTTTCCGTAGTTCTCTAGAATTTTAGAACTACTGAAGATGAATCATCATTGTTTTCTTGAGACTCCACGTGCTCAGGAGAAACAGTTGATGAGTCACAAGTCTACACGGGATATCTGCCTGTTGATCTCTGACTCCAGTCATTCCAAAGATGGGCTCTAAAACGGGGATTATGACTAATCTTTTCTAGAATGAAAAGATGGAAAATAGTTGTCAGGAAAACATCAAAATAATGTGTGAAGGATTTGGCTTAGCCAACGAGTTCAGAAATTGATTTGCATTTCATAAGTACAACTCCATCTACTATCTCTGAAGTATTTTCATCATTTTGAATAGTACACAATTTGTTTGCTTTATTTTTTTTTCAATTCTTCACTGTATCACTATCATCCCGTTGCTCATTGATTTACTGGAGCGGGCGCCAGTAACGTCTCATTTGTCCCAGCCCTGAGAATTTAGCAGCCTCTCCGTACTCGTCCTTGCCAACGCTGCTGTATTGAAGGCTCCTTCAGGGTCAGGGTTTATGAGACCCGTTATTGTTAGTTTTTAGCAGATCGAATGTGGCAAGGGGAGGTTGCCAGGCTCTGCCATGGGGCCAGGATACTCTCGGTAGCTTGCTGGGGTCTCAGGGGGATAAGGCCAAGCATTGCTGTCTCATCACTGCCAACGTCTCTGAAGCCCACGGGGAGCCCAGAGAGGCAAAGTCACTTTGCAACACCACACTGCACAGAGCCTGGCTCAGCCTGGATGCGGTGCAGCCCCGAGACGCCTTCTGAGCCCTGTGGGCAAACCTGGTGAGTCCTTTCCGGCCTGTGGACACCAAGGTGTGACCTCCCCACAGGGGCCCACTCCCACAGCCCCTGAGCACGGAGGCGGGGGATTCTCATTTCATCACTAAACTATCCCGGACTCCTGCCCAGAGAACTGCAGAGGGCTGTCAGGCTGCGGGAAGAGGGAGGGGGTGGTCTGTGGGACCTCTGGGGGCCCTCCTAGGAGAGCCACACGCCCTCCTGGTATTCCTCCCGTCCAAGCTCCAGGCTGACCCAGGCTCCAGCTCACGCTGGCCCTGAGAGTCTGCAGAGCGCCAAGGGCCAGCGGGGGAACCAGAGCACCCCCAGAGGCCCACACTGCCCACCCAGGGGCCAGCGTCCGGCTGCGGCCACCCGCCTGACCCGACCCTGGCCCCCCGGAGCGCACTGTCAGCGGAGCTGGGGGTGACTCTCCCCGCTGCCCGCGCAGACCCGAGCCCTTGCCTGTTCTCCGTGCAAAGAGTGGGGGAAATTCTGCTTCTTTCCCTGGGAGGGAAAGAATCTCCGTACCCGGGGGAGACTTGGTGCCAGAGGTGGAGGCTCCTTGGAGAGTGAGTCGCTCCCTGCCCCCAGTCACACTCACTCCAGCCAAGGCCCTGAGACTCAAGGACGAAGCTCGCGGTCCCCCAGCAGGCCTGGACTCTGGGCCCCCACGCTGCCCAGGCGCCCTCGCCCTGCCCCTGCCCATGCAGGCCAGTCCTTCCTGCCGTCCACCAGCTGGGCAGCGGCCCCCTCCGGCTGTACACAAGCGTGGGCAGGTTCTGGGATGGGGATGCCCTCAGGCGGGCTGTCGGGCTTGGGGGCCCTCGGGGGAAGCCCAGAGCGGGGGCGGGTGGTGGTTTCCATGACTCCCTTTGGAGAGCTCAGGCCTGGACCCTCTGCCGTCCCCAGAGGCCCCGCCCCCGCCCGCCCCCATCCGCCCCCGCCCCCGCCCGCCCCCACCCCCGCCCCCGCCCCCCGCCCGCCCCCGCCCCCACCCCCACCCCCGCCCCCGCCCGCCCCTGCCCCCGCCCCCGCCCGCCAGTCTCAGCTCAGGCCCTGGAAAGAAGCAGAATTTCTAGTTCTTACCCAGCAAAAACCCGATCAATTACAGTCTCTTTTTGACGAAGGCATGTCTTATTGCTTTATTTACTTGATTTTTAGATTTTTATTTGCTTTTCTTTTCGGGGTTCATATAAGACCGTGCTCGGGGTTTGCTCCGATCTCTGCATCGGGGGTCCCTTCTGGCAAGCTCCAGGGACCTTCCGGGGTACGAGGAATCAAAGCCAGGTGAACCACGTGCAAGCCAAGCGCCTCACCTGCCGTATTATGACTCTGGCCCTGCTTCTTTGAAATTTTTCATTGAGGTGGTGATGGTTTACAAGAAAGTACTCGTGCTGAGGGTAAATTGTTATGCCTCTTCAACATGTATATTATTAACTAGTGCACATGGTCTCAAGTACCTGCTATCCACAATAACCCCTTTTGCCACCTTCCGCTGAACCCCCTGCGTTAGTCGCCTAAGTGCTGCTGCGAATCCAAGGGTTTGTTTTTCCTTGGCTTTAATTATTCCCGCCCTTTGCCACCCAAATATCCCTCATGTGAGTGAGATCATCTGGTATTTGTTTTTCTCCTCTGACTCCTTTTTTGCATAGACTCCATCCATGTTGTCACAAAAGGCAATTATTTTATCCGTTCTTAGAGTTTATCCCAGTGCATGTTTCTACCACCTCTTCTTTGACTACACTTCTCTCATTATTTCTGTATTTTCTCAAACATGTTTAAATAGTGTTACAAGAAACATAGTAAAGATCTTTTTTAATGAGTGATTTTTTAACATACCTCTTTTACATACCTAGAAATGAAATTGCTGGATCTGGATCACTTGGTAGATACGCTCTGAATATTTTGAGACATCATGCCACTGTTTTTCATGGAGTATGAACCAATTATACAGTGTACAAGAGTTCCTTGTTCAGGGAACAAGGAATTATTTCAGTTGTGCTTTGGGACAGGGCTTGGGGCTTGGGATGGAAACATCCCAAATATGGTGTTGGGAAGGTGTAATGGTAGTGGACTGGTGTTTGAATATTAAATGTAATCAAAAATTGTGAACTACCTTATAAAATTAAAATGTAAAAAGAAGAGTTCCGTGTTCTTTACATTCCCACCAGAACTTATTATTTATGGATTTGTTGATAAAGATAATTTTTATACATGTCAGGTGATATCTCATTGTCATTTTTGTATGCCCTGACAATAAATAAAAGATAATTTTTCCGTATACCTGTTTGTCAAATGTATCGCTACCTTGAAGTATTTAACTTTCAGTCTTTTGTGGCACTGCTTTCTTATTTTTGAATTTCATAAATTATGTATATGCTACTAAGAACTTGTCAGATAGAGAACAAAGATTTTCTCCCACTCAGTAGAATGTCTTTTCATTTTAATAGGGTTCTTTTTTCCCAGTGATTCTCAGGGCCATGCAGTACCAGGTATTGAATCTGAAATTTTAATCATAGTTTGTTTTATCTTGTTTTTTTCTGTATAGGATTTCAGTTTGATGTTATCCCATTTGTTGAATTTTCCTTTAGTTTAGTTTGATGTTTGAACTTAATCTCAAAAGTCATTGTTGAAATCAATATTTTGTTGAAATCTGTATTTTAATTTTTTAGATATTAGAATCAAAGATATTTGGTTCTAATATGCAAGTCTCTTTCTCTCTTTCTTTTCTTTTTTGTTTTGGGTCACACCCTGCTGTGTTCGGGACTTACTGCCGGCTCTATGCTGAAGGATCACTCCTGGTGGGGCTTGAGGACTACAGATTCCGTGATCCATTTCTGCCACCCTTCACTCTTTCTCTTCACTCAATTCCATAGTCTTTTTTGAGTCTGGGAATTTGTTTTCTTAATTTTTTCCAATTTATTAGCTTGATTACTTATAGTCCACATAAGAGTGAATCTATCCAATAATTGCCTCTCGCTTCCTTATTTCACGTAGCACAATCACCTCGGCTACCCTCATTTTGCCCCAAGTGACATGGTTTTATCTTTTTAGATGACATGGTGGGCTGGAGCAATAGCACAGCGGGTAGGGTGTTTGCCTTGCATGCAACCAACATGGCCGACCCAAGTTCGATTCCTCTGCCCCTCTTGGAGAGCCCGACAAGCTACTGAGAGACTCTCCCCTGCGGCAAAGCCTGGCAAGCTACCCATGAGGTATTCGATATGCCAAACACAGTAACAACAAAGTCTCACGATGGAGACATTACTGGGCCCGCTCGAGAAAATCGATGAACAACGGGAGAACAATGACAGTGACAGATGGCATGGTAGTATTTCATTGAATATATATACCATGGTTTCTTCTTTTCCTTTAGATTTTGGGGAGGGGATTGGGCGCGCCTGGCAATACTCAGGGTTTACTCCTGGCTCTGTTCTCAGCAATCACTCCTGGTGGGGTTTGGGGATAATATGGGGTGCTGGGGACTAAACCTGGGTCAGCCACATGCCAGGAAGTCGTCCTGCCTGCTGTACTGTGTTATTGTGGGCCCTACCATGATCTCTGTATCTTCTCATTGTTCAGTTAAATTTATTCCATGTTTAGGTTGTTATGAATATTGTTGCTATGAACATTGGGGTGCAAATATAACTTTGAATTAGTGTGTTTTTGTTCTTTGGATAAATGCCTGTAAGTGGTGCTGCTGAATTATACCGAAAGAGGAAGTCTAACTTCCCCTCACAGTTGCTGCAAACAGTTCCATTTTAGCTGTCCCCATTCTACATTTTAAACATTCCTGCACACTCTTTCTTTCCCCCCACTTTATTAAACACTGTGGTTTACAAAGTTCATGATGATTTGGTACAGGCAGGCCCTATTCCAACATCAATGCCACCACCACACCTTCCCTCCAGCATTGTCTCCATTTCCCAACCACCCCTCAAACCTGGCCCTGTAGCAGGCCCACAATAATTTATTTTATATTACTTGTTACCCCAAAGAGCTAACGGGATGACTGAAAAAATCTTTCCGTAGAAGAAAATTTGTGAAAACTGTTGCATTTCACCATGGGGACATTAACTCCTTGCCTGAGGGTTTACCGAGCTGTTATTGTAACTTAAGCCTTCTATGTTAAGGTTTTTGTTAGTGAAGACTGGTTGGCTTCTACATAGTATCCCATCCAATCTGATGTGCTGCCACTGGGGTATCAGTATTGCAGACTTTGGAAATGTCCAGAAAATCCAGAATATTTAACTGGGCAGTCTGGCTGGAAGCCTGGTTGCAGTCTGGGGTGTAGGGGCAACTGCCGAGGCTTTGTCAGGGCAAGAGCTGGCCCACCTCCCTCTGAGATCACCCTGGAGGGAACAGGTATCCGAGAGATGATTTGAGGCTAGTTGATCTCTTTTAAGTCTCTGGAACAAGGCCAGTAGATGAGCTTACAAGGCAGAGGGGTGGGACCTGGGCCGTTCCTGCAAATTCTTGGTCTCTCAAGGCAGACAGAGCATTTGCCTTGTGTGCTACTGACCCAGATGATCCCTGGCTTCCCATATGGTGGAATTCCCCCAGCCTACTGGAGTCGTCCCTCAGTGCAGAGCCAGGAGTCCCTGAGCATCACTGACTCAAAGCAAACAACAACAAAAATGATGGGACTTTTTCTGAGACTGAGAAAGCTTACCATTTTCTAAGACTGAAATCTGCCCCTGACCTTGAGCTCACAGGGTACTGATAAAGGGCAATATGCCTGGACAGATAGCAGGAATCCCTCCTGGCAAGCTTGGGTAATCATATGGGATGCTGGAGATGGAACCCAGGTTAGCCAAGCCCAAGGCAAGCAACCTACTGTACTACTGCTCCAGCCTTCAACCCATACATTCTGAAAAATGAATTTGCATGGCATCTCTATAGAACTGCACCAATTTACAATTGTTTCCTGAATTTCCTTTGTCTTCACATCCTTGCCAATACTTGACTTATGTCTCTTTGCTGCAGGTCATTCTTCCTGGTGAAGCGATAACTCATGTGGTTTTAATTTACAATTTTCTAATAAGTGTTACAGAGAGCATTTTTTAAAAAGTGCCTGTGATTCACCTGTATATTTTCTTTGGAATTTATAAAAACTTTATTGCAGTTTCATTTATTTATAATCCCCCCACCCCCCACTGACTAATGAAGTTGAAGCTCAAAAATTGCCTCTGGTGTCAAGAATCTGGAATATATCACTTATGGTTTCTGACATTACATTTTAGGATTTGGGGTCTAATATTTGGCTGTTAGGAGTCCCTATCATTTTCCGTACATAATTGTCTTAGAAAGCCTTTCTCGAATCTTTTACTCTGACCCTAGATCCCTATTTATTTGAACCGTTTTCCCTGACAATTCACTGATTTAAGTGTCCTTTCATCACATTTTGTTTGGGGGTTACTATAAGGGTGATATCAAACTTACTGTACTGAAAGTGTCATTCTTTATGACCAAATACAGATTTTGTGTTCTTTTATTATTTCTTTTTTTCTTTTTTTCAGTTGTGTTCTTGCTGGGGTTTGCACTCCTCTTGTGGTGCTTACCACACCTGGCTGTGGCCTAGCCAGAGGCGGCTTGCAGTGCTGGGGATCAGACATCAGAGCTGCAAGGACCACATTCAGCACATGTGGGATATTGAAGACTATAATTCATAACCATGTGGTTGCAAGGTAGAAATGTGAAGACACTCTGCTACTCCACCAGGCCCCTTTTATCCCTTTGGTTATTTCTTTCCATGTGGAAAACTGATTACTATTCCATCTGGTGCCGCCAAGCCTGCCAGGAGTGATCCCTGAGTGCAGAGTCAGAAGAAAGCCTTGAGCACTGCGAAACAAAAAAGAAAAACAATTCAAATACAAATAGAAGTAGAGCAGTATTAATTATTGATTTGTTTTATGTGCCTATCACTATTACCAGTAACCCTTTGGTAATGCTGCAGGGCCACCGCGGTCACCCACCGCACAGACCGGTGGCCGAGGCCCACGCTCCCCGCACACCCCCACCCTTGCACGGGGGGCCACGTCCCCAGCATTGTGCACTCTGTAATACCACCAGGAACGTTTCACAAAAAATTGAGAGACTTGTTGTTACTGTTTTTGGCATATCGAATACGTCACGGGTAGCTTGCCAGGCTTTGCCGTGAGTTGGAGATAGTCATGGTAGCTTGCCGGGCTCTCCCAGAGGGGTGGAGGAATCGAACCCGGGTTGTCTGCGTGCAAGGCAAACACCCTACCCGCTGTGGTATTGCTCCAGCCCAAAATGGATATAAGTATATTTATGTATTTTGGGGTTTGAGGTCACACCTGGCAATGCCCAGGCTTCATCCTGGCTCTGCACTCAAGAACCACTCCTGGTGGGTCTTAGGAGACCTTATGGGATGCCAGGGATCCAACCAGTGCTAGCAAGTGCAAGCCAAGAGCCTTCCCCCACTTTACTATCACTCTGGCCAAAAACATTTTCAATACCAGCTGTAATATGACCATGAGATGGCCAGAGTTTAGCTGCAGCTTACTGTCTGCAAAGCAAATAAGGTCCAAGAGACCTTGATCTCACTCCTAGGGTTTGGAGTAGGGGCGGAAGCAGGTGTTGGGTCTGCAGAGGAGCAGCAGGGTCTGTGGTCACACAGAAGGGTGTTCTCATGTCTGGTGAAGGCGCAGGCGAGGACAAAAGGACAGGGAGTGAGGAGCCAGCTCAGGGAGCCAATCAGAGAAGCCTTAGAATTATCATGTCAAAGGTTTGGAAAACATAATCCTCACTCATATATTCAGAGGCATGGGGAGGGATGGGGGTGTGCATGGGAAAACAGCGGAGCGGGAGACCCCTAGGTTCTACCCCCATCGCCTCCACACCCAATTCTGCTCCACCAAAACCGAACCACAGAAGAATGGAAATGGGCCAGACAAAAGAATGGGACTAAACTGAGGCCTAAGCGAGACAGAATTCAGGAGCTGGAGACCGTGGAGACCAAGGAGCAGCCAAAGGGAGGAAAGTTTTCAGTGGGAACTGGGAACGAGGGTGGGCATTGGGAACGGCTGGCAGAAGACAGAGCGATGACGCAGGCCGCGAGTCCCTCCAGCCAGCAGGACTGTCAAGTGCACATGTGAACCCCCTCAAAGCCCAGAAGAGGCTGGGAACTGGGCCCTGACCCTTCCAGCTAGTCTCGTTGCAACCAGCCTGGGCATTTCTATAGCAGACAGCCCTGGGGGAGAAGCTGCGTGCTGCCCGGATACTAGGGGACACTCTGCAAGGCAGGGGAAGCTGGTGGGTGGGGTGGGTAGCTGCCAGTGTAAGGTGACCCGGCTGAGCAATGCTTCCCACGGCCCCGACCCCCCGCCAAGTTCCGACCCGTCCTCAGCAGAGAGGACAGGAAGAGAGTCTGCAGGTCGCAGTCCGTCCGGTTGGGCTGCGTGGGGCGTGAGCTCCGAATAAAATGTGACCACGACTTCGAACCCCAACTGGGCAGTGCAGCCTTGGGGAAGACTCACACCGCAATCAGAAGGCAAAGCAGAAGGCTGAGGACAGAGAATGGTGCGGGGCACCACGGTCACCCACCGCACAGACCCGCGGCCAAGGCCCACGCTCCCCGCACACCCACACCCTCGGGTGGGGGCCACGTCCCCAGCGTTGTGCACTCTGCAAGCCGGGCTGCAGCAGCGTCGCAAGGGTCCCGGGGTCCAGCACGAGATACTGTCGCGGCTGCTGACAGCCACGGGGTCTTTGGCGCGGGCCCACAGCGGGAAGTCTGGGCTCGAGGGGCGCCTTTCCCGGAACACCCGCCCTGCCCTCCGGACCTGCTCACAGGCAACTCTGTGCAGCCGGGCGCGGGTCAGGGCTCAGCTCCCGCACCTGCAGGGTTTTGAAAGGTACCGCCCAGCCATCCTCGGCCTCACTGCGCCTGCGCACTCCAGGCTCCCGCAGCACTGCGCCTGTGCAGAACGCGCCCGGGCTTTTCCAAGGGGGCTCGCCCGAGGGGTGGGGCTGCTGGGCGCGGGGCTACTGTGTCCCGCCCATAGTGGATGAGGCTTGGTGCTAAGTCCCCACCTTAGACCCTGCTGGGTCCCAGCAGCACAAGTCTCTCTTGAAGAGTCCAGAGTGCTAGTTTTGTTTCTTTCTTTTTCTCAAAGAGTTTTTCACAGTATTTAATTACACTCAATATTTCAACACCAATTCCACCACCATGACCCCTTTCCACCACCTTTATTTTGAGTTTTCCCACCACTACCCGAAATTTCCCCAAAATATGCATTCATTTGGGGAACATAAAGTAACAAAATAGGAGACTAACACCCAAGAAGAGCCGAGATAAGTACCAGGAGGTTTACTCCATGGCTTGGAGGCCAGCTGCACATGCTAGGGGAAATGGCAGCTCAGATAGAGAAGGGAGCACCAAAGAAAGGGTGTTGAGAAGATCCTCCCAGGATGGGACATGCATGCTGAAAGTAGACTATAGACTGAACACGTTTGCCACTCAATGCCTCTTTTGCAAACCACAACACCCAAAAGGAGAGAGAGAACAAAAGGGAATGCCCTGCCACAGAGGCAGGGTGGGATGCGAGGAGATGGGGGGTGGGAGGTATAGTGGCATCAGTGGTGGTGGAAAATCGGCACGGGTGGAGGGATGGGTACTCGATCACTGTATAACTGAAACCCAAGCACAAATATTTCTAAGTCTACAACTATACCTCATGGTGTTTCACTAATAAAAATTTTTTAAAAAATGTATTTTGTATTGCTTGCTATAAATAACTAAGAATGATCCAAAAAGGTTTCCATAAAGGAAAGTGTATGAAAATTGTTGTATCTCATCTCGGAGCCATTGGTCGCCGGGATTAGATACAGAGAGCTAATTTAAGGACACTGGGCAAGGACCTGGAGAAAGCAGCGGGTTCTTGTTCATCAGGGAACTTTGGGTAGCAGACAGAGAGGACCACCTAGTGAAACTGGAAAATGAGGAGCGCTGACCTTGTGGAAGAGGCAGATCATAAAAATTTTTGTCAGTGCTAGGCCCGCCTGAACGGGTATTTGATCATTGTATAATTGAAACCCAAGCACAAAATTTGTAAGTCTACTTGGTGTCTCACTAATTAAAAAATTAAAAAAAAAACAATTTC
The DNA here is from genome assembly GCF_029834395.1 of Sorex fumeus. Classification (NCBI taxonomy): domain Eukaryota; kingdom Metazoa; phylum Chordata; class Mammalia; order Eulipotyphla; family Soricidae; genus Sorex; species Sorex fumeus. The sequence continues at coordinate 63,605 of NW_026606123.1, forward strand.
CTTCCTCCCCACCGCAATCCCGACCCCACAGGATACTGGACTATTATGAAGGTGAGTTTGTGGGGCCAGGATGATGTCAGAGCTGAGATCAGGGCAGAAACTGGGGAATCGAGTTGATTCAAGTAGTGGCTCCAACATGGGAGCTCGTGGTGCCCGAGAGGCTGTTCTTAGCTTCCCTGTAGCTATTTGGTGGAGCAACGGCCTGGGAGGCAAGCAGGTCCTACCCATCTGTAATGTTAGTGTCAGGGGCTAGAGCAACAGTACAGTGGGCAGAGCGTTTGCCTTGTATGTGGCCGACCCGGGTTAGATTCCCAGCACCCCATAGGGTCCCCCAAGCACCATCAGGAGTAATTCCTGAGTGCAGAGCCAGGAATAACCCCTGTGACTCAAAAGGGGGAAAAAGTGTTAGTGTCAGATGGAATTGTGTTCTTTTGGGGCCACACCCGGTGATGCTCAAACTGACTCGTGGCTTTATGCTCAGGCATCACTGAACCCCTGGAAGGGGCTGGGGGACCATTTATGCATATGGGAATGGAACTCAGGTCAGCAGAGTCAGGACAGCACCAAATCACATCTGTGATATTTTGCCTGGTCCTTGAAAAAAGAATAATATATTCAGGGGTCAGAGTGATAGGACAACAGGTACAGTATTTGCTTTGCATGCAGATGACCAGGTTCAATCCCTAGCATCCCGTATGGTCCACTGAGGACCACCAGGAGTAATTCCTGAGTGCAGAGGTAGGAGAAACCCCTGGGCATTACCAGGTTCCCCCCCACACACAAACCCCCCAAAAAATAAAGGATAATATAACCAATGTTCTTCTTTTCTAAGAAAAAAATTGGTTCCATTAATCAAGTGTGACCTTTCTACAACGCTAATAATTTTTTTATGAAAAGGAAGATATTTTTATTTATCCCCTTCAGTCTTAAAATTGTTTTAAAAGTGGAAAATCTTTGATCATGGTCTTAATTGTATTGTTTTTTTTATCTGTTCTGGAAATCTACAAGTCTAGAAGCTACCACATCATCATTTCTCATTTTATGACTGTTGTAGTTAAAACTCGAAGTAGGAACATGATGGATTCAAGGCGCACCCCAGTTTTATCAGGACTGATGGGTGTTACGTGCAGGACATGCTTCCATCTGTCCCTTTTCTGAAAATTGCCCTGGATTGTCCTTAAACAGGTTTTATTCCATATCGGCATCCCAAAGACCTCTCCCTGAAACAAAAGACATAGATTCTATCCAGGACTTTTGAAAGATGATCTGAACTCTAGTCCATTCTTCCAAGCAGCCTGAAATCACTGGCATTCTGACACGCTTCCTCTGCCCACCCCTATTTTCTATGCCTCCGTACCAGATCATTAAGCTGCACCCGAGCTTTCTCTCTCCACAAAACACAACTGGCTGTGGATAAGTTACTGGAGGCTGATATTGTTTCAGGCCAATAATTACAGCGTCCATTGCCTCTCCTATTCCCTGTGAAACTGTTCGCACGGTTTCCACTTCACAATGAACATGTTGCGGACAACAGGTTTTATCTTCCTTCTAGTACCCTGAGTGCTCCGCTTGCAGTAGGCACTCAAATTCGATCAGGAAAATGTGATCACTTTCTTCGTACAAGGGCCACTTTAATAAGCCCCCAAATATAGAAACATCATCGGGGCCCCCTTGGTTTTACGAATGACAGTCAGGAGCTAGGGGCCTGGAATTGCATGGGAACGAGGAGGCAGCCCTTGGAAACCCTTTAGTCCTGAGGCTCTGGTTCCATTTGGTTTCTGAAGGGAAAGGGAAGAAAGTGACACAGAATGAAAGCAAAGGACAAAGTGGAGAATCCCCAAGTGAGGAGAGAGACAAGTTCTGGAAAACTCCACAGTAGGTCGGCTTCCCTCCCCCCGCCCCACCCCCGCCTCATTCCAGGTGACAGCCTGTGAAGCAGGGAAAGAGTGGTCGGCCCTCACAGTGCAGCTTCCACCTCACCCTGAGGAGACAAGACACTGGTTCTGGCTTCATCCACCCTGACCCAGTGCTCTCTGAGCCCCCGGGGCCACTCCCTGGGTCTCCTTTGTGGCTCTCTGCTCTGGCCTCCTGTGGCCCTTCCCATGCTCCCTTTCAACTGCCCTCATCTGTGGCCTTTGCTCTTGCCCCATTAGGCTGCTTCCACATTTGCAAACAGTTTTCTCCCATGACAGGAATGGGCCAAGAGTTATTCAATAAAAATGTTGCCCCCCCCCCCCTTGCCCTACAGACTCTAGGGTTTTTGGGTTCCATCTGGCTGGTTCTGCACTTAGGAATTACTCCTGCTGGGCTCAGGGGACCACAAAGGATGCCAGGAAGGGGGAGGGGCGGAAGAAGATCAAAACCCGAGTCAGCTGCATGCCAAGCAAGCTCCTGACCCACTGTGGCTCCTCCTCCTCCCGGCCTTCTGTATCTTTTTGAGGAACTCTGCACCCTTTCACATCCCCGGCAACTGTGCACAGGGGCCGTTTCTCCAGACCTGCTTGGACTCCTGTGGCTCCAGCTGACCCTCTGCCCCCAGGCCCACCACCGACCAGTGGGAAACACTACATCACTAGGCCACCGTGATGGTGATGGGTGCGTCTGTACTGAGCTTGTACAGAAATTTTCTTTTCTTCCCCTGCGACATCTGGATATGCTCAGAAGTTACTCAAAGATATGGGGTGCTGAGGATCAAACCTGGTTGGGTGCTGCAAGGCAACACCGACCCGCTATGCTACAGCTCTGGCCAAACTTTGTATGCCTTGGGCCGTGTTTTTACTTTCCTGATGGCACCGCAGGAACTGACAACGTTTTGAGGATGACCACCTGAACTAGCCTGGTTTTGGTCTCTATGCTACTGTCCTCAGCAACTGCGAAACTGACTCTGTTCTTTACGAACTTTCAAAGCTGAATTTATCGTGGATCTGGGCCAGTCAGTGGAGTTCAGGGCTTACTCCTGGCTCTGAGCTCAGGGATCACTCTTGGCAGGACGCGAGGCATCATATGTTGTGTTGGGGATTGAACCCGGGTCAGTTGGACACAAGGCAAGTGCAAGCGGCGTTACTACTCATTATACTATTGCTGCAGTCCTGTCACCTCAGTTTTTTCATGCCACTTCACACTCTGAGCTCACTCGTGCATGTGTCTTAAGGGGTCCAGCTCTGATCTTTGGCGTGGGGGCCTCTGGTGAGAACAGCATTGTTTGTTCAAGAGATACTGAGCATTTGGGCCCTACATGTACAATGTGAGCTGTGGATGGCCAGGCCCAGCCCCTTCCCTGCCATGACTGTCTCTCCTGTCACCAGTGACTCACTCGCTGGCTGGGTTTGATCCCCAGCACCACACAAATCCAGAGAGGGATGGGGCAGGTGCCTCAGTTGGCGAGAAAGGGAAGTGAAGACACACATCATCAGAGGAGCCTCCGGAGAGCTCCTCCCATTACACACAGCTGCAGAAGGAGAAAACCAGTCCTGGCACCTCAGGACTTCCTGGCATCTCTGAGGAGTCCAGTCTCAAGGAGGGGGATCCTGGAGGCACCTTAAGGAGGCTCAAAGGAATGAGACTCAAAGAAGCGGCACAGAGATGATGGGTTCTCCTTGGGGTCCGTATCCACAGCTGTGAAATAACCAAATCTCTGCTGTCCGGTCAAGAGAATGTGGAGGGAATGTGCACCTACCACGCATGGGACAAGTGTGTGTGCTGCTCTGATGTCACAGTTCCTTGGGTCCAGGAGTGTCTCAAATGTTCAAAATTCAGTGATCGGGCACCCGCAGAAAGAAGAAACAAATTCGATGGCTCCTGTGCCCACCCTGGCAGTAACCTCCCCAGGACCCACTTACCCACTCCCTTAACTACAAGACTCATCGCCAAGTGCTCCCGAGTGGATGGTTGTTGGGGCTGACCAGCAAACAGTCCTAGCGGGGGAGCACAGGGTGACAGGCCTTAACATGTGCCAGGACAACTCACACAGCGTTCTGCGACCACATGGTGGCACTCTCCACTTTCCCGGGCCAGCACCAGGAAGGAAGGCCTGGTTCCCGCCCCTGCAGTGGAGGGAGTGACTGAGGAACCAGCACTCACCTTCAGGGACTTGGCTGATGCCTACCAGGCAGGTGGCCAGCCCAGGGAATCCAACGCCAATGCCAGACACACAAACCCCAGCACTGCCCAGGGGAAGAGAAGGTGAGGAGAAACCCTGGCCACGCAGCAGGGGCGGCCCCTCATGCTAGCTCACCACTGAAGCCTCCCGGGGGGGGCAGTCCAGACACCCCCCTTAAGTGCCATGTCCCCCAAGCTACTGACCACCGAGCGCCCAAAGTGCCGGGCTACGCACCCGCGTCTACATTTGGCTGCTGGGGGTGGTGAGGGCGCTTGGCAGGGGACCACACGGGGAGCCTCCCATCCTCCCATCCCATCCATTCCTCGCGGACCTCATCCCCACCTCTGGGAGGGATTCTAGTCATGCATTTCCTGCCAACAGCCTTAATTGGTTACATGATCGATGAACTCTCGTGTTAATTTGAAAGCCCATCACTGCTCTTATGCATGTATGTATTTAACATACGAAAAAGAAGAATTTTACAGCAACTGCCAAGAGGCTCTTCAGACAATAAAATGTCCAGGTGGTATGAAGCAGGAGGTGTTCACTGTAGGGCCTCTAACACCACAGCTGCCTGTGAAGACTCCTTTTGTTACTCATCCGTTTGATCTGAAATCTCCGGGGATGACAGGATCTCCTGGGATCTGAAGATCTGCTGCACATGAGGGGTCTGCAGAGTCTTGACGGACTGTCGTGCTGCGACGGGCTGTGAAGACCCGATGGAGTGTGGTGACTCTGCGTTCTGTGGTTCTAGGGAGCCATGTGGAGGCTCGCTGGTCTGTCGTGCCAGGGGGACAATTGGTGGTGGGGAGCGCTGTGGTGCCTGTGTCCCCTGTGCTCCCTGGGTCTTGGGAGTCTTGGCTGTCTTGGTCTCCTTGGCTGCTTTCTCCTCCGGAGTCCGTGCTGCTGTCTTCAAGACTTTCCTGAGCTCCCTGGAACAAGAAGAATACAGTCAGCTCTTGAAAGGGACGTGCCCCGTCTGCATCACTTCCTGACTTCAGGAAGGTATTGGAGCTTTTCCCATGGTTTACCCTGCGTCTTTACTGAAAATCTCATCCTCATCAGAGGAATCCTTGTCATGGAGCTTTTGTGCCATGTTTTTCTTACGTGTGGCCTTGAGTGGCTGACACATGTCTCTCAGTCACTGGGGCCGTCTTCGCCAGAAAAAGCCCTTCTGGAAAAGGCAAGGGGAGCTCGTAAGCCTGCACCACGGCCCACTCTTGTCCTGCCTAAGTGCCGCCTCCCCCCAGTGGTTACCTGACTCTCATGTTCCACTGAACTTCTATGCAGCAATAATCCAAAGAAGGTCCTTGGAGGAAAACACGGACGCACATGATTCGTAACCCACCCCATTTCCCATCCTTCCTAGGATGGAGGTCTCTGGTCTTGTTTGGAAACTACCTTGGTGTGGAGCCATGACGAGTCAAACCACTAGGACCTGACCCCTTGACAAAGTTTCCATGCATGCCTGTGGCGATTTTTAGAAATTTGTCGGGTCCATTCAAAGGGACCCCGTAGACTCTTGAAAGACCTTTATAGGTAGCCTGGCTTGGAAAACAGGCAGGATATTTAGTTCTGGTTACCACCGTTGCCCCAGCAAATGCCCTATGCAATGAACAAACTACCCACCACACCAAAAGCATTAGAGTCTGTCCAGAAGCTTTTCCACTGGTCGCCTCTGGATTTAGTCCCTCAGGCACCCTTTACCGGAAGTTGGGGCTGGGGGAGATGATTCTATCGTCCTAGCTGCTTCATCCCAGATGCTGAACCAGAGTAAATGCCTGTGTGCAATTAGCCAAATCCTTTAGCCCACTAGTTTTCATGCTGCAGACAATCGCCCATGAGCAAAGAAGCCACAGGTATCAGCATCAAAGGCAGGAACCACACCGAGGCACGGAGATGAGTTTTGAGAGTGAAGAGAGGAGAGAGCAGTCTTGCACTTTACGGGCAGTGTTATTAAGTGTACAGAGCCCGTGGGTGCTGAGTGGAGGCAAGAAACGCAGCTCCCAATTCAACGGAGAGGTCCCAAGGGACAGGGACCATGCTCTTTCCCAATCACCAGCAGTGTGTTCCCAAGGGCAAGGTAGTTTCCATTTTCCCTCTATTCCTTTTAATAAGAGACCGAGATAGAGGTTGGGGGATGTGGCTCAGTGGTAAAGTATTTGGCTTGCATGTGTGAGGCCCTGGGTTCAATTCCTGCACCACACTGAGCACTGAGGCTGGAGTAGTCTCGAGCTAGTTAAAAGGGCCTTTTGGACATGAGGCTCCAACTTTGGCTTCTGGCTCCGCATGTCCTCCCTGAGCACAGGTGGGCTGGCATAGGTAACAGCCACCCCACAGGAGGGACTGAGCAGCCCGGCCTTGCAGAGCCCTAAGACACTAATACTGAACTCAGGAGGCCCAGGTCACGGGCCAAGAAGCACACAGAAGGGCTCCAGAGTCCCCAAGAACCAGGGTGAGGACACTCCAGTGCAAGTGAAAGATTGTCAGACTAATATTTACCTGGATCTTCCATCTTTACACTGTCTTGCTCTACAAGAATAAATCTGTTTGGAAAAAAAAATATGATCATGATTATCTCGGTGACTGATCTCTCTAAAACCTTATTAATTCCATTGACTTTGCTGTATCTACCCACTGATATCACTTTTTGAGAACAGGAATTCTCTCCTGTTTAATAGTCCCTGGACTCTCCTACAGCACATGACTGAAGGGGCACGTTAGGAATACAGCTTAGTGACTGTTTCAGAGAAATTCAGCACATTAATCCAAATAAAAAACTATGAGGTAGGTAATTAAAAGTATCTGCCAAAACCCAAACACAGAAACATCCTTTTTCACAACGTTTTCTAAACAATGTCAAGAACCAGTCTGATGCCTTTCCCATCACCACTCTGCATCCCCAGTGAGGAGACCTCATCAATGCAGCAAGCAGAGTCGAGTCTTACAGGAGACAAAACTTGGTTGCATTTGCAATGATTCTTCCCCAAATAAACCCAAAACAATAAAGGTCCTATGAGATATGTTATTCCTCGGGCTATAGATATCATACAGTGGGTGGGGCACTTGCATTGACCGTGGCTGACGCAGATTCGATCCCAGGACTCCAGATGGTTCCCTGAGCCCCACCTGGAGTGATGCCTGAGAGCAGAGCCAGGAATAAGCCCTGAGCACAGATGGCTGTTGCCCCAAATAAATAACTAAATCAATATGTCAACTCTTTGAGCGACTTAGACTGAAATTTCAATACCTGAAACATTTCTGTGCTTTTGTCCTTAAGGAGATAAAACAGAACAGTGCAATAAGGAGCACGGGCTGCTTTGCAGGTGACCCCCATGTTTGAAAGCGGGATGATAGGGCTGGGGAGGTAGCTCAGTGGGAGAACGCCTGCCTTGCATGCAGGAGACGTGGGGTCGGTACCCAGCACGACAAGAAGAGCAAAATTGGAGGGATCCTAATGCCGTCCTTAGAGGATTGCGAGGATTAAACCAGACAAAATATAGGAAACTCCTTGTACTGTGGTTGTCATAAATCAGAGCTGTGTTTGCTGATGACATCACAAAGGAGCGGCTTAAACATATCAAAGACTCAGAGAGCTCTTCCTCAGCACCATGGCTTCTAATTTATTCTAATTCTTTGTTGGTGGTTGTGGTGCTACCAGGGATTGAACCCAGGGCCTCACACCTGCAAGACAAGTGCAACACCACTAACCTATATCCCGAACCCCTTCCATCCCATGTTGCTGTTGTTCATTTTTTGAGGCTCTTCCTGCCAGCTGGTGCTTGCGGGGCCTACTTCTGGGGTGGTGCTCAGGGACCATGGAGCACTATGGCTAGAACCTGGGGTTCCCATGTGCAAAGTGAATTGAAGTTTGAGTCTTTGGACTTATCTCCCTGGCCCTTAAATCACTTTTTTTAATGTTCCTGCTGGGAAAAGTCAGTGGTGTGTCATTGAACAGAAGACAGATATAGGCAAGCTCCTGGAGTAACTACCGCACGCTGCCAGGCTTGAGAGTAGCCCAGCTCGGGCTCAGGCTGCAATGCGGGTGTGTTTGGTTTGGGAGCCACCCAGTAATAGGCAGGAACAACTTGATTTGCTGTTTAGGGGTAGCTCCTGGTGGCTCGGGGGGGGGGGGGGGACGGGGGAGGTCATGCATTGCCGAGGATGGAACCCAGGTCTCCCTCACGCAAAGCGTGAAAAGTAGCCCTCGGAGTTCTCTCCCCAGTCTTAGCTGCAGTGTTTTAACTTCATCCAGGGAGATGGTGCTTAAACCTAATGAGAGCTACTGCACTGGATCAGGTCCTAGGAGGGTGGAGATTCTACACTTTTGATCCTTCCAGTCAACAAGGAAAGTAATCAGTAGAAGAATGTCAGTGAGTGTTAAGTTAAACCACTGACATCCTTTTGATTTAAAAAGGGGGGGGGGGGGGGGGAAGTCGATATGGTGACCAGAAAGAGAGCTGAATGGTCAGAGTGCATGCTTTGCATGCAGAAGGGCCAGGCTGGATCCCTAGTTCTGCAAGGTCCCCTGAGCACCACCAGAAGTGACACCCTCTCTCCCCTCCACACTGAGCTGGGGGCAGGCCCTGAACATCCCAGGATGTAGTCCCCAAACAGCGCACAGGAAGACGACTTTTTGTTTCATCTCTAGCCTTCTTAACTTTTCAAAATTTTCGAAAAGCTTGTTATTTGGGTTCATTTCCACAGGGAACTCTTGGGAGTCAGTTCCCTTCAACAAACCCTGGGATTATCTTTGCAATATGAGAAGCAACCACACCTCATTACTCAAGACTGAAGAGGAAAATCAAGCATCAGTAGGAGGAAAAGGGGCTTTTATTTTCCATTTGTAGCCCCTGAATCTGTTATAAAGACAGATGAAATCCTGGAAGTCTGAATGAACTGTTCTTACCTCAATGAGACATAAAATTAAAACCAATAATATCACGACGACAGCCACATTTATTGCAACGACTGCTTTTTGATTGTGGTACACAACATATCCTGGAACTTTTATGAGCTGAAAAATAAAAATTATTTTCATGCATTACTTTTGTGGGGGCCACATTCAGTGATGATGAGGGGTTACTCTGGCTCTGCACTCGGAAATCACTCCTGGCGGACCAAAATGGACGCTGGGCATAGAATTCGGGTTGGTGGCATGCAAAGTAAGTGCTTTACCCACTGTACTATCGCTTCAATACCCAGGAACAATTAGACAGAAAGATGGGAAGGATTCTTAAGCCCGTTCTAAAGAATGGTTATCCTTCTACTAGTCTAAAACCCCATCCTCTGAAAGGAGTGGACTATAGGTTTTTATTTTGTATGTGGTTTTATTTTGGGGTGGTTTGTTTTTCAGCCCATATCCAGGGTCCTCAGAGCTACTTCTCGCTCAGTACTCATGGGGACTCTTTTTGAACTATCTCCTTGGCCCCAATATGTTCTTTTTTTCTTTTTTTTTCAAATGTAGGAGTACTGCTATTTATTCAGTCACTGATTAGCTGATTAAATTGGGCATGAACTAGGCCCCAATATGTTCTTAAAGAGCACACCAGATCTATTATGCCATCTTGTCTGTAGCCTTTCCTTCTACAATTTATTTATCTGGTGTGTTAGGTCCTCTTCTTACCTCTCCTAGGAACAGTGCTACCTTTCTACAAACGAGCACAGGGACAATCATTCTTGTAGTCAAAGTTGTGTGGCCACAAAAAAGAGAGCGAGCCAGCAGGAGAGGGAGAGTCAAGACACCCTGGTCTTCTTGCTTGTGTTCTTTCATGGCATGGCCTGAGAGCCCGGAAGCCCCTGAGCCTGGTCACTGTGAGATTCAGTTACAAAGCTTTCCTGATCGTGATCCAGGTTCAGTCAGACAATGCTCCAACACCCATCCCTCCACCAGTGTACATTACCCACCAACAAAATCCCCGCATTCCTCCTGCCACCTCCTCCCCGCCCCCAGCCTACCTCTGCCTTTATGGCAGGAACTTTTCTTCTCTCTCTCTCTCTCTCTCTCTCTCTTCCTCCCTTTCTCTTCCCACCCCCCCTCTTTCCCCCTTTCTTCCCTCCCCCCCCTCTCTTACTCTCTCCGCTCACTCCATGCCCCCCTTTTGGGCATTATGTTTTGCAGTGCAGATACTGAGGTCATCATGTTTGATCCTGTACCCACTTCAGCACACATCTCCCACCCAGAGCTATCCCTTCCAACTATCATTGTTACAGTGATCCCTTCTCTATCCCAGCTGCCTTCTCTGCCAGCCCTTGAGGCAGGCTTCCAACCGTGGACCATTCATCCTGGCCATTGTTTCTAACTGTCCTTGGGTGTTAATCTCATAGTAAGTTTTAATTATTTTTACGTCCCATAAATGAGTGCAATCATTCTATGTCTGTCCTTCTGACTTATTTCACTCTGCATGAGACTCCGTTAAAAAAACAAAAGTCTGTCCTCACCTCACTTGCCTCCGCCTGTTTCTGCTCACCCTGGCCTTCGGTATTCTCATTGATGTAGTTCTCAGCCTCCCACTGGTCCGTATCCCATTTTTCACTGGACACCTTTACGTCCTGCCGCTCACTAAGAAGCTTCATCAGGAGCCCGGTTTTGTGGACCACCTTGGCACACTCCAGTTGCACCCGGGGATCGGAGCAGTCCATTTTCAGAGTCCGAATTACTTGGGCAATGAACTTCCTCACATTACTGTTGGGAATAAGGGGCCGCAACTTCTGGATGAGCTGCATCTCAAGTTCGTCTCTGGGGTCGGGTTTCTGTGGGGGAGAGTCGATGTCGGTGGCCACCTTGTGATATTCCCACTGCATCTCGTTGGGCTGTCTGACAGCAGGCATGAGGCTGTCCTCCGTCCCCTCTTCCTCCTCAGGGGCAGTGCTTTGGATACCGGCAGTTTTCTCTGGCGGCACGATGCTTCTGGCATCCCCCCCGTTTGGAGCACGCGTGCTCTCCGCGGTCTTCTTTTCCCGGCTGGAGCGCAATGAAAGGAATGGCTCCGTGACAGGTTTGTCCTGGTGTCTCCAGGACAGAGACCCCCCCCTCGGCGGGGAGTTGACGAGGCTCTTCACTGCACCGAAAGGAGGCCTCCTGGCCAGCACCGGCCTCTGCGGTGCTGCTTCTTTTGTCGCTGTGTTCACTCTGGCCTGGGGTATTCTGCGGCCCAGCTGAGAGTAAAGTTTACGAAACAGGTAGTTCTTCCCGGTGAGTGGCCCGGGGCTAGGAACCTTCATGTTCCGAACTCGAGCGCCCGCATCCTCTAAGACGCGTAGAGTTCTTTTCAGGTCTTTGGATGGGATTTCGTCCTCCGGTGGCACTTGGAAAGCAGCGGCGGCAGACAGGCTGCCCATGGAGTGCTGTTCCAGGGGCACGGAGGCCGGCGCCCTGTGCTCCTGGATGAAGGATGACTCCTCGTTGAAGGAGCTTTCCACCAATTTCCTGGGCCTCCCTGCCAAGATAAAGTCTTTCGGTCTTTCCGGGGCCAGCTGCCCCTGCCGTCTTTCTTGGGCAATATTCCCCGCCGCGGACCAAGCCTTCCCTCGCCTCTGGCTGAGGGGAGTGCCCTCTTCTTTGAAGTGCCTCTTCTGCTGGCCCTGGGGATCCCTGAACATGCTGCTCCCTTGCAGTGGTTGCGTCTCCCACTCCTGAACATTTCCTAAGTGTTTTTTCTTTGGTGGCCCGACAGTTTCCAATATCTTCGGGAAAAGTTGGCGTTTAAATTTGGGCCCGAAAAGACTGGAACGGACCTGTGTGGCAATTTTCTCCTTCTTTCTAACTTTGTGGATTTTTTCTTGAATTTCTGTGTTGATCAGACTTTGGAGAACATGGATTTTTTTCACCTTATTGTAGATTTCACTGTTGGATTCGGGCTGTATAGAAATCCAAGCCGTGCTGGTTTTCGAAGGAGCCAGAGGATTTCCTCCATCTTGCACATCTTTAAAAAGAAACTTAATGAAGGATAACAATGTTGATTCTGCATCTATGTCCCCAACCTGTAACAAAGACATTATGGATTCTAGTCTAGTAAGCATATCACGCTGATGACTGTTGTCTAGGTGCTCGTGCTGGAAAAGGGACAGGCTGTTTCTCTCGGATGAGGCCTTCTCTGGTTCAATCGTCAGCTCGGTGCTGGTACTCTTCTTTCGGGCCAGTAAAGCCTTCATGAACTCCCCATCCATATTACTGATGTATTCTTCTTCATCTGCCAAAAAGGAAGAGCATGCTTTTGATCATGAAAGATAACTGGGGATAATTTTGGGAGCATCTACAGACATAAGTTCCAGCTAAGTAAACTAGTAATCAGTGAACAAGTGCCGTATGGTGTGTGTGTGTGGGGGGGGGGGCACAGGAAACCCTAAATTTACATCTGTGACTGGCAAAAACAGAAGGAGAAACAAAGTGATCATCGCTATTTATTCAGAATAAATAGGGCATGGAGTTCAGTACATGTATTTAGGATTATTCAACTGGGGGGCAGAGTGACAGTAGAGCAGATAAAGTCCTCGTCTTGTAGGCAGCCAACCTGGGTCTTATCCCCAGCACCCCATACGCTCCCTCAAGCCTTACCAGTTCTGACCCCAGAACACAAAGTTAGGAGTAAACTTTGAGCACTTCTGAGGATGCTGCCAAACAAGCAAACACACAAACGATAATCATACGATTATTCCACTGGTCCCCAAGGACCAAGTACCCAGTCTTCAGGACAAATATTTGCTGCTCAGTTAGATTCTTTACAGATCAACTATGATTTCTTTTCTTTTTTTTTAATTTTTATTAGTGAAACACCATGAGGTACCATTTTAGATTTACAAATTTTTGTGCTTGGGTTTCAGTTATACAATGATTGAGTACCCATCCCTCAACCAGTGCCCATTCTCCACCACCAATGATCCCAGTATACCTCCCAACTCCCCTCCCCTCCTCCCATCCCACCCGCCTCTGTGGCAGGGCATTCCCTTTGGTTCTCTCTCTCTCTTTTGGGGTGCTGTGGTTTGCAAAAGAGGAACTGAGTGGCAATCATGTTCGGTCTATAGTCCACTTTCAGCATGCATCTCCCATCCTGGGAGGATCCTCCCAACACTCTTGATTTGCTGCTCCCTTCTCTATCTGGGCTGCCTTTTCCCCTAGCATATGTGGCTGGCCTCCAAGCCATGGAGCAAACCTCCTGGTACTTATCTCAACTATTCTTGGGTGACGGTCTCCCATTTTGTTACTTTATATTTCACAGATGAATGCAATCTTTCTATGTCCCGCTCTTTCTGACTGATTTAACTTAGCATGATATTTTCGATGTAGTACCACTTATATGTAAATTTCATCACTTCATCTTTTCTAACAGCTGCATAGTACTCCATTGTGTAGATGTACCAAAGTTTCTTTAACCAGTCATCTGTTCTCGGGCACTCGGGTTTTTTCTAGATTTTGGCTACTGTGGGCTGGAGCAATAGCATAGTGGGTAGGGTGTTTGCCTTGCACGCGGCCCACCAGACTGACCTGGGTTCAATTCCTCTGACCCTCTTGGAGAGCCTGGCAAGCTACTGAGAATATCTCGGCTGCAGAGCAAAGCCTGGCAAGCTACCTGTGACGTATTCATATGCCAAACACAGTAACAACAAGTCTTACAACTGAGACGTTACTGGGCCTGCTCAAGCAAACTGATGAACAATGGGAGGACAGCGTTACAGTGCTACAGTGCTTGGCTACTGTGAACAGTGCAGCAATGAACATAGAAGTGCAGATGTCATTTGGACTGTAATTTTTTGCCTCTCCGGGATATATTCCCAGGAGTGGTATTCCTGGTGAAATATTGGTATGTTTCTATTGATATGATCATATGGTTTTTATCTTTACTTTTGTTGATATAATGGATTATGTTGATTGACGTCCAAATGCTAAACCATCCTTGCATCCCCGGGATGTATGCCACTTGGTCGTGGTGTATGATCTTTTTGATGAGTTGTTGGATTCTATTTGTGAATATTTTCTTGAGGATCTTCACATCCATGTTCATCAGAGATATTAGCCTGTAATTTTCTTTGTTAGTGGTGTCCTTGTTTGCTTTTGGTATTGGGGAGATAAGTGCCTCATAGAAGCTGTTTGTGAGAGTTCCTGTTTTTTTTTTCAATTTCATGGAAAAGCTTGCGGAGAACTGGCAAAAGGTCTTCTTTAAATATTGGGAAGAATTCGCTAGTGAATCCATCTGGGCCTGCGCTTTTGTTTTTGGGAAGACTTGATTTCGGTTTGATTTCCTTGATATGAATGGGTCTTTTCAGGCAATCCAAGTCTTCTTGGTTCAGTCTTGGCAGATTATAGGAATCCAGGAACATATCCATTTCTCTAGGTTATCTTGTTTCATGACATACAGACTCTCAAAGCAGCCTCTGACAATCTTTTGAATTACATTGGTTTCTGTTGCAATGTCCCCTTTTTCATTTCTGATTCGGTTTATTGGGGCTCTCTCTCTTTCATTGTGAGTCTTGCTAGTGGCTTATCAATCTTGTTTATTTTCTCAAAGAACCAGCTCTTGGTTTCACTAACCTTTTGGATTGTTTTTTGGGTTTCCATGTCTGATTTCTGCTCTAAGTTTTATTATTTCTTTCCTTCAGCGGGGCTTGAGTTCCTTTTTTTGGTTATTTTCTAAGATCGTGAGCTGTGAGGTCAGGTTATCTAAGAGGCCCTTTCTTCCTTCCTTAGGAATGCTTGCAAAGCTATACATTTTTCCTCTTAACACAGCTTTAGCTGCATTCCATAGGTTCTGATAGCTCGTGTCTTCATTCACATTTGTTTCCAGGTATCTTTTGATTTCGTCTTTGACTTCCTTCCTGACCCACTCGTTGTTCAACTTTGAGTTGTTTAATTTCCAGGTGTTTGATTTGTCTCTCCGTGTCTGCGTATGCTTCGTTCCTATCTTCAACACATCGTGGTCTGAAAAGATTGTTGATACTATTTCTATCTTGCGGATTCTATTGAGGTCGGTTTTGTGACCTTACATGTGGCCTTTCTATTTTGGACAATGTTATGTGTGCACTGGAAAAGAATGTGTATTCTTTCTTTTTGGGGTGTAAAGCCCTGTATAGGTCTATTAGCCCTCTCTCTACTATTTCTTCCTTCAAAGTCAATGTCTAGCATGCTGAGTTTTGTTCTTGTTGATCTATCCAGAGATGATAAGGCAATGTTGAAGTCTCTGACTACTATTGTGTTGCTAGCAATGTCCTCCTTGAAATCTGTTAGCAGTTGTTTTAAGCATTTAGCTGATCCCTCATTAGGTGTGTATGCATTTAAGAGTGTGATTTCTTCCTGTTACACATATCCCTTGATAAACAGAAAATGACCTTTGCTGTTCCTTCTAGTCTTTTTCAACCTGAAATTTATGTTGTCAGATATTAGTGTGGCTACCCCAGATTTTTTGAGGGAGGTGTTTGCTTGCAAGATTGTTTTCCATCCTTTAACTTTGAGTCTGTGTTTGCTCTGACCATTCAGATGACTTTCTTCTACGCAGCAGAATGTTGGGTTCAGTTTCCGCATTCAGTTTGCCACTGTGTCTCTTGATTGGTGCATTTAGACCATTGACATTGAGAGAGATTATTGTTAGAGGGTTTTGTGCCATCTTTCTGTAGGGACTTGTTGTGCTTGTAGGGTGTTTTCTTGTCTTATAGAAGCCCTCTTAGTGGTTCTTTCAAGTTTGGCTTTGTCTATGAAGTTCCTGAGCTGTTGTTTATCCATGAAATAGTGTATGATTCTTTCTGAGTTAGAATGAGAGTTTAGCTGAATAGAGTACTCTTGGTGAGGCGTTCATTTCATTGAGTTTTTTCACTATATCCCCCCATTGCCTTTGGGGTTGGAGGGTTTCCTCTGATAGGTCTGCTGTAAATGTACGGGGTGCTCCTTTGTATGTGACTTCCTTCTTCAGCCTTGCTGCTTGCAGGATCATGTCTCTATCCATATCATCCATCATTCTGACTCTGATGTGTCTTGGAGTCTTTTTATTAGGGTCTCTTTTACTTGGCACCCTTTGGGCTCCTTGGATCCGGATGCCTGCATTCTCCAGCTCTGGGAACTTTTCGGCAATGATATGTTTAACTGTGGCTTTTCCATTGGGGTTGCCTCCCTGTCCTTTTGGTACTCTGATGATTCTTACTTGCTCCTCTTGGATTCATCCCCTAGGACTCTGATTCACCCCAGGGCTATTTTGAGGTCTTTTCCCATGGTCTGTTGTTGTCTGTAAGCTTTCTGGTGCTCATCTTCAAGCTTACTGATTCTGTCCTCGGCTGTAGCCATTCTACTGGTGAGGGCACTCAATGAGTTTTTTATTTCATCTATCAAATCCTTTATTCATGACATTTGTTTGCAGCTTTTCTATTTCTGCTCTCATTTCTTCCGGTATTTTGTTGGCTGCCTGTTCCACTGTTTCATTCAAGTCCTCTTTTAATTTCCTGGATGTCTGTTCCACTGTTTCTTTGAGTTCATTGAACATCTTCAACATTTTGATTCTGAATTCCTTATTGGAGAGACTGTTTTTGTGAGTAGACCCTGTTGGGGGCCTCTGGACCTTTTTCTTCATCTTCCCCTCTTGGCGTGGTGGGGATCTGTGCTGTTTTTTCATGTTGTGGTGGTAGTATGAAGGTGGGAACCACAGTTCACTATGAGTTTTCCCTCTTGGTTAATTTGGGGATTCTGGGTGAGCTCGGTCTAGTGGTCGCCTTTTTCCCCTTCAGGAGTTGTGGCTTCCTCTCATGTTCTCCTCTGTGGCCTCTAGTGGAGCTTCGGGGGATGTAGTCCTCTACATTGGACTTGTATATGTCTATGGGTATTATGGTGCAACTGGGATGAGCTAGTGGATTATTGGCCTAATGTATTAGAGATGGCCGAGACATTCTCCCCCGAGTTACGTGATGGAGGTCAAGATATGAGTCCAAATTGCTAGGAAAGGGGAAAATAACTGCTGCCCTCAGAGTAGGCCATTCCCCCTATCCACGCCCCCTAGCTCAAAGGCCAGGCTCCCTGGCTCAGAGGCCACACCACCAGGACCAGGCTGCATGCTGGTTCCCTGGTTCGCTGGTTCAGCTGGGACCAGGGGAGCCAGAAACAGTAGCTGGGGGTTGGAAGGTGCTGTTTCTCTTTAACTCTTTGGTGTGCTAATCTTGTTACTGTCATAGGTTACTGTCACAGACAACGAAGAAATTCCTCCAGAAATCAGATCCTCTTCTGAATGCACCCATCCTCCACCTACCAACTAATCACGATCACGATCACGACCATCCTGTTGTTCATCGATTGCCTTGAGCAGGCTCCAGTAACGTCTCCTTCATCCTAGCCCTGAGATTTTTTAAAAGTGCCATATTAAAGGCTCTTTCAGGGTTAGGAGAATGAGCCCCATCATTGTTACTGGTATTGGGCATATTGGGTACACCACGGGGAGTTTGCCAGACTCTGCCCTGTGGGCAGGTTACATCTGGTAGCCTACCATTTTGTCCAAAGTTAGAATGAGATAATAAGGTGTTGTGCAGCCGCAAATGTGGCTGCGCACTTCTGGGATCTAGGTTTTATAGTCTCTGGGTCTTGGCTGCTGATGGGATTACATGGCGCCAGGGGGCCAGTTGGTGGGTGTGACCCCTGCCTACTGGAATATGGAGGATCTGGGTGGAGGATGCTCAGCCCCGATTGAGCAGGCTTGGAGATCTCAGCCCCGGGACCCGTATGCCTTTGTTCCTCTGCTGGTACCTTCATGCGTGCAGAGAGCGGTCTCAGCACGGTGGTGGCTGGTTCTGGAGGTCTTTGGCTGCCAGAGCCCTGGTCGGGACGGGGAGGGAAACTCAACCCACTCCCCTCTAGGGGCCCTGGCGAGGACAGCCAGGCGCGGGGGCAGGAGACTCTGCGCTGTTCTCTTCCGGGATCTGGGTTTTATAGTCTCTGGGTCTTGGCCGCTGATGGGATTACACGGCGCCAGGGGGCCAGTTGGTGGGTGTGACTTCTACCTACTGGAATATGGAGGATATGGGTGGAGGATGCTCAGCCCCTATCCGAGCAGACTTGGAGATCTCAGCCCCGGGACCCGCATGCCTTTGTTCCTCTGCCCGGTACCTTCATGCGTGCCAACTAATACTTTTACCAACTAATACTTTTGTTTATTAGCCCTCAGTTTCATATTGCTGAATCTGGACAGATGTCTAAGTATAGGTTAATGGATTTGCCAGAGTATATGTCAATGTGCAATGTTGAGAAAATCTATAAAATAATTTGTTTTGTTTTGTTTGGGGGCCACACTTGGTGATGCTCAGGGGTTACTCCTGGTTCACTGCTCAAAAAATCACTCCTGTTGGTGCTTGGGAAACTGTATAGTATGTCGGCAATGGAATTCAGGTCATTTGTGTGCAAGGCAAGTCCCCTACCCACTATACTATCTCCCTACCCGCTGTCCTATCTCTCTGGCCCCTGAAATAACATTGGAGATCCCAAAATTGGGGAAAACAACTCTTATTAGATGTGTATTTGCCTTCACTTACTTCCTAATACTTCCAGCTCTACCTAGGGAACCATACAAAGTTTCTGACTTCTTGAAGGTCAAGTGTAAAATTGTGCAGTTGGGTTTCTTTTGGTGTGGGGGGCGGTGGGGCCAAACCCAGCAATGCTCAGGGGTTACTCCGGTCTCTGTGCTCAGGGATCACTCCTGGTAGTAATTTGGGATCATCTGAGATGCTAGGGATCCAACCCACGTCTGCCATATGCAAGGCAAGTGCTAGACTATCTTTCCAACCAAACATTACTGAGAATTAAAAGTTCTTTTGGTGGTGGTGAAATTTAGAGGGGGAGTTAAGGGATGTGAGGAAGAAGCATGGACTTGCAGGGAGTCCCAGACTGGGAACACAAGATCTAGGCATTAGGCACATTTAACACTTTTTGTTTTTCTATTATTCACTTAAAAATGCTATTAGTATTTTTATTCTGAATTTAGATTATTTGGTTTAGTTATTCTTTGTGGCTGGAGCAATAGCACAGCGTGTAGGACGTTTGCCTTGCATGCAGCCAACATGGCCGACCTGAGTTGGATCCCTCCGCCTCTCTCGAAGAGCCCAGCAAGCTACCAAGAGTATTTCGCCCACACAGCAAAGCCTGGCAAGCTACCCATGACATATTCGATATGCCAAACACAGTAACAAGTTTCACAATGTTACTGGGCCCACTCGAGCAAATTGATGAACAGCGGCAGGACAGTGATCAGTGATCAGTTATTCTTTAAATAACATTATTAAAGTTGAAGTAACATGATTACAAAATATGAATGCTATTGGTTTCCATGTACAAAGTGAACTTTACCTGGACCACCGCCGAAGTGCTGAGACACCACAGTTCGTACATCCCCTCTAATCTGACTCTTTCCCCGCCCCTCCCCCAACAAATCCCCAGGTTTGATGTTCATGTTATGAAAGGTGATTCGTAAATCTTGTTATGCCCATCTCTGAGAAGAGAGTAATAGACATGTTAAAAGTTGATTTTAAAAATAACATCTTTGTGTAAGAAGCAATGTAATCTGATGTGCCGAACTGCTGATAGCGAAGCAGATTCATAATATCCCGGCATGAAAATACGTTTTATGGGTGGTGTATGTGTGTGTGTGTGTGTTGTGTGTGTGTGTGTTGTGTGTGCGCATGTGCTCATGCATTCGCCATACAGCAGTGCCCAAGGAATACTCCCAGCAGTTCTTCGAAAATTATTTTATGGGGGGATTGAACCCACACCTCCCACATGAAAAGCATGTGTTGCAACCTATTGATCTATTTTCCTGGGCCCCTAAAAGGACATTGCGGAAGTTATCAAGTAAACTTACTATGTGGAAATATATAAGGGCACCTGAGTGCTTTGTGGATTTGAAGGGTTAAAATTCAAAGTAGGTTTGGAGGTGGGGATGCTCTAAGAATCCATCGTTAGAAGGACTGAGTGGCAGCCTATGCTTAGAAAACCAGAATTTCTCAGGCTCTAAGCAAAACGTTCATAAGATAGTATGACTTGTACTTGCCTATAAAATTATAAAAACACATGCAATAAGGTAGCTACACCAGTCCTATAAAGAAAAGGGCAACTGATATTTCTTGTGTATAAAATCTGTTTGCAAACTGCATTGTGTGGCTGAGCTCTCATCTGGAGGACCAACACCTTGCCCAGAGTGTGGCACTCAGTTGTGACCATGAATGATAGCTCCCTTTCCCACTTCCATCCCTTTCTTCCATTCCTCTTAAACCTTCAGGTCATTCATATACTGCGAAGGTAATGATGTGGCTGAGATTCTGACTTTTGCCAAGGGAAATAGCTCATGGAAATATAGGGAGTTGAACTCTGAATAAAAATAATGCACTCCATAATCAGCTTCAAATGTACCATCAGTGATTAAAATAAAAATGAAACATAAATTAAAAACCTATCAGCAGGCAATCCAACTCACCACAGTGTGTGCTGATAAGACATTCACTGTCACAACGTAGTTTGACTGTCTTGTAGACAACGTCAATATTATTTTTAAATTGGCAGAGGCAGCAGGTTAGATGGTTAGGTAAGATCCTATGAATGGAAACACAGAGAATTAAGTGCAGAGTCAAGAGGTTACTTTAAATAGGTAGAAGAGGCAGTCAAGGCCACTGAGCAGCTATTGAAAAAGTTCCTGAGAAACATGGATGAGGTGTTGCTCAAACTCTGAGGTGGTGGGAACCCAACTGGGAGGTGATGCATGCAAAGCGTGTACTATTGCTCCAGCCCTCAGAAAACTGAGTTTTGTTTTTTGGTCATATCTGGTGGTGCTCAGGGGTTGCTCTGGGCTCTTGGCTCAGGGATCATTCCTAGCAGGCTCGGGAAACCATAGGCAGTGCGAGAGGCTGAATGTGGGTTAGCCACATGCAAATCAAATACCTAACTCACTATCCTATCTCTTCAGCTCCCAGATAACAATAAAAAAACATCAGTTACAACCTGGGGTGTTATTTCTCTATGGAGTGATCAGTCGGGGGCACAGAGATAAGCAACATTCATGGAATGAGGTAGCGTGGAGGGCCAAGAGTTCTCTCAGACAAATGGCATTAATCAAACCCAGCAACCTTCTTTTATTGTAATACAGTACACTAGGGGATGCATCACCAAATCCATGTGGACAAAAGGCTATTGATCTTGCTCTGTCGATGATTAACCTCCCATCCCCATATTTCAATCATCTACATTTCCGTCTAGACAGGATGTCCCCTCTAACTTTGCCTAAACAAAGCATAGCGTAATCAATCAGTGTCAAGGAGTAGCTGCATCATGACATGCTGACCCCTGCCCAGTTCAATCAGAGTTCCAAGCTGCTTCCAGCATGACACTGAAAGCAAGGCAGTGTCTGTAGGAACTTCCTCATGACTCTGGTCGGGCTCCAACGTCTCCCCCTTTTTGTTTTGCAGCCAGCTTAGCCTTCATGACGACATGTGCAGCGTGTTGTTATTGGGCTATTCTGTTTTGTTTTCTGAATTTTTGGCAGGCTATGTAAAAAAGAAACAACAGAACAATAAGTACAGACATACTAATAAAGCCCATCACAAGGACTAGAATATACTTCTTAGGATTTAGTTGAGTGATCCCATCCAACAATCCACCCCCAATGGTATCAGGTCCCCAGACTTGCAAGTGGGCCTGAAATACACAGTGAATGTTAGTTTGCAACTCTATAATTTTGTCGGTCATATTTTTGATGGTTTAACAAATACTTTTTAACCTTTTCCCATGGAGATTCAGACTCATAATAAGGTACAGGAGTTATACAAATGCAGAAGTATTCCAATCACATTTTAGAGTGTGTTGTCTTCTTAAACTCGGTAGCTGGTCACCGAGTAGGGTAACAGTTCGTGTAACATCGGACAATTCCTCTTGTAATCCTGCATCAACTTGTCACTGGGTTGTCCACAGTTTCTGAGAGTCCTGATGCCCTTTCTTTCTTTCTTTCTTTCTTTCTTTCTTTCTTTCTTTCTTTCTTTCTTCTTCTTTTTGCTTTTTGGGTCACACCTGGAGATGCACAGGGGTTACTCCTGGCTCTGCACTCAGAAATTACTCCTGGCAGTGCTCAGGGGAACATATGGGATGCTAGGAATCGAACCAGGGTCAGCCACATGCAAGGAAAATGCCCTACCTGCTGTGCTATCGCTCCAGCCCCCTCGTGCCATTTCTTAACAAACTCAGCAGTCTGAGATCCTTGCCTCAATGCAATATGAGCCGTTGCTGCTGTAGCAGTGATGGCAACGAGTCCCATGATAATGGCAATTACGAGTCCTACAAACCTCTTTGTGTGTGGCGCCAGGGGAGTGACCAGCCGGCGAAGAATGTTGGTAGCTGGACTGTCTTCCCACAAGCGGTTAAGCCACACAGGCATCTAGACCCCCATGGAAGCTCTAAGAAGATAGATGCTTTCTTCTGCTGTGAGACTCATAGTGTTATTAATACAAGTGAACATAGAGCAGTCACTGCAAGATATTACCTCTGCTACTTTATCCCAGCTAATTCTCCCTTTCAGCATGGCATATGGCAGTGGAACACAAGCCTGTATATAGCGGGTAAGATTTCTATCAAAATGTAAAGTACGTTTTGTTCCGACATTGTTATGTTGGATAAAACTGTCCGGGCTGTCATGTATCCAAAAGAATTCCCTATTTTCCATAGATGATTTTGTTTCTTATGCCCAGGAAGGAAGGGTGTAGGAGGCGGAAAGCTACCTCCGCACCCCATTATGCCAATATTCACTGTATCACTGTCATCCCCTTGTTCATCGGTTTAATCAAGTGGGCACCAGTAACATCTCCATTCGTCCCAGCCCTGAGATTTTAGCAGCCTCTCCTTACTCATCTTTCCCAACATATTGGAGGCTCTTTCTGGGTCAGGGGAATGAGACCCTTTATTGCTACACTTTTGGCATATCGAATATGTCATGGCTTGCTTGCCAGGCTCTGATGTACAGGTGGACTCTTGGTAGCTTGCTGTGCTCTCCAAGAGGTATCTATCTTATCTATCTATCTATCTATCTATCTAGATAGGTAAGTTGTTGCTTTCTGTCTGAACCCCATCAAATCTGGTGTGGCAATTATGGAGAATGGGTAGGAAGTGTCTTGTGATATGTCGCAGCCGTGTGGTCCAGGAATATGTTCACTCATGTGAGGCTCGGCCCAAGCAAGTAGGGAGCGG
This sequence comes from Sorex fumeus, assembly GCF_029834395.1. NCBI lineage: Eukaryota > Metazoa > Chordata > Mammalia > Eulipotyphla > Soricidae > Sorex > Sorex fumeus. The sequence goes on from NW_026606123.1 coordinate 86,884, forward strand.
CCTGGAGCGTGGCTGCGGTTGGGTTGTGGAGGTCAGTTGCTGGGGCTGGGTCCCTTGGGGCGGGGAGGGCTCTCACTCGTCCCCCTCTGGGGCATCCTGCATGAAAAAAGCCTGGTGCAGAGTCTGGTTCATGGTTATGGGGTCCTCATTTTATGCTCCCTTCTGGAGGGTGGCCGATGAGAAGATTATCTGGCACAAGCAGGGTGTGGCTTATCGGTGTGACCCGTGGGTCACCGGAGACTGGAGGAAGCGGGCAGAGGATCTCTGCTCCTGGCTACCGTTTAAGCCCGGAGTCCAAGGTCATAAAGTTCTGCATTACCTGGGTTCCGTAGGACTTCACTCATCCGTGAGGCTCAGCCCGAGCATATGGAAAGTGGCCTGAGCATGGCAGCAGTTGGGTAGTGGAGGTCACTGCTGGGGCTGGGTCCGTTGGGGTGCCCCAAGTGAAAACAGCCTGGCACGGAGTCCAGTGGCATGGTTATGGGGGCCTCATTTTATGCTCCCTTCTGGAGGAACAGCTATGAGGTCTGGAGGGTAGCCTATGACGAGGTTATCTGGCGCTGGCAGGGTGTGGCTTATGGCTTATGCTAATATTAGAGTTAATTATAATTTGGGACACTTCGGAGCCTTGTATTGCTCCCCAATTCAGAATATTCTTTAGCTCCTTTTGCCCAGGCTGAGCCTACTGGACTCCAATCAATAGTTTTTCCATAAGAGGAATCAATCTAGATTCTAGCTTTTTCTCCTTTACATCGTTTCCAATATATCCAGTTTTCTAATTCAATAACTTTAGGGAGTTCACATAGGAGGCAGAGAGTTCACATAGGAGGCAGAGAGTTCACATAGGAGGTAGAGTATCATAACTTTCACTTCCAGTATCCAGAAATCCATTTGCTGCGAGCAATAACAATGGCTTTTTTTTTTAAGCAATGGCTTTTTATCAGATTCAGTAGAATTGTGATATTCAGCCATTCAGTACTGCGTGTGTGTTTTTAAGCAATGACTCCCGTTGCTAGTGCAGATAGGCATCCCTTCCACCCTGATAACATATTCAGGAAAATTTGTGCCTTCTTCTTTGGGTTTGATTAGGTCTCTACCATCAGCCTGGCACCAAGTCTGGTGGCACGGCTATGGGGTCCTCATGTTATGTTCCCTTCTGGGAGAAGTAGCCCTGTGATCTGGATGCTGGCTGATGACGAGATTATCTAGCGCTGGCAGGAGGTGGCTTCTGGGAGTGACCCCTGTGTCACTGAAGACTGGGGGAAACAGGCAGAGGATCTCTGCTCCTGGGTCCTGTTGAGCCCAGAATCCAAGTTCACAAAGTTCCACATTACCTGAGTTCCTTGGGACTTCACTCATGCGTGAGACTCAGCCCGAGTGAGAGGGGAGTGGCCAGAAGCATGGTGGTGGTTGGGTTGTGGAGGTCGACTGCCGGGCTGGGTCCCACAGGAGTAGGGGGCGGAATGAGAGAGACAGGCCCATCCCCTATCCCTGGAGGCCTGGAGTTTGCTGTCACTGAAACTGCATACCTGCACTTCTCATTGGGTTCTGGATGTTGGTGGCCCCTGGGATTTTTAGGGGGCAGGTGGGACTCTGGAGGTCATGCCCACAAACTGCCTCTGGCTGCTACTTAAGCTCCTTAATGGTCATGATCCAGAGATACACAAAAGAATTTCTGAACTGAGCAGCTCTCTGCCTTCTCCCCATCCTAATTATCTAAAACTTTAGAATTCCAGGAACACACAGCCACTTTTGTGGCCGAATGGCATTGTACTATTCATAACAAGCAATACAAAAGAGAGTATGAGGGAAATTGTCTGCCATAGAGGCAGGGGGAGGGGTGGGACGGGGGCGGGTATACTGGGGACATTGGTGGTGGAAGATGTGCACTGGTGGAGGGTTGGGTGTCCTATCATTGTATGACTGAAACTCAAACAGGGAAGCTTTGTAACTGTATCTCACGGATTCAATGATTTAAAAAAATAATAAATAAAATTACCATTCTGAAAATAAAGTAATGTGGAGTTCATGCCAAATTCAATTAGCTGAATCAATGGCTGAATAAATACCAGTACCCCTACAAAAAGAGGGAGAGAGAGAGACTGAGAGAGAGAAGAGAGAGAGAGAGAGAGAGAGAGAAAGAAATAAACAAGCCTTAAAAAAATTAAGTGAAATAAATGTCAGAAAATCAACTTACAGCTTTTCTAATTTAAGATTCATCATGAGGATGTTTTGAACTGCTGCAAGTGGCACTTGTGTTGCTCCCATGTCTCTGAGGGAGAAAGCACAAGCATGATGTGAATCCAAATACAGAAGCTCTAGAGTTAAATAGATGAGATAAATGAAGTGATAACTTTGATTCTGGCTTTGCTGTAAATCCAGGTCAACTGTTTGCTGTAGACTATAATTCCAGAGAGCTCTTGCTGATAAAAGCCTTTTCTATCATCAAATTAATGACACTTTGGAGAATAAAAAAATTTCCTTCCTTCCTTCCTTCCTCCCTCCCTCCTTCCTTCCTTCTCCCTCCCTCCCTCCCTCCTTCCTTTTTCCCTCCCTCTCTCCTCTCCTTCCCTCCCTCCTTCCCTCCCTCCTTCCTTCCTTCCTTCCTTCCTTCCTTCCTTCCTTCCTTCCTTCCTTCCTTCCTTCCTTCCTTCCTTGTCCGACTTCTAAATTGCATCTACTCCTTTCAATGATTCTTTTTCATGTGAGCTGCGGGTGGCCTTGGATTTTGGCCACATCTGATAGTACATGGGGGATATGTTGGGCACTGTACTTGTGGGTTACTCTGAGTAGAGTTCTGGGGAACACATAAGGGGTCAGAGGTTGAATCCAGGCCTCCAAGCAAGCAGTGCATGGGCTCCAACCACTCACCTATCTGGTCCTCTTTTCTTTACTTTCTTTTTTCAATAATGTGTCCATTATTACTTGTTACTTTCTGAATAAATAATACTTCTACACGCATCTGTATGTTTCTTATCTATATGTACTCAACATAGCTCTTTTCCTCTGTTGGCTGTTGCCCATGTCATTCTTTCTTAATCTTTTCCTTTGAGAATAACTGTCATTTCAATAATCCAGTGTTAAAATTAAAATTATAACTTTTAAATTCAATGCAAAACACTCTATCTTTGACAAAAGTGGAGAAAAATAAAGACAGCAAATCATAGCAGAAACCATATAAGCTACAAACTTATTACAATACTTACAGATATTTTAATGCTGGCAATTTAAAAAGATAAAAATCTTCAATAGTTGTTAGGGGATTATGGCTGAGAATTCTAAAAAAAGAATTAAAATTATATGCATAATCAGTATGTAGCATTAAAATTTATATTTAATTTATTGGCATGAAAAGGTAAAGGTAAAGGTAAAGGCCCTCCCGTTGATCGTCGATTTGCTCGAGCGGGCCCAGTAACGTCTCCATTGGAGACTTTGTTGTTACTGTGTCTGGCATATCGAATACTCTCGGTAGCTTGCCGGGCTCTCCGAGAGGGGCAGAGGAATCGAACTCGGGTCGGCCATGTTGGTCGCTTGTAAGGTGAACGCCCTACCCACTGTGCTATCGCTCCAGCCATTGGCATGAAATTTGAAGGTGAAAAAACATTATTTTCTGTGATTATTTATAATCACGCTTAGAATCCATAAAGCATTCTTTTTTTTTTCTTTTTGGGTCACACCTGGCGATGCACAGGGGTTACTCGTGGCTCATGCGCTTAGGAATTACCCCTGCTGGTGTTCGGGGGGAACATATGGAATGCTGGGAATTTAACCCGTGTCAGCCGCGTGCAAGGCAAACACCCTACCGGCTGTGGTATTGCTCCAGCCCCAAGCATTCTCCCTTTGAGAAACACCCAAGTCTCTAGATGACAAAGTGAAGGGGAACCGGGGGGGGGGGGGGGGAGAAAATAAATGTAGAGCAAAGAAAAAATATGCTGACAAATTTTTCCAAGTTGAAAACTCTAGGAATAGGGACCAAATAGAACAGCAAGTGGGGCACTTGCCTTGCATGCAGCCCACTTGTGTTTCATTCCTGGAACCTTACACAGGCCCTGGAACACACCAGGAGTGATCCCTGAACACAGCGTCAGGAGTAAGCGCTGGGCACCACTGGGCATGTCTCCCCATCAACCCCAAAGAAGAAATAAAAACCTAGGAGTGATGATGTCTGCAGAAGTCCTTGCTCTGCAGCAAATATTATTTCTAATGGATGCCTCTACAATTCAAAATGTTTCTTACACCCTGAGAAATTCAAACTACTTCATGACAACACACCCAGCTAAAGATTAAAATAGGGTCAATCCTTGGTTTTGGACAAAGAAGACATGGTCAATGGAAGAGGAGCTGTTAGAAGCTGTCTTCTTACCAGTCATTCCCACAGAGATCTTTGTGCCCAGACCTTTGTCACGCTGTATGTGATCACGGACTCACCTGTCAGTCTCCTGGACTTTCAGCTTCTTGAATGCCAGGGTCACCTGACTGTCACTGGTCTGACAATATCGGGTATTTACTAGATACTTCAGAAATAACATTATGGATATATTGGTCAAATGAACCAGTTCCTGCCCTCCCTCCCTCAGTTCCTCTCTCTTTTCTTTCTTTCTTTGGTTTGTGGGTCACACCCAGGAATGCTCAGGGATTACTCCTGGTGGTGCTTAGGGGACCATATGGAATGCCAGGCATCGAACCTTGGTCAGCCGCCTGCAAAGCACGCACCTTTCCTGCTATATTATCACTCCAGTACCAGAAGCAGTTCATTTTTGACAAAAGATTTTGTTCCAAGATGCTAGAATGAATTTTCTTCTTTTAAAAACATGCAAACTCTTTAAAACAAGCAAAGAAATACACAGGAGGGAAAAAAAAACGGAAAGAAATTTTCAGTAAACTCTATTCAAGAAACATTGGCATACCCTTGCAGGATAGATAGATAGATACATAGATAGATAGATATAGATACAGATATATATATATATATATATATATATATATATATATATATATATACGCCACGCTCCAGGCTGCTTTCCAGATGCTCAGGCCAAGCCTCACGCATGAGTGTAGCCCCACAGAACCAGGTGAGGTGGGACTTTGTGACCTTGGACTCCAGACTCAATGGGGCCCGGAAACAGAGATCCTCTGCCTGCTTCCCCCAATCTCTGGAGACCCAGGGATCATGCCCATAATACCCACCCTGCAGGTGCCAGATAAATACCTCATCTGCTGACCTCCACTACGCAGCTGCCCCCATGCTGCAGGCCGCTTTCTGGACAGTGTGGCCACAAAGCGGCATGCAACACAGCATAAGACACTTAATACCCATTTTCCAAAATTACTGCACCACATTTGATGGGGTTCAAATATGGTGTGAACTATGGGAATGCCTGTAACGGTGATTAGAGGCCTCCCTAAAAGCCTCCATCCCTCTCAGAGAGCCTGGCAAGCTACAGAGAGTATCCCGCCCACACGGCAGAGCCTGGCAAGCTCCTGCCGACCTCGCACGTGAGTGTAGCCTCACAGAAGCAGGTGAGGTGGGACTTTGTGACCTTGGACTCCAGGCACGTACCCGTGGCATATTTGATATGCCAAAAACAGTAAAAACAATGGGCCTCATTGCCCTGACCTGAAAGAGCCCCCAATACGGCAGTGTTAATAAGGATAAACAAAGAGAGGCTGATAAAATCTCAGGGCCGAACTAGGCTGCCAAAACGAAGGACTAAAATGACTTTACTTTCAACGAACGTACGCTAGCATCCGAAGCACCCATCAAGGACCTGATGGTGCAATCGCAGATTAAGTATGACATCATTGGTCTGACCGAGATGAGAAGGCATCGATCACATCATGCCATTTACAACACTGGAGAAGAACTGTTCCTCGGAACATGTGACAATAGAGGCATCGGTGGTGTTGGTGTCCTGGTCAACATGAACTTGGCCATGAGCATTGATTCATATGAATGCCTAACAACCCAAATCAGACGATTATGCTTGAATAGATGTGGCTCACTGCTGGCAGTTTCCATCTTCATCGTCTATGCACCAGCATCCAACTACGATGAAGAAGGTATTGAGAAGTTCTACATGGAGCTGGGGAAGTTCTATAAAGAAGACCACACCTCCTACAAGATCATTGTAGGTTATTTTAATGCCAAGATAGGACTGAGAAGGTTGCCCAAAGAACTCCACATCGGGACCAATGGCCTAGAATGGAACGAACAGGGTGAGAGACGGTCTGAGTTCATCATGTTGACCAAGACCATACATGGTAACTCACAGTTCCAGAAGGCCAAATTCTAAACATTGGACATGGGAGTCTCCTGGTGGACAGTTCCACAGTGAAATTGACTACATCATTTTCAATGGACTGTTTTGCCTGACTGATGATGCTGTTGTCCCAAAATTCCAAAACGGATCGGACAACCATCTCCTTCATGCAAAATTCTACTTTATGGAGCAAGGAGAAGGGACTGCAAAGTTTAAGAAGAGAACTTCCAGAATGACCACCAAACGGGAGCTCTTTGGCACTATTGAGGCAACGTAGGAAGATGCCGTCGCTGACATCAACGAGGAATCCAATTGACTGGTTCAGCACCTCCATGACTGCTCAAGGAATGCCAAGAGTGGGAAAGTCACAAACAGATGCCTGTCTTAGGAAACTCTTGAGCTCATTTGCCAACGTGGTTTGCAGCAAGCCTCTGGCAATCACAAGCTAATGTCCGAGCTCGCAAAGCTGTGCAGAAAAGCGATAAAGGAAGACCTCAAAGAGAGAAGAGCAATAGTGTTGTCTGATGCGGCAGAAGCTGGGAAAAATATTCGCAACACCTGCCTGTCCTTCGCCAACTATAAGTAAGACCAAGATGACTGCCCTCCGATGTCCTGATTGATCTATCACATCTTCCAGAAGGGAAATGGAGAAGATTGTTCACAACTTCTACTTGGATCACTTCAACAGCCATGTCCAAGTGCCCACATACCAAATTCCACAGGATGGATATGTCGTTCCCAACGTCCTCCTTTCCGAAATCCGACACACCATTTTGTTGGTAAAGAAGTGTACAGAACCTGGCCCAGACAAGGTCAGACCCAAACACCTGAAGAATCTGACACCAGTACTGGTCAATACACTGGCTTGGCTCTTCACACTCTACCTATCTGGATGCAAGGTTCCTTCCCAATGGAAAACCAGCAGGACCATTCCGTTGTACAAGAAGGGAGACATCCACGACATTGGCAACTATCGCCTGATCTGCCTATTGTCCGCCATCTACAAGCTGTCATCCTGAATAGGATTGGCAGAACACTAGATGGACAACCATGCGTGCAAGCCGAGTTCCGAAAGAGATTCAGCATGATCGACCATATCCACACTACGCTCACTGAGATTTTGCAAGAGTTTAAGATGCCAAAGATGCCACTCTGCCTAACGTTCATCGATTTAAAAAAGGCCTTTTATTCTGTTGAGACTGACGTGGTCATCGAAGCCCTAGCCCAACAGGGCAGTCAAACTCAGTACATCAGGATCCTCTGTGGCTGTATTACGGATTCACCACTAGGATCTCACCATTCTACAAGAAAGTGATCATCGATGTTAAGAGAGGGGTTTGGCAGAGCGATACCATTTCACTGACACTCTTCAGTGCCACCCTCAAGAACGTCATGTGATGACTGGAATGGGAAGGAATGGGAGTAAAGATATACAGTCAGCAACTGCACCACCTCTGCTTCGCTGATGACATCGTTCTAATAACAGCAAACATTAACCAAGCATCACAACTGCTGGACGACTTTGACCGTGAGCATGAAAAGGTCAGACTGCAGCTGAACCTCACAAAGACAATGTTCATGAAAAATGGACTAGTTCCTGGCAGTTATGTATACCTAGGTCGAGAACATAACAAGACGAACAACCTGGCACCTGAGCTGCACAGGAGGAATAGAGCGGTGTGGAACACCTTCAAGAACGTTGAAGAAATAGCTAAGAGGACTAAGAACATCTGGCTCCATGGACATTTCTTCGACTCCACCGTTCTTCCTACACTAACATACACCTCAGAGACCTGGGACCTACGAAAACAGGATGAGAACGCTATTTGGGTCTCCCAAAGAGGAATCAAAAGAGCTATGCTTGGAGTATCACGCTTCACTCAAGTGAGAGAAGGAATCTGGAGATCCGACTTCCGTCAATGATCGAGAATCAGGGACACTGTCTCATTTGCCAAGGCGTCAAAAATCAGATGGGCAGGACACATAATGCGATTTGAAGATGACTGCTGGACCAGAGCCGCTACCGACTGGATTCCACGGGATGTCACGAGAATGCCTGGGAGGCTGGAGAGATAGCACAGCGGGTTGGGCATTTGCCTTGCACGCGGCTGACCTGGGTTTGATTCCCAGCATCCCATATGGTCCCCTGAGCACTGCCAGGAGTAACTACTCCTGAGTGCAGAGCCAGGAGTAACCCCTGTGCATTGCCAGGTGTGACCCAAAAAGCAAAAAAAAAAAAAAAAAAACACAACGATTGGCCGCCCAATATGGGCATTCCTAAATAAACTAGAAATTGAGCTTCCATATGACCCCAAAATACCACTTCTGGAAATATATTCCAAGGGTACAATAAAGCACAGTAGAAATGACATCTGCACCTATATGTTCATTGCAGCATTGTTCACAATAGCCAGAATCTGGAAACAACCTATGTGCCCGAGAATAGATGACTGGTTAAAGAAACTTTGGTACACCTGCACAATGTAATACTATGCAGCTGTTAGGAAAGATGAAGTCATAAAATTTGCTTGTAAGTGGAAGGTCATGGAGAGTATCATGCTAAGTGAAATGAGTCAGAAAGAGAGGGACAGACATAGAATGGCTGCACTCATTTGTGGAATATAAAATGAGACTGACACCCAAGGGCAGTAGAGACAAGGGCCAGAAAGATTGCTTCATAGTTGGTAGCCTATGTCATGAGCTGGGGGAAAAGGCAGCTGGAATAGAGAAGGGATCACTAAGTCAATGATGGTTGGAGGAATCGTTCGTGATAGGAGATGTGTACTGAAAGTACACAAAAAATCAAATGTGATGGTCTCTCAGTATCTATATTGTAAATCATAATGCCCCAAAGTAGAGAAAGAGTATGGGGAAAATTGTCTGCTATAGAGGCAGGGGAAGGGTTGGGATTGTGGAAGGGGGAGATACTGGGGACATTGATGGTAGAAAGTGTGCACTGGTGGAGGGATGGGTGTTCGATCATTGTATGACTGAAACTCAAAGATGAAAGCTTTGTAACTGTAGATCACGGTGATTCAATTCAAAAAACAACTCTCAATAACTTTGTAAATTGTGGTTCTTTAAGTATTTTTTTAAAAAGAGATGTGCACACAGTGAACTTCATATTTGTCCCCCAACCACGCAGCTTACCTGAACAAATATGGATACTTAGTTTGGGATAGACCTCACTGTCCTCTTGCTAGGGACCACAGAATCTCTAGTGGCTTCCAGCCCAGGCCACTGTGGCTGAGCAGATGGCTCTCTGCATGTGCGCATGGGGTGGAGTTCAGTCTCAGGAAAAGCAAGACCCCAAAAGGCACATGAATCCACCTGAAATTCAGGCAACGAAGGTCTTTGCTGCTCTTTGATATAAAAGAGAAACGGTGCGCAAGAACCACGCTGAGAAGTGGCACCCCTGACAAGCACAGGTGTGAGCTCCGCTCCTAGGACGTTCTTACACAAAAGTAGAAGAGCGACCCCTGGTGGTCATGTGTGCGAGTCTCCTGCCCCCCAAAAGGACAGAGGCCTTCAGCAAAGCGCCTGGCCAGAGGCCAAGCGCCTGGCCCTGATGTGGGATTTGAATATGGGAGCATCACAGCCAGGGCTGTGTATGACCCTCAGACATTTTGCAACAATAAAGAGGAGGAAAGCTAAACATGTTGGCGGGGGTTGGGGGTTGTTGGGAGACTACAGGGTGTGGCTGGACCACATCTGGGTGGTCCTCGGGAATGGCCCCTGGCAGTGCTCTGGCAGCAGTACTAAGTTTAAACAGAAGATGTCTCCTTGCAAAGATGGGAGGAAAAGATGCACTTGGGAGACTAGAGTAGTTGCTGAATGTGATGAACTCCTCAACTTTCCCACCAGTCACCCCTAAACCATTCCAAGGTCCTGAGCGGCCTTCATCTTTAAGGTAGAAGCTTCTGAACTAGGAGAAGCTGCTGCCAGGAGTTCAGAACATAACCCCAAATGATAACAATGCCTTCGAGTAAGCTCTTGTGTGGACACTTTATCTAAAGACAGGTCATTACGCCTTGTGGCGGGGAGAGAGTGAGGGCTTCGCCCTGACCACAGCTCCGTCTGCCTTCACAGTGCAGCTCCCCACCTCACTGATCATCTCCACAGTGGGGTCACGTGGTCAGTGGGAACAAGTTTTGGGTTTCCTCTGTTCTATCTTAGTTCTTATGTCTTGGCAAAATACTGAAGTTCCACAAACAAGCCAGAGTGTCCACATGCTCTGTCTGAGTACGGCAGCGCCTTTGCACTTTGTCAAGTCTTCAGTTGCTACCATCATGGAACTTGTATCGTTCGAACCGACGAAATGACTAAAAGAATTGTTTAAACGAGCCAGCAGTCTAGACCTGTGTAGGTGAACGAAGAAACACTTGAAAGTCAGAAGGAGAAAAAAAAGTTACTTGGGACCAGAGCAATCGTACAGCAGGTAGGACGTTTGCCTTGCACACAGCTGACCTGGGTTTGATCCCTGGTATCCCATATGGTCCCCCAGGCACCACCAGGAGTAATCGCGGAGAGGAGAGCCAGGAACAACCTCTGAGCATGGTGGTGTGGCCCATAAACATAAGCAAAAGGAAAAAAAACAAAACTGAACATTTAGGATTAGCAAACACTGTTGGATTTCCATAACATACTTCATTCCTGATTTCATCTGTAAGAGATATGATTAGGACCCTTTCAAAAACAATGGTCAATTCTCAAAAATTTAGAAATTTAGCTCCCATTTGACCCAGCAATACCACTCTCAGGAATATATCCCAGAGAGGCAAACAAGCATAGCCGTAGTGACATCTGCACTTGTTTGTTTATTGCAGCACTCTTTACAATAGCCAGAATCTGGAAAAAACCTGAGTGCCCGAGAACAGATGACTGGTTAAAGAAACTTTGGTACATCTACACAATGGAGTACTATGCAGCTGTTAGAAAAGATGAAGTCATGAAATTTACATACAAGTGGTACTACATGGAAAGTATCATGCTAAGTGAAAGGAGTCAGAAAGAGAGGGACAGACATAGAAAGACTGCATTCATCGGGGGAACATAAAGTAACAAGCAAAATAGGAGACTAACACCCAAGAATAGCTGAGGTAAGTACCAGGAGGTTCACTCCAAGGCTTGGAGGCCAGCCACACATGCTAGGGGAAAAGGTAGCTCAGATAGAGAAGGGAGCACCAAATAAAGGATTTTGGAAGGATCCTCCCAGGATGGGAGATGCATGCTGAAAGTGGACTATAGACCAACATGATTGCCACTCAATGCCTCTTTTGCAAACCACAGCACCCAAAAGGAGAGAGAGAACAAAGGGGAATGCCCTGTCACAGAGGTAGGGTGGGATGGGGGACATAGGGGGTGGGAGGGATACTGGGATCCGTGGTGGTGGAAAATGGGCACTGGTGGAGGGATGGGTACTCGATCATTGTATACCTGAAACCCAAGCACAGAAATCTGTAAGTCTACAACTGTACCTCATGGTGTTTCACTAATAAAAGTTTTTTTTAAAAAATGGCATCTTATAAATATTCTGGCAATTTATGGAAAATTTATTAATGTAGTTGCAAATTATTATGGCATACTGTAGGTGACCTGTTACTCATTCAACTGATAATGTGTTCACCTCTCAGTGTTTATTAATATTATAGATGCTTCATTCAAGAAACTCACTGAATGATAACTACCCGGAATCCACGAAGAATCAAGGCTTTGTGGGCCCTGAATTTTATATAGTTTACTAAAACCCTGCTTAACAAAATAAATGAAATGCAAAATTATGAATATAAAAATTGCTGGGATCTTCCCCGAGATCTTGCAAGTAAGGTTTGGAGTTCAGCTTCCTCATCAATTCACCTCAGCTGGGCCTGTTTTCTTTTGTGCTTAGGTTGATTACATCTGACGGGTCCTCAGCCCACTGAGCTCTCTCTCTGGCTCTCATCTCGAGCTCTTCCCAGGTATATTTAATGCAGGGAGTAAATCATGATCAACCCAGCTTCTAATCAACCCAGTCATTTGTCAGATAGGCCATAAAGTGACGTAACTGAAGGACTAGCATCCCTGGCCTTTGGAAAGAGATGTAACAGCTTTTTTTTCCTTGTTGTTTTTGGGCCACACATGGCAGGGTGCTCAGGCCTTACTCCTGGCTAAGCTCAGGAAGACCCTGTGGGGTGGTGAGGCTTAAACCCAGGTCATCCATGTGCAACGCAAGCCACGCATCCACGGTAATTGTGCTCCAGTCACAGAGTTTTGATCACACAGGCAAATTGTACCTGAAAGGAATGAGCTTGGTCATTTAGAAAAATTAGGACCCAAAGAAAGGAGCCTACCCCCCAAAGCATTCGGGCCCCAACACATTCGGTGCTGGGGTGGGTAGTGCCATCACTGGTGTTTGGGGGTCACTTGGTGCAGTGCTGGTGAACCATGTCGTGCAGGGGCTTGACCCTCGGGCTCCAGCACTAAAGCATGCACTATCTCCCCAGACTCCGTGACAATCTGTTGAGCTGACCGAATTGGTCGTAGGAGCTAGTTCTATTTAAATCACATGACAGGGATGATCATTTCTTTCCAGGTATCTCTGATTCTTTCATTACCTTTTTCTCTCATTTCAGAGTAAAATTTCAGTATCTCTGTATTTCTGTCCTCCCGTTGTTCATGGATTTGCTCGAGCGGGCCCAGTAACGTCTCCATTTTGAGACTTGTTGTTACTGTGTTTGGCATATTGAATACGTCACGGGTAGCTCACCAGGCTTTGCCGTGCGGGCGAGATACTCTCGGTAGCTTGCCGGGCTTTCCGAGAGGGGCGGAGGAATCGAACCTGGCTCGGCTGGGCTGGCTGTGCACAAGGCAAACGCCCTACCGCTGTGCTGCAATGCAAATCAATCATCACCTTCTCCATTTTCAATTTGTTGGGTTTTCTTCTCATTTTGGGGGGGGCACATTCTGAGGTGTGAATGGGGGTCACTCCTGGCAGTGCAAAGCGTGGACTCCAGCTCTTTGAGCTGTCTCCTCAACCTCATTCATCATGAGTCTTTCTTAGTATACCACCCACCGTTATCTCCAGTGTCATCCCGCTATCTTGTTACCCTGCCGTCTGGACTAGCAGTGGGGCTCTCATGCTTTCCCACCAGCATCTGTCTTCTTTCCTTCAGTATTTAAGGTTCTTGGTGACAAACACCCTGCTTTCTTCTTCTGTATAGACAGGCCTGACGCTCAGAAGAAATGTCACTCTGTGAATGCTCTTGAATGTCTTAACTTTTATGAACTATGATGCGTTTCCCCGCCCCCAACCCCCACCGTCTCCTATAAAACTATACCGAAACTGAGGTTCTTATGATGCCTGGTATAATAAAATGCTTAGTAAAAATGCGGCATTAAAACAATGAGGTAACTATTATCTCTAAGCCTGCTCCTTACTAAACTGGTCTTCCGGGGAGTCAACTCAGGTCTATACCCATGAAGAATCACCGAGCTGCCTTCCTGCCCTACCTTCATCGAATCTGCAGGAAACTGTGTAAAACTGGATTTCTGAAACACAAGCAGGTGAAGACTCGTTTTCAAAGGAGGATCTTCCGCTTGAGTACAGAATTTCCTTTATGTCTCTGAACTTTGATCTGCTTGTGTCACATCAAATCAGAGAAATCAGAGAGAACTTTTCACCCAAAGGGTATAAAACCACAGACTTCTTACAGACGAGTAATCAGAAAAGTAAGTATAATGAAATTAGACAACAGCAACGTATTTTTGATGAATACTTTTCACTCAGTCTGACGTAACACAAACGCTTCTGGGGTCAGAGAGATAGTTTCAGAGATAGAGCACATGTCTGCCATGTATAAGGCCCAGAGTTTGATTCCACCGCACCACAGAACTCCAGGTGCCATACATGGCCTCCTTCTAGGTCAGCTGGCCAGTGTGATGCCAGTTTTGCCAGGAGTGATCCTGGTCCCTCCCCAGCACTGCCAGGTGTGAAGACTATTGAACGTCTTTACCATAGCTTTTTCCACCTTTTGCCCTAGCTCAAAGGTTTATACTGAGCACAGTGAATTCAATTTATATATATATCATTTTTTTCTTCAAAATAATGTTCGAGATTCTTAGGAGGGAAATATGCTAAGACAGACGTTCAGGAACTCTTCTGCTTCACCATGTAAAAGAAGCTACCAGCTATGAACGAATCCATAACTTTCCTTCCCTGCCAACTCCCAGTAAAAACTGCTATATCTAGTTCTTCCCAGCTCTTTGTTGCATACATTTAAGTGGTTAGGAACTTTGCACATGAACAGGAACCAAAGTTGGAATTAAACTGGGAATTTAAAGCGCTGCACCAGTGGGAATCACAAGACAATGCTAACGGATGCCTTTCTGTTAGTGCTCATGCCAATCATCAGTAACAGGTAAAAGCAAAGCATGCCATGCGCCATGCAAATCTCTTGGCCTCTTCGTTCCTTAGTTTCCTCATTTGAAAAAAGGGACTGATCTCAAGACACACTTGTTAGAGTTCACACTGGCCTTATGCCACTTAGCTAATAATAACTGTACGATGAGGTTATGCAGTTTTATTATATATATATTTATCTGCTTTTTCACTTACATTTTGTGTAAAAACTGCATTTCATGCCAGGACTGAAACGTTCCAAAGCTCAGTTCGGTGATTAAATTGCAACTAAGATTCCTACCAAAGAAAAAAAAGAAAAAAAAAGATAAAAGCAGTGGCAGCAGCAGAAGAAAGAAGAAGAAGGAAGAAGGAAGAAAGAAGAAGGAAGAAGAAGGACGAATTTTTTTTTTTTTTTGGTTTTTGGGTCACACCCAGCATAACTTCTAATTCACATAAACACATTTCATGTGCTAAACATCACTGTGGACGACCTAAGCTTAAGGTTTATTCTTTGATGTTTATGATGCTGTGGGGGCATTAGACGCAAAATAGCAAATTTTGTATTAAGTATTTTAACAAATACTTAAGTAATTAAGTTCTCTAGGACAGGGATTCATGACTTCAGCACTACTACCACATGGGGGCTGGATAATTGGGGGGGGGGGGGGCGCTGTCCAGTACATTGTAGATATTCTGCAGTGTATCTGGAGGCCTCTGCTTACTAGATACCAACAGCATCATTACAGATCTGGCAATCAAAACAATAAAAAAACTACCTGGAGACACTATCAAGGGTCATATGAGTACAAAATCATCCTGGTTGAGGGCCATTGTAATCGTTACTTACAGGCAAAAAAGGATTTGCTGTACAGTTTTAGTAGCCACTTTTAAATGTTCTAATAATATTAAATTGAATAACAGAGGCTGACAATTAAGTGTTACAAAAATTCCAAAAATAGGGGCTGGAGTGATAGTACAGCGGGTAGGGCGTTTGCCTTGCACGTGGCCAACTCGGGTTCGATTCTCAGCATCCCATATGGTCCCCTGAGCACCACCAGGAGTAATTCCTGAGTGCATGAGCCAGGAGTAACCCCTGTGCATCACCAGGTATTACCCAAAAAGCAAAAAAAAAAAAATCCAAAAATAATGAAGCATATTTTGAACTTACACAGATTGCAAATACGGTACTGCTTCAAATGTCCGCCTTTCAATAAACTGTATTTTATTGCAGGATAAGTCTCTAGGGAAAGGAAAGGGAAAATATTGCTTCAATTAACTACCAAGTATCTAATTTTAGGAATAACTAGTAGAAGTCAAAATAAATATTGAATGAGTAGATCTGAATGTTCCAGAATCCCTAACCTGGCTTTCCTTTTTCTCAACCACACATCTTCATGAATAAAATGTACGACTACTTGGTTCTAATATTGGAGTTAAACTTTTCTCGGAGCAGAGAATTGATGAGGTGATTTTATGTTCTAGAAGGGGTTGAGTTTTTTATCTTCATGTAAAATTACTATATTTAATATAGTTATTTCAATATTCAAATGAACAGTCTCATGTTTATATACCTTCCTGTGTAGCTGTTTTCTAGGCTAACAGAAACTGGCCTAGAAAAAATTAGCCTTTTTCATATAATATGAAAATCCTTTTAGACAGAACTTTGAACTAATTTAGAATTAAACTTTTCTATCATCATAGAAATTCAATTTTTGGTTCTACATTTTCTGAATATTCCATGAATTTCACTGCTTTAATTGTACAGTGGTGGAACAAAGAAAATCAGAGTACTGAACTTTGATTTGACTACAAGTGACTGTTCTGTATCTTTGAATTCTACTTAAGTTCTTTCACATATGACCAAGATGGGTATACCTATCTCCTAGCTCATCCCTCTTCTTCTCTTGCCTCCCTCCCTTCTTGGTCTCCTTCCTTCCTTGGCAGTTCTCAGGGCTTACTCCTGACTGCACACAGATCACTCTGAGGGTGCTCAAGGGATCTTGCATGGTGCTACGGATCAAACCTGGGTCACCCATGTGCAGAAGCAAGGCCCAGTATTTCCTTTTCCAACACACAATGCACACCGTCATGTATTAACCTTCTCAAGTACCAGCCTCACTTGGGAACGGATTGAAGACGCCTATTCTCAAACCAACCTACTCCAAATCAACTGAAGTAGGAACTGTGGTGGGGGATTTCACAGGCCCACCCAGTGATCTGCTACAGGCCTGAGTGCCCCAGCGCAGGTGGGCACGAGGAAGCTCAGCATGCTAGCCCTGGCTTACAACACCTGGGTCTATGTCCCTCCTCTTTCTCTTGGTCTTCTGAGAGCACTGAGGTGTTTTTCCTGTGTTTTACCTCTCTCCTGCTCTCTTTTTACGAGATTCTGTCCAAGATGTCTGTCTGACAATCGCCCAACATTTCCTACACTGGAATTTTTATCACCAGAACTCTCCTCGTGATAACCTCCTCTGCTCTTAATACTACTGCTATAGAATCCATCTGTATTAGCCTCGTATTTCCCATATAAATGTTCGTTTAAGTCATAGATCATTCGAAAATATGTTGACATAGGGTGTTAGAATGTTGTATTGCAAATCACAATGAGAAAACTAAAAATTTTTTAAAATTCTAGGCTAATGGCATTCAAGTTCTTTATTTTCTTTATAATTCAGGTTTATTTTTATTTTATTTTTTAAATAGTTTTTTTATTAAACCAGCTTTTAAAAGTTTTGTAGACAGGCCAGAAATTTAAAAATAATAATATTCTAGATTTTGCAGAGCATATTTTAATTTTTCTTTTTTTTTTTACAGAAAAACACAAATGTAGATTTTACAAACACATAGTTTTCTTTTGCTCTTCAAGCTGTGCTCTCCCATGTATCTCACTTGCTAGTCTCTATGTTCCTTTGCTTTTTCACTTTCACGCTGGAAAAGCTGGTGCTCCCTCTCCAACATCACCCTCCTTTCTCTCCTCCCACATCTTCCTAAGCACCTTACATTCAATAAATCTATGCTGCTTCACTGTTGCACCTCTTTAAATTCTTTCCTGCAAGGGACAGGCGGTGAACCCACATTGCCTGTGATGAGGCTGGGACTGCTTTCCCGTTCCTGCTGGTGCAAGCTGGCAGGGTGAGGGGCCCTGGAAAGTTCTTTGGGGGAATAATAAAACTAAAGAAGAAATTCTCTAGCCCCAAAGTAGCCCAAGAGCTTGTCCATCACATCATTTGAAATACAAATCCTCACATCTTTCTAAGTAAGTTTTAATAAAAGCTACCTTGCTTCACACACAAAATTAAAAAACAAAATCAATAAAACCATGGGCTGAAGCAATAGTACAGCTGGTGGGACCTTTGCCTTGCATGCATCCCAAGAGCTCGACAATCACATCATTTGACATACAAATTCTGAGCTCTTTGAAGAGAAACTGAGATATCACCAGGATGCAAAATTCCAAGGTCCCACCCAGAAAAGGCTGGTCCCCCTCAGAGAAGAAGTTACACAAGAATCCATGAGATAACAAAGAGAATATCAACAGCGTAAGGCATTCCTGTGAAAACACCCAGATGAAGTTTAAGTATGCAAAATTCCAGGAAAAAACCACCCTTTTGGAAGGATTGAATAAAAGCACCTGGCTTGCTCTTCATGCCCTAAATATCTCACTTGTTTCTTTCTGTTTCTTTGCTTGCTTTTTTCCACTCTGGAGAGCCTGTGTTCTCTCTCGAACACAGACTTCTTACTTTCTCTCCGTCACATCTTTCTAAATAAGTTTAAATAAAAACTACCTTGCTTCATACACAAAATTAAAAAATAAATAAAACATGGGCAGGAGAGATAGTGGGGCGTTGGCCTTGCACTGCACGCAGCTGACCCGGGTTTGATCCCCAGCATCTCATATGGTCCCCCCAGCATTGCCAGGAGTAATTCCTGAGTGCAGAGCCAGGAGTACCCCCTGAGTATCGCTGAGTGTGATCCAAAAAGCAATAAATAATAATTAAATATTAAAAAATAAAAACGAACGTATTTGCATAGATTTTTGTTTTTATTTAGTAGTGCTCAGGGTCTACTTCAGGGATATTACTGGGAGTCAGGGACTGGGGAGCCCAGAACTGTGTCCTGCTGGAAATCCAACCCGGGCCTCCTGTTGCAAAGCATCACACTCATCATTTGTGCAATCTCCTCAGCTGACAAAAACAATTCTTAAATTAATGGGCCAGGTAAAACTGGACCATGCATTGGATTTGATCCATAAAGGAACTCTATATGAACACGGAGGAGATGGTATATTAGCACTTAGGTTTCTATGGGTGGAGCAGATATAAGTACTTTTCATCTATTAGTAAAGTTTGAAAAACACTTTTGTGAAGCAAGATAGTTTACATCGAAAGAAACTTTCTTAGAAAGATGTGGGGAGGTGGGAAAGAGAAAGAATGTGTTCATGAGATAACACGGCTTCTCAGAGCAGAAAAAGCAGACAAAGAGACATGAGGACAAGTAAGCAAATTACATGATCCAGGGAGAACATGGGCTTGAAGAGTAAGCCTAAAGTTTTTTTTTTCATATATGTCCATATATATATATATGATGTAGGCAGGTAGATAGGGAAAGGCCCTTTGCAATGAAACAAAGTTTCATGGAAGAAGAATTCTAGGAATGACCCACCTTGTGGACACAGAAAACAAAGGCCTGATAAGACCAGACCCTCAGGATATAGGCCTCCCCACGGAATTCCTCTTTTTGGACCTCCCTGGTAACCTCCTTAGCAACGGACTTTTACCTGGAAAGAGGCCTCACGTGGGGACAGGCTGGAGCAACCCTATAAAGGCCACCTTGAACAAAGGAAGGGCGCACATATGCTGCCTGAGCCCATGTGCTGCTTGCGCCCACGTGGCCGAGCACATGTGGTGTCTGAGCACATGTGTGGCCCGCATCTCCCCTCTTCAGATGTGTACTTTCATTCTTTCGTGTCTAACTTTACTCTCTCTCTCGCTTTCTCTCTCTCTCTCTCCCCCTCCGCACCTAAAAATCCTACAAATAAAATCCATTAACTTCACTCACTGCTTGTCTACTCCTGAAATTCCTTTCTGCGAGACCCCGCTTCACATAAGTCATCCGTGGGGCCCACCGACATCATATATATATATATGCAAATGTAATTTAGTGTCAGAAATGACATGAGAGGTTTTTAATGCCATACTTACAAAACTACAAAATTTTATTGCTGGAAAAAAGGATGAAGATTAACTTGCACACCCCCTTGTTTTAAAAACAGAGCTAAAAATTCATAAATAAATGATTAACTTACAAGTACTTGAGGTTTGGAAGGGCTTCAAATGAATCCTTACGTAATTCTGCCAAAGAATTGTCACTGAGTATTCTGAAAAATGGAAAAATTATTTCTGGTCTAAAATGCAAAATAACTATGACTATTTATTACATAGGACTATTTTTTTTTCTTAAATTTTTATTAGTGAAACACCATGAGGTACAGCTGTAGACTTACAAATTTCTGTGCTTGGGTTTCAGTTATACAATGATTGAATACCCATCCCTCCACCAGTGCCCATTCTCCACCACAACCAGTCCCAGTATCCCTCCCACCCCCCATCCTCCCATCCCACCCTACCTCTGTGGCAGGGCATCCCTTTTCTTATCTCTCTCCTTTTGAGTGCTGTGGTTTGCAAAAGAGACATTGAGTGGCAATCTTGTTCGGTCTATAGTCTACTCTCATCATGCATTTCCCATCCTGAGAAGAACCACCCGACGCCCTTTATTTGGTGCTCCCTTCTCTAGCTGAGCTGCCTTTTCCCCTAGCGTGTGCAGCTGTGCACAGGACTATTCTTACACATAATAATGGTGCTATCTAAATATCCCAATTCTTATTTAACTTAGGGATAGTGGCCTCTGTTTAAACTCTTTATTTTGTCCTCACCTAGATGCATCATGAACACGAACACAGCTATTGACTCTTCTCACCAAGTAACCTATATAAAGCATATTCTCTAGGTCACAAAATCTGTCAGATCCAAATTCTGTGTGACACCAGAAACACAGGGCTGCCACTCCCTGCTCTCTTCCCAAACATTACTCTGAGTCCCCCATGAAGAATGAAATTAAGTCTGGAAAGGAAGCCCTAAGAAACTTAACACCATTAAATTGTTTTGTTCTGGGAAGGAAAACGTGCACAAAGTGCACATGACATTTGGGCCCAGAGCAATAGTACAGTGGGGAGGGTTTTTGCCTTGCACGTGGCTTACCTGGGTCGGACCCGGCACCCCATAGATCCCCCACGTCTGCCAGGAGTCAGCCCATAACCAGTAGCTGTGCACCCCCCCCCCCCCAACAAAAAAGAGCAGGCCAATAAAGCGAAGGCCCCAAGACACGTTCCTGACAAGGAACCCAGCTTCCCAGAGGCCCCAAGCGTGCCCCTACCAATCACACCCTCCTCTGACACACACCCCTGACTTGAACGAACATTATTTGGGGGGTTTCTTCGGTGCTTTGTTTTGTTGTGGGGCCACACCCAGAAGTGCTCAGTGGTTACTCCTGGCTCTTCGCTCAGGGATCATTCCTGGTGGTGCTCAAGGGACCATATGGGGTGCTCAAACTCAGGTCAGCAGTCTGCAAAGCTTAAAGCCTTTCCAGAGGCAGAGAATTTGATACTGGTCCATGGAATTGGGTTGCCTTGGAAGGCAGGACCAGAGGGCAGGAAAGCTATCCAAGATTTTCAAACAAAGACTTGAAATTCGGCTTCTCTTCCCTCCTTTACCTTATAAGGATCAAATGTAAAAGGGAGTCTCCACACGGTTTGCCCCCAGCCCAGGCCCCAGAACTGGAAAGTTTGTATAGTCTGTTGAGGACTCCCATGTTGGAAACCGATAATTGCTGCCAATTATGGTTTAGATTCCCTGCTCCAATGTCCCCTTTTGTTTAGAAAAATTTCACCTTTCAGAACTAAGGATAACCCCTGCGCACCACTGTGTGGCACCAGAGCAAAATTATTTAAAAAAAAATTCTACTTTTTTTAATGTTTAGAAAAGTATGCAAGCGATTTCCATTTGTAGACTTTCTCTCTAGGTCTGAGGTCATAGCCTGGATGAAAATACAATTATTTCCAACGCACTGAAACAGCCTTTGGTTTTGGTTTTAGATCACGCCTGGCTGTGCTCATGGCTTATTCCTGGCTCTGTGCTCAGGGATCACTCCTGGCAGGGCTGGAGGGCCCTATGGGGTGGTGGGGATTGAATCCTGGTAGGCCATATGCAAAGCAAAAACCCTACCCACAGTACTACCGCTCTGGCCCTAAAACGGTCATTTCTCATATTAGGAATGTCAACTGACAATGACAGATTAGCAAATTGTTCATTTGGCCTCTAATACAAACCACAGATATTTTTCACATCGCGTTTGTTATAGACATCTCAATCTTTTGGTTCTTCATCACAAATTTGAAGTTAGTTGTTAGACATACAGGTGGCTATTAGGTATGTCAATATGTGTTATTTAATAGCACTGTCACTGTCCTCCCACTGTTCATCGATTTGCTCAAGCAGGACCAGTAACATTGTGAGATTTGTTACTGTGTTTGGCATACCGAATACATCACGGGTAGCTTGCAAGGTTTTGCCGTGTGGGCGAGATACTCACTGTAGCTTGCCAGGCTCTCTGAGAGGGGCGGAGGAATCAAACTCGGTTGACCAGGTTGGCCCCATGCAAGGCAAACGCCCTACCCATTGTACTAACCATAAAATTAAAATATGGATGGGATCCCTTTTATTGATTCATCAGGGCAGCCCCAAAATAAAGAATGCCCAGAGGTGGATGGGCATGGAGAAACAATACTTTCATGAACTGGCACAACTATTTTGAGGTCAATTAAATTTTTATAACTATATACTCTTCAGCCCAACAAATCCATCTCTAAATATCTAATTAACAGACCTATCTGCCCATATTCACAAGGCCCTGTGCTGCGGTAATACATGTGACCAAAAAAAATCAAAGCATCTTTCAATAGAATTATTATGAAACAGGATTTTAAATAGATGGGGTAAACCTCTATGCACCATAAAGGAAAGAAGTCTAAAGCAAAATAAAGTGAAAGTATCAAGTGGTAGCTGTTATATTTATAGAAAAAACAAATCAGAAGATTTACTTTCGCATTATGGATCATTTAAAAATTTTTAATGAAGAATGTAATCATGTACCTGTGAGTCGAGAGCATCAGCAGCCTGATGGCACCTTCAGACTTCCAGATACCCCAAAATTGCTGCTGTGCCTTTGGCCAGACCCCAAAAACTTGGGGCAAAGTTTACCAAGAAAGTAAACTGACAAAAGTTAGGTATGTTTCCCACATACCTACAAACCACCTCCGACTCAGCTATATAATTGGAGGCATGGCCTCTCTGGTTTCTGATTGAACTGCTTAATGGCCATGATCCCAGAGATTCAGAAGCAAATCTTGAAACCCAGCAGCTTTTGGCAGAAATGCGTCTGGTCCCTGCAGTAGGTTACCAGTGCTGGGCTAACCCAGGTGGGAATAGGTTTCGTGCCTTGGCCTGTTCCCCCTGTTGGCCCAGTGGCGACCATCGTTCAGAGGCCACTGGACAGTCAGGTTTGGGCCCGCAGTGACGAGACATGCAGGGCCTCACAGAATGGGGGTGGAGCCGGTCTGTCCTCCCCACCCCAACGAGACCCCAAGTCATCGCCCACGAACGGCCTCTCTGGCTCCTGATCAAGCTGCTTAACAGCCTTGATCCCAGAGACTCAGAAACAAATCTCAAAACTTAGTGGCTTTTGGCAGAAATGCGTCCAGACTCCGCAGTAGGTTACTGTCGCCGGGCCACCCCAGGGGGGAAAGGGTGTTGTCCCTCCGCCTGCGCCCCCTTGGCAGCTCAGTGGCCATCATCCTCCAGAGGCCATTAGACAGTCAGGTCTGGGCCTGCAGCGACAAAACTTGTTGGGCCTCACAGGATGGGGGTGGAGCGGGTCCTAGTCTCCCCGTCCCAATGAGACCCCAAGTCATCACCCAAGAACGGCCTCTCTGGCTCCTGATCAAGCTGCTCAACGGCCATGATCCCAGAGACCCAGGAGCAAATCTCAAAACCCGGTGGCTTTTGGCAGAAATCCCTCCAGATTTAAGTGTTAAAATTTTGAAATTGCAAAATCACATGACCCTACTACAGCCACGCAACATCATATGTTATTCATAACCAGCAATAGAACACAAATTGTCTACTGCTGCCTTTTCAACAGATCTGAGTGTTGGGGTAAAATCTCAAATAATAATGGTGTGTCTGGTGTTGAAATATTGAATGTGATCAAAGTAGAGAGAGAGTAATGTGGAAATCATCTGCCCCACAGGTAGGGGGAGGGTATGGGAGGGGGGTATACTGGGGTTTTTTGTGATGGAGAATGGGCACTGGTGAAGGTACAAGTGTGTTTCATTGTATGACAGAGACTTAGACCTGAAAGCTTTGTAACTGCTCTCATGGTGATTCAATAAATAAAATTATAAAAAATGAAAAAAAGTAAGATGGAGTTCTAATCAGTGGCTAAATAAATAGCAGTACTCCTACATAAAAAAGAAAGAAAGAAAGAAAGAAAGAAAGAAAGAAAGAAAGGAAGAAAGAAAGAAAGTAATCATGTTGGCTTGCTACTCAAGCCAAGGTTCTCCTGTGAACACATTTCCTGTTTGCTCATCTCTGTGTGCTCTCTCTAGAACTTCTCTTTTTCTCCTCTCACATCTTTCTAAAATAAGTTCAATAAAAACCATCTACATCACCAAAATATATACCTATATGTATATGTGCGTGTGTGTATACAATTAACTCTACCAGTTATGGAATGGAAAACAAAAAGACTTTTAACGTAAGAGCTTGGTAAACCAAAATTTTTTAAAGAAGTAAACTATTATAACTAAGAGAGGTTGTTTTGGGACATGAGGGCGAAATAGCTTCTATGTGGTGTTGATCTTAAAATTGTATACTACGGAGGATTTTATGGTGCAATTATTTTTTAATATTCATATTTGGAGAGAATATACTCACAGTTTCTCAACCCATGGGTATGCCTTCCATGTATTTCCATCAATGGAAGAAATAGAGTTTCCTTGGAAATCTCTGTGAAGAAACACAGTTCACAGATTTGAACAGGTAGGAAAAGAATGAACAGAATAAGTAAAAGAATCATGGAAACACAGAATACTCCAGCTTATCTCCATAGCTATGAGTTTCCCATTATGCCCAACTAAAGACATGATGTGGGGTGACTGGTCAAACAATGAAATATCTCACAATCTGAACTTCCTAATTCCTGGAGTAGATAAATACTGCCAGCTAATTAGCCTGTAAGCCATTTTTCTAAACTCACACCTATTGTAACTCCTACTGCAAATCAATGGAGAAAATTATAATTTCATAATTATCATATAAAGAAAAATGAACAAAATTATCAGCAAATAAATATTTTAAAGCATTGCCAGGGAACACCAAAGGTTTAAGTCAATGCTCTCTGTTGAAATTTCAAGATAGTAGAAATTTCTAGATAGAGACTACGGAAATTAGAAAGTGAGGGGGGACTAGTGAGGAGAGATATATTCAACGTGCCTCAGGAAAAGAACAAATCACAAAGAACTACCTTCATTGGGGGTGGCGAGGAATGCACAGGAAAGAGAGTAGAAGGAAACCCAAGATGGTAACAGAAGTTACCACGCGGCAGTCAAATAGCTGGTAGAGTGGGAAAGTGGGATTTTTGCACCTTATCCTGTTTACTTTACTGACCTATTGTAACAAAGAGAATATGTTCATGAATTTACACATGTATAGACGCATGAAGTTGGTGGAGGGGGGGATGGTGCTCAGGACTTGCCCCTGGCTCCACGCTCAGGGTCAATAATTTTTCATTGAACTGCTGGCAGTGATGGAGGGGGACCCTATGAGGTGTCCGGGATTGAACCTGGGTTGGCCACATGCAAGGCAAGAGCCCTACCCACTGTCCTAGGACTCTGGCTCCCTGAGTTCAGTTTTAAACACTAACTCTGTGGATCACTTTGAATCTAGTTTTGTCAACTTCCCTCAGCAACATGTGTATATAAGCTGCAAATGTGTACATAATCCAAATATAAACCTAATCAGTTTACATACACAGTTTTCAGGGTGAAAATGTTGAAACAGAAACCTATCCCACCAACCTAGTGAACATTTCCACTCAAGACTTCTGGATGCTTTATGATGTCTAAGCCACAAGTTGAGGGATATGTTTAAGGAGGCACAGATTCGTAACTGTTTCATATTACAAGCATATTACATATCTCCAAACACAAAAATCATACCAAACATGCACAGCTTTTTATATGCCCAGCACATAAATAATTTTTGATCCAAAAAAATCAACCTCTAATTCCCAGCTAAAGTTGCTCTGTGTCAGCTCTCTGCAGCTTTCCCCAACTGACAAGATTCTGTACATTTCTGTGCCTCTGTTGGTGCTTGGTGACACGCTGCCTTTCCTTTTTGTGTATTCCCTTTCTCCCCAATACCATCATGTTTAAGAGCCGATGACATATTGTTGTGGCTAGGTTGAGGGAAATGGGTGCTTTATATGGAAAGTCGATGTAAACAACTGTAATTCTGAAATGAGAGATTAATGAATACAGACAGCATTCATGTGTATGCTAGTTGCCTGATGTAAGTATATAGTTTCACGGGGAGGCCACACCCGGCAATACTCAGGTGTGACTCCAGGCTCTGCACTCAGGAATCACTGATAGTGGTGCTCAGGGGACCATATGGGATGCCGGGGATCAGAACTAGGTGGAACACGTGCAAGGCAAATGCCCTACCTACTGTACTATCACTCTGGCCCAAAGTATTTACATAGATTTCATAGTATTACTTTTGTTGCAATTGGAGCTGGTTAGATCTCACAGTCAACCCTTCTCCACCACCTTGGCCTCATCTCTATAGGGATTCATGTTAAACTTGTTTCAAGGTACTAACTTCATAAGTATCAAAATCAACAAGTATCACAACAATATTAGGAGGTGATAACTTACCATTACCCCCACCTCAAGAAAAGGGAACTGAGTCACAGAGCTAAATAACTTGTCCAAGGTAACAAAGCTAACAAATGCAAACTCGGGCAATCTGGCTCCAGAATTCATGTCCATAAGCACAAGATTGTGGCACCAGCAATAAAAGATAAGGAGGACAAACTATTTTTTTTTAAAAAAAGGCTGTAGCACAAAGAAAACAAAGGTTAAGGAATTAAATGAGTGGATGATGGGATGAAGGACAGGCTGATGGTGAGATAAAAATAGAGAAGGAAAAAGGGTACGGACGTTTATAACCAAAAGACTAGAGAAGCAGCAGCAACAGATAAGGAGAATGAGGATATCTTTTGACTAACAAAAGATAAAAAATGGAAATCATTTAACGTGGGCAGGGGGATGAGGCAGACACAGGGAGACATTGAAGAAAAGGCTTGCTATGTCAATAGGCAGAATGCAGAGAACAGAGGAAAGGGGATTCTTACAGGACGGTGAAGGTGTTGGTGTTGGGCCCTGGCACAGGCACTCTATGGAGCCTCTTCTCTGGACTGAGACCGGAGCAGGAGAGGGTCTTATCTGTGCAGGTACAGAGCTCACATATGTTAAAGGTCATGGAGACATTCTGTTCCAGTTGCTCAGGGAAATCTACGTGTGCCTTTTCTGAAGCATGTCGTACAGCAGGAAGGGCAGAAGAGTGTGTCAGAGAAGAATGATATGTTGTCGATGTTTCTGGTTGTGGAGTTGCTTCATTTGGAGTCTGAGCTGAGACCTCCTGCTGCTCGGGAGAAGGCTGACGCTCATTACTGACCTCTGCAAACATGTCAATTGTCATGTCTGCAAGTGTTTCCCTCGCACTTGGAACATTGAAGGGTTGAGCTTCATTCTTACTTGGTGATGACACATATTCAGGATGGTCTGATGGTTTACCTACAAGCTCTCGAGGCCATGGCTCTCGAGGCCACGTTGACACCTCATGGACCAAAGATGATATGGGCTCAACTTTCTTCAAACTCTGACCTGACTCTAAAGGCTGAGCTTCCACCTCCTGAGGCACTGAAGATCCTCTCTCCTCGGAAGCCAATGTAGGCTGAACTAGGGTTTCTGGCAGGACTGAAGCAGTATCACCCTTTTCAGGGGTACTTGACAGCAAATCTGAGTCTGAAACTACCAGAGGTTTTGATTCCTCGGGAGATCCTAGAAGTGCAGCTGGGCTCTGTTGTGTGCTTGCTGAAAGTTCAGCTTCCAGGGCCTTAAAGGGAAGCTGTTCTAGCTCTTCAAAGGTTTCTGGATGCTGAGGCTGGGGTGAAAAGGATCCAGTCTCGTGACGAATCTGTGGATGTTTCTCTGAATCTCCCACCAAAGGTTGACTCCCCTCAGGATAAAAGGTATCCATACTGGAATCGAAGTAATCCTCCTGCATTGGTTGTGGTCGACGACGAGGTCTCCTAGATTTCCTGCGAGTTGGAACAATTTCAGCAACATGGTGCCCGCCAATTTGATCCAAAAGGAAGGCGGGGAGTTTTGAAATCCGGGGCTGAAGGGTAGGGGGTGATTCAGCGGCAGGATCAGGGGAAGATGAAAGCCAGGGATTGGGGAGCCCTGGGGGGCTGGGGGCCAGGGGGACTGGGGGTAGGACTCTCCCCCGGAGAGGAGCGCCCTGCAGATGGGTGGAGAGGTAAAGAATTATAAATATGTTTAATCCCACATTCATGGCTAAGGAAGTGTAGTCTTCCTGAGCCTGAGGATTAAGGCAGCTGGGCACTGCCCCTGCATGCCCTTATCAACCACGCCCTTGACAACCACAGGCCCTTGACAACCGGGGGCCCCACCCCCTCAGCACCTTTATGAGCCTTTAAGCAACCTTTATTGGATCTAAAGCCAGCAAGACCCAGGCTTTCCTTCTTCCCCCAAGGCACCAAACACATCCAATCAGGTCCTCTACCCCACCCCCCTTGCCTCCCCTCCCACTCTTGCCACCCAACAGGACTGGGACTGGGCGGAGCCCCGAGGGTAGGGGAGGAACAGCTTGTCCCCAGACAGGGAACACTGGTGAATTCAACAGCACTAATCCAGCTGTGGTGGTCTTGGTGCTTCCTCCTCACTACTGAAATCCAAGAGACATTCTTCCTCCCCTTGGCCATCCTGCTTCCAAGAAAGGCAGTTGACCTGCAAAAGGAGCACTACTTCGGGTGGGTGGGGGTTCACAAATGTTGTCATTTCCTTTAAGCTCTTAGTCTCTCTGATTATTTATCACTCTCCTAGAGAGGGGATAGCACGGAATCAGGGACACAACATTTTCTGAAGCAGGGCTCTGGGGCCAGAAACAGTTGATTCTGGAAGACCGTTCTTAAACTGAATGAACAGCCATATGCGCTCCTTTACACCGGCCTGGGGAAATCCCCCTTTCTTGCATGGAACTCAACATAAATTCACGGAGAAAAAGGAGCAAGCTCCTTTCTAGAGGGCTGCCCTTCTAGCACTCGGAGGGAACACTTAAGATGTTCACGTCAGAAAGTGACAAGGCTCTCTTGCAATACTGTAACTAGTACCCATTTTACTTTCTTCACAGTCCTTCTTCTCATCCATATCAGTTCTTATTATCTCACACTTCCAGAATATAAATTCCATGAGAAGGGGCTTCTTCCCACTCTCTAGTTGAGTAGAGAGCCCCGAATGGAGTTGGTTCCAAGAGTAGCCTCATTTAGGGATGGATGTTCGTTTTCTGAATTCTTTGGCATTAGTACGAAATGTCTTCTCACCTTTCTTAGTAAGGTGGACATTGTTGTCTCTTTGGGGGCCACACCTGGAGGTGTTTGACGCTGTACCTGACAGTGCTCAGGAGGCCATGCAGTGGCAGGTATCAAACCCAGGTCTCCCTCATCACAGTCCATGCTCCAGCCTGATGAACTATGTCTCAGGCTCCTAAGCTAAGTCTTTTAAGACCCAATTGTAGGTGTTGGAAGTTTTCTTGGTGGGTTTGATTTAAACTATTTAAAAAATTTCTTTGCAGGACTAGATCAATAGTTCAAAAGATTGAGCGCATGCTTTGCACAAGAAAGGTTTGAATTTGATCCCTACCATCACCTGGTCCCTCGAGCACTTCCACAAGTGATTATAACAACGAGCCAGGCTGGGTAATTCCTGAGCGCCACCAAGTGTGAATCCCGCTACCTTACCCACAAATAAAATTTATTTTACAAAGGAAAAAAACAGATTTTCAACAAGAGGAACAGAATCACCTTTTCTCTTTTTATCTTCCCCTAACTCCCTAACTTTGGAAATAAATTTTCTGACTTTGAGCCATGTTAATTACATATATCCAACTCCAAATTTGTTCCCAATGATATTAAACACATTTTGCCACCCCCCAGCATCCCTAGAATACACACATAGTGTATTCATATGTTCTCCTGGAAATTAACAAGTTAATTCCTAATTTGGAATACTATGCAATTGTTGAACAGAAAGGTTCTTTCATAAAATATTTCATCACTGATCACTGATCACTGTCCTCCTGTTGTTCATCGATTTGCTCGAGCGGGCCCAGTAACGTCTCCATTGGAGACTTTTGTTGTTACTGTGTTTGGCATATTGAATACGTCATGGGTAGCTTGCCAGGCTCTGCCGTGCGGGCGAGATACTCTCGGTAGCTTGCCGGGCTCTCCGAGAGGGGCGGAGGAATCGAACTCGGGTTGCCATGTTGGCTGCATGCAAGGCAAACGCCTTACCGCTGTGCTATCGCTCCAGCCCAGGAACAGAATTTTAGGGACTAACAGGATAAGATCATTTGTTTGGATGGAAAAACTCAAAGCGAAAGGTCAGAAATGCCACTCAAATTGGGTTTTTGATGCTTATTATTTACTATAGGGGGAAGGTTCTGGTTATATACATCAGTGCTCAGGAATCACTGTTGGGAGCGCTAGGGGGTATATGTGTGGTGCCAGGAATCAAACCAGGATCGGTTGTATGCAAGGCAAGCACCTTAGCAGCACCTTCCGCCCTGTACTCTCTTTCTCCAACCTTGTTTTTGATGCTGAGTCAGATCCTTCCCAGGTGCTGAACCAGCAATGCCATTCCCCCAGTCCCAGGCTTAGGAAACCAGCTTATATCAAATTTTATACTTCCAAAGTAAGGGAACTACATCCATGGAGGTGGAAGGGCTCCTCCAGACAAACTACTAGAACTGAGGTTAGCACCTACAAAGTTTCATACCAATACATCTTCAGATCAAACCAACGAACTCAAATCTAAGCCATGGATTTTAGTGGCAGACCTAATGGTAAGCAGAAGTAAATAATGTGTGAACAAAACAACACAATTTCTGTTTAAACCACATTCCAATCAGAACTGTGGATCCACATATCAGCCTTCAAGTTGATTCATTCATTTAACTCGTTAGCACCATTCTGTAGTCGAGCAGGGATGTAGCTTGAAGAAAGCAAACAATTCATACTGCATTGCATCAAAATCCAGAAATGCAGAACAATGGAGAGAAAAGCTTACTTCTGAATGCTTCCCAAACACTATCTTCCTGCTACTTACCTTTTAACCTGTAAAATTCAGATAAGAGGTATTTAAGTGCAAAATATTGTCACTGAGATCCAAAACAGGAAAAGTTTATAATGTGGCCCATTTTTATAAACCTCATTTTAAAATTTTACATCTGATTTATAAAAGGGCCTGTCTTGGATTTATCACCCATAATAATTTGAAAACAGAGTTTATATTTCTTCTTCAGATATAGCAAGACATTGACTTTAAGGATCTTTTTTGAAGAAGGTCCAATTTATCAACTCAGAAATTACACAAAACATACTCAAATGAGCTTTTCTTTTTTAACAAGAAAAGGCACACTCCATTTCATTACAAGGATCATGGTAGGAAAAAACAAAATCAATGGGAACAGGAAACAAACCCAAGTTTTTATGGTTTGTGGAACTTAAAAGTATTATTCATGTTTTCATTCTGCTCCGCAAATCTTAAAAATAATCAATTTATCTCTTGGTTCTTAAGAACAAGGTAACCATCAAAAAAAGAGAAAAATCAGCAAACACTACATGCAAACACCAGCAGGATGATGAGAAACCAATATATTCATGCCTTATAGAGAGCAAGATGAAAACAGGAGGCTTTGGAAATGGCAGAATAAATTTTACCGAGACCTGTTCAAGGAACACCAAAAAAACCAAACCTAACCAATCGGCTTAACAGAAAGATATTTCATATTTCATATAAATATTTCATACAAGATATATATGAGATGCTGAGCTCTAGATATGACATCATACTTGAAAAAAAATGTAACTTTTCAAATGCTGTAACATAATCGTACTTAAGGTCCCAAATCCCTAGATCCTGTTTAAGAGGAGTTCAAAAAGGTATTTCTCTGACAGAACTCAGAGGGCACTCAGAACTCTCCAAATTTCAAAGAAGGCTTTAGAACCAATGGCTAGGACTTCAGGGAAACTTCAGAAATTCTCTGAACTAAAGCTTGAGAGTTTCATATTTTTCTGGGGATGGTAGAATTGCCTACACATGCTAAACACTTCTAAAATCTGCTCATTATTTTGAATTGCTACCATTGTGTATATGTCATCCTTGAGTTTTTCTTTCATGTACTTGAACTAAATCATGAAGCTCTTCGGTTCTGGCATCAGTGAGCTCCTCAAAAGGCCGATATTCCACGGCTACGTTACCACTTTCTGAAATAAAGTTAACAAGGATCAATTCAAACTTATTGGCTAAAATGTTCTCTCTATGAAGGTAGTACACAGTGATAGTGGGTGTGTATTTCCTTTATACATCCAATAATTTTATTTCTAACGCATAAAATAAGAGCATTTTCCTTGTCAATGCAGACATTAAGTTTGGTTCCTTTTGCCTCTCTGTTTTGAGGCCATTCTCAAAGGTGCTCAGGGATTATACCCACTTAGTACTTGGAGTCATTCCTGGCAATGCAGTGCTGAGCTGGAACTGAAACCTGCTTCCTGCATGCCAAGAATGTGCTCAGCCTGTTGAGCTATCTCTCCAACCCACTGCTTCTTTCATTTCTTTTTATTTGGGGTTTGCAGATCCTACCCTCTGGTACTCA
The DNA here is from genome assembly GCF_029834395.1 of Sorex fumeus. NCBI lineage: Eukaryota > Metazoa > Chordata > Mammalia > Eulipotyphla > Soricidae > Sorex > Sorex fumeus. The sequence goes on from NW_026606123.1 coordinate 119,658, forward strand.
GGGACTGTTCCTGGCTCTGTGCTCCCTGATGGTACTAGAGGGGACCATATGCCATGCCAGGGATATGCAAGGCTCTGGTACCATCTTCAAAACCCCCACTGGTTCTCAAAAGTTATTATAGTTGATAGAAATTTTACCAGTTGACCACAGAAGTCACTTTTGCTAGAAAATTGCCCAGACTGCAAGGCTGAAGTCAACCCAGGAGCTACTCGTGTAATAAATAAGGTCTCTGACAACTGAAAATTCCTTTCTCTAAGACTGCAGGGCTATAAAGCAAGGAAAGCAATTCTGTTTGTGGACTCTCTACGGATTATTCACTTTCCTTTGGGCACAGCCGGAAATATCCATAGCACTAGAAAATTCCATAAGAGGAGAACATTTAAAAATCTTAAATAGTATGACCACTATTTGTTTTTGTTGGGGGCCACACCCAGCAGTGTTAAGTCTTCTCCTGACCGAAGTACTTGGGGGCTGCTCCTGGACGCTCATGTTGTGCCAGGAATCCAACCCTGGCCTTCCACATGCATAGCATGTGCACCAGGCTCTCAGCTTTCTTCCTGGCCCCAGCAGAATCATTGTGAAGGTGCACAACACATACTTGGTTGCTACATAGAATCACAACCACTCAATATGTCAGTGCTGAAAACCAACCCTGAACTCATTCCAGGTAAGTTTCCTCTTCAGTAGAAAACAGTAGCAATAATTAGAATATTTCGTCCTTTACTGAATTCTAGGTAAGTCTTTACAAATATTTATTTTTATTACTCAGTATGTTTCTTCTTCTTTTTCAATGAATCACTGTGAGGTACAGTTACAGAGTTACAAACTTTTGTGCTTACATTTCAGTCATACAATTATTGAGTTCCCATCCCTCCACCAGTGCCCATTCTCCACCACCAATGTTCCCAGTATCCCTCCCACGACTCCCCCATCCCCCCCAACGCCTCATGGCAGGCCTATTCCCTTTAAATCTCCCTATTCCCTTTCAATCTCTCTCTTCCTTTGGATGTTGTGGCTTGCAATATAGGCATTAAGTGGCCATCATGTTCAGTCTGTTGTCTACCTGCAGCACACATCTCTCATCCCGAATGGGCCCTCCTAGCATCCTTTACTTGGTGGTCCCTTCTCTATCTGAGCTGCCTTTTCCCCCAGCATGCGAGGCCTGCTTTCGAGCTGTGGAGCAATCCTCCTGGTCCCGATCTGTACTATCCTTGGGTGTTAGTCTCCAATTCTGTTACTTTATATTCCACAAATGAGTGCAGTTCTAGGTAAGTGTTATTTACTTTTACAATATAAGGTAAGCAAAACTAAAAGTATATTTTTTCAGAAAATTGCAGCTTAGTGAGGCAGGGAGGGCGTTTGCCTTGCACATGGCTGACCTGGGTTCGATTCCCAGCATCCCATATGGTCCCCTGAGCACCGCCAGGGATAATTCCTGAGTGCAGAGCCAGGACTAACCCCTGAGCATCACTGTGTGTGGCCCAAGAAAGCAAAGAAAAAAGAAAAGAAAAGAAAATTGCGGCTTAGAAATACCTTCACATATATGTTTAGAGACCTACAGCTGCATTTTAAAAAGTAGAGGGGCCAGAGTTCTATTACTATGGGTAGAACATTTGCCCTGCATGCATACAACGCAGGTTCAGTCCCTGGCACCCCATGTGGTTTCCCGAGTCCTGCTAGAAGTGGTACCTGAGCACATAGCTAGGAGTAAGCCCTAAGCGTCAGCAGGTGTGGCCCAAAAACCAAGAAAAGAAAAGAAAAAAATGGACAGAACTAGTACTTAAACAGAGGATTCTGAAGTTTAAAACCACTATTCTCTTCTGCTTTATTGACAAACAATTGAGAAAGAAGAATTGGATCAAATATTCTCTCTACAGTCTAAACTATTCTACGTTTATACATTGGGGGTAATATTTGCTGTAATTATTTTTCACAGATTTCACAAAGAACAAATTTGTGACTACTCTGTAAAGCACCTAGAAAATAGAGGAATAGGAAGTACTTATATTTCCATTATTTTCAATATAATTGACTTCTCAAAATCAATTTATTTGCTCTTCAAGTAAGAAAACTGCAGGACTTCAAGACAACCTACAAAAGTCTTACCTAAACCACAATGAGCAGTTTCTGAAATGCATCTGACACAGTCTTTTGAATAGCAAACTTCTGAGTGGTCTTCCTTTTCGTAAGGAATGATAATGATCCTAAATCCAACCAAAACAAATGGATTTACTATGCCAACCTCTAGAATTGATTTTTATGACCTCTGAAAGGGGAACTGGGGCTGGAGCTCTAGTACAGCAGGTAGGGCGTTTGCCTTGCATGCAGCTGACCTGGGTTCGAACCCCCGCATCTCATGTGGACCTCCCAGCACTGCCAGAAGTAATTTCTGAGTGTAGAACAAGGAGTAACCCCTGAACATCGCTGGGAGTAACCGAGAAGATAAAAAGGTTATAAAAATAAAAACAAAAATAAAAAAATAAAAAAGAGAACTACATCACGATCTTAATGAGTAAGGGAAGGTACCACGCAAGGCTATGTCTCAAAGGTTCTCTGGTAGGTATATTCTGTCAGGGCTATTACCATACATTTTTGCTGTCTGATCTATTCTGGACATTCGTAAACAGGTAAACTCGAAGGGAATTAGTCAAGACCATGGCACAAATCTCAGACTGATTATGTATTTCAAATGGGCAAATTGAAGCTAGACACCTATAGACTCCTCTACTATACACTAGGAACTTGACATACCTCACACCACTAATAATCCAAGAGTATCACTAAACATTTGATGGGATTTAAAGTAGAAGGCTACCAGTCATACAGGGACATATATTTTTACAGATGTGTGTATATATAGGAGTGTATATATACACACACAAACACACACACAAACAAACAAGGCTCAACCTTTAACAACATGTCAGTAACCTCTTATTGAAGGGCTTAATGGTCCCTGGGGGAAATAGAACAATCTTCACATACTTTCCTCTAAGGAAACTTTTTTGGAGTATTTTCAGTAGTTGATTCAGAACACAATACAAAATAAATTCTTTCGGTTCTGCTTTGGGGCAGGGGTTCAGGTTCGAGATGGAAACATACAAAATATGGTGGTAGGAAGGTGTACTGGTGGTGGGATTGGCGTTTGAATATTAAATGTAATCAAATATTTTGATTTTAGCACAGAGGTAGGGCGTTCGCCTTACAAGCGGCCAACATGGCCGACCCGAGTTCGATTCCTCCGCCCCTCTCGGAGAGCCCGGCAAGCTACCGAGAGTATTCGATATGCCAGACACAGTAACAACAAAGTCTCCAATGGAGACGTTACTGGGCCCGCTCGAGCAAATCAACGATCAATGGGAGGGCCTTTACCTTTTACCTTATAATAATAAGTTACTTTATAATAATCACTGTATCACTGTCATCCCGTTGTTTATCAATTTACTCGAGTGGGGGCCAGTAACGTCTCTATTCCTTCCAGTGATGAGATTTTAGCAGCTTCTTCCAATGATTGGAGCACTTTCAGGATAAGGGGAATGAGACTTGTTGGTATTACTGTTTTCGGTATATCGAATATGTCACAGGGAGTCCCCAACCTCTGCCCGTGTGGGTAGGATACTCTCAGTAGCTGGATGGGCTCTCCAAGAGGCAAATATTTATATATTTCTCTCTATGACTTGTTGCCTACTGTCTGAACTCCATCAAATATGGTGTGGCAATTATGGAAAATGGGTAGGAAGTGTCTTCTAATGTGAAAGCGCCCTGGCCTGGAGCGTGGCGGCAGTTGGGTAGTGGGACAGGAAGGACTCTCACCTGCCCCTCTCTGGAGTGCCTCGAGGAAAACAGCCTGGCATGGAGTCGATTACTTTGCAAAAATTATAGTGTTCTGGGCTTGAGCAATAGCACAGCGGATAGGGCATTTGCCTTGCAGGCGGCTGACCCAGGTTCGATTCCCAGCATCCCTTATGATCCCCTGAGCACCGCCAGGAGTAATTCCTGAGTGCAGAACCAGCAGTAACCCCTGTGCTTCACTGGGTGTGACCCAAAGAGCAAAAAAAAAAAATATTATAGTGTTCAAAGCAGACCCGAGTCACCTGGATACCGCAGCTAGGAATAACGGAATTGGATAACTGGTAATTCTAGAGCTAATATATCCCGATGGGCGCTGAGCCCATTCCCAGGGGATGAGTGCACTTCTCAGATTAAAAACCAATCTGGTCAGCCTCCCCTTGGTTCCGGCCATGGGGAAGTGCAGGCGGCTTTGGTGATGGTGACTAGATAACCTCGGGCAGATGGCACGCCCCTACCCCCCACGGGGTGTGACAACCCATTCAAACATCTGCCCTATCACCTATCAACTTCAGGAGCTTGAGGAAGATTTGGTAGTGGAAAGGATGAGCTGGTCTCTCCCTAAGATTCACCTACCAGAGTCTGTTCCAGTTCTTTCACTAATAGTGCTGCCTTTAATTTAATACCCTAAGCCTAAATGCCACAGATTCTGGGGGGAAAAACATTTTTATTTGGGTATTTCATTGTCAAAATGAAGATTTCGCTGGGATAACAGACAATTACACATGATCTGTATTTGAAAAATTACTTTGGAACAAAGAAGAATGTTACCCCCAAATAGGAGAAACACTATTCCCATCCCTATACCCCTAAGGTTCTTGGTAAGCAGACAGCTCTAAAATTGTGAAGGGTCCCCAGGTCCTTCCCCCCACCAAAAAGAAAAGGTTCTGTTGGTTACTACCTAAGATTTAAACAAGTATTATTAAAAGCATCGGCCCATGGCTTTAGCAGCTTACTTAGCAAGGAGAGGGCAGTTTGTGATGTATCTGAAAATATGATGAGAGAGAGAGAAAGAGAGAGAGAGAGAGACAGAGAGAGAGAGGGAGAGAGAGAATGAATTCTTACCCACACCCCCATTCCAGTCCCCACAGAGACCTTCCAGTTTATCCAAAGTCTCCTCGGCTCTGCCAACTCCAGGGCTCTTGCCAAAGGACGACAAAACCACCTCTAAAGCACAGAAGATCTTCACGCTTTGCTTCTGAAGTGGTACCACAATATCTTCATTTTCCCTTTCTTCAAGTTCAGAAAGATCCTGAAGCTGTTAAGAGTTCAGATTGAAGGTCCTTCTGAACATCTCAATGTAGATTTTAAAATGTTTAATTAGATGCCACTCAATGCCTCTTTCGCAAACCACAGCACCCAAAAGGAGAGAGTGAACTAAGGGAAATGCCCTGCCACAGAGGCAGGGTGGGATGGGGAGGATGGGGGGGGGGGGGGAGGGATAGGTATTCGATCATTGTATAACTGAAACCCAAGCACAAAAATTTGTAAATGTACAACTGTACCTCATGGTATTTCACTATAAAATTCTAAAAAACAAAAACATATTTCTGGAAAAAAAAGTTTAATTAGAAATAAAAACGAAACTCCAGCAATCCTTGCCAACCGTTGAAGTAACCTGTGACTTCAACATTAAACAAAACTTCCCAGCCATGAACATACAGAGCACACAAGACTTGTAGAATATGGACACCACCGTCAACTCACTGAGACCTTATTGATTCTGGGGTGTGACCGGTGATCAAACACTTTCACTTAGACGACTCTCATCTATCAGGTCTGTAGGTTCTCTGAGCCCGCTGGGGTAACACCCCACACAGCTGGGAGTCGTGCAATACTCAGGACAAAACCCAGGGCCTTGAACACGGTGGGCACAAGTTCCGCACTTGAACTCTCTCCCCGCTTCCTACCTTGACAATCCTTTTAGACCATCCATTGAAACCAAAATATTAGTTTGCCAGTTCCTGGCACTGGGAGCTGTTTAGGGCAAGTGTAGAATGTCGAACTGCTTTATGTCTGCTGAGACGAACCTAAAGACATAAGAGAGATACCCGAGATTAGGAACGACTTCCCACAGAGATCTAATTCAGCCCACCCAAGACTTCTCAGTACAAGTTTCATAAAGTGGCCGTGAAGAGCAAATCAAACAAACTTTGCTGGTTGCTGTAGTTTCAGAGCCATACTCAGCAGTAATCAGTTACTCCTAGCTCTGTGCTCCGAGATCACTCCAGGTGGTGGTTGGGGGAATCATGTGCGGCTGGGGATAGAACCAGGTTGGCAGCAAGCAAGGTCAGCCCATTAACTCCTGGCCTATTTCTTTGGTCCTTTAAACAGTTTAGGCATTAAGTTCATAGGAAGCACTAATACTTATTATTCTCAAGCCGTGGTACTTTTCTGCATTATTTCCAAAATCTCTGATTAATCTGAGCATGTCCCTGACTTCTGGTGGCAAGTGAAACTATAAGCTGTAAGATCTGCAAGATTGTAGATAAGCAAAAGAAGTAAATTGCTTCAGTGATTCTATCTAGAAGCTCTTGCCTGTAACTATAACCTGAAAGATAGGTAAGATAGACCTGCCACCAAAGCAAGACCTCATCTACAGCACTCCTCTCTCCAAATTATTAGCCTTGCTAGAAGAGACTATAGTTTCGTTTATTTTTTGTTATACCATTTTATAAGCAACGATCACCTGCATTTCTCGAGAAATGGTCTCGTTCCTGACGTTCCATTCACTCTCAATGGGATGAACATCTCCGAATGCAACAGTTATGTGTACCTAGGTCGACAAGTCAACATGACGAATGACCTGGCACCTGACTTGCGCAGGAGAAAGAGAGTGGCTTGGAACGCCTTCAAGAATGTTGAAGAAATAGCTAAGAGGACAAAGAACCTCTGGCTCCGGGCACATCTCTTCGATTCCACTGTTCTTCCTGCATTATCATATGCCTCAGAGACCTGGGCCCTACACAAACATGATGAGAACGCTATTCGAGTCTCCCAAAGAGGAATCCAAAGAGCTATGCTTGAGTATCATGCTTCACTCAAATGAGAGAAAAGAATCCGAAGTTTCCACCTTCTTCAACGGTCAAGAATCAGGGATGCTGTCTCATTTGCCAAGGCGTCGAAAATCAGATGGGTTGGACACGTAATGAAATTTGGAGATGACTGCTGGACTAGAGCCATTACGGACTGGATTCCACGGGACATCAAAAGATCATGTGTCCGTCCACTTATGAGATGATCAGACTTCTTTATCAAGACCCTGAATGATCGATTTGAGGCTCTTCGTGTTCCTAGAATGAGCAGATGCCATTGGGCTACAACAGCACGCGATAGGGATGAATGGAGACATTGCTGGCGCCCGCTCGAGCGAATCAATGAATAACGGGATATCAAGTGACCAAGTGATCAAGATCATCTGCATAAGAGATTCTTTATAAAATACAAAATACCTGTATTCTAACTTCACTAAATACATTACTGTGGACTTCTTATATCATTAGTTCTTAAATGACAATTTTAACTTTCAGCCAATATGTACTATATGAACTTATTAATAAAAATTCAAATGCAAGGGTGGAGAGATAGTCCAATGGGCAAGGCATTTTTGCATTGCATGTGGCCAATCTGGGTATGACCCCCAGTGTCCCATGTGGTGCCCCCAAGCCTACTAGGAGTGATCCCTGAGTGCAGAGTCAGAAGAAAGCCTTGAGCATTGCAAAACATAAAAGAAAAACTATTCAAACACAAATAAAAGCAGAGCAATACTAATTATTGATTTGTCTCCTGTGCCTATCACTATTACCAATTTATAAACACCTTCAGTGCTCAAAGGATCCATATTGTATCCTTTCCTCATTCTCTGATGCAAGAAAAGTTTGTTACTCACAAAGGCTTGATAGTTTGTTGGTTGAGAGAATAAATCAAGGAATGAGAAAAGAAAACAAAATTAGTTTCCCCAACCTAAAGCTGCCTGAGGAGAGGGAGCAATGAAGACTGATCTTTGAATGTTTACACCACAGACTGGCCTGGACCTGTAGTGACTGCAGTTTTGTCAACTTAGGAAGCTTCAGAAGGGTTCTGAGACCCTGGAGAGGAGTTACCTTAATTTTGTAACAGTTTTTTTTTATTCATTTTTTTGCTGGTAACTATGAAGAAATTCTCTGATGACTTGAGTCTTTCCTTCATTTTACATTAAGATCCCCTTTACTTTTCTGTACTTATAGGAGGCCAAAGATAGACAAGAACAATGGGTGCTCTCCAAGTTATAAAAGAACCTCTCATGGAAATGGATAATTTTCAGAGATAAGGTAGTAATCCCAGCCTGTGCATGAGAAGATCAAACTAGAGTACCACCTTCACAACTACATACTGATTTACAGAATGTTGCCATTATCACTATACTGGTAATGAATCTTATGCCATAAAAATCTCAACACCATATTTATGAAACTCGCCTTCCTCCTGGGGTGCCCTCACTCATGCAAGGTCTATGCTCTGCCACTGAGTCACATCCCTGTTCCTACGAAATGGTCTTAATAGCCAATGAGAGAAAGGGGTGGGAGGAGTACCACTCATGAATTACAATGGATATAGCACTGTAGCACTGTCCTCCATTGTCCATAGATTTGCTCGAGTGGGCACCAGTAACGTTTCACAACAAATTGTGAGATTCTATTACTGTTTTTGGCATATCGAATACGTCATGGGTAGTTAGCCAGGCTTGGCAGTGGGAGCGAGATACTTTCGGTAGCTTTCGGTAGCTTGTAAAGCAAACGCTCTACCCGCTGTGCTATTGCTCCAGCCCAAAATGGATATAAGTGTATTTATTTATTTTGGGGTTTGGGGCCACACCTGGCAATGCCCAGGCTTCATCCTGGCTCTGCACTCAAGAACCCCTCCTGGTGGGTCTTAGGAGACCTTACCGGATGCCAGGGATCCAACCAGTGTTAGCAAGTGGAAGCCAAGAGCTTTCCCCCTCTTTACTATCACTGTCCTCCCGTTGTCCATCGATTTGCTGGAGCAGGTCCAGTAACGTCTCCATTTTGAGACTTGTTGTTACTGTGTTTGGCATATCGAATACATCACAGATAGCTTGCCAGGCTCTACTGTGCGGGCGAGATACTCTTGGTAGCTTGCCGGGCTCTCCGAGAGGGGCGGAGGAATTTAACTCGGGTCGGCCATGTTGGCTGCGAGCAAGGCAAATGCCCTACTGCTGTGCTATCGCTCCAGCTTTTCAATTGCTATGGCCAAAAACGTTTTCAAATCCAGCTGTAATATGACTGTGAGATGGCCAGAGTTTAGCTGCAGCTTACTGTCTGCAAAGCAAATAAGGTCCATGAGACCTTGATTTCACTCCTAGGGGTTGGAGTAGGGGCTGAAGCAGGTGTTGGGTCTGCAGAGGAGCAGAAGAGTCTGTGGTCACACGAAGGGGTGTTCTCATGTCTGATCAAGTCGCAGGCAAGGACAAAAGGACGGGGAGTGAGAATGACCACAAGAGAAGCCACTTCAGGGAGCCAATCAGAGGAGGCTTAGAATTATCATGTGAAAGGCTTGGAAACCATAATTCTCATTCATATATTCAGAGGTATGGGAGGGGGTGGGGGTCTGCACGGGAAAACAGCGGAGCGGGGGACCCCTAGGTTCTAACCCCATCCCCTCCACACCCAACCCTGCTCCACCAAAATTGAACCGAACCACAGAAGAATGGAAATGGGCCAGACAAAAGAATGGGACTAAAGATGGAATTCAGGAGCTGGAGACCGTGGAGCCCCAGGAGCACCCAAAGGGAAGAATGTTTTCAGTGGGAAATGGGAACTCAGGGTGGGCACCGGGAACAGTGGGCGGAAGACAGAGCGATGATGCTGGCCGCGAGTCCCTCCAGGCAGCAGAACTGTCAAGCGCACATTGGACCCCCTCAAAGCCTCCAGTGGAGGCTGGGAACTGGGCTCTGACCCTTCCAGCTAGTCTCTTACTGCAACCAGCCTCGGAGTTTCTGCAGAAGACAGCCTGTGGGGACTCGCAGTGTGTTGCCTGGATACTGGTAGACACTGCAAGGCAGTGGGAAGCTGGGGGGGCAGGGGGTATCTGGCAGTGCAAGGTGCCCCAGCCCAGTACTGCTTCCCATGGCCCCAATCCCAGCCAAGCGCCAACCCACCTTCACGGAGAGGACTGGAAAAGCGGCTGCAGGTTGCAGGCCCATTGGGCTGAGTGGGCGGCGCACGCGAATACAATGTGACCACGGCCTAGAACTGCGGATGGGGTGGCAGCAGCCTTGGGGAAGACCCGCATGGCATTCAGAAGGCGAAGCGGGGAAGGCTGAGGACAGAGAATGTTGCAGGGACGCCGCGGTCACCCACCGCACAGAACTAGAATTTCCTCCATCTAGAATATTTCTCTATACCCTCAAACCCAATACAGTAATACACACTTCTCTAATATTGCATACTGTTTTTCTTCTATAGTCTAAACAGAAAGTTTTTATCTATAGAACTGAGGTTGCATGAATGTTGGTGTGGGGAGGGTGGAGAATTGGGAAAGGTCCTTGAGACATCAGTCAAAGGAATTAGTCGCTGGTGTTACGTGTGGTACTGCAAAGAGGTATGCACAAAATCAATGATTTACGATACTGTAAATCCTGGTATCACAATAAAACTGACATAGTTAAAGATTTTTTAATAAGAAAGCACTGAAACAAGCTATATTTAGCATCACAATAATTTTACATACCAAAGTAATATCTGATTTCATATTAATTCTTGTAATTCCCTAGAAACGATAATATTTTTATCTAAAATATGCCTTTTCACACTTAGGACCTCACACATTTACCTCTTTGTGTTTGCATTACTGATAAGAACTTTGTAACATTTTACTAATCACCATTTACATGATACATGGTAAAAGACAAGTAATCATTTTTTTAAATATTCCACAAAACTCTGAAAATCTTAACTTTAACATGGCACTTTCAGAAATTTAAACTGCAGCTTAAAAATATCAACTGCGCTCAAACACATTTTCATTATTTTAAAAGATCCTACAGACAACAGTAAGCAAAATGAAAAAAAAAACGTGAGCTGCACACAGTAATGAAGTTGAATGACTGGAGAGATTGCTCAATGGGCTGACCACATGCTTTGCATGCAGGAGGCCCATGTTTAATGTCCATCACCATCAAGTTCCCATCATCAAAAGAAGTCCCCCCGAGCACCAAGACAGGAGTATTCCCCAAGCACCAACAGATGTGGTCCCGAAACAAACAAACAAACAAAAAATACATACCCTATTCCCTAATCAGTATTTCTACAAGACAAGCAATATTTAAGCACATTATCAAGGTAAAAAAACCAACAGACTATACTTATCCAACTCAAACCCTTATTCATTCAGAATCACAAATTAAAATGGAAAAATGACCTCTACTCCAAACCAGAAAAAAACTCTTCAAAACAACTTTGCAGTAAAGCAGTATACATATCAGCAAGGTATTCATGAAGGCTACCTTCAATGGAAACCATCGTTTCCTTTATATTCTTTACTTTTAGAAGTTTACTGCAAAGAGACAAAAGTATATGGAAGCTGGAAGTTTACAAAGGAACTTTCTTTGTTCTATTCAAGGAAAATATAAACAACCAGTAAAAATAAAAATTCACTTTCCAGAAAATGTTTCTAGTCATTGTAAATAATAATAAATCCACAATTTTTTTAAGAGACTCTTTTCTTAAAGAATGCCCAAACTGCAATACATACAACATTCAAAGTTATAGAGATATTCAGATTGCCATTTTCCTTACCATTGTTAAAAAAAACAACAAGGAAAATTTAAGCCTCCAATTTTGATAGATTATATTATGGTCTATATAACAGCATAACCTGTTGGAAGAACTTTTATATCCAACAAACAAACATAGGCTATGACTCAAAATAAAATCACAACATAGAGCAAGAACTTTACTTTGCATTTGTTAGTATAACAGGGTACAAATTCACATGCTTGCAAAAGTGGAGATGAAACAACTATCAGCAAACTTGTACATCACCAGGAAGCTGAAGGTTTGGGAATAAAGAAGCTATATCCACTCTAATCTTGTCCCTTGAGTAGTGGCATGGGAGAAGACTAAAGAACAAAAAATGAGAGCAAGCAAGGATAATTTACTAAAATTCACCTTAAAAAAAGATTGAATCTGGGGCTGGAGCAATAGCACAGCGGGTAGGGCATTTGCCTTGCACGCGGCTGACCCAGGTTCGATTCTCAGCATCCCAGATGGTCCCCTGAGTACCACCATGAGTAATTCCTGAGTGCAGAGCCAGGAGTAAACCCTGTGCATCGCTGGTTGTGACCCAAAAAACCAAAACCAAAAAAAAAAAAAAAAAGATTGAATCTGCCATCTTGGATCTCTGCACCTGGTGTAACTTCCATAGAACAGTCATTGGCCTAAGTGAAATCACATATTCCCCATTCAGATACCATGATTTTGAATTGATAGGCCATACAAATACAAACTAGCTGTCACTAGTCACTGACTTGTAGCTAAATATCAGATAAGCATTAACATAGAACTCTGAAAGAGAAGGGGAAAAAATACGATAAAAAGAACGGAATTTTAAACTATCACACAGTATTTAAATCACCTTTATGAGGAAAAAGCGATTAGGGAAAAAAAGTGAATAGAAAATAGAAAAGACAGGGGTATTTTGAAATGTTTACTAAATACCATAATTTTATTTGTAATTGAGGTAACTGGTATAACTTCAAGCCCCATTCGTATCCTTTTTCATTTTTCACAGTAAACATTCCAGGTATCTTCGTTAAACCCATAATTAAAATAATCAGAACGGTCAGTGCCTAAAAAGAAGACACAACTTTTGTATGCAAGTATTTCAATCCTATTTTTATGCAGCAAATAAAATATAAAAATGTAAATGATAAGTTCTATCAATTTAAACACCTCTTCAAATTTTACTAGTTCTTCCGATTATTACTCTAGCACCACAAACTATGTTTTTAATGAAATTTCCTTTATAAATGGCATTATAATAAAATAGTATGCTATGCAAGACTAATATAATGCTAAGCAACTATTACAATTTAGCAACACAGGTCATTACTGCTAATTATGCTTAGGACATTTATAATGACATTTACAAAAATCCTATGAATACTATTGATACTGAAAGTTAGGTACTTCTCTAATGACTTTAATATGAAACATCTTTTAAAAATCTGCAATCCAGAGAGATAAGTCAAAGAGCTAGAATGAATGCTTTGAATATAGATGCCCAGGTTTGATCACAAGCACACAAGGGAACCAGTCATTGCCAGCAGACCTCAAGCACCATCACGTGTTCCCAAGAAAAATCCAGTCCTCTTCTGCTGGGGAAACAGCTCGAGTATTAGAGCACATGCTCAGTGGCCTGGAGCACACTCCCGGGTACCACAATGTTCATCCCAGAAGACTGAGCATCACACACACTGAGTGCCCCAGGACCTTGAGGGTCACTGAGGCTGGTCCCAGGGAGGGGTATGGAGTCATTTATCATCTTACCAGGTTTACACCATGGTTTATCTTCAAAAGAATCCAAATCTACCTCCAAGAGTGGAACTCCATTAATACTTCTAGGTGCATCGAGCTCTACCCCTTTGATTTCTGTTCCTTTTTTAATAAATACAAAATAGAGAAAGAATGGCATGAGCAAGATACTGAGAGAAAAACAGAAAACACCATTTTACTAGTGATAGCTCTCAATATAACAAAGGCTTCAATGAGAACATTAAAGTCGGGCATACTATAAGAATAAGCATGTTATCAATAACAGTAAGTTTAAACTTTAGGGAAGAAACTCTAAGATAAAGTGTATGGATTAGGAACTTGTTAGCTCATTCAAATAAATTCCTGTACTTCCAGGTATTAAATCCCTTTTTATATGCTGTGAACTATAACAGGTCTTACAGGGTTGTACAAACAAGTTAAAATCAAAAGAGGAAAAGAAACCTCGTGGCCCACAAATTCTACAAACACGTATTCTTTTACAAAGCCTTTCACAGAGAAAAGTTTCCCCATCCTTGAGACACAAGTTTAAACGACTCTCTTGAATTGAACTGAAGCACTCTTCAGATCACCTGTGACAGCTACTATAGTCTGTACGTTCTTCAGCTATAGTCATTACTTTCCTACTGATGCACTGGCAAATACAAATTTTACCTGTAGTTCCATGAACTCTTCCTCCTGTCTTGATATTAAGATTCACTGATGCTGTTCCGTAACTCCTAAGAACAACAAAAATTATTCTGATAATCCTGAACTAAACAAAAATAGCAATATACTCCATGTATACAAGTTATACATATATAGACTGACATTGACTAACATGTTTTAAAAAAGTGGGTGTGGGGGAGGGTTCCGAAGTGCTGATTAGGGGACCTAAGGGTCCCTTCCTGCCATTACTGTGGTCGGCAGTTCAATGCCTGGGTCTGAGAATGCAATGTTCTTCAAGCACTGCAGTACCAAGGATTATCTAGAGTACCCCAGTTGTGCTCAGAGACCTTCAGAGCCAATTCAGTAATGCTCGGGGGACCAGGTGGTGTTGGGGATCAAACTAAACTGGTTACAGGCAAATCAAGTGACTTACTTATCTCGCTGTACTATTTCTCTGGCCCCTAGGGGGGAAAAAAGTCTTAATTTTTTGTCACTTATTAAACAGTAGATTAAAAAAAACAGATAATTCTGGGATCAAGAAAGATAGTGCAGAAGGCCTTCAAAAGTACTGCCAGATGTGGCCTTGGGAGCACCTGAGCACCACTGGAAAAATCAGACCACATACATTGGCCCTCAAATTAAACCACCTACCATTGGGCTGAGAATCACTCGCAGTGAGGCCTGGGCCACCTGAACAAAGGGAGGACTCTTCCACAAAAGAAACAATTACATCTTATATGTTTGGGTTAGGGCACATACATAATATGAGCATGACCTGGGCATCATCCCCAACACAATCTGACCCCTCGCACACTGCCAGATTATTATTCAGGGGTCCCAAGCACTGTCACTGCTGCTCAAACAGCCAAGAATCAACAGGAGGAAATCCCCAAGGGCAAGGGGGCCCTGGAGCAACACCTGGCAGGCCTATCCCTAAAAAAATTCATTTCAGGCCATTAGCACTGAACACCACTTAGGAAGCCACTCCACTCCCCAATTCCCCCGTGCCCCCCCCAAAAGGGGGTCTTAAAAGTTGAACTGTTTTTTTCTTCAAAAATCTACCTGCCAGTACATGTCCCACTGTTACACACTTCCCAAGAAACTAAGCTGGTCAAGGGAAAGTAGCACTGTAGCACCGTCCTCCCGTTGTTTATCGATTTGCTCGAGCGGGCACCAGTAACGTCTCACAACAAATTGGGAGAATTGTTGTTACTGTTTTTGGCATATTAAATACATCACAGGTAGCTTGCCAGACTTTACTCTGGGGGCGAGATACTCTCAGGCGGAGGAATCGAACCCAGGTCGCCATGTTGGCCACATGCAAGGCAAACGCCTTACCCACTGTGCTGTCACTCCAGCCCTAAAGGGTAAGTAATACATTTATATATGCACCTTGTCCTCATTTCTTTGCCTCCTACTTAATTCAGTAGTCAGCAATCCTGTAAGAAAGAAGTAATAAGAAATAGTCCTTGTTTTATAATCCAATGATCTCCTTTAGGCTCTCACTGCATTCAATATTGTTGGTAGATCGTCTTTCAAATACATGGACTACTTTTGTCCATAAAATAAATTCATAAAATGAAATCAAGCTAAACCAAAACCAGAATGTGGTTGTTGGTGTAAGTGGTTAATGACGGAGAGAAAACAATAGGGAACAGGTTTCTAGAATGCGAGTACCATTCCATATCCTGATCTGCGTGGAAGTTACATGAAAACGTAACTCTTGTAAAGATGAACTCAATTTCATTTAGAGTAGTAAAATATACCAGAAAACAGAGGGAAAAGCTAAAATTTGGAGCCAGAACCCCAATCACATTCAAGGTTTATCCAATATTACTTATGTAATTTTGGCCTAAGACCTGTATACATTTTCCTTAACAGTAATTTAGATAGCCACGAAGTGCTAGATCCCACATACCTGGGAGTCCAAAGGAATTTCAAGTAAGTATGTCAAAGTATTTCATTTTAACATGCTTCTCCCACATTAACCAGATCAGTTATATTTTCAATTAACTTCTCGACAAGCCGTGAAGCCATTGAGTTCTCCAAGTTACCCATAATTCTGTTTAGTACTCAAATGTATCTTCTTTATCCACCTATTTTAATTTAGATCAAAGAATATAACATGGATTCACAGTCAGCCTTCTAGAGAGGTCTGTGCTAATGGACCCCTCCCTCACTTTCCACTTACCTCTCCACCCTCTACAGCCCAACTCTGCAACTTCCATCCACAAAAACTGTCTCTCCACAGCTCTTTTTCATGGTCATTTTCACTCGACCCCTCCTGATAATTCTTTTTAAAAATTTTTGGATGTTTCACAATCATCAGTTTGCTCCTGGCCGGACTCCACTATCTGGACAAATCTCATCCAGAAATTAATTTTGAAAAGCTCCAGCATGCAGGTTTTGTGATTGAAATCTCCAGCTTTCATGAGGCCAGGGAGGGTTCCCTCCCTCCATGTATCCCTGTTCTTCTGGAAGCCCGGCAGGAACACCTCCAGCGCCATGTGAGCTCTCTCACAGGCCATGATCCAGATTAAATTAGAATAACAAACTTAGAAATAAATCTTGAAAGAGATCAAGAATTTCTCTCGGATCCTGCACAAGGCTGAGTCATCCAGGAGCAACCCAGAGAGGGACGGGTGAACCCCCACGTCCACCCAAACAGCGTGCCAGCAGCCAAAAACCTCCACATTCCACAATCAGCTTTCAGAGATCGGGCACAGACTACCCTCTGTGCTTCTGGAAGCCCAGCCGTCAGGCCTATGCCCCAAAGCCACCAGTTAAGAATTTCACTCCATCTGTTACTCCGTCAACACTTTTGGACACCCTGGAGTGTGTGGATGCAATTCTGGCTACGCAACATCTCTAACTCTGTAACACTGTTAAGCCAGAAGTAGCACACCAGACTGGATGGTATGTAATATGAAAGGCAACCAATTTCAATTGACAAAATCTATATACAGAAGGCTTTACCTGTAATGTCTTAGTAATCTCTTACACAAGGGTTGAAAGGTTCCATGCTGAGATAGAAGAATCTTCACTACTGGGGCTGGAGCGATAGCACAGCAGGTAGGGTGTTTGCCTTGCACATGGACGACCCGGGTTAGATTCCCAGCATCCCATATGGTCCCCTGAGCACAGCCAGGAGTAATTCCTGAGTGGAAATCCAGCAGTAATCCCTGTGCATCACTGTATGTGACCCAAAAAGCAAAAAAAATAAAAAAAAATTCACAATGTTTCTTCTAAGGAAACATCTTTTGATCATCCTTTTAGCAAATTATTTATAAGAAGCAATGTAAGATAAATGATAGTGGGTCTGCTATGGGGGCATGTTCAAGTGGTAGTTGGGAAAATTGGAAATAATGGTGGTGAGAAGGGGTAATGGTGGTGGGATTGGTGTTGGAATACTGAATGTCTGTAACTAATGACTAAAAATCATTTTTTTTTTTTTGCTCTTTGGGTCACACCCGGCGATGCACAGGGGTTACTCCTGGCTCTGCACTCAGGAGTTACTCCTGGTGGTGCTCAGCGGACCATATGGGATGCTGGGAATCGAACCTGGGTCGGCCGCATGCAAGGCAAACGCCCTACCCGCTGTGCTATCTCTCCAGCCCCTAAAAATCATTTTAAATTATTGGGGCTGGAGCGATAGCACAGCGGTAGGGCGTTTGCCTTGCACGCAGCCAACATGGCCGACCCGAGTTCGATTCCTCCGCCCCTCTCGGAGAGCCCGGCAAGCTACCGAGAGTATCTCGCCTGCACGGCAGAGCCTGGCAAGCTCCCCGTGTCATATTCAATATGCCAAACACAGTAACAACAAAGTCTCCAATGGAGACGTTACTGGGCCCGCTCGAGCAAATCGATGAACAACGGGAGGGCCTTACTTACTTTTTAAAAAATATACTATCAAGTTACACTATATGCAGAGATTCAAGATAGGAGATTTAGTCTTTTTTTAAGTGAATTTTCATAAAGTATCTTCTTTAACAGGGAAGCTGCTGGGTTACTCTGGATTCAGCATCCCACGCAGACAGCCATTCAAAGCTACAGAAAAATCTGGAATAAACTCTGAAATATATTTTTAAAATACATTTTAAAATATTTTAAAACTTCGGGGCCAGACAGATAGCACAGCAGGTTAGGCACTTGCCTTGCACACAGTTGATTAGGGTTTGATCCCTGACACCCCATATGGTCCCTAAAACCCAACAGGGGTGATCCTTGAGTACAGAGATAGGAGCAAGCCCTGAGCACAGCTGGGTGTGGCTCCAACCCTCACCCCTGCTAAATATGTATTTTTTAAAGGATCGATTCCAGAGTAACACCTGAATATCTCTGGGTGTGCTCCTACTCCCCCAAACTAAAGAAACAAGCGATAGAGAGTTTTAAAACAAAAGCCTTCTGATATTTAAAAATCAATTAAAAAACTGAATTAAAAATATTAAAATCCTAGAGCTAAGAAAATAGCTCAAATAAAAGTACATGCCTAACATGTCAGATCCTGTACCATGAATACCACTGAAAGGATCCCCAACACCACAAGATTTTGGCCTTATTTTAAAATATATACACATATAACATATATAAAAAACCAAAGCTCAAGATTGGGAGAATACAAGCAGCAATTTAATAGTTTCTAAATCCAAAAGTTTGTAGCACTCATTTTACAAAAACACTTTCAGTTCTAGAATTACAAATTACTGATTCCATGCAACTTTTATAATTCAATTCACCATTAGGAAGGAAATGTTTTCCATGGCTAAATATTTTTTGAGATATAAATAACAAAGTATTTGTTTTAGGTGTTCAACATGACTTGATATACATATACATATATATATTAACTGTAAAATGCTAATCACAGCAAGTTAACATTCATCATCACAGTTTTCATTTTTTTCTTATAAGAATGTTTAAGATGTACAAGTTTTAGCAACTGAAAGTAAAACTTAAATAAGAATGCTTTCATATCATATGATAAAAAATGTAAAACCAACAGAATCTATCACTAACGTCTTAATAATGGCACCCAGTTTTTGATACAGAACTGTTAGTTAAAGGAGTAAAGGATGTACTTCAGTGGGAGAGTCCATACTTCACATGTATGTGGTCCTGGGATCAATTCCCTGCATCCCCTGCACCAGAAGACTTGAAATTTAAAATTTAAAAACTTACCCATACTGTGGTGCTCCCGTTTTAATGTTTCCGATAGTGACATGAACATCATCCTCATCATCATCACTGTCACTGCCACTATCATATTCATTTTCAGTCACTTTCTATACCAACATAAACAGTAATAAAATACATTCAATAATCCACCTTCAACGTCTAGTATCTGAAAAAGTAACCAATTTGTTTCATCTATGGCTTTAGAGTTATGAAACCAATGTTTCCATTTCTTCTTTGTAACTTTAGTGTTTTAAAACCTAAAAAAGTGATAGAAATGTGAAAAAAGACGCTTTCAAGAAGTTTTTTTATGACTGCCTAATATATCTTTATATTTAAAGGTTTCTCTCTTGCAAAAAAGATCTAAGGGAATGTGCTAAGATATCCAGCAGATAGAACCATAAAAAGTAGGTATTTGAAGAACTTTTGGCAAAAGGAATGTGAAGATAAGAGTGAAAAATTAATTATGGAGCTGGAGCGATAGCATCGCAGGGAGGGCATTTGCCTTGAGCACGGCTGACCCTGGATTCGATTACCAGCATCCCATATGGTCCCCTGAGCACTGCCAGGATCAATTCCTGAGTGCAGAGCTACTGAATCACCAGGTGTGACCCGAAAAGAAAAAAAAAATCATACTGGGCACAGTGTTAGGTTGAAAAGCAACAAAATGTTACCAAAGAGTTCACCAGTCATGGCATTCATTTATAGCTAGAAGAGGTCTTGCCACATAATGACTGGGAATATATTTTATCTGAAAAACTAAAAAACATCAGCATACTTAGGAAAGTGTTATTCTGGCTCTAAACAGCTATTTTGTCCATACTATCCTATTAGTTAACTTCAAAAAAGCACCATTTAAACCAGTATTTATCAATAAGAGACAGTATGAGACCAGGATGTTCCAAGGGGCAACGGGCAGAATTCCCATGGGTGGGAGAAAGTAGGAGACTAGAGGACCATTAGCAGGAGAGGGCAGGCCACCAGGCCACATGTGGAACAAAAGGCTGGAAGGGGCCAGAGTCTGAAAAAGACGGAAAAACATGAACCTAGGAAAAACATTTTTACCAGGACAAGTTTAATCCTGCAGAGTACCAATCTCCTTGTTTCATAGAAATAATTGAATATATTAAAATCTCCAAAAGACCATGGTAAATTAATCCTGCAAAACATCACTTTGAAGGTGAATGAGGTCAGAGACCAACATATAAATAACATCTTGCTTAAAAACAAAACCAAAAAAACCAATTATTTTTTAAAAGAACTGTGATAATCTAACAGAACTCAAATGAAAGCAATAAACCTCCGCACACACTCTATTTCATCTGAATACCTTCCCACTATTTCTTTTCACTGTGCATCAAATAAAAATACCTGACAACCAGATTGTGCAGGATACTCAAAAGTCTAGCTAAATTTAGACTTTCTTCTTAACTAGAAATCTACAGATTTTAAATACGGAAGCGACTGAATTCCAAAGCCTTATGTTACCGGTTTAGGTACACCATTTTCAGCAGCTTCCTCTTCACTTCCAGATGGAGGACTGGCACTACAAATAAAAACAAGTATGCGTGTCTGTGGTTACTTTTCAAAAGGGACAGAGTATACTACCTAGTTGTGATAGTTTCCGAAAATTCTCCACACTGAGAGGGGAAAAACAAGTAAGAGCCACCTGTTTCTTCTTCTATTCCTATGCCTTGCTTTAAATAAACATTAAACACTGAAGGTGACATAAAATTGCCTCCAAAATGTGTTAAGTACAGCAATTTTAAAACTTGGCAGAGGTATAATTAAAGGTTTTTAACACTTTTAAAATATGCATCATAATCAATTGTACTTATTCTAAACCATTTGAATACTACCTAAGGGCTATATCAGATAGCTTTTCTTAGATAGCTAAATCTTTCACTATTCAGTGAACATACAGGCATCTATTTTTTGTTGCATCAATCTTATCAGAAGTGTTCTCAGTTGTAAAGGAAGAAAAATTTAAATTAAAAAAATCATTTTTGTTTAGGACTTCCAATTTTATATTATCAAGAAATATCAAGACAAAACTCTAATCTAAAAAATTAACTGGTGGGAACGGTAGTACAGCGGATAGGGCATGTGCCTTGCACACGGCGATCCTCAGCATCCCATAGAGTCCCCTGAGCACCAGGAGTAATTCTTTAATGCAGAATCAGGAGTAGCCACTGAGCATCGCTGGGTGTGACCCAAGAAAAAGCAAAATATATATAACTAAAAGAGAATGAATACCGCAATCTGTCCGCTTACAACAAAATAGAGAACAATCAAGTTCTCGTTTCCAAGTAAGGCAAGTACATAGCCAATGGACCACCCAATAAAACCGATATGACTATAGAGCCTAGCTTCTTAAAACCGATCATCGTCCCATATGGTCATGACACAGTATGGGGTTGCATAACCAAATGTAAATGTAGCAAAACGAGTTTCACAATAAATTTGTAATTATTACTAAATGTTTACTGTTACTGTGTTTGGCATATTGAATACATCACGGGTAGCTTGCCAGGCTCTGCCGTGCTGGCAAGATACTCTCGGTAGCTTGCCGGGCTCTGAGAGGGGCGGAGGAATCGAACTCGGGTCGGCCATGTTGGCTGCTTGTAAGGCAAATGCCCTACCTGCGCTATTGCTCCAGCCCACGAAGTTACTATGGAGATGGAGATGTTACTGGGCCCGCTCGAAAAAACTGATGAACAACGGGAGGACCGTGACCATCACCGTGATACTAAATGTTTGATATGCCTGGATTGTGCATAAGTGCCTTGGGTGAAATGAGGTCACATGTAGAAAAAAGTGTAAGATATCCGGCTACAATATGATTTTGTTTCAAATTATAATTCTGGGACAAAGAAAAACCCCAATAGCACTGTGGGTAGGGCACTTGCCGTGCACATGGCGACCCCAGGTTGGAGCCCCATCACCCCACATGGTCCCCAACGCCCGCCAAGAGTGGTTCCACGCAGGCAGAGTGTGGCCCCAAAACTAAAATTCGTAAAGCAATTCTGGGGGGCCGGAGTGAGAGCACAGTGGGGAGGGCGTTTGCCTTGCACGTGGCTGACCCGAGTTCGATTCCCAGCATCCCACAGGGTCCCCCGAGCACCGCCGGGGTAATTCCCGAGCGCAGAGCCGGGAGGAAGCCCTGAGCGTCGCCGGGTGTGACCCCCCAAAAAGCAAAATAAACTAAGTAATTCTGATAGTGCGGATTAACCGGACCGTCCGGAAAGGAGCCGTTGGCGGGGTGGGGGCGGCGCCGTTCCGGGGGCGCTGGGCGAAGCGCTGAGGACGGGAGGGCGGTGCGGGCAGCTCGGAGGCCGGGGAGGGCGTCCCGCAGCCGGGGGACAAGAGGACAGAGCGAGGCGCTGCGAGAGGAGCGCCGGGGAGCATCAGCGGCAGGTACCGGCGGCGGCAGCGAGGGCGGCGGCGGCAGCAGGGACCTGGTTCGGCGCGCGCGGCGCAGTTTCTGCGCACGCGCAGCGGCGACCCAGTGGCGCGGAGGCGGCGACCTGAGCCTGACTGCGCCTGCGCCTGCAGTTTCTGCGCACGCGCAGCGGCGACCCAGTGGCGCGGAGGCGGCGACCTGAGCCTGACTGCGCCTGCGCCTGCGCGCGGCCGAGGCCCCGCCCCCAAGAGATCCCGCCCCGCCTCGCAGCGAGGCTTTCTCGCCCGCGTCCCCGTCAGCTGTGCCTCCCCCCCACCCGCCCTCTGCCTCCCCCCCACCCGCCCTCTGCAAATCCCTCTTGCTTTGCCCATGGGGGCTTCCTTTTTACCTTTTCTTTCTTTTCTTTTGTTTTCCTTTCTTCTCTTTTCCTTTCTTAAGAAAGAAAAAGAAGAAGTACATTTCCCTGGTCACATTCAGAAGGACTTCAGAAAGGCCCTGCAGGGACAGGTGTCAGCACTCTGGGGGTGCAAGATTAGGGAAGGGGCTAGGAGTTTGCATACAGAGGACCCTTCTTCCATCAGGCTCACGCAGCCTCCCCCGTTCTGACACGGTCCAGCAGCCGCTCCACCAGAACGTTCTTCATGTACCTCCTGCTCCATGTCCCATGGAGCAATTCCACTCCTCTGTCCATTCTCACTGGTCAGGGCACCTTCTACTCCCTCTCTGGCAGAGAGTCACAGCTGCTCCCCTTTGCCTCCTTCTCCTGCTTTATCTCCTTTCCATGGAAGCAAACAACTGAGTGCTTGAGAAAGGGTCCCTGGGCCTCACAGCTCCACTGCCCAGCCCTGCCTGACTGCACTACCGCCCGCAGCCACAGGGGGCGCCACACAGAGAGCAGGGGGACTCTGGGCCAGGATCTGAGCTCCAGGTATAGGGTCATGGGGTGTAAGAGACTCAAGCCCATCGCCCTGTGGACTGGGGTGTCATTGCATGTGTCTCTGAGGTGGATCCTGGAGACCCTCTGCCTCCGGGGCTCTGAGTGAGAGAGAGCCTGAGGGGTCCTCCAGAGCATTTCTGCATCGGGGACTCTGCTGTTTCCTGGGACCTGGGCACTCTCTGTTGCTTCTCTCTCAGGTGTGTATGAACCACAGGACTCAGGGGCATCGCACGAGTCCTTTCAGATTGGCGATGACCTCTCACTGAGATGCAGGCTTGAGTGTGAGGCTCCAGGCGCCCGGCCTCCCCTTGCTCAGCTGCCCAGTCCCCAGGTCAGAGGCCACGAATCCTCCATTTCCGAGTGTAGTCTCTCGCTCTGTGAGGATCAGGGTTCAGATGGAACCAGCCCTTTGGCCTGTGGGGCATATAAGGATGGTGACTGACTGTCAGGAACCCTAGGGGACTCCAGGAACCCTACCCCCCAGGCCCCTGACTCCCAGCCAAATTCTTGGCCATAGTTGCTGCCAAATTCCTCTTAAAAGACGCAATCACAGTTTGGAGAAATGCAGAAGGCATGCCCAGGAAGCATCTGGGAGCAGCCAGAGGGCACGTGTCTAGAACAAACATCTTCTGGGAGAACCTTCAACACTGATCACAGCACATCACAGAGAGAATTCTGTGCTGTGCTGAAGAGCTCACAGATCTGACATGAGTCATGTGGGAGAGGAGCTCAGTGGGTCTGATGAGTCATAGCACATGTGAGGAGCTCAGTGGGTCTGATGAATCATGTGTGAGAGGGCTCACTGAGTCCGACATGAGTTCCATATAGAGGACCTCAGTGGGTCTGACATGAGTCATGTGAGAGGAGCTCAGTGGGTCTGACATGAGTCATGTGTGAGAAGACCTCAATGGCTCTGAAATGAGTCAGGTGTGACATGAGCTCTGTGGGTCTGACATGAGTCGTGTGTGTGATAGGAGCTTATTGTGTCAGATATGAGTCAGGCATGTTAGAGGATTCAGTGTGTCTGACATGAGTCATGTGTGAGCGAGCTCAGTGGGTCTGAAATGAGTCATGTGTGACTGACATGAGTCATGTGTGAGAGAAGCTCAGTGTGACTGACATAAGTCATGTGAGTGGAGCTCAGTGTGTCTGACATGAGTCACGTGTGAGAGAAGCTCAGTGTGACTGAAACAAGTCATGTGAGTGGAGCTCAGTGTGTCTGACATAAGTCACGTGTGAGAGAAGCTCAGTGTGACTGACATGAATCATGTGAGGAGTTCAGTGGGTCTGACATGAGTCATGTTAGAGAAGCTCAGTGTGACTGACATGAGTCATGTGAGAGAAGCTCAGTGTGACTGACATAGTCATGTCTGAGAGAAGCTCAATGTGTCTGACATGAGTCATGTGAGAGGAGCTCAGTGTGACTGACACAAGTCATGTGAGAGGAGCTCAGTGTGTCTGACATGAGTCGTGTGAGAGGAGCTCACTGTGACTGACACAAGTCATATGAGAGGAGCTCAGTGTGAATGACATAGTCATGTCTGAGAGAAGCTCAATGTGTCTGACATGAGTCATGTGAGAGGAGGTCAATGTGACTGACATGAGTCATGTGAGAGGAGCTCAGTGTGACTGACATGAGGCATGTGAGAGGAGCTCAGTGTGACTGACATAGTCATGTCTGAGAGAAGCTCAATGTGTCTGACATGAGTCACGTGAGAGGAGGTCAGTGTGACTGACATGAGTCATGTGAGAGAAGCTCAGTGTGACTGACATAGTCATGTCTGAGAGAAGCTCAATGTGTCTGACATGAGTCATGTGAGAGGAGCTCAGTGTGACTGACATGAGTCATGTGAGAGGAGCTCAGTGTGACTGACATGAGTCATGTGAGAGGAGCTCAGTGTGACTGACATAGTCATGTCTGAGAGAAGCTCAATGTGTCTGACATGAGTCACGTGAGAGGAGGTCAGTGTGACTGACATGAGTCATGTGAGAGGAGCTCAGTGTGACTGACACAAGTCATGTGAGAGGAGCTCAGTGTGTCTGACATGAGTCGTGTGAGAGGAGCTCAGTGTGACTGACATGAATCGTGTGAGAGGAGCTCAGTGTGTCTGACATGAGTCACGTGTGAGAGAAGCTCAGTGTGACTGACATAAGTCATGTGAGAGGAGTTCAGTGTGTCTGACATGAGTCGTGTGAGAGGAGCTCAGTGTGACTGACATGAATCATGTGAGGAGTTCTGTGGATCTGACATGAGTCATGTTAGAGAAGCTTAGTGTGACTGACATGAGTCACATGAGAGAAGCTCAGTGTGACTGACATGAGCCATGTGAGAGAAGCTCAGTGTGACTGACATAGTCATGTCTGAGAGAAGCTCAATGTGTCTGACATGAGTCATGTGAGAGGAGCTCAGTGTGACTGACACGAGTCATGTGAGAGGAGCTCAGTGTGACTGACACAAGTCATGTTAGAGAAGCTCAGTGTGACTGACATGAGTCACATGAGAGAAGCTCAGTGTGACTGACACAGTCATGTCTGAGAGAAGCTCAATGTGTCTGACATGAGTCATGTGAGAGGAGCTCAGTGTGACTGACACGAGTCATGTGAGAGGAGCTCAGTGTGTCTGACATGAGTCGTGTGAGAGGAGCTCAGTGTGACTGACATGAGTCACATGAGAGAAGCTCAGTGTGACTGACATGAGTCATGTGAGAGAAGCTCAGTGTGACTGACATAGTCATGTCTGAGAGAAGCTCAATGTGTCTGACATGAGTCAATGGAGAGGAGCTCAGTGGGTCTGACATGAGTCATGTGAGAGGAGCTCAGTGTGACTGACATGAGTCAAGTGTGAGAGAAGCTCACTGTGGCTGACATAAGTCATGTGAGGAACTCAGTGTGACTGACATGAGTCATATGTGAGAGGAGTTCAGTGGGTCTGACATGACTCATGTGAGAAGAGCTCAGTGTGACTGACATGAGTCATGTGTGAGAGAAGCTCAGTGTACCTTCATGAGTCATATATGAGAGAAGCTCAGTGGATCTGACATGAGTCATGTGTGAGAGGAGTTCAGTGGGTCTGACATGAGTTATGTGAGAAGAGTTCAGTGGATCTGCCATGAGACTAGCAGTTCTAAGCATCCGGACCTGCACATGCAGATCCTAGGACACTTTTTGATCACTACTCCCTTTCCTGTCCCCTCTAATTAAAGGGTTCAGAGGAACCTTAACATAAAGGCAACAGAAATAGCATAAATTCACAGAAAACACAGAAAACTGCCAGAAAGCAGGAAAATTCATAACCCCCTTGCACTTCCTTGAGGTCATAGTTGTTAACATTGTTGAATCCCTTTGGACTACTTCTAAGTCAAAATTTGGCACAGTTGAAGCACATGAAGCATAAATCCTGCGTTCAGCTAGCATTAAAACAGGCCACTAACTGCTTGTTTGTTTTTGGTGAATATTGTGTTTGGGGGGCCAGAGTCTTCTCCTGGCTTGGTGCTCAGGGACCCTCCTGGTATAGTCAGGCGACCATAATTCCAAGTGCTGGAGACCCAGCCTTAGTTGGCCACATGCAAGGCTACCCGCTGTACTCTCTCTAGCCCCTGTTTTCTTACTTGCTTTATCATAATGGTTGGAAAATATTTCAACATATGAAATATAGTTATACTATATTATTGTATTATTATAGTATTATTATTCTATACTATAAATATAATCTTGAACAACTAAGTCTTGCCAACTAAAAGCTAAAGACAAGTATTTTTGCATTGTAATACAAGATTATTGTACTCATGGAATAATGTAAGCTAGAGAAAAGAAAGCATTATCAAGAAAATCATAAAGAGGGTCCACAGTGACAGCACAACAGGTAGCACTTGCATGTGGATGACCCGGGTTTAATCCCTGGCACCCCATATTGTCCCCTAAGCCTGCCAGGAGTGAGTAGTGATCCCTGAGCACTGCTGGGTGTGTCCCCCAACCCCAAAAGAGGGAGAGAGAAATCATTAAAAAACGTACATTTGCAGTTTTGTCCTTTATTTATCAATACCTTAAGTTTATGATATCTGCTTATAAGATCCCCATAAACATAGGCCTACACAGTTCAAACACTTGAAGTACATGGGTCAACTGTGTGCGAACAGAGATACCATAGCTTGCCCAATGGTCTTCTCTCTCTCTCTGTCTCTGTCTCTGTCTCTCTCTCTCTCTCTCTCTCTCTCTCTCTCTCTCTCTCTCTCTCCCTCCCAACCCCCTACCCCCATAAAACTCCCATGGCTGAATGCAATTCGTGGCTTTTGCACTAGTACAATGGGTAGGTTGCTTGCAAACAACATAGGCTCAACTCTCTGGCACTCCAGATGTTGCTATGTTACTGTTGAACATGCAAGGTGTGACCATGGGGATACCTAGTCAAGAATATAGGGAAATCTCTATGTTCATTTTGCAAATTCCTGTGAATTTATAATTATTTCAAACCAAAAAAGCAGTATTTCATTTAAACAAGAATCCCTACCAGGACCAACCCTTAACCTACTACTGAGTCACATCACACAAAGTTTGAAGCTTTTGCAGCAGAAACAATGTCCATGGATAGTTTATGAAACAGAACAAAACTGCCACGTCCATACCTTTGGGTTAAGCTTTGTCAGGTCATACTTCTTCTCTGAAAGGTTTAATACCTGCAAAAAATTGAAACGTATAGAAATGTAATTATCGTGAAATAAACACAAAATAGAACAGGCATTTCCAGGTGGCAAGAGAAGTCTAGCTTGCCCAGGAGCAACCCGGCACAAGCAGGGGCACAGAGCACAGCCTGCTGAGTCACCAACACGCACAGCCGAGCAGGGCGCACGCGCCAAGCCCGGACGAAGCACATCCTGAGCGAGCTAAAGAGAAACTCATGGGAGCATGAGGGGGGTAGAAATCCAGCTCCAGGCCCCCGTCACTTCAGAGCCAGATGCTGATCAGAGTGGAGAGAAGCCCCAGCCATGGCGCCACTAAACAAGGGCCCCAGCTTCCCTTCTGAGCGGGCCTCATCCTCTTAGCCATGGTCTGAGGGGGATTCACTCTCACAGGCTTCGCAGCTCAGGAGATGCACAACCCAGTTTCAGCCTTTCTTTCAAAACAGACCATGATTCTCCCTCACAGGACGGTGCAAGGGCACTCTGGCCCCAAGGAGGCCCTGAATGGTCTGGAAAGAACTTTGGCCGACCCTAGCCCAGTACATGGCAGCCCTGGGCCCTGCCAGGGTCTCTGTGGACTGTGGGTGATCAGAGTTCTGTGGACTGGAGTAGGTGACTACCCAGGAAGGCATGGGGGTGGGGCAAAGTTCTAAGAAACAGACAGTGGAGACTCAGAACAGGGCCGGGTGGGCCTTCACACACGTCCTCCTCCCAGAGGAACCCAGGGCCACAGCTCTTCCAGCCGGCCATGGTCACCAGCTCAGGCCCAACAGAGGCTGCAGAAGTCTGACAGGGCCATGCAGTCCTCTGGGACGAACATGTGGACAGAGGGGGAAGACGAGCTGCGTCTCACAGGGAGGTCAGGGCGGACCGAAGGCTGACTCACCCCACAGGGATCACCACACGAGAAAGTGAGCAGGACAGTGCCACCGCCACCAGATACCAGGTCTTCCGGGGCACACGTGGCAGATCCTGGCATGAGACAGCGCCCTCCACACTGCTCCTCAGACCCATGCACTAGCCACCGGGTTCTGGGACACTCACATGACCCTCCAGTTACAGGAGGGAGGTG
This sequence comes from Sorex fumeus, assembly GCF_029834395.1. NCBI lineage: Eukaryota > Metazoa > Chordata > Mammalia > Eulipotyphla > Soricidae > Sorex > Sorex fumeus. Next base: position 148,966 of record NW_026606123.1, read on the forward strand.
GCACTTTGCCTGCCAGCCAGGGGGACAGTCTGAGGCCGTGTGCTGGAGCTGGGGAAGCAAGACAGGGTGGGGGTCCCCCACATGGTGATGGTGGGGCAGCCACATTGCAGAACAGTGACGCTTCCCTGTCACGTCCAAGGGGACAGGAGTCCCTGCACAATTCTTGGTGCACGCCAAAACCCTGCAAACGCTGCTGGACTCAGAGGTCAGAGGTGGGTGGGCTGCAGTCACCCCCACACGGTGCCTGGGGCGAGGGCAGCTAATACCTGCTCAACCACCGTCTCGGCCACGGCCCCCACTCACCAGGTAGTTGTCCCCATGTTTGGACCTCAGCATGCGCGTGACCTCCTGCAGGTTATGCAGGTAGGACTCCTCCGAGCAGCCCGCAGGGAAGGACACGGCAATGATGCGCTCAGTGATGTAAGTGAGGTCCAGCTCGTGGCTGTTTTCCATGGTGCAACTCAGAGCTGGCAACCTGGAGAGAGGGACTCTGTGAGACGGGGCCAGGAGCCACACAGGACGTGCAGGTCACCATCTCTGGGCACAGGGCAGGGGACACGCATCAAGGCCTGAAATTTCCTCTCTCAACTGTTCCTCCCTCTAGAGGGAAGAAGTCTTCATTTCCTTCAAGGCTCAGCTGGGACAAGGCAAGCCAGCAGTCAGGAAAACTAAGAAGAGGCTGGCCAGCAAGCTGCGGACTCTGGGCCAGCCTGGCCAGGAGGAAGGTCAGAGCAGTAGCCACAGAGCACCTGTCCCAGCTTTGAGTGTCAGTCAACAGCTGCAAGAAGCACCTTGGGGAGAGGAAATATGCCAGCAGAGACAGACCAGCTTGTCCACCTGCAGCTTGAGGGGTGAGTTTTGAAGCAACCACAGGAAATGAGACCCCCTGAGGCAAGCGGAGCAGGCAGTGGAAGGACCCTCACTTCCCTGGGAGAGACACTTACTGACGAGCTCCGGGCCCAGAAAGGAGTAAGAGGAGGACGGATACCGCTGTCAAGAGCAGAGGAGTCCCAGGGTCTGGGAAACCATGGCTACGACCTGCAGGGCTTCCCGTCCTGCCGCCCTCAGCACAGGGACCACAGGTTCACTACTCAGGCCCATATCTGCAATGCTCCAGGTGGTGGCAGGACAAAAGGAAAATGTCCAACCCATGACAATCACAGCCACCATTAAATCAGAGGGATGCATGAACTTTTCTCCAATGCACCCCTGCATCTGAGTTTTCTCTCCCGATGAGCCAGACATGGAAGGAAGCCGGTTCTGATGACATTAAAAATCAGATCAAGGGCCCAAGCAATAGTCCAGTAGGTAATGCACTTGCCTTGCACGTGGCCAACCTGGATTTGATTCCTGTCATCCCATTTGAGCACCATCAGGAGTAATCCCTGGGTGTAGAGTAAGAAAGAAGTTCTGACCACCATTGGGTGTGCCCCACCAAAAAAAAAATTTTTTTTTACTCTGAATTTTTGCACAATGAGCTAAAAAAAAAATGGATAATGTCCCTGATGGCAGCCCTTCGGGGACACATTCTTCAATTAAGAATCTAGTAGAACCTCCTCCCAGAATTTTCTTCTTCACAATCGAGCCATGGCAGTATAGCTGCTGACTGGAAGACAAGATTTTCCCACTACATGGGGCATATAAGAGCAGGAGGATGCATCCGCCAGGAAAAGCAGCATGAATATAGTGTGTGATGCCTCCCAGTTACTTTTTATTTGGGGGATTTAATTCAGGGCCTTATACATGCAAAGCAAGTGCCCTACTGCTGAACTACACCCCAATTAATTTTTGAGATGAAAAGAGAACTAGATTATCAAATAGTAGTACCTAACTCTAAGGGTAAATTCAAAGCCAGAGACAGGAGAAGAAACTGGGTCAAAGAAACAGACACACAGACTCACCTGAACGGTTTGTGACAAATGAGAGATGCAGGTGGCAGGGGAAGCCGCAGAACCTGCAAACAGCAAACACGATCATTCAGATGTCCCCATCGCCGGCCAGTCACACACAGCAGGTCCCATTGAGAGGGAACAAAGGCAGCTGCTGCCGGTTTAATCATAAATGGGAACTCAAACACTCTGGCTGCTGCCGTGGTTATCACCTGCTAGTGTCCAGAGCAAATGAGGATATTCAGCCCCGAGAACTGAGGACCTCAAGTGACCCAACGCTATTAACTAGCAGCTGCAGAACAGACTTCTGTGGTAACACAGTGAGGACAGTTAGTCACTGAGCACAGGCAACTGTCTGTCAGACTCGGGAGATCTCTGTCAGTGCTGGCACCATCAGCATGACTATCGATCGAGTTCACCTGCAAGAGGATTCTTGATTATATCTACTCATTCTGTTTCAAACCTTAACCAACAAGGAGGCTGAAATGATAGATTACATGTCTCTTCTGCTCTCACACCGCTGTGCATGCACGTGTCTCCATGTCTAAATGGGCTACATCATGCGTAAAGTCCCATCCTGGCATTCAGATGATACCGAAGTGTGGTTCTGGCCACTGTCTCAGGAGCTGCACCAGCAACTGTGTGAGTCAGAGTCAACTTCCACATTTCAGAAGGAAGGGTGAGGGCCTGTGAAAGCAGGCAGGGCAGGAGGACCCCAGAGAACCTCCACAGGCCTTGATGCCCTTCCGCCCACCTGCCTCCTTCCTCTGCATTCTCTGGGGAATTCCCTCTAGGCCACTGTGTCTGTGGACCCTGCGTCTGGACCATCCTGAGTCCACACCCAGTGAGTGATCTGAGTTAAAACTGCAGCAGGACCTGAGGACGCTGGCTCTCCATCCCCCACCCCCATTCCAACCTGGACCTCAGGACCCTTCTCAGACATAACCTCGCAGTCCTGACTTCACTTGGAGTCTCCAGGACTCCAAGAATATGAAACAAGGGAAAACGACAGGAAACCCAATGCCGAATGGAGAGCGATGGTTTTCCTGATGCCAACACAGTCCACACTTGGCCAGACCATGTCTGAACCAGTGACCTGAGACAGTACTACACAGAAGGGCTGGCGGGAACATCCTCCACTCACAGACTGGCTCAGTGCCTCCTCACACCATGGACACAGCCGGCCGTCTTCCACATGCCCAGCAGGACCTCCCAGGGCCTGTCACAGTGGCACTGGGGCTGTGCAGCTCAGTCCTGCGGTGTGGACCTCACCTACCACAGCTCCCTGCCCCCAGACAATAGGAGCAGGTGCTGCCCTCCAAGGGTGCGGGTCCCCCAAACTCCCATGGCCACAGTCCCTAGCAAGCCCGTAGTACTGAGGGCTGCCTCACAGATTCCGCTGACCTTCTCAGAGTTCAGCTCCAAACCTTTATGTCTCAGAGCAGAAAGACAATGAACAATGAGATCTGGCTGCAGCTACTGGAAAAGCAAAGATAAAATATAAAAAGGTTTGCTGTTGGTTGGTTTTTGGGTTTTTTTAAGAGTTTGTAAGGGCGTTCTGGCTATGACATCTGTCACCCCATCAGTCGCTAGGGTGGACTCGGCTGCTGTCTCCCTCCTCCCTGACCACTCCAGGTGCTCTTTCCCCAGCTGTGCACTCGGCCAAAGAGCTCTGAGCACCTTCTCCAAGAATGACTTGGAATAATAACCTGAGACATGCACCAATCTAATATCTTAAGGACAGCCTGACAAAACAGATGAAAAGCATTTAAAACACAGGAAGCAGGTGACTTGGCAATGCAAGCATCATTTTCTGGGAAAATCACTCACAAAATTCATCTATATTATTGGACAACTCCAACCCCTCTCCCTGGAGCTCTGGAACAATCAAGATGCCTTCTGCGACCTTGTTCAAAGAGGTAGTTTCCAGGGCCAGATTTACAACTGCACCAAGAAGATGCTTGCCATGCTCTTGGCCAGCCTGGGTTTGAGTCCCCACTGGCACCGCATACAGCCCTGAAGCACCGCCGGAAATGATCCCTGAGCACAGAGCCAGGAGCAAGCCCTGAGCAAAATGGGGGTGGCCAAAAAAAACCAAAATGAAACAAAAAATAAATAAAAGAAGGTGGATTTTCAAGGAGCTTCAGAATGATTTTTAATTGATTTTTAATGAGGGAACAGTAAGTCAAATAAGTTGTGAGCCTCTGGTCTATATGAACAACCCTATACACTGGACAATTGTTTATGGAACAGCCTCAGATTTCCATCACATGCCTGGATTAAATGAGTTGAAGGGATCCAACAGGAAATGTCACAGCTCTGCAGATAATGGTGGTTGTTACCAAAACCGAGTGCCAATACTAACCAAAGGCCCAATTATTTCAGAGACAAGAGTTGATAAAGAATTCATCCAAGTGCTAGCCCTGAAGAAACCAGAGGCAGAGAACACTGGACATCGAAACTAGCCTGTCTCTGGCCCTCTGAGGGCAGCCATGGGCAGCTGGCAGCAGTGGCTCAGAGGGGCCCCCGTGCTCCTCAGGGGAAGGGTCAGGGTCTTGGCCACTGCAGGGCTGCAGGCCACCCTTCTCAAAATGACTGTACTTCCTCCTTGACCAACACAGTGACCATCCAAAGCCCCGATGTGCCTGTTCATTACACTCAGTCTAGCCCAGTGTTTCAGAACCAGTGTCTCTGGCACAGACCCAATAATGAGTTCGATTGGCCCTCTGCGCCTAGCCCCTGATTTCCATCCACACCACTGTGAATGCAAGATGCCCCAAGCACATAATCTGTAAGGAGATGAGCACACAGCATGAAACAGCACATACCACTACATTTCAAGCAGACAATGACCCCCAGAGCCACCCTTAACTATTAACTAGCTCCAAGGGACTTGATTCCATAATTGAGAATTTTTCAAATCCTCTGGCCTGTTCAGGAAGAAAATGCAGACTCAGACCCACCAAGATGTGCAAGTATTAAGTGCCAACGCCAAGCAGGAGAGAAGCCAGCCACACCTCAGAGTGTGAAGGGCCTCCAGGCCCAGACCCAGCACCAGTGATATCCAAGGGTTTCCCAGTCACTCCTGACACTGCCGCAGGTGAGCTGCAAGGAGAAAGTGGAGTCACCTCCCAAAGCTTCCTCCACATGCCCTCTCCTCTCTCTGCCTGAAGGCTCACCCGAGCCATTTTTGTTTTCCTAGTGTCCCCATCATTATCTCACAGATACACAACTCTGCCTGCCTTCAAGACAAAGCACTGGGTAGCCTCCAGGTTCCCAGAAACGCCAGCACCCAGGAGAGCAGTGAAGAGGCTTTCTCAGGGCAGTGTCTGTCCTGCAGCTGTCCCAGAGCCCTGAATCTTCCCTGGAGATCCCTGACTGTCCCTTGCCCCAAGAAGCCTTGTTCAGTGTGCCCAGCATGGATGGACATCAGCTAGATGAACGGAGATAATGAAGCAAATCCATGCACGCAAATCCCTACCCATGCTCGCATGCACTAGACGCACTCAGAAAGCCAGGCTGAAACTCCCGCTCCCACTTCGTTTCCTCTGCAGTCACACAACTGTACCCTAGGTCAATTCCCACCATACAAACAAGCCCTGGTTCCAAATGAATGCACATGAACCATGCACAGTAGGAGTGATTCTTCAGCCCATCACACCTCTCAGCCCCATTCCCCTGCCCCAGTGACAAGAGCTGGAACTGCCAGCACCCACTGCCTGATACTCATGTTGGCAAGGCCTCACATGGTCCCTCTGTTGGGGCATGCGCCCCTATCGTGGAAGGAAGAGCAAAGGGGCTTATGTGCTGAGAGGGCATTGCAGGCAGGGCTTGTGCGAAGGCCCTAAAGTGGGACTGGCTGCTTCTCGAAAACAACCTGTGTGCAGGAGGGACCACTGTCGTCAGGACAGGCCCAGGAAGAGTAAGACTAAGGGAGTCAAAAGGGGCCAGCCCACCCACCTTCTCAGCAGGAACCCCACAGGACGGAGAGAAAAGCAGTCCTGCACCCTTTTCCTGCCCTCTGGCTCCTCATTCCATAGCAACGGGCAGATTCCTCAAGCCAAAGGGCCTAGGTCCCTCCAGCTACCCAGTTGCATACCAGGGTTCCCTCTGGACTCCCTCTGCAAGGTGATCCCCACCCCACCCCCATACTGCTGCTAATAGGTGAAGGTCAGCAAAGAGTGCCCCACCTGGTTCCACGGAACACCCTGGAGAAAAGCACCTCTGCTGAACCCCAGTTGAAGGAAGTATCCTTCAGAAAGACTAAGTTGTCTCAATCACACAGGAAAGGCACTGCGGCAACTTCTGACACCAAACTATGGACACTTTTCACACCAGCCTAGCCAGTCCTGCCTGGTCTGTGCCAGGGTCAAACCAAATTGTAACGTTAGACACCCAAACTTAAGGGGAGCAGTGCGGCCGAGTCAGGGGACGGAGCAGCCCCTGCCCCTTCGGAGTCAATTTCTGACTGAAATCCCCTCACAGGAAACAATTTTCATCAGGGGATTCATCTGGAAACCGGAACAGTGTACAGGAGCCAGAGCTGCCTGGCTGAAGCCCACAGCTGTCCAGAAAGCTCTGTATGCCCTCAAATAACAAGAGACACCGCAGGGCCAGGAGGAAGAGTGGGGCCTTTGCACAGCCCTCTGCAGAGCAGGAAGGTAACAGGGGCCTGATGTCTCTGCTCACCTTTCCAAGCACCGCCGCTCTGGGACAGCCCCTGATACACATGTTTTACTGAAACATGTGCCAACTGACTCGCAGTGATGAGAAGCTTACACCCAACTTCATGGAAGACGTCTAAGAAAGTCGCTATACTGAGAGCCCAGAGCGGCAGGTGTATAAGAAGGGCTTACGCATCCAACCCAGGGCCCACTTCTCTGCAGTGACCACCCCAACTAGAAGCACCACACTGTCCTCTCGCCTGATCTCCAGATGGGGTGCACTGCCCACGTCTGCCTAGCTGAGCCTCCCTTCCCCTGTGTTCTTTTTGGTACCTGCTTATCACACCTGTAGCCTCTGAAGGTGCCCAGAGGAAAAAAGAAAGGATAGAGGAGAGAGCAATTGCATCCAGACCTGCACCAGGGAAACCAAGATGGCACTGTGGCTCCATGCGCTTCATTCGGGCGCCAGCAGCAGTGGTCACAGCAACGACAGGCCTCCTGTGTCCTCTCAGGTCCAGCCCCAGGCACCAGCCTCCTCTGATGTAAAACATCTCTGCTCCAAGCCTCTACCTGGGAATAGTGACTAGCCCGAGGACTGACACAGCTTTGAAATCCTTTGTTCCTTTTGAAGGCTGGAGTGATAGCACAGCAGTAGGGCGTTTGCCTTGAACACAGCCAACATGGCTGACCCGAGTTCGATTTTTCCACCCCTCTCAGAGAGCCCGGCAAGCTACCGAGAGTATCTTGGCCATATGGCAGAGCCTGGCAAGCTACCCGTGATGTATTCGATATGCCAAACACAGTAACAACAAAATCTCCAATGGAGACGTTACTGGGCCCGCTCAAGCAAATCGATGAACAACGGGAGGACAGTGAGTTTTCCTTTTGAGGTACAAAGTGATCTTTTTGTTAGAAAAAGACCACCTAGGTTTTTAGTACAATCTGCTTTCATTCACTGGTTAAGGTAGGTGAAACACTCACCCTTGAATGATACAACTCTCTGTCACTGGCAAAGGTTTGCCCATCACACACACTCTGGAAAGATTCTGTGGGTGCAACACCCAAGAGGAGAGAGAGAACAAAAGGGAATGCCCTGGCTGGAGCAATAGTATAGCGGGTAGGGCGTTTGCCTTGCACGCGGCCGACCCAGGTTCGATTCCCAGCATCCCATATGGTCCCCTGAGCACCGCCAGGAGTGATTCCTGAGTGCAAAGCCAGGAGTAACCCCTGAGCATTGCTGGGTGTGACCCAAAAAGAAAAAAATAAAAGAGGAATGCCCTGCCACAGAGGCAGGGTGGGATGGGGAGGATGGGGGGTGGGAGGGATACTGGGATCCATGGTGGTGGGAAATGGGCACTGGTGGAGGGATGGGTATTCGATCATTGTAAAATTGAAACCCAAGCACAAAAATTTGTAAGTCTACAACTGTACCACATGGTGTCTCACAAATAAAAATAAAAATGAAAAAGATTCTGTGGGTGTCCCGGGTCAAAGGACAGTTCTACAGTGATAGCCCTTCCCATAGTGGGTCTTCATTAACCCTTAGAAAGGTACATGGAAACAACACAAGGTGTAGCAGGGGCTCTTGATGAGAATCTGAGTTTCAGGGTGAACCCAGAGCCTCTGTAGGAGGTACAGCACCCTATATTCACTGAGCAACCTCTTAAAGAACACCATGCAAAGCTCTTTAAGGAGTTGAACTCATCTTTCAGACCACCCATGTTTATCTTCCAAAACCACTCCTTCCACTTTTACCTTTCTCTCTACCAAATAACGGATCACTTTTACCTTTCTCTCTACCAAATAATGGATCCCGAAGCATTAAAGTCAACTGACTGAGTGAGTTGAAGATCCTCTTTCCTCCCCTAATCAAGATACTTGGAATTTTGAGTGAAAGTATATGGGAAAAGGGTGATGAAGGACAGGTTTAAAATTCTCAATGTGCATTTCTCTTGATAATGGAGCGGCTTTTATACCAGAGGCAGGACCAGCATCAGAATTCTGCAGCAACAGCTGCCCCATAATTCACAATTTTGCAGTCCTGGAACACAGACCCTTCCAGAGCAATATTTCAAGAAAAGGCTGCAACCACCAGGAGATTCTGTATGTTGACAACACACATTTCTCTTAAGAGAGCTGAGGCAGGGGAGGGTTGTACAACAGGTAAGGCACTTTTATGCAACCAACCAAGCTTAACCCCCAGCACTGCAAATGGTCTCCCAAGCACCTCTAGGCATGATCCCTGAATTCCTGAGGACCCTCAGGAGTAAGCCTTGAACACTGCCAGTTGTCCGGATTCCCACCCCCACCCCACCCCCAACAAACAAAATGCATGCTTAGCTGGGTGTAGATGAAAGACTGCCTTCGAAACGGGGATCCAGTGTCACAGGGGATCCAATTATGTATGAACATCTGGCCAATCCTGCCCAGGCCATGCTGCACAGACACAGGTCGGGAATCAGCACAGAGAGTCTCAGGCCTGGATCTCCAGGTGGACTTTCACTGACATATCACTCACAGGTATCTGGGTAGATTATTTTTGTCATTTTTATTTTTTTATTTATTTTTATTTTTTTGCTTTTTGGGTCACACCCGGCAATGCACAGGGGTTACTCCTGGCTCTTCACTCAGGATTACTCCTGGCAGTCCTCAGGGGACCATATGGGATGTCGGGAATCGAACCCGGGTCGGTCGCGTGCAAGGCAAACGCCCTACCCACTGTGCTATCTCTCCAGCCCCTATTTTGGTCATTTTTAATGATAATTCAATTTTTTTCTTGATAGCACAGCGGTAGGGCGTTTGCCTTGCACGCAGCCAACATGGCCGACCCGAGTTTGATTCCTCCGCCCCTCTTGGAGAGCCCGGCAAGCTACCGAGAGTATTCGATATGCCAGACACAGTAACAACAAAGTCTCCAATGGAGACGTTACTGGGCCTGCTCGAGCAAATCGATGATCAACGGGAGGGCCTTTACCTTTTTACCTTTTTAAATTTTATTTTAGGCGCTTCAAAGCCTGGCAAGCTACCTGTGATATATTCGATATGCCAAAAACAGTAACAACAAGTCTCACAATGGAGATATTACTGCTGCCCGCTCCAGCAAATCGATGAACAAAAGAAGGACAGTGCTACAGTGCTATTTTAGGTGCTGAGGTTTGCCATGCTGCTAATGGGAGGGCACTTCCCCGCCCCCACCGCCCCCCACGCTTTCTCCTGCAGACCAGGTCTCTGGTTCTGCTGCCTGTGGGCAGCTGTTCCCCTACCATACTTCTCCATATCTCATGAGTCTCCTGCCCCCGCGCCTGGCTGTCCTCACCGGGGCCTCTTGGAGGGGGGAGGGTTGAGTTTCTCTCCCCCCCCACCCCAAGCAGAGCCCCAGCAGCTGAGGACCTCTGGAGCCAGCCACGGCCATGCTGGGACCACTCTCCACACGTCCGGACAGGCCTCATGCATGAAAGAACTGGCAGAGGAACCCAGGCATGCGGGTTCCGGGGCAGAGATCTCCAAGTCTGCTCGGATTGGGACTGGGCCTTCTCCACCCAGACCCCCATCTTCCAGCAGGTAGGCATCACACCCACCAGCTGCCACCAGCGCCAGGTTGGTTCCATCAACGGCCAACATGCAGAGACTATAAAACCCAGCTCCTGGAAGCACGTGGCCGCATCTGCGGCCGCGCGACATCTTATTATTTTATTTTTCCTTTGGAGAACCTGGCAGGCTACCAAAAGTATCCTGCCCGCACGGCAGAGTCTGGCAAACTTCCCATGTCATACTCAATATGCCAAATACCAGTAACAATGATGGGTCTCCTTCTCCTAACCCTGAAAGAGCATTGAAATGGCTCTTTTAAAATCTCAGGGCTAGGAAGAAGGAGACGTTACTGGTGCCTGCTCGAGGCAATCAAAGAACAACAGGATGATTGTGATCATGATCGTGATCTCGTGTGTGAGATCTCTGCATCTCTTCCTCTCCTTCTGACTCACTCCTCTCGGTATGATATTCTCCAGATCCATCCACACAGCGTCAAATTGCATGACTTCATCTTGTCTGCTATCTGAGTAATATTCCATCGAATAGATAGACCAGTTTCTTGGTCCACTCGTCTGTTCTTGGACACAGGGGTTGTTTCCACATTGTGGCTTCTGGGAACAGTGCTGCAGCGAAGACTGATGACTCTTGTAAGTAAAATATTTCCACAGAATTTGGCTGAGGGCTGAGCTGGTACGATGAGAGTTCCACTTTCAGCTACAGAATGTTGGATCAAGATATCCAACTTCAGTGAGGTCATCAGCATTAAACTGTCTCCACTGTAAGGTTGCGAGTAGGTCAGGGAGAGAATCCACAGGCCTACAGGGCAGCTCTCCTTCCAACGTCTGCCTGCCACAAAGTACTCACCTCTTCCCAGGGAGGTCGCCCAAGCATCAGAACCCGGGGCAGAATGGGAGACAGCACAGGCTCCATGAGCTCGGAGTGCTGAGCAATGCCCTCAGAGGCAGCAGAAAGCCAGAGAACACACAGGCCCGTGAGTCTGCTTTAGAATGACAGCAAGAGGCAGAGCAAGCTCACTGCCCGCGGAGGTCCCTCTGGGTCTCTGATAGTGGCACTTCTCCTGAGCTGGCCCACTGCCTCCTCCTGTGACAAGCAGTCCAAATGTCTTCGAGTGCTCAGACGCAGTCCCTGATGTACCTGAAACTCTGGGGCTTCTCTGTGCCATTTTCAGCCCATCCTAACTTCCACCTTTCAGATCTCTGGCTTTGTCTCCTGACAGATGGCTGCTGTGTGGCCAAGAACTGATCTTGCCTTTGGTTTGGTCAGCAGGAAAGCAGAGAAGTCCTGCCAGGCAGGATCAGACTCTGAGTGCCTCTACCTCGCACGCCCGTCACCCCTTCTTGTCATCGCTGCAGTGGCAGGTTTGCCCCCCTCCCAGTGTCTGCAGACAGCTCAGGGCCATTTCCAGAGACAGACAGAAGAGACAGGCAGAGCTGGAAGAAGGCCACAATGGCTCCAACTTCTCTCCTGCAAACATCCTACATCGATAATCCAGATCCACATTGCCGTTTCCTTCACAGACAACAACTCTAACTTGTGGCCACTATATATAACCAACTTTCCAAAGAATGAGGCAGTGACAGCAAAGACCTTAGAGATGCAAAAGGTGATGGTGGCAGGAAAAGTGGTGTGGCACTCACTTTAGGAAGAGAGAAACTGCCCCTACTGCAGTCTCAGGGACCAACAGCCAGGGCTCAGCCTCAACTGACATCAGCATTTCCAGTGAGCACTGAGGGGCTGATGACTCCCTGCCTACAGGCTCCTACTAGATAACTCAGCTCCCAAGTACAGCCTGAAGGACCCCCTGGAGGTCTCAAAACTAAGTCAGGACAGGCTGGGGTGGTGATAATAGCAAACACACACACACACACACACACACACACACACACACACAATGACTTCACAGTACCTTTCATCCCTTTATTGTTCAGCAGCAGGGAAAGCCAAAGGGAAGACAAAGCCAGGAGTAGTGGCCCTGATTATGCCACGTCACCAGGCCCTGTCCAGCTAGGTGACCTTGGACAATGAACCCACTTGCTCTGTGGCTCCTACCAAACATCGGGAGGTAAGTCCATCCTTCCCTGCACGGTTCCTGTGGAAAACACTGGCCAAGGTGTCCTGCATACCAGCCAGAATAAGGCCAACAAGAGCAGATGCTTTACTATTCACTCACTGTGACCTATGAGGGCAGCCTCTCCTGTTCTCTGGTAAACCACAAAATGGAAAGAAAGAAACGGGAGGAGGAGGGAAGAGGCGTCTGAATGAGAACCACTCAGTAAGCTGTGTTCTCGTGTCACCTGGGGAGGGAACAGGTACTCTCACACATGCAGAGTCTGGTCTGGCCTGAGGCCATTAGTCAGCTAACCGTTAGTTAGTCAGCTAACCGTTCGTCTTCCAGCCCTCCACCTCTCAGAAAGCCTCTAGCATGGGTTCCCTTCTGCCCTGCACCCAACTCACTCACCTCCTCCGTACCCTAGCACGTGTAGCTCGGATATCACCTCCCCACGCAAGTGTTCCTTCAATAGGTCCCATCTACCCCACCACTCTTGATGACTGCACAGAAATACCTAGTGTGTGAGTTCTTACCTAAGCTCTACATCTTCCTGGAAGGCATGGCAGAAATGCCAAGCTGTGAGCAGCACCCTGCAAGCAAGCCCCAGAGAGGTCAACAGCCCACCTCTCTGAAAGCCTGAGTGACGGCCCCGTCATTTTAAAAGGCACAGGGTACCATTTACTAACACTTACATTTAGTTCATTTGAAGAAAGTCTCTGTGTGTCTAAACAGACATACCATCCAGAAGAGGAGCAGGAAGCAAAGAAGCGGCTCTCTGGGTCTTGGCAAGGCCCCGTGGAAGCCATGAAACTGGCTCAGGAGAAGTCAGTCCGCTTCAGACAAGCAGGCACACTGAGGCCATGACTCGGCTCCACACGGCTGGCTGTACAAGTGGCTTTCACACCCCATGCTCTGTCTGCCCAAGCATGATCGACACCCATGTTCCTAATGCGTTCTCCTGTTGCACCGCATGCCAAGAATTTCATGGACACCCCACGCTGCTCCCCCAACAGGGAGGGGGAACTTGGAGCAGCAGGGGTGTCCTGTGCTTCTCTCCTCTGTTCCGGGCAATCACTGAGCACTGGACACAACCCACTGTAGCCTGGCTTGCCTTTACATCTGGCCCCTGCTCTCCACCTCTCTCCCTGCCCTTTCGGGCTTTAGGGTTAAGTGCAGAGAAATGAGAATTTACTTTCTTTTTTGGGGGTGGTGGTGATGGTGGTGGTGGTGGTAGTTGGGGGGGGGGGGGGGAGTGCCGTACCAGGAATCTTGAAAGGGTTGAAATACAGAGAGAACAATCAGCTTCCCCAGTCACCAGGCCATGTCTGCTCTGGCTGTACTAACCAGACCTGACACCCATGCAGGGACTAGTTCTGCAAACAGGAACAAAAGGAATATTTGCATAAGGAGGAGGAGGAGGAGGAGGAGGAGGAGGAGGAGGAGGAGGAGGAGGAGGAGAGGAGGAGGAGGGGGAAGAACAGCAACACCACCACCAACAATAATGCCTGGTGAGGGGCACAGTTCATAGCTACCAGGCAGAGGACTCCGGGACGAATCAACTAGACCAACCAAAACACCCCTGCGTGTGTGATTTTATTTCCCTAAAAAATAATCAAGAAAAAAAAAACATAAACAAACCTTTTTGAAAAGGCAGTAACCAGGGGCCAGAGAAGACAGTACAGTAATAAAGCATCTGTGGGCCACAGGTGGTCCCCACACCCGACATGGTCTCCAAACCTGCCAGGAGGGATCCCTGAATGCAGAGCCAGGAGGAACCCCTGAGCACCTTTGGTCAGTGTGAGCCAAAACCGCAACAAGAAAAAGTTCAAGTAAAATTAAGCAACAACTGGGGCTGGAGCAATAGCACAGCGGGTAGGGCATTTGCCTAGCAAGCAGCTGACCTGGGTTTGATTCCCAGCATCCCATATGGTCCCCCAAGCACCGCCAGGAGTGGTTCCTGAGTACAGAACCGGGAGTAACCCCGGAGCATCGCCGGGCGTGACCCAAAAAGCAAAAAAAAAAAAAAAAAATTAAGCAACAATCTTGCACATTCGACTGACAAGCCGAGAGGCTTTTCTATGCTTATCCTTTCACACTTCTGCGACCTCCTGGCATGGACACAGGGTCCAGTGCGCAGGCTATGGAGCCCACAGAGCTGGGCCCTTGGAGAACTTATCCAACCACTTTGGGACTCAGTTTCCCCATCCGGGAAGCGGAGGTGTTGGGACTGAGTAGGAAAACGGATCATGAGACACGTGGGAAGTACTGAGAACAGTGAGAAGTTATCATCCACGCAGTAAATATTAGGTGCCGGGCAGAGATCAGGCCCCCAGGCACACGCTGGAACAGAGCCAGCTGGGGCTGCAGTGCTAACAGCACGTGAGAAAAGACTCAGAGAAAGCAAGCAAGTCCCCAGCTAGCAGACCGTTCCCTTCTAGAACGAGAAGGCAGACACAAATGCATTATCAGAACAGTCCACAGTGAATTTTCTAAATGTACTTAAAGGTGAGCTGTCACGTGAACTGCTAGAACAAATATGCCTGCTAGAATTGAACACGGGGCCCCCATGTTCAACTATGAGAAGCAAGGGCTCTGGAAAGAAGGAGGGAGGGAGGGAGGGAGGGAGAGAGAAAGGGAGGGAGGGAGGAAGGGAGTCAGGGAGGGAGTCAGGGAAGGAAGGAAGGAAAGCCCGCCTGTCTGCCAGAGGGGAGAAGGCTGCATGAACCATATGGGAAAAGGAGGGTGCTGAAGGCTTGCAGATCAGCAGGGTTGAAGACAGGAAGTTCCAGAAAGGCAGGATGGGAGCTTTGACAATCAAGAACCCCCTGCCCTCAGAAGAGGCTGGCAGACCTGCAGTTCCAGAAAGTCAGCAGTCCCCAGGGCAGGTGACTGAACAGGCAGCCTCCGGGCTGGAGCCGAGTCCAGCTCCTTCCTGCCGAGCCACACCAGAGCCAAGTGTGGGGCAGTCCTGGGAGCACAGCAGAGTGTTCGGGGAACTCACAGTCCAGCCCAGCGCTTTTCTGTCCAGAGGCAGCTTCCTCCGACCACGTGCTCTGTCCGGCTTCGCTCAGGCGTGCCTCTCCAGGCACCAGGGAGTGTGGCAGCAGAGCAGGAAGCCAGGCAAACTGACTCAGGGCTGTGTGTGGCACCAGAGCACGCAGCGCGGCCAGCCCGGCTAAGCAGAGGCCCCGGTGCAGCACGCATGCCTGCGCCAGGACAGGACACTGCTGGCCTGGGGCTGAGGGCAGCCCTGCCAAAGCCTGCGGGAACCCGGGGAGACCAGTTGGGGCTGCACAGAGCAGGAGACTGCTCGGGCTGTGGCCTCACAGGGAGGAAGTACCAGCACCCCCAGACGCCTGGGGACAGACGCCCACGGTGGGTTCCAGAAAGGGCAGTCTAGAACTGTGTCCCTCTTCTGCATCTGTGTACAGCGACTGCCTCCCCCCCCCCCCAGCTCATCTGCCTATACCCCTCCTCCATCCCCCTCAGTGCCTCTCCACTTCCTTCCTTCTACCTCATTCCAAACAGAATTCGTGGAAGCTGATTTTAGGTCAAAACTAAAGAAATGCAATTACAGAGGACTCAGCCAATAAATTTAACACTTAAACTGATGCAAAACCCAGAACCAAACACAAACGCCAGCTCAAAACAGACAGAATGGGCACCTTGGAATGTCAGTGGGCGCCTAAAGATACCTGCTCTGCTGTGCCTGAGGCCCACAGCAAAAGGGGCTTGCTGGACATCCGGGGGCCCTGGGCAAGGGCGGCTTCAGCCCCAGGCCCGGTCCCCTCCCGTCTGCTGAGGCTGGACGCTCATCCCAGGAGGAAAAGGAAGAGCAGCCCATCAAGACAGGGAGGACGCACATTTGCATATATTTATTACATAAATAGAGTATTTTATTAAATACATCTGTCAGTTATGTCCCCAAATTAAGAAGAAGCTTCACGGGGGCTCATGTCATAGATGCACCTTGCACATACGTGTTTATTTGTATCACTTAATCTGTAGAACTGTAGCACTGTCCTCCCGTTGTTCATCTATTTGCTCGAGCGGGCGCAGTAACGTCTCCATCGTGAGACTTGTTACTGTGTTTGGCATATCGAATACATCACGGGTAGCTTGCCAGGCTTTGCTGTTTGAGCAAGATACTCTCAGTAGCTTACCGGGCTCTCAGAGAGGGGTGGAGGAATCGAACTCGGGTTGGCCTCGTGGGCCACGTGCAAGGCAAATCCCTACCTGCTGTGCTATCGCTCCAACGAGCATATTTCTCCCCACGGGGACCCACAGGGGAGGCAGCTTGCCCTCAGTCCTTGCCAGCAGTCTTCTCCCAAGCAGATCTAATGGGAGACGGCAGTGTCCTGAGAGACTTCCTGGGGGAAGGGCATTCAGCAGCGGCTGCGTGCCTGCAGGTGGTTGGCCAGACAGATGTCAGCATGGCCCAGGTCCAGGCTGTTACTCCTAGGAAGCACCTGGGAGGGCTGGGGGGAAGGGGGGAAGATCAGTGGGAAAGGGGGTTCCTGGGCTCACACAGGGTGATCCTATACCTACTCCTACGCCTACTCCATCACTTGCCTGTCTGCAAGGAGAAGGTTCTAGTTCACCTCATACACCCCACAAGATGACAGCAGGAAGACAACCACACACAGGCTGAGGGACAGACCAGACTCCTGTGCTACCTAGAAGTTCTCACTCCCCACTAGTACACAGCATACCGAGCCTGGAGACCCAGAGCACTGGGAAATGGCACTGAATGGCCAGCAGGGCCACTGCCAGCAGGAACGAAGGAGGTGCCATCCCAGAGGACACCAGTAGCCCCACAGCAGGGCAAGCTCTTCTGAGGAAGAAGCTTCTGGATGTTGCCCGCAGAAGGCTGACCGCTGAAGGTTCTCGGCAAAGAGGGCTTCGGCAGCAGGAAGGCGATTCTACTCCAGGGGTGCTTACTGCCCTGCCCTGGCGCCGAGCCCTCCCAACGACAGCCCCAGGAGAGCCGAGTGTACAGACAGGGCCTCCGAGACAGCACTGGCACTGGGGACTCTGAAAGGCTTGCGGCGAGCTCCCTGAGTGCGGGTCACATCCCAGGGAAGATAGCGCTGTGCCGCTGGGACTACCTACACCTTCCCGACGATACCAAGAAGGGTAGGGCAGAGCCCAGGCTTCAGGGTAAATCACGAAGGAGCTTGGCTTGGAACCATTATGGCCCAGAGATGGCCTGAAGAGGTCCCAGCCAGCCGAGTGCCCTTGACCGCAGGACTGTCTCAGCCAACTCACCAATGTCTGTCAACAGCTGTTGTGCCCTGCACCAGAGGGTGTTCAAATCAAAACCAGTCATGCTAGACTGTGATGCTGCATTGCAAGCATCCAACTGTGCCTCGCAAGCAGTACCCAGCATCTCTGACAAGGGGAGGCCAGAGCCAACGATGTGGGATATACACTGAAGCAAGCAGCGAGACTCCACTCCAAGCCCTGCCCTGGGGCCTGTCCCGAGGAGGGAAGAAGGCCACAGTAGGCACTGCTCAGGAAGGTACAACCAGGCCAGAGGGAAAGGCAGGGTCTCTTCCTGGAAATACACGTGCAACCGCATCTCTCCACCTCAGGGAAGTGGGGGACAAGGGACAGGCAGGTCTGCTGGGCGGAGTCTCCAGTCCCTTGTCCTATAGTCTCAAACCCATCACTGTTTTTCTCAGTTTTAATTCATCTCACAAGCCAAACAGCAAAAAGGTGTTTTTCAGAACGGAATCAGTTACCCCAGCACAATACATTGAATGCAGGTACGATGACAACTCAAATTGAATTAAACATGAACCAGTCCTAGAGATGCTGCATACACAAGGAGTTAAGATCCAATTTATTTTTTAAAAAAGCAAAATCACTGTGTGTACCTATAATGGACTGGCAGAAAGGAAACAGTTCACCTCCTGCTGCAAAATCTGGGACAGTCTGCAGGGTACACGAGGTGGGAAGCATCTGCCAGAAAAGGGGCCGCGGGGAAGAGAAGGCACAGAACAGCAACTCCCAAAGGGACCTGGGTAGTGTGGAGAAGGTCATGTGGAGAAGCCCAGTGTAAGCAAAGTCCAGGGTGCAAGGAAGATGCTTCCAGAACACGCACAGGGCAGCAAAAAGGGAGAAGGAGATGTTCAGCCTGACCTCAAGGAGAATAAAATCCAGGAAGGTGGTCAGATCACACCCTGAGGGTGAAAACACTGCACTAAGGGGAGTGGAGGATGTTTCATAGTAGTGGCAGCAAGATTTTTCAGAGGATCACAACACAGCAGACAACTTAGTGGGGCAACTCAGTGGACCAGCTGCATACCCTGGAATATGTCTGTGGGTAAGTCTGAGTCTTGCTGCAGGGAGTACACACCCCTCCCACTGCCAGCCTCCAAAGTCATGTGGGTAGGATGAGAAGAACATCCAGAAACATGACCAGTGCCTGAGAGATAGTACAGGGTTAAGGATGAGCACCGAAGGAAGTGGAGAGAGTCCAGGGGTGCAGTCCACTTAACCATGTGGCCCATCCCAGTTTGATCCTCAGGATCTTATATGGTCTTCTGAGCACCAACGGAAGTGATCCCTGAGCACAAAGGTAAGAGGAAGCCCTGAGCAGCATCAGGCCTGCTTCCCTAGGAAGGAAAGAAGGAGGGAGGGAGGGAGGGAGGTAGGAAAGGAGGGAAGGAGGGGGGAAGGAAGGAAGGAAGGAAGGAAGGAAGGAAGGAAGGAAGGAAGGAAGGTAGTTTACATAACATAAACCTATCTAAGACTACAAAGAAGGGGGCCGGAGCGATAACACAGCAGGCAGGGCGTTTTGTCTTATACACGGACGACACAGGTTCAATCTCCAGGGTCCCATATGGTCCCCAGAGCACCTCCTGAGAGCAGACCCAGGAATAACCCCTGACCATCACTAGGTATGACCCAAAAAGCCAAAAGGAAAAAAGAAAAAAGAGACTACAAGAAAGGTTTCTTTCTTTTATTTTTTTCAGAACACCTTTGTCAAATATCCAAAGGATCCTGATGAACCAAGGAGACAGTCTTCTTGGATCAACTATGCAAGCAGCCATCTACAAACTGATTCTCACCCCAAAATAACGACAATCTTCCACATATGTAATAGGATACTGTAGGATAACATAGGTTTATCCTTTCTCCTTGGCTGCAGGGAGCTTAGATTTTCCGGGTTACATCCAACACAGTGCTCCCGAGGAACTCCTATTCCTCTATGTTTATCTGTAACTTCTTCTCTGTGCTCTGCTTCCCCAACCGGTCAATCACCTTTATCCCCAAATCAGACTCTGTTGACTTGTAACGCTTCTAAGGATTCTCGGGTTTTATTTGTAAGTGAAATATTGCTTTTCTCTTTCCCTTATGTCCTTTTGCATAGTTTACTTTAGAGCAATGTCCTTCATGTATAGACACAGGAAGACAGCTAATGCTGTGTTTTTGTAACTTGGGAGTTAATTGACTCAGAATATTTACTCCTGGACATCTGTTTACTTGACTTAAGCCTCAGTTGCCCTCAGTTCTTAGCATGACAAAAGCAGGGTCCAAACAAGGGACTGGATGGACCCAGGGTAAGCTGTGAGCTACCCTGGCATCGAAATGGGCTTGGCCAAAGCGCCATAATACTTAAATATAAGAGCATGGTCAGGGACAAATTCTGTCATGATCCAAAGAGTAACAATTGGATTAGGACCCTGCTAGGGTTAGGAAAGACTAATCTGGCATGAGCAGCACTGTATTCTGGGATCTATAGTCAAATGTCCCCAGGAGAGCCACCCTACAAGCTTAATGTATCTCCTACTGTGTCCATACAAAATGATAAGTATTATTAAGAAGTAGAATTAGAATGAATGTTTAAATGGTTGTTGAACTAAGGAAAGGAGAAACACATCCCTAGGTGGTATTTTGCCCTTAGGCAGGTCATCTTGCTGGATGAGAATTTGTCCTAGAAGAAGTTTCTTCTGAAGGAAGGATTTTCCATCTGTTGATCATACCTATGTGTAATTGCTACCCCCACCCCTCATGATTTGGGAATATAACTTAAGGCTGTAAGAGAGGAGGAGGAGAAGGAGGAGGAGGAGGAGGAGGAGGAGGAGGAGGAGGAGGAGGAGGAGGAGGAGGAGAAACAAGGGGATAGAGGAGGAGGAGAATCAAGGGGGACAGAGGAGGAACACAGGAGTCGGTGAGACTGGAAGGAGGCAGAGGGAGACCAGATTTGAACAAACTGCAACTGATCACAAACCATCCTGGCCCTCGTTTCCTCCGTCTGCCCATTGCCATTGGCTATCCAGGGTGTGGGAAGCAGCCCGAGACCACCAACCACAGGCAGCGAGACAGTACCGCAGTTCCATATTCATTTTTTAATTACACAGGATACAATGGACAAAAATCACTTGTATGAGATTTCTCAAATCCTCACTCAAAGAGTTTCCTCTTCACAGGTGAAGGAAACCAACTTTATGGCACTGAACTGACCTCTCCAAGGTAGCAGTCTCACCACTAGAACCCAAGTCACAGTGTACAAGGTCAAGAGTCCAGGTGCTCTGGCGCAAGGTCCGACTGCCCCCACACATGGGTGAAAAGATCCGAAGTCCACCTGGTGTCTATCAAAGGGCAGACCTGGAAACATTGCACACATAGAGGCATCCTTTCAAAGCTTCCGCTCAGCCTGGAGGTTACCAACAGCCATGGTGGTGGCTCCCTAACCCACTCGTGCCAGACACACTGGCAGCTGTCCCTGCGGAGCTTAACTAATCATCGTACAAATCATAAAATGTGAGCCTGAACATAGCAGTCTCGTGTTGCTTCTATGGCATTCCCTAGACAGGGAATGGCAAAATCACCAGAGGCCTGATTTAACTGCGGTATGGAAGACAGTTCCAAGACCCAGGGCAACAGTACCTCAGGAGAAGCTTTAAGCTTCATTGCACTTCATGGAAACCCCAATAGGTAGTTTTAGGGAATTCATTTTAAGTTAACATCATGCAAACCTACAAGCTGGGGAAACCACAGTCCCTTCACTCAACTTAAAAGAAAGGGCAGATCAGAACATAAAATACAGACAGCCACTTCTGTCTATTTTCAGACATGATTAAATCCAAAGAAAAATAAACAGGATTCCACGATCTGCTGCTGTTTCATTCAATAACCACCTACAAATACTGCTCACCTTAAATGACATATGGAAGTAAATAGCACGTGACTTGCAAGTGATTGTCATCATATTGACATATGAAGAAATACTAACAGTAGAACAACATCGCCCAGACTGATGAACGTCTAAATGATGCTTCTAGCTCATCAAGCTGCTTCTGTGCGTTCTCTCGGCTAGCTCTTACAGCAGCTTCCTCAGTTGGGAACTCTCAGCCCTCTGCACTGCCAATGGGAAAAAGAGCCAAGGGAACACCTGGAAAACAGAAGCTCAAAATTGAAGCTCATCACAACTAGAATGGCAGAGCTAGGCTCTACACTGAGTTCTCGCCTCATCAGCAACTTCATGATTTCTCTAGCACCCAAAAAGTCACCCCATGGATTTTTCCCATTGTGATCTCTTGAACTAATACAAGAATCGCTCAGAATAGGCTCTAAAAAGACAAAAAGCGCCCGAGTGTCTTTCTGATACGCACATCAGAAAAAGGAGGAAAGACTGGCTCACTGGGACCCTGTCAGACACATGGACACCTCAGAACATTGTATCTCTGAAACGCTATTAGAAATAACATTCACAGTGACTGAATAAGAAAACTTTCAATCATCTTCAAGACTTTTTTCTAATTCAAATAATAAATCTGTCATAGTAACATTATTAAAAGCATAATGACTGTAGTCAAATCTAGCCATAGTATTCGTATGTGACTCCGTTTCTTTATATAGAATGGGGGAGAGGGGTTGTGAGCATGCACTCATGTTTGTGTGCCAGGAGTCAAAACACACGTACCAAAGATATGATCTTTAACCAAAGCTCACCCCAAGTCCAGAGAATGCCTTTTTTTCTCTTTTATTTTAGCCACTGTGGTTCACAATTTTACAATACTGACAATGGCAGGGTTTCATGCATATAACATTCCAACACCAGACCTTCTACCACATTCTCCATGTATCATGTCCCTGGTAAGCTCCATTCTGTAGACCAGTTCTCAAATTCTGTTGCTTTGGGTCATTTGTTGTTCTCTTCCTATGGGTGTTTATATTCCATATATAAGACCTGTCATTCTGTATCTGTCTCTCTTCTGGCTGACTTTTCTCAACATGATACCCTCCAGTTCCATCCACATCTGGCAAATTGCATTATCTTGTCTTTTCTTATAGCCAAGTAGTATTCCATTTTGTGTGTGTGTGTGTGTGTGTGTGTGTGTGTAATTTCTTTATCCAGCCTTGGATGTTAGGTTTGTTTCCAGATTTTAGCTAATGTGAGCAATGCTGCAATAAACACATGTGCACAAGTGCATTTTATAAAATACAAATCCTTAAAGAACTTTCTCCCTTCAAGTCTAAGGAAAAATAAATTCTGCAACACTCAAAAATAGTCCAGAAACACCCAGGGCTGGGGACTGTGATGAATAAGGTACTGCTGTGACTGTGTTTAGTTCTGTCTCATTGAAAAATGGTCTGAACATTTGTCAAAAATTAAAATCATAAATTTCAGATGACCCAGCAATTTTACTCTTTGGCATGTAATTCAAGAACACAGATGCATTTTCAAAAAGATATATGCAGCCCTTGTGTTAATTTCAGTACTACATACAATAACCAAGACTGGAAACCTAAGTGCCCAACAATCCATGAGTGAGTAAAGGAATCATGGCATACATGCACAGTGGAGTGTTACTTGGCTACAAAAAGAAAAGCCATATTTCATCATAACTTTGATGAAGCTAGTGGGTATGATGTTAATAAGTTAGAGGGGAAATGCTGGATAATCTCACTGAAATGTGGAGTATATAGAAACAAAGTAAGGGAATAGGAAATGACCAAGTAAAAGAAACTGTGTAAGAGGTTTGCGGCCCCCAACAAGAATTCAGAATCACAGGGGCAGGCTGTGGCCAGAGAACATTCTTCAGCTTCTCAGGTTTTTATTGCTGATTCTGCTCCAGGATCATTCTTTGGGAAATACTGGTCTGGGCTATTAGTGTATTGCTTAGTTGATATTAAAAACTTTTCCTCCCCATAGGGGGCTGCCTTTATTCAAGAATTCCTGGTTTTCACCATCACTTAGTGTCTCACCAATCACCCTGGGAACAACCACAACAGCAAAAATGCCAGGAAGCTCACTATCTCATACAAATCTAAGTTCAATTTTAATTCTTAAGCATCCACAGTTCTTCATTACACACCCAAGGTCTTACCCAAGCTTTGCCTGATTTCTCTCCATTAGCAAATCACATTAAAAGGTAACCCCTTTAGGGAGTTTTCCCAGAAAAAAGAGTGAGATGCACTTTGGCTACTTTGAAACAAACCATGGCACGGAATGATTGTTTAAAAGCAGATTTTTCTATGAAACTCTCCTTCAGGCAGGCACAATATCTCCCTAGATATCATCAGTCTCCAGTAAGGAAGGTCAGATAGTCTCATGCGTCTTAAGCCACCAGATAGGAAAGATGCAATCTGCTTAATAATAAAAATAATAATAATGATGATGATGATGATGATAAATTAGTAGGCAATCTGCCTAATAATAAAAACAACTACAGTCACTATTGTCACAGCCATGCCTGGTAACATCAACTGCCCCTGACACAACAGTGCCATGCTATGGGGCCTGGGAGTCCTGGTTATCAGAATCTTGCAGGCTCTTTAGCCATCATTCCCAAGAGAATGGCACCCACAGTTTTAAATAGCACCCTCACCGCCCACAAGAACGTCACTGCGTGTGTGAGTGTATGTGTGTATGTGTTCCACAAACATAATTTATGAAGCAACTTGCCCAAGTTCACATTACAGTAAGTTGCAAAGCTAAGATTCATACCATCAAGAGTCTATCTATAACACAATGAAATATAACCAAGCAAATATTACTAAATAGCTAGCCCAAATTCCCATTATGGGAAATGGCTCTAAATACTCCAACCTGCTATAGATTTATAATGCAATTATAGCACAGAAATGAATCTGTAGTCCAAAGAGCTGAAACCTTAGACGTGGGTGAATTAGTCCAAGAAAGTCATTTAAAGTCAACCCCAGACACCACCTCACCTGGTCCATAAATACTTAAGTATGCACTTTGAGAGAATGCACTTTTATTTTTTATTTTTTTTAATTTTTTTTAATTTTAGTGTAGGAGTATTTGCTATTTATTCAGCCATTGATTAGGCCGAGAGAATATATTTTTAATAGAACAAAAGACCAATACTGCTGATACTGATTCCTTGTCATCATCCAGGGAAGCCAGCAATCCCCCTCACCCACTGCTGTGCCTTCCCAGCCTGTGCACCTGCACCCTGGGCTGTCAGTGTCTCTACAGTCCCATGCCAGGGAACCCTCACTTACTTGATTTTCATCTGTGTCCCTCTGGATCATGATCCCCAACCGGAAAACACTGATCTATACATGTTCAGATGTATCTCTTGAAGGTTTTCTTTCTTTGTTTTGATATGGATCTTTTATTTTTGTCTGGTGTTTTGGATCAGAATCCACACATTACAAGTTTGTTAAAACTCGTTTTAACGTGTTAATGATACTGTATCTAGTTCTGCCTCTATGGTAAACAGTATAAATACTTGTCAAAAAATTTTAAAAAACAGAAATTTCAGATGATCCAGCAATTTTACTCTTTGGTATGTACCTCAAAAACACAAAAGATATATGTTTCTCCTTTAATGTGTGTCTACAATTTCTTTGCAATATAAGTTCTTAGTTCTACTGCAATTAATTTTAAAACTATAGTAGAGGTTCTCTGCGCTTATTAGAATTTCCATTCTGGGTTTCACTGACCCTGCTGGAATCACATTGCAGACTTTCTAGCCCTGTGTTTCCATCAAGGGCAGGTCTGAGCTTTCCATGGTTCTGGTTGGATTTCTGGCAGGGACTCAGCACAGGTGCAGTCTGTCCTTTCATTGGTGGCACATGACCGGACCAGCTTCCTCTTTAAGACCATGAAGGTTACTGAGGGTCATTGTTGTTGCCTACAGTGATTAGCTGTCTATAACCTGGCACTATTCTATCACTTTCTAAATATCTGTCAACCAGAATTCCTTGCTACATTAACTGTGCCCCCCTTTAAGCTGTGTATTTGGAAATCCTGAGATACAGGTCATGAAAGAAGAGGTTAAATGCTTGATTGCTTTTCTTTGTGAATTTTCTGTATGAGTTGGCTCCGGGCATTCCCCTAAGAAAGCAAAGCTTTACTTTCATTTTCTGAAAGGAGTTTTTAAAGTCTATGATATGTATAAGGAAAGACATCTCAGTTCAATGTCATATGATTACATGTTGCTTAAACTAGATCCAAGGTAACTTTTAAAACCTCCCCAGCTCTTTGCAGAAACAGAACACCACATGCTCCTACCACTGGACCAGGTGGGACATATTCAACACTGCTGGAAAACAAAAGTACCAGCTAAGTGAGAGTCTTTTCACTAATGCAAAAGAAGCCCAAACAACTATGTATAATTTTCTATTTTTGGAGTCTTCAAATGAAAAATAGTTTTCAGTAAGGGCAAAATTACTATTCATTATTTTTACAGACATTATCTTCTGATTCTCTAGGGCAAGTACATACTGTCAACAAACCTGTTATTTCGTTTGAATGAGGAGAATTAGGGGATGAGATCGTGATAAGGTCATGAACTACTGGTACTTCTGGTTTTCAGAATGAGCAGCCCTGTGGCCCACAGGCTCAGACCCTGAGAGACAAATGGGGACATTCCTAGAAGCTCATGGTACGCCCAGAAGCTGAGGAAAGAAACTGCCCTAGGCCAGTGGTTCCCTGAATGACTTTTTGAGGTACAGGATGACACTGTACATACATCCCTACATTTAGGGAGGGAAAAGAAAACACTGAAAACCGAGGTCACCTAGACACTAGCACGAACCTAAATCTAGAAACCTGGACTCCAAAACAGAAAGCAAGTGCCACTCCCACCCCACACCTTTGTTCCCAATCAGAAATTCGGCCGTTCCTGCGAGAAGGAGTTTCTAATGCATGCATTCTTTTGTGGGCATCCTCTTGAAAGTAAAATATACTCACGTGATTAAATGTTGTGCCAATACACTGCATCTGCTGATTGGAGATCTGAACTGCCACATTTTCATATAGTTTGCCCCAATTCAAGACATTAAAGAAAAATTCAGCATTTCATTTTTCCTTTTTACTAATTGTTACTATCAACACACATGATCACTGCCATGTGTTAAGTGTCTTTAACACGTGTGACTGCTAAAGAAGCAAAGAGAGAAACCTGACCCAGGTTTCTACCCTTTGGCCCTGGGGTCAGACATTCATTGAAACCATCTTTCTAAGGACCTTGGATGGAGCTACTGTGTACCAGTGTGTTCCACGTGGAATCAACGGTTATCTCCAGAACTGGTGCCATCACACCAAAGCACCCAGGCATAAGTGGGACTCCAAGACAGGGTTAGGCCACAATGAGAAGCACCCGAAGCCCACAATAGTTAGTAAGCAGATCCTTAGGAACTCAGCTCTGATTCCTACACTCATGGAAACCACACTCATGGTCATGGAGATGGTAGGAATGCCAGTAACCGGCAAACAATGCAAGGACAGGCATATGTTGCTGCTAAGAGCTGGGTGGGTTTGGCTCCTTGGCAAGGTTCTGTGCTCATCATCAGGTGAGAAGCCAATGTATGTTCATTGCTGAGCTGTCTTCACTGTTCCTCTACCTGCAGAAAGTCTTCGACAAAAGGTTTACTATGAAGCTGAGTGGTTTTATTTTCCTTAATTTGTGAAGAGATTTCCCTCTTAAACTTAAAGAAAGCAGAATAGCCAAATTCTGGAAATAGCCCAAATTTCCAAGAATAGATGACTGGATAAAGAAACTATGACACATATACACAGTGGAATATTACTCGGCTGTAAAAAAAAAAAAAGATAAATGCATGAAATCTGCCGATACAAAGTGGAACTTAGAGAGTCTCAGGCTGAGTGAAGTTAGTCAGAGAGACTTAAAAGAGAATTATCTCTCTCATATGCAGGATATAAAAAAACCATACTGGTGAATGCATCTTCCTTACAAGGCCCTCACCCAATGATTGCCAGATAGAAAGAAGGCTTGAAATATATGCTTGACAGGTAGAAGGCTTGAAATATGTTATTGCTATCTAATTATACAACAGAATTAAAAGGAATTGCATTAAAGGAGATTCCTTTTCATTCATCTCAAACTTCCAATTATTTAACTTAATAAGCATTTTTTTCTGAAATGATTTAATACCTTTGAGACAATCTGTCATAAAACATGAGTGAGAAATGCAACGTGAACAACTTTAGCTCATGTGCTGTGCCCTAAAGAATCATAGCTTGGGACTGGAGAAATAATATAGCAAAGTGAGTGCATGGCTCACACAGGCAACCTGGGTTCAATCCCGGCATCCCATATGGTCACCTAAGCACCATCAGGAGTGATTCCTGAGTGCAGAGCCAGGAGTAACCCTGACACTGCTACGTGTGGTCCAAAACCAAAACAAAGTCACAACTGCCCTTGGGTTAACCTCACAAATCAATCAATTCTTCCACCTTTGTGAATTTAAGAAAAGGATATTAAAGTTGCATTCCAAGACACACATACACATATGTGCACTGTTAATGCACATATAGATATACACATATACCATGGAGACTTGGACATGTGTGCAACCTACATATATGGAAATACACTAAGGAAAGCAGTCAAACACACACCTGACCACATTATACACACCTGTTCAAAGTGCAAATGTGCACACATAAACATACACCACAAATACTTATGACACACACAGATACAAAGGTGTAGGTCAGTGAACCCAGGGTGAAAATCCCAGCATCAGCCTGTATAATCTGACTCCAAATGTGACCTCTGGCAGGTTTCAAACCAGCCACTGCCTACACTTTTATTAAACCAGGAGAAAGGACCAGTTCAGTGACTCAGATTTCAGAAAAATATTCTTCTGCAACTTCTCCTGCACTGGCTTGGCTGAGCACAAGGCACCCATGTCTGAGTGAGGACTGGAAGCCAGGTGAGGGCTTACCCTGGCACCCTGAAGACCTTCCAAGAAACATCCCTTATCAAGGACAGTGACCACTATGACAAGAACAGGGGGTCTCTTCCAAAACAGCTGCTCTAGGCCCGCCAGGAGCAGAAACCACTGCGCTGCCACAAACCTGGCAGTCTTAATAATGTGCGATCAACAGTGACCCAGCAAAAGGCACACATGCACCTGCAAACTCCCTTGGATGGCGTCTGAAAGGCCCTACAAGGCAGAGAAAACAAATACGCTGCCTCAAATAGCAATAGAAGACCAAAGTCATAACAAAGACCCTGCAACGCACCGGCTACCAACCAGAGACGCTCAAGCTCCACTCCTCAGCCCCGACCTCCTCTATAAGGCGCTGGGCGTCCTCTGAGGTCTGGCATGGTTACCAGAATGACGATCTGGTAAGGAGCTGCTGCACAGCCCCATGGGCATGCAGCAGATGGCACAATCTGTAACCAACCAAACTGGTTCTCTCCCACCACATGTCAAAAGAACAAAGATCAAGAACAAAAAGAGCCAGCAAGGTGCAGGAACTGAAAGGCCAGTATTGTCTGCCCTCTTGGATTCAATGAACAATGCCTTCCCCATTCTGAACTATGTGCCGTGGCCAGTGCTAAGAACTTTCATGTATTTCTTTTCATCTCTACCTGGAAAGAAAAAGGGAGCACTCGCACTTTACAGGAAGAGCCAAGTGCAGCCCAGAGAAAGAGGCTTTGGTTCAAGGTCACACAGCTGTCTGGTAGCCTGAATGCGACCTTGAACTCTACCTGCATGGATGCAGGAGCACTGGTGGCTGATATCCACATGCAGGGCTACAAAAATAGTTGGAGGGGCTGGAGCAATAGCAAAGCGGGTAGGGTGTTTGCCTTGCACGCAGCCAACCCGGGTTCAATTCCCAGCATCCCATATGGTCCCCCGAGCACCGCCAGGAGTAATTCCTGAGTGCATGAGCCAAGAGTAACCCCTGTGCATCGCCGGGTGTGACCCAAAAAGCAAAATAAATAAATAAATAAATAAACATTAAAAAAAAAAGTTGGAACATACGCACAACTCAGTGGTAAAGAGCTTGACCACCTCACTGATCTCAAGGACCATAATTTCTAAAACAATAGTGATGCATCCAACCTATGAAATAACAAACCCTGTTCTAAGAGGAAGTGCAGGTGAGGTGCAGCTGCAACTTGTCCAGGTCACTGACACCCAAATCTCCAGATGCCTCACATACACGGCAGCACCCACTGGTGCAGCTCACACACCGAAGTTTCGTGGGGGCCCACCCATCACAGGAACACCTGCTGGGTTGTGTGGTTCAGGACACTTCCCAGGCATACGCCGGCATAGCATCCCACAGGGCACACGCTCCACCAATTATTTTTCTCTCCTTGCTAATAAGTTCCAGCCAAAAGCTGTGGTTTCCCATCATACAGGCACTCGGGAATGGCAGAGTTTTCTTGCATGTTCCCTGAGCTAAGTTATTAATCTTCACAAAGGCAGTCTGTCTCCCCATCCCCACTACCTGCCATTTCTGTATAATTGGGCATTCAATCGAACTTCATGCCACACTTGTGAATGCTATTGCAATGAACAAGACGCACACGTCACCAGGAAAGTCATGCAAGAGCAGCTCCCAGAAATCCACCCGAAGATAAAAACAACTGCAGGACTCTCATGGGTCCCAAATACCCTGGACGGTTCGGAAGTCATCCTGCCTGGCAAAGGCCCGTGCAGAGCAGAGCACCACCAGATGCTCTGGGAACTGATCAAATCCTACGGAAGTCATGACTGGGACCTGGAAATTATACTCCACTCCTCCGAGAAACACATGCCCTGGAAGGCAGATCTGCAGTTCCCAGAAAGGTGCTGTGACAGACCTTTGCCAGAACATCCTGGAAGTCCTAGGGCAGACGAACACCACGTGCAGGAGGGGCCTCTGGTGTTGGCCAGAGCAACACACAACCAGAAGGCAGGCACAGAGGTGGCCGCCACACTGACCACAGTCTCAGGTGTAGCATGAGAAGGAAACAGGGATCTGTTCCCGAGCCTGGAAAGCGGGTGAGCTGCCCTGGACACAGAGTACACACAGGCAGGGATGGGAGGGACGGGAACAGAGCTGCTTTATGGATCCCTGTGCGTGCCCACCGACTTCACAGCCTGCTCAGTGCCCCCACCCCACCCCACCCCAACCACTGGGTATCTCCTTGGAGAAGCCACTTACCTACTCATGCTCCGATGTCTGTATCACATCCCCTTCTGAGAACACCTGAGGGACAGACACTCAGAAATACCAACGCGGGGTCTAAAAGCCCACACACTACATTGCAACAGGTTTCCTCTAGAGCTGGGAGAACGACGTTTTCCTTGACTCTAAAATGGGGCACTTTAAACCTGGAGCAGCGTCAACAAAGCTGTCTAAGGCTCCAGGAAGTATGCAGTTGTGGGCAGGCCGGAGGGGGCAGAACTGCCAGCTGCCAGCCTCTTGGTGTCTTGGGATCTTGGCACATAACCTTGAAAGCTCCTTCACTTTCTCAGCCCCAAGTTTCTCAAGTCTCAAGGAGGCGAGTTACAGTGACCTCCAAGGATTGAACAGACACATCTCAGAGGAAGACAGACAGATGGCCAGTGGGCCATGAAAAAGTGCTCAGTGTCACTTTAACCTTAGGGAAATCCAGATCACAGTGACGATGAGAGAGCCATTTCTGCACTATCTGCCACACCACCCTGAGCTGGATCTCCTGGACCCAATACGCCTCTCCCAGGCCCTCTGGGACCCTATGCAGCCTCCCAGAAAGCTGACGCATGTCTTTTTTGTCATCCAAGTATATCCAGGGTGCCAACCTGCATTCCAGTCCATCATTTCTGCCACGCCAGGTTAGGTCACCTGGACCTACAAGGTTCCTCCAAGAGCCCTCTGGATCCGATCAGAAAGTATAAAGTACACTGAGGAATAGGAAGACAGACATTTCAAGTTTTGGATCTCAAAGTTGCCTTCAATGATCTGATACCAATGGCAAAGACAACAAAATAAAAAATAAATAATTGGAACTACATAAAGTTAAAGAGCTTCTGCATGGCAAAAATAAATAAATAAATAAATAAATAAATAAAACCCAAGGGCTAAAACTAAAAGATGGGTAACTGAATGGGAAAAAAATATTTGCAGTTAACACATCAGATAAAGGTTTGTTATCCAGGATATATTAAATACTCACAAAGATCAATAAAAAGAAATTCAAGAACCCTATCAACAAATGGGGAGGGGAAACGAATAGACACTTCCCAGAGGAAGATGGGGATGGCCAGTAAGCATAAGAAAAAATGCTCAGCGTCACTTATCATCAGAGAAATCCAAATCAAAACAACAACAGGATACCATCTCACACCAGTGACAACATATATCAGAAAGAGTAGGAAAAATCTGAGTGGGTGGGGATGTGGTGAAAAAGAAACTCTCATCCACTGCTGGTGGGATTGTTGTCTGGTTCATCCCCTGTAGAAAGCAGTATGGAGAGTTTTCAGTAAACAGAGAATTGAGCAATTCCACTTTGGGACATTTCCCCATTTTCCCCAACAAAAAACAAAACAAAACCTTCATTCAAAAGGGCATATACACACCATTATTCATTGCTGCACTCAGTAGATAAGACATGGAATCAACCTAAGTGTTCAATGGCAGATGAACAGATTATGAAGATGTGATGTATATCCACAATGGAATACTACGCTGCTGCAAGGAAGGATGAAACCATGCACTGTGCTGCAACCTTGTTGGAACTGGAAAATATACTGAATGAAGTCAGAAGAAGAACAAACACAGGATGATCTCACTTGCCTGTGGTGTGCAGAATAAATGGATGTAAAATGCAATATAGGAAAGGGGAAGGGGTACCTAAGGCAGAGAAGGAAAGAAATCAAGGGGGAGAGGAAATACCTAAGAGAGGGAAGTAATGGAAGAACAGGGGCCAAGGCATGGGGGAGACCCAGGTGATGTACAGGTGATGAGGAGAGCTGTAGAGCAGTACATCCAAAGCACAGACTCAACGACACTGAAAACATGAGATCCGAAGTATAACCACCAAATATGCTCGTCAAGGCAATGAGACTAGTGTTGAAATAGTCAACCTAACACTCAGCTATCAGTAACTGAAAGGTGCCCATCAAGAGGGCAGACTGGAAGAGAAGAGAGGATGGGAAGAAACCTGGGGACTTTGGTGGGAGGAAGTTGACACTGGTGGTGGGATCAGTGCTGCAATACTGTTATGTCTAAAACTCAATTGCGTATGGTCATTAATGAAATTTTTAAAAATCTTTAAACAAAAGAATATAGTCTGCCCCCAGCAATAGCTAAGCAATTAGCTCTTTGATTCTCTAGGTAACAATAATATCTGCCAAGTCTAACACACAGAGGTTTAGAATACAACACTGACAATGTTCAATTGTAAATTTTGCTTATTTTATTATTATGCTAAGCCTCACATTCACGATCACGATCACGATCATCCTGTTGTTCATCGATTGCCTCGAGCAGGCACCAGTAACGTCTCCTTCGCCTTAGCCCTGAGATTTTAAAGTGCCATATTCAAGGCTCTTTCAGGGCTAGGAGAATGAGACCCATCATTGTGACTGGTATTTGGCATATTGGGTATGCCACGGGGAGTTTGCCAGACTAAATAAGCCTCACATTATTTTCAGTAAAAATAAATTATTTAATCTCTCAAAATAAATAAAACAATAATTTTTTTTTAATTTTAAAAGGTGATCTTCGCGTAAATGTCCAATTGAGCATCAGACAGAGATTTAGGTACTCAATTTAGGTAACCAAGAAAGAACTAGAAACAGGCTCAAATGGCCAAGACAAGACCTACAACGGCCCAAGTAATTCCCAAGGGGATGCCTGAGCTATGTTACCTAGAGGCAGGTCCAGGCCAAGCCAAAATGTTGGAACTGTATGCTGCTAGAAAGTTAACAGCCAATGCAGAGCCTGCAGAGAAAGTCTGTGCTTCCTGCTCTGGGGAGTAACAATGGTAAAAGCTCTTCATCACATCTCCCTAATTGAGACAGGACCCTTGACATCATGCCACCCTGCCCATGGAAGCTCAAAGGAGGCAAGCTGGGCTGCCCGTACTAGCCCACGTCCCATTTCAGGAAGGAAGTCACAGGTAGGACAGCCATCAGAGCAAGCCCCTCATCCCCTGCTGCAACGGGGAAGGGCTTAGTGCTGGGCTTAGAGGCCACCGTTGCTCTACCATCAGACACACTGGGAGAAAGAAGGCACGAAACTTCCTAGCAGAACTCTGGAACCTTTGCACAGCACCGCCACGGGCACAGTGTGCACTGTGTGTGGAGGGGATGCACACCTGCCTCCTCTCACAGGTGAGGCTGGAGAGGCGTCTGCTAGATCTCCAGGAGTCACTTTCTTAAAAATTTAGTTCTACTAAAGAACTGTGATTTACAAAGTTATTGGTAGATGAATCTTAGGCATATATCCCACCTTAGGCATACTAATCCCATCATCAGCGTCAGCTTCCCTCCACCAGGGTTCTCTTATTCCCTCCCACCCCAACCGTCACCCCATCCCGGCTTGTCAATTTGACAGTCACTTTACAAAGTTCCAGTCGTTTAAGAGCTCATGTTTTGAGTTCTGTTGAGTTTGTGTTTGGGGTATATGGTATATCCCTTACTCATATCACTGGGATAACTGAAGCCCTGAAGCCTGTTCACCCATTACTTCCCATTCTCTTCTTGACCCCGTTGATTTTTTTTTCTTCTCTGCCCTTCTCCTCTTTAAACATTGGAGTCAACGGTGGTCGCAGTATTCTATATACCACTGATAAGTGAGGTAGACCGTCCTGTGTTGTCTTTCTTCTTCTGGCTTAGTACACTCAACATGGTATCTTCACATTCCAACCACATCACAGTCAACTGCATGATTTCATTGGTCCTTGCAGGTGCATAGTATTAAACTGTGTATATATACTACATCTTCAAAATCCATTCATCTGTCATTGGACACCTAGTTTGATTTCATATCTTAGCTATTGTACCAAGTGCAGCAATGAATCCCACAATGAGTCACTTTTGATTTGTGATAAGAAGGTCCTCTGGGCCAGAGGTCCTCTAGGCAATGCTCTGCCCTTGGGAGTCTGGCTTGATCCCTGGAGCTACACGGTCTCCCAAGCACCACCAAAAGTGAGCCCAAAGCACAGAACTGGGCAGAGCCCTCCAGCACTATCGGGTGTTCCCCACACCTGCAAGAAAAAAAAAATAAGTAGAAGAAGGTACTCAGGACCCTCTTATCTTGGAAGTGCACTGAGAAGGCAGACACATAGCAATCAGAAAGTCATCAGAATCAAAGCTGAACAACTCACCTGCAGCCTGCAATGGTGAGTGGCTGCTGGGTCACTAGGAAATTTCATTCACAAAGCAGATAGAAACTTATATTTGCAAATCAAGGTAAAGAAAA
Source organism: Sorex fumeus (assembly GCF_029834395.1). Classification (NCBI taxonomy): domain Eukaryota; kingdom Metazoa; phylum Chordata; class Mammalia; order Eulipotyphla; family Soricidae; genus Sorex; species Sorex fumeus. The sequence continues at coordinate 183,766 of NW_026606123.1, forward strand.
CAGGCTCTCAGAGAACAAAAGGGAATGCCCTGCCACAGAGTCGTGGGATGGGGGGGATGGGGGGGAGGGAGAGATACTGGGATCAGTGGTGGTGGAGAATGGGCACTGGTGGAGGGATGGGTATTCGATCATTGTATAACTGAAATCCAAGCACAAAAATTTACAAGTCTACAACTGTACTTCATGGTGTTTCACTAATAAAAATTTTTTTTAAAAAAAAAGAGAGAGAAAAAAATAAATGGTGGTTCACAGAAACAAGAAAAAAAAGAAAAAGAAAACACGCTCTCATTATGTTTACCTTTAAAGTGAAACAAAGCATTTATCTGAGTTTTTGGTACCTAGAGCCACTGCATTGTGTGTTCCAAATAGAGACCATGCCACGACCACTTTCCCACATGTTTATCACTAGAATACATGGACTTTAAAGCAAGGCAAACCTGGAGTCCAGGAAATGAATCCCTGCTGGTAGCTAATCAAAAGGAAGTTCTTACAACCTAGTGCAAGTCACTCCTGATAAGGAAAGCAGGTAAAGGACTGGCACAAAGAAGCCATGGCTCCCCCAAAGAGCTCTGTGAGTCGAAGCTACTGCTCTGACAGAGGGAGCAAACCCTCAAGGGAGCTGAAAGTATCCCAAAGAGGTCGCAGCCAAAGGAAAGAAACTGAGTACGACAGGACAGGAGAGTGGCTCCAACGAAATGCCAAGGAGTTCTGTTCTTCACAGCCATGGACACAGAGGTGAGTCACCACCTCACAAGACCTGCAATGGTGCCAGAGTGGGGAGCACAGCAGAGAGGACACTAGAACCCTGACATCCCCTATGGTCCCCTGAACCTGTCAAAAGTGATCCCTAAGCCAAGAGTCAGCCCTGAGCATGGCCAGGTGTGCCCACATTTTTATATCAAGCTGTCAGTGCAAGGGAGGATCAGACCTGCGTCATGAGCAGGCCAGTACCTTGTGTCTGCCAATGCTTAGTTCCCTTCACTTGCCTTGTGTTGTTCCTGTCTGGAAATGCAGAGAAAGGAGAAATCTCGGGACATCTGACTAATTCCCTGTAATCTGGCATGGATAGCTGGTGACCTTGGTCTCTGTCCTGGTGACCAATTATATGTCTCTCACTTCTCTTACTAAAAAGTTCCATGATACACAGCCTTTCACTTGTCTAGGACATGTAAATCATCGGGTCTGACTCATGACCCCGTCTGGACAGGGGCCCTCTCTCCTGACACCCCATCTCTCCCACTGAGCAACCCCATCCAACACATATAATAGCCCTCTTAGCCCAGAACCACCGGTTTGATGGTTGACTGCCTCTACCCCGAAGAATCCTGGAAAGTAGAAACACAATCTTTTACCTCCTCTTGAACATAAATAGATATGTATTTATATTTATATCTATGTGGTCATATTTGATGAATGACGAAGGAATAAGTGAACAAACACATGTAAAACCAACATGCACCAATTTTGAATTAGTTAGAAATTACAATGGCGGCAACCAAAGAAATCTGTGACATTCTTCCAGACCACTGGGCACACACATGACTCCTGGGGCAGCATTAAGTTTGACACACTAATAGAAAAAGTGCCAGAAATCCAAGCTCCTGTCCTTGAAAACTATGAAGCATTACCAAGCTCATAAAGGGAAATGAGCCATCAGGCCATGAAAAGACATGGAAGAACCTACATCTTACAGATAAAAAGCACGTCCCTAAGTGGGAAAGATCACTGGATGCCAGAGCTTGCTTTGTCGTTATTGTCGTTATTGTTGGTGGTGTGTGTGTGTGTGTGTGTGTGTGTGTGTGTGTGTTGAGGGGGTAAGGAATGATGAGTTGGTGGAACACAGATGTTTAAGGCAGGGAAAAATTATTTTTTTTGCTTTTTGGGTCACACCCGGCCATGCACAGGGGTTACTCTTGGCTCTGCACTCAGGAGTTACTCAGGAGTTAGTGCTCAGGGGACCATATGGAATGCTGGAAATCAAACCCCCGGGATTGGTTGCATGTAAGGCAAACACCCTACCCACTGTGCTATCTCTCCAGTCCCAAGGCAGTGAAAATTTTGATGTGATACTGTAATGGCAGATACATGCCATTATATATTGCCATATATATCCCCAGAGTAACACTGGGAATGAATGCTGATGTACACTATGAGCCTCACTTCAATCTTATCAAATTGAGATATAATATTACATAGCTGATGTGATGTATCAAGAATGCATCGATATTCCCTTATAACTGTAGCAAAAGTACAGTACCAAACCAAGATGTTCCTAAACCCCAAAAGAAAAGACAGTGGATACAGGGAATCCTCTGTGCCGTCTGTTTAAATTCTTTGTAAACGCAGTAATGTCCTAAAACATAAAATATGTTCATGGTTTCTTAAACAAGCATTGTCTAGAAGCATGCACACTCCACGAGAGGACTAAGGAGAGGCCCCCATGACAAAGAAACACCAGCCATAGAGGGCTCTAGTCAGAAGCTAAAGACGCTCACACCTCCTGCAGCCCAGAATACAGAGAGACCACCCTACCCCACCTGGCCCAGGGGTAGGTACCTCCAGGAAAGCAGAGGACATGCCACAGACTGGACTCCCGGCAGCAAGCCCCCTTCAGAGACAGCAATACAAAGCTTACAACTTGCACTCAGGATCTTGCCGAACAGTTGGCACTCTATCCCGTCGGCACTGGGTCTATTCTCCAAAGTGATACACTTAGTAAACACAACAGATATGTCCACAGAATGGTCCTTCTCCTGAAAAAGTGAGCCGGGGTACGGTCATCTGAGCAAGACACCTCAGTCTGCAAATTCATCTCTGCTCTAGCCTGCCCTCAGAGAGTCTACTGGATTCCCACAGTCAGAGTGTTACTGAATGCAGTAAATATCTGACAAAAGATGACCTCTAATAAACCCTAGTAGAATCTGCAATGGAAAACGCACAAACACCAACTTAGAAAATCAAGAGAAAAGTCTCCCATGGGTAAGAAAAAATTCATATTTCCATTAACCCTGACTATAAAAAAAAAAAAAAACACCGTCATCAAGTGGCAAGTGACTTTTCCAAGAGGCTTCAAGAGACGCCTGTCAGATCAAAGGACAGGACAGCTTCCTCGGACATTGGGGCCCACGCAGCAGTTCCACTTCCACCTGGCTTCACACCCCATCCATCACACACCCCTGCTCTCGGCCAGCGCATCTGTGGCGCATCCCCGCTCTGCAGGTGGCTATCCAGGGATTCAGTCAGTCAGTAACAATAGGGCATGCTCACCTGCTTTGTCCCATCTCCAGGGCCACGTGGACACTCATGGCCATCTGCTTCTCCCACTACTTTCATTTGACAGGAGGAAATGCGAGGCTCCTGGTCATTCCCTGGGGCGCCCGGCTTTCCTAACCAGGAAGAAGCTGACACAGCCTTCGTTTCCCAGTTCTCTAGGCCCCAGTCCTGCCCTCCGATGAAACTGAAAATCACAGGCACACGAACTACAGTGTGGGCTGTGGGCGGGTCCCGTGCTTCTCCTGCCCAACACAGCCCTGACTCAGAACCTTCAAGAACACGACCAGGTATGAGAGAGAAGCAGTGTCCTGTGGTCTGGGCAGCCACCACTCTCAACAAAAATCTTCTTTGCTCCAGGAAGTGGCCCAAGAATGTTCAGAAATGATGCCCAGCCCATAGCCATCCAAGTCACAGCAGAGTCAAGCACTGTTTCCCTAAATCTGGCCCCGGAAAACTAGTGGGAAGCCCATGGCTACATGAAGCTCTGTGTTTCGGAATCCCAGAAATGTGGAGATTCCTACAGAGAAAGGCACACTTTCTCCAAAAGAAGCTCTCTCTCTCACTTGGGAGCACTGGGAAGGTAGAAGCACAAAGAACAGGGAAAGGAGTTAGTGCCCACTCGTGGCCAACAAAAGCTCCAAGAGGCCCAAAGAAGCACAATCCAGAAATACTTTCTGGCTTTGTCATGGCTCACAGCCAAATCACTGTTACCAGGACAACCACAAACAAACAGTGCTGCACCCAGTCATACCTGGCTACGTGGCACTGCAGCGGGCTGGTTCTAACAACTTGTTTGAGCCAACAGGTGGACAGATGAATAGACAGAGGGAGAACGGAAGTGGGGCAGAGGTCAACTCCACCTGAGGTGATCACACCCCAGAAGAGTGAGTGTGACTACGAATGTTGTCCTGGGGTAAGCGGATGAGAACATGAGTATGTGACACTGACACTGGGGAGTGTGAGGGTGCGAGAGTGATTGTGTTGGGGTGGGCATGAGTACATATGAATGTGTAAAAACAGGCAAATGTGACATGTGACAACTGTGTGAGTGGTGAGAGCATATGTGCATGAGTGAGTGCACAAGTGTGCGTATGTGAGTGTAGCGTGCATGTGGATAAGAGCAGGTATGCATGAGTGGGTTGTACAAATATAAGTGTGTGGCATGAGTCTAAGAGTGTGTCCGTGTTTTACGTTATGTGACTGCCGAGCATGTCTGTGTCTGGCTGTGTAACTGAACTGTGAATATCCAAGAGTCTGTGCAGGTAGGCACAGGACTGTGAATTCATGTGTAAGTGGTTGTGAGAAAAAATATGAGTAAATACACAAGCATGTGTACAAACATGAGTTGTGTGTCTGTGTGTGTGCGCGCGAGAGAGAGAATGAGTGAGGGGAGGTGGATCTGAACAGGTGGCTGCAACTTAATGCACAAGTGTGTCTGAGTTAGTGGGAGCAGGAGTGAGTACGTGTACGTACATGCAAGTACAACACACACACACACACACACACAATAAGCCCACCCTAAAGCTTTATGCCCTAATGTAAACTAGGGTGTTTCACTTCCATCTGGAAAGGTATTTGCACCAAGTGTCAAGACCCTAGACAGCAACACCCCAGTACTGAATAGGGCTTTTTCTCCAGGAAGAAATCACTTCTAAAGCTGAGGGTCCTCTTTTACTGGAGATGGAAGCTTGATTAAAAGTGACTACAAATGAAAGCACAACTCTAACTTAGTTCTCCAGTAGTACTACATAGCCTGTTTCACACTGTTCCCCCAACAATAAACTCGTTTCTTGCAAAGATTTACTTTGAACAAAGCACATTTCCCACAGTTCCCACAATCATCTCGTAAAAATAGTGTAAAACGGTCTGAACATGACTGCCATCTTACAGTGAAAATTAAGTTCTGGTTTGGACATTTCTTAGTAGCCACAAATCCTCACCATGAATGAACTCCAAGGAATCCCACAGAAATCACCCCTGGCAGACATGGCATGTTCAGACACAATGACAACTGGGAGCTCCATCCCTGTACCTGCCCTTTCTTTTTTTCTTATTATTTCCCAGGTGTACACAAGTGAATCCTCCCATTTTGGCATCAAGACTCTTGTTCACTGAATCACCGTGAGAGCAGTTACAAAGCTTTTGGGGTTAAGTCTCGGTCATACAATAAAAAAAAAATAAGATGGAGCTCATGCCCAATTCAACCAGCCTAATCAGTGGCTGAATAATTAGTAATACTCCTACATTTAAAAAAAAAAGACTCTTGTTCACAGCAGAATCTTGGAAGGGTGGTTTACCTCATCAGTGCCAATCACCAGTGATTAAAACACATTAAAAGAGTATACACAAGCCAGAAATAAGCCCACCCACCATCACACAGATGCAAAATAAGCACAAACATGGGAGAGAAGAAAGGTGAGTCACACAACTACACAGTGAGGTCAAAAGAGAATTTGCTGAGTTAAGTCCAATAAACAGATCGCTTTATACGCACTAAGGAAACTGATAACAGAGTCAAGATTCTAGCACTCATTTTCCCAAATAATAACCACAATCACAACTATGATGCTCTCCCTCTCATGCTTAGATCAGGGTACTGAAGAAGCAGATAAACTGTAAAGCACCCAGGCTTTGGGCTGTATAAGGAGGGAGGGTGTGGGTAACTGGGCCATTGTCTGCTAGGAGCAGCAATTCACTGCAGGGAATTTCTCCAGGGCACTCTTCTGATGCACACCGAACTTACAGCACTGTCAACATTAATGACAGGGTTTCAAGTATACCACATTCTGATACCAGTCCTCTGAAGAGTGTGGGCTTCCCCGCCCCATTATCTCGGAGTGCTTAAGGCGCACTTCCGTCATTTCAGAGCTTTCACTTCTTTTACATTACTGAACAATAAAATGGGAAGATATCTGGGATTTTTTTTGGGGGGGATCATTTTTGTTTGGCTGGTTGGTTGTGACATACCCAGTGATGCTCAGGGAGGGCGTACTCCTGGCTCTGCACTTAGAATACATTCCTGGTGGTGCTCACACAATACCGGATGCTGGGATTGAACCCAAGTTGGCTGCATGCCAGGCAAGTGCCCTACCCTCAGTACTATCACCCCAGCCCGGAAGATGTCTGCATCTGCCCTTTATTGAGAAAGATAACCTGTCCAACTATCTATATTGCCATTATTATAATTTATTATAATTATGAGAAAAATATCCCTGAGTGCAGAGTGAAAAGTCTACCCTGAACACTTCCAGGTTCAGCCCAAAAACAAAATACCACAGACCTTGCCAAACTCTACAAGAATATACTTTCTCAGTGTTACAGATATAGCACAGCGGGTAGGGCGTTCGCCTTACAAGCGGCCAACATGGCCGACCTGAGTTCGATTCCTCCGCCCCTCTCGGAGAGCCCGGCAAGCTACCAAGAGTATTCGATATGCCAGACACAGTAACAACAAAGTCTCCAATGGAGACGTTACTGGGCCTGCTCGAGCAAATCGACGATCAATGGGAGGGCCTTTACCTTTACCTTACCTTTACAGATATCAAGTCCCAGATAAAGAACATTAGCTGCAGGCATGCAGATTTTGTAACTGAATCTCCAGGATCTCACAAAAAGATCCCCCGTCTCCCTATTCTTCCGGGTGCCTGGCATCAAGCCCATGAACTGCCTCTGGTGCTAAATAAACTCAATAAACTAACCATGATACAGAGACTCAAAAATAAATCTCAAAAGAGATCAGCAAGCTGCAGAGATCCCTCCAGACCCTAAAGTCACTGACCCAGCAATACCACTATACAAAATGCAGACATTGAAGACTTCACTTGATCACTTGATCACTTGACATTCCGTTACTCACTGATTTGCTCAAGCGGGCACCAATAACATCTCCATTCATCCCTGTTGCGTGCTAGTGTACTCCAATGGCATCTGCTCGTTCTAGGAACACGAAGATCCTCAAACCAATCGTTTAGGGTCTTGACAAAGAAGTCTGATCATCTTGTAGGTGGGCGGCCACGTGATCTTTTGACATCCCGTGGAATCCAGTCGGTAATGGCTCTAGTCCAGTAGTCGTCTCCAAATCTCATTACGTATCCAGCCCATCTGATTTTCAACGACTTGGCAAATAAGACAGCATCCCTGAGTCTTGACCATGGACGGAGGTTGGAACTCCAGATTCTTTCTCTCATTTGAATGAAGCGTGATACTCCAAGCATAGTTCTTTCGATTCCACTTTGGGAGACCCAAATAGCATTCTCATCCTGTTTTCGTAGGGCCCAGGTCTTTGAGGCCCAGGTCATCAACATTCTATGTTAATGCAGGAAGAACAGTGGAATCAAAGAAATGTGCCCGGAGCAGGAAGTTCTTCGTCCTCTTAGCTATTTCTTCGACACTCTTGAAGGCGATCCAAACAGCTCTCTTCCTCCTGGGCAACTCAGATGCCAGGTCATTCGTCATGTTGACTTCTTGACCTAGGTACACATTACACATAACTGTTGCATTCGGAGATGGTCATTCCATTGAGAGTGAATGGAGCATCAGGAGCGAGACTGTTTCTCATAAACACTGTCTTCATGAGATTCAGCTGTAGTCCGACCTTTCCACACTCACGGTCGAAGTTGACCAGTATTTGTGCTGCTTGGCTAATGTTTGGTGTTATTAGAATGATATCATCAACAAAGCAGAGGTGGTGTAGTTGCCAACCGTCTATCTTCACTACCATTCTTCCCATTCCAGTTGTCACAGGATGTTCTAGAGGGTGGCACTGAAGAGTTTCAGTGAAATGGTATCACCCTGTCGAACCCCTCTCTTGACATGGATGATCACTTCTTTGTAGAATGGTGAGATCCTGGTAGTGAATCCATAATACAGCTCACAAAGGATCTTGATATATTGAATTTGAATGCTCTGTTCGGCTAGAGCTTCGATGACCACTACCGTCTCAACAGAAACAAAGGCCTTCTTTAAATCAATGAACATTAGGCAGAGCAGCATCTTGAACTCCCGAAAAACCTCAATGAGCTTGGTTATCGTGGTGGATATGGTCAATCGTGCTGAATCCTTTTCGGAACCCATCTTGCTTGCATGGTTGTCCTTCATCTAGTGTTCTGCCAATCCTATTCAGGATGACTCGAGTGAACAGCTTGTAGATGACAGACAAAGGCAGCTCAATAGTTGCCAAAGTCGTGGATGTCTCCCTTCTTGTACAGTAGAACAGTCCAGCTGGTTTTCCATTGGGACGGAACCTTACATTCAGACAGGTAACATGTGAAGAGCCAAGCCAGTGTATTGATGAGTACTGATGGCAGGTTCTTCAGGTGTTCGGGTCTGACCTTGTCTCGGTCGGGTGCTGTTCAATTCTTTACCGATGAAATGGCATGTCGGATTTTGGAAGGGAGAACATTGAGAATGACATATCCATCATGCGGAATTTGGTATGTGGGCAGGTGGACGTGGCTATCAAAGAGATCTGAGTAGAAGTCGTGGATAATCTTCTTCGTTGCCCTTCTGGAAGATGTGATAGATCCATCAGGACATTGGAGGGCAGTCATCTTGGTCTTGTAGTTGGCGAAGGACAGGCAGGGGTTGCGAATGCTTTTCCCAGCTTCTGCCACATCTGCCAGCACTGCTGCTCTTCTCTCTTTGAGGTCTTCCTTTATCGCATCTCAGCACTGCTTTGTGAGCTCAGACGTTCGCTTGCGGTTGCCTAAGACTTGCGCCAAGCCACGTTGGCAAATAAACTCAAGAATTTTCGAAGACAGGGTTTTTTTTGTGGCTATCTCTCTCTTGGTGTTCCTCGCATAATCATGGAGGTGGTGAACCAGTCGGTCATATTTCTCGTCAATGTTGTCAACAAAATTTAATTAATTGAAGACTTATTTAAATAATTTTCTTCCTGCCAGAGTTTTACTTTAATATTTCTTCTGAGTGCTCTATATCAGGCTTGACCCTGGAATCCCAAATTAGGTTCACATTCTCCAGGAAATTCCATTCTCCCACTGAACTCTGAAAACAATTAAGTCTCTCTGATTACCCGGAGAAAATACAGTACTCTGCAAAGCCTGGCAAGCTACCCATGACGTATTCGATATGCCAAATACAGTAACAACAAGTCTCACAATTTGTTGTGAGACGTTACTAGTCCCACTCAAGCAACTTGATGAACAACTGGATGACAGTGCTACAGTGCTACAAAAAAATCACACTTTCTGGCTCCAGCCTGCCGTGATTAATGTAAGGAAGGGGAGAGAGAAAGAGGGAGAGAGACAGAGACAGAAACACAGAGAGAGACGTAATAGCCAACAGCAAGAGGAACAATCTCCAAATCATAAAAATTCCAAGAGAGTAAAGAGAAAACAGAATAATGTCTGTCTGAGAGAGTAATAGCTAAGAACTGCTACAGTCTGAGGAATATTCTTACAATGATCTAGGAGAACCAGAATGCCAACAAAATCAACTCTAACAGAATACCACCAAGACACACTGTAATCAAAATGACAAGAACCAAAGAGAAATACAGATTACTCAAAGTGACAATAGAGGTAAAGCCTTTAACATAAAATTCACATTAGGTCTATCAAATGAAAGTTTATAAGCAAGAAGGAAATGGAATAACAGATTCAAAGTAGAGAAACTTTTCAACCAAAAGTTCCTCTACTCTGCAAAGCTGTCACTCAGATTAAAGGGCCATATAAAACGTTACCTGGTAATTAACAGATGATGGCATTTGTTAGATCCAAGCCAGCTCTGCAAAGAGAATACTGAGTGGCTTCCTATTCAAGAAACAAAACATCCAATGCAAACAGCAAAATGCTAAATCCTCTTAGAAAAATGACAGCAAACTCCTTCATATCAATAATCTAAGTGTCAGTGAGCTAAATTCCTCTATCAAGAGGCACAGAGTAACTGGATAGATCAGAAAACAAAATCCACCTTTCTGCTGTTTCCAACAGATAACCTTAAACAAGCCACAAAATAACACAGGCTCAGAATGAAAGGATGGAAAATACACAAGCCAGTAGTAAATTGAAAAAAGACAGGGCCACCCATAATTTGTATCAGACCGATAATATTCAACCTAAAGAGAGTAATAAGAGATAGGGGTGGGCATTGGTTAAGGGGCCAACAGATCAACAGGATTCAACTTTGATTAACATATATGTACAAAATGCAGGGAAGAAAGTGTATCAAAGCATACAGGGCAACTCAATAGAGGAGGACATTAACGTCACATGGGGTCACTGGGTAAATTAACCAGACACAACATTGGTAAAGAAACAAGAGCTCTACATGAGGAACTAGATGAACTGGAATTGATAGACAGGTATAGGGCCTCCACACTCACCAGCTGAATCCTCATTCCTCTCCATGCACATGGAATATTCTCAAGAACGACCACATGGAAGGGTACTAAAATCAGGAAACTAAATATCATAGCAGTTATCAAAGCAGTTATCAAATATCATAGCAGTTATCAAAGTCAGGAAACTAAATATCATAGCAGTTATCTTTTCATAACAGGATGAAGATAGGCATTAACCATATAAAGCAAAACTAGGGAAAGTTCAAACACTTGCAAACTGTAACAACATACTGTTAAACATTTGGCCAAAAAGTGAGGAAGAAATAAAAAAGATTCCTCTGAAGAAGGAAGATACAAAGTATCAGAACCTATGAGACACAGCAAGCACTGTGAAGGGAAAAGTGTACAGCCTTCACCAGGAAATAGGAAGATGTTCAAATGCTCAAAACCTCACTCTTTTAGAAACTAGAAGAATAAGAAAGACTGAATACAAACCAAGTAGAAGGAAGAAATAGTACAAGGTTAACATTAATCAATGACAAAGAAGAAAATGCAAAAGTCAAACCAGGATCTGATATTTTTTGAAGACTGACAGGCCCTTAGCTAGACTCATAAGAAAAATGATAAAATTCAAATAAATCAGATTGAAGATGAAAAAGCAGGAATTACAGGAAATACATCAAAAATATAAAGCATCATAGGTTATTATGAATAACTCTATTCAGAATAACTCAGGAACCTCGAAGAAATGGATGAATTTTTACAATCATATGATCTCCAAAGATTGAAATCAGGATGGGTTAGAAAACCTAAAGAAACCAATCACAAGTAAGGAAACTGGAAAAGTAATTTAAAATCTCCCCAAGAACAAAGGCCTAGATCCACACAGTTCATTAGCGAGTTCTACTAATCCTTCTTCTCCCAAGAAAGATTTTACTGTCTATATTCGAGCTTTCCCAAACGTTTTATAATGAAAACCCTTCCTAATAGCAGAAAGGATTAACAACTTAAAATGAAAATTACAGAAAGGTATCTCTGATAAACATCAATACAACCATTCTTAGTAAGATCTTAGCAAAACAAATCCAAGAATATAAAAAATGATGACATAGCAAGGTAGAGAGAATCATTCCTGACATGCAAAGATGGTTCAATATATGAAAATCAGTAAATGTAATACACCACATCAACAAAAGGAAAGACAAAACTCACAGGGATGATTCAGACAGACAGAGACACTATGCTCATGAGCCAGAAACACTACACGTGTTATAGGCCTTTGCTTGCATATGGTCTACCTTCAATCAATTTCCAGCACTGCATAATGTCCTCTGAACACAGACCAGAACGATCCCTGAGAACAAAACCAGGAGGAAGCCCTAGACACAGCTAGAATACCACAAACCAGGGAGAAATATTATATAATCATGCCAACTGATACAGAACACTTTTGCTTTGTTCCACGGCTGTACATTTCTTCACCACTCCAAAACTCATCATAAACAAAGACATTCTACCATAGGCTCCTAAACACACAAGCACCAACTCCATGCTGCAAAGGTCACTATGGTAAAGCAATGGAGAAACTCATGAGGCTCAGTTAGAGAAGAAGCTTGCCCAGTTGACCCAACCAGTAATAACAAATAGCCATCAATAAAGACATTATTAATGATAAAAATTCTCAGAAAATAGTAATAAAAGGATCATGCCTCAAAGTAGCAATGACCATTTACAACAAACTCTCAATGGCAGAGAGAGAGAGAGAGAGAGAGAGAGAGAGAGAGAGAGAGATCTTTCCTCTTAGATCACATACCAAGCAAGAATGTCCACTTCAAACTTAAGATAGTTTTGGAAATTATTGCCATAATAATTGGGCAAGAAAAAAAAATTGTAGATGCCATAACAATTGGGCAAGAAAAAAATTTGTAGATGCCATAATTTTACATACAGTAGGCCTCAGAACTCCACTGAAAATCTCATAGAAAATAAACTAGTACAGCAAAGCAGCAAGCTACAAAATCATCGTCACTGGACCCCTAGGTTGATCTTAGCTACTGTACTAGGTACTTCAGTGAATAATGACAGGCATATGTCCCTTGGAATGACTGTTTTTTTCTTGGGGGAAATGCCCAAAAGTGGAATTGCTGCCAGGGGTATGGTGCTGCCAGCAGGCCAATCTGTACCTGTGAGGCGAGTGCATCAGCAGCCTGATGGTGCCTTCAGACTTCTAGATACCCTAAAATTGACACTGTGCCTTTGGCCAGACCCCAACAATTTGGTGCCAAGTGTACCAAGAAAGTAAGTGGCCAAAAGTTAGGTATATGGGAGACACACCCACAAACCACCTCCGGCTCAGCTATATAATTGGAAAGCCTTTCTGGTTCCTGATCAAACTGCTTAATGGCAATGATCCTAGAGACTCAGAACCCAGCGGCTTTTGGCAGAAATGTGTCTGGTCCCCACAGTAGGTTAATGGTGCCAGGCCATCCCAGGTGGGAATAGATTTCGTGCCCTGGGCTATTGCCCCTGGCGGCTCGGTGTCAACCATCCTCCAGAGGCCATCAAACAGTCAAGTTTGGGCCCGCAGTGATGAGACACACTGAGACTCACGGGATGGGGGTGGAGCCAGCCCTTTCCTCCCCGCCCTAATGAGACCCTGAGATGCTGCCCACAAACGGCCTCTCTGGCTCCTGATCAAGCTGCTTAACAGTCATGATCCAAGAGACTCAGAAACAAATCTCGGAACCCAGCAGCTTTTGGAAGAAATGTGTCTGGTCCTCGCAGTAGGTTACCGGCTCCGGGCCACCCCATGTGGGAATAGGTTTCGTGCCTCATCCTGTTCCCCCTGGCAGCTCAGTGGCCGCCATTCTCCAGAGGCCATTGGACAGTCAGGTTTGGGCCCACAGTGACGAGACATGCAGGGCCTCATGGGATAGGGGTGGAACCAGCCCTTTCCTCCCTGCCCCAATGAGACCCCGAGTTACCACCCACAAACGGCCCCTCTGGCTCCTGATCAAGCTGCTTAATGGCCATGATCTCAGAGACTCAGGAACAAATCTCGGAACCCAGCAGGTTTTAGCAGAAATCCCTCCAGATTTAATTGTTAAAATTTCGGAATTCCAAAATGATGTGGCCACTACTGCAGCTGTGTGACATCATATGTTATTCATGATCAGCAATTGAAAACAAATTGTCTACTGTTGCCTTTTCGGCAGATCTGAGTTTGGGGTAAAATCTCAAATAACAATAGTGGGTCTGGTGTTGAAATATTGAATGTAATCAAAGTAGAGAGAGCGTAATGTGGAAATCATCTGCCCCACAGGTAGGGGGAGGGTGCGGGATGGGGGGTATACTGGGGTTTATGGTGGTGGAAAATGGGCACTGGTGAAGGGACAGGTGTTTCATCATTGTATGACTGAGACTTAAACCCGAAAGCTTTGTAACTGCTCTCATGGTGATTCAATAAATAAATTTATAAAAGTAAGGTGGAGTTCATGTCCAATTCAATCAGCCTAACCAATGGCTGAATAAAAAGCAATACTCCTAAGTTTTAAAAAAAAGTGTAATTGATGGGTCATATGGCAACTCAATTCTACTCCATCCTGTTTTCCACAGAAGCTAAGTCAGACAGCATTTCCACCAGCAGTGGATGAGAGCTCCTTTTTCACCACATCCCCACCAACACAGACTGTCCCCACTAATTCTGACACATGCTATTCTCAGTGTGTGAGATGGGATCTTATTGTCATCTCAATCTAGATTTCCCAAAGGATACAGTGACAGTGAGTACTTTCTCACGACCCAAGTGGCCACCTGCCTGTCTTCCTCTGAGACATGTCTGTTCACTTCTTAGAGGTCACATTAACTCGCCTCCTTGATACACGAGAAGCACAGCTTTGCTCCACAGTTGCACATTTCTTCATCGCCCCATAACTTAGCATAAACATACATACATAAACAAACATAAACATTAGAACATAATCACACAAAAACATGCAAGAAACAACAACAAACTACAAAGGTCATAAAGGTCACAGAAACCCATAAGGTTTAGTTAGTGAAGAGCTTGCCCTGTTGACCAGAGCAGTAATATTGACCGTCTCAGACAACGAATTTAGAAAGGAACCGATAAGGATGCATAAGGAGCTCAAAGAAACAATGGAATATACCACCAGTGAAAGTGAAGGAGCTCCCAAGGTCATGTGCCAAGATCCCAAGACACCAAGTGGCTGGCAGCTGGCAGTTCTGCCCCCACCGGCCTGCCAACAAGCTGCACACTTTCTAGAGCCTTAGACAGCTTCCTTCTCACACTGCACCTGAGGCTGGGGTCAGTGTGGCAGCCACCTCTGTGTCTGCCATCTGGTTGTGTGTTGCTCTGGCCTACACCAGAGGCCCCTCCCGCATGTGGTGTTCGTCTGCCCTGCAACTTCCAGGATGTTCTGGCAAAGGTCTGTCACAGCATCTCTCTGGGAACTGCAGATCTGCCTTCCTTCCAGGGCATGTGTCTCTCGGAGGAGTGGAGTATAACCATTCCTCCAGTCCCATGTTCTATGAATGTGGGAACATGGAGCATCTGCCACGTAAGCCTCTCAGAATATGGTCAAGCAACACCAGCTATTCTTAAAGAATAATGCACACATTTAAGTAACTGAAACACTTCAAAAGTGTTACTTTATAGTGTCAAAGAGATAGCACAATGGGTAAGGGACTTGCCTCCCAAGCAGCTGACTAAATTCAAGCCCCCACACTACATAGGTTCCCTTCAGCCCCACAAGGATGATTCCTGAGCAAAGAATCAGGAGTAAGCCCTGAGCACAGACAGATGTGAACTCCCCAAAACATCATTTTATAATACTAAGAAGCACACATGCCAATTATTTTTTTCCCCTTTATTTTATTTTATTTTTTTTAAAGTTGTAGATTTACAATTTTTTGTGCTTTGGTTTCAATCATACAATGATCAGATACCCATCCCTCCACCAGTGCCCATATTCCACCACCATGGATAATATCCCTCCCACCCCCATCCCCCCAATGCCAATTATTTTTTGCCACTAATAAAAACAAAATCATTTTGAGCTGTTGTCGGTTCTGATTCAGCCTGGCGAAGAGACCATGCTGTAAACCAGGCACTGCATGCATGGCCCTGAGATGATCCTTGCCACTCACAAACCCGAGAAATCTCCAAGAACCACAACCAATGCCCTCATTCACAGTCAAGACCATTGGGGCATTTCCTGTTCAAGGAAAGAACCAGGCTTACATCAAACAGTCACTGCCACTGTCATCCCATTGTTCATCAATTTCCTTGAGCAGTCACCAATAACGTCTCCATTCGTCTTAGCCCTGATATTTTGGCAAGTGCCACACTGGAGGCTCTTTCAGGGTCATGGGAATGAGACCCATCATTGTTAATGGGTTTTGGCACATCTAATACACCACAGGGAGCTTGCCAAACTCTGCCATGCAGACAGTATACTCTCAGTAGCCTGCCGGGTTCTCCGAGAGCAAAAACTAGACAATAAGGTCAGGAGCTTGATTTTATAGTCTTTGGGTCTTGGCCGTTGATGGGATTACATGGCGCCGGGGGTGGGGGGGGGCAGGTGGTGGGTGTAACTGCCTAGCTACTGGAAGATGGGGGATCTGGGTGGAGGAAGCCCAGTCCTGATCCAAGCAGGCTTGGAGATCTCAGCCCCAGGTCCCACACACCTGGGTTCCTCTGCCAGTTCCTTCATGCGTGAGGCGCATCCAAGTGTGTGGAGAGTGGTCTTAAGCATGGCTGTGGTTGGGTTTCGAAGGTCTTCAGCTGCCAGATGCCCATGTAATCCCAACAGCCAAGACCCAGAGACTATAAAACCAAGCACCCAAAAGAGAACAACGCAAAGTCTCCTACCCCCGTGCCTGGCTGTCCCCCCCCCCCCCGGGGGCTCCTTGGAGGGCGGGCGGGTTGAGTTTCCCTCCTCGCCCCAAGCAGAGCCCCGGCAGCTGAAGACCTCCGAAACCCAGTCACATCCAATAGTAATACCTTTAATAGCACTCCAGAACAATGCTTGCTGACAAGAGCACCCCCAGAGCCAGACAGGGCTTCCCTATATGAGGCTTATCCCCAAATTCTGGCCTCAGTAGCTCCTAGTAAGTAAAAACCATGACGGGGTGGGAGGGCCACATCCGGCAGTGCCTGGGGTTACTCCTGGCTCTGCACTTAGGAGTCACTTCTGGACCTGAGTCAGCCACATGCAAGGTAAGTTCTTTACCCTCTGTTTTCTCTCTCCAACCCTAAAACAGACCTTAAAGTAAGAAGGGTGGAAAGTGGCTTTTCTTCTGATTGCAATGAGTCTGAAAGATATTGGTAAGGACAGTCTACCAGGAAAGGAACTTTAGGGAAACAGGGATTGGAAGAATGCCCCCCAAAAACTGAACTGCAAAATGCCTACTAGTTTTTTCAATTCATGAAAAGCATGGAAACTCCCCAGCTGCCCTTTAGTTAGCAGACAACCAAGCTTCTCTGTCAAGACAATTGAATTCTATCATCACAAAAAGGCTTTTGGGTCATGAAAAGACAGAGATTCCTATTACTAAGTAAAACAAATGAATCTAAAGGTCTATCCAGCATAGGATTCTAATTCTCTCTCATTCTAGAAAATCAAATCTATGGAGACAGAGATTGCCAGGTGGGGCTGGAGTGGGATGGTGTCCGCAATGGGATAGAGAGGTGGAATTGAGAATTTTCAGGGCAGAAACACACTCTGTATGATAGTGTAACAGTAGCCACAATTCAAATCCACAGGATGTACGTGAAAGTGAGCCATCATGTATCCTATGGACTTTAGCCAGTATCTATCAGTACTGGTTCAACTGTAGCAAATGCAGCATCTTTGCAGATGCAGAGAGTTGATGTTAAAAGGGGTTCTCTGTATCTGTACCTGCGAATTTTCTCAATTTTGCTATGACCTAAGACTGCTCTACTGGGTTTTAAAAACAAACAAGCAGCAGTCAACACTATGGCACAAGCAAGCATCTGGCAGGAGAGCAAACAGATCCCCAGGAAGACTTAACTCTCTGCTGGTCCCTGAGAAGCCGCACTCTAGACAGAAGGGAATTACACTCAGGGAGTTATATACCTGGGCCCCACGATTCAGTGCTACGCTAGATAAACTAAGATATGTTTCAACCTAAAATGTAATTGGTTCCTCAGTGCAAGGAGGCATAAGGTGCCTACCCTGCCACTGTCTGGGGTGGAGAAGATCTCACCCCTTCCACCCACAGGCCTCCTGCAGTCACCGCCCCTCAGAATAGAAGCCAGCAAAGGGCGTCTGCAGCATCAGGAACACAAGGTTGGAAACTGCATCTGTTCTTTCACCAGAGCCGTTCCCCAGGGGGCTGGAACAACAGGGTGCTGCACCCCACAGAGGGACACCAGCCACAATGCTCCTAGGAGTGTAAATCTGGGGACCTTGGGGAATAGTAAAAGAAAGACACGAAGAAAAGCCAGCACAGAATTCTCATATTGTTCAGGCTGGGGGGCACCCAGCGACCTCCATTTCACAACACTGTAGCTAGAGTCTGGGGGTGAAGCCAGTACTCATGACTAAACCTGCACAGGAGACAGCTCATGCTCATAAGGGGAAAGGACTCAGGGGAGAAGTGTCCCTGCCCACGAGAAGGGCTGGGGTCTCAGAGGAGATGTGCCTGCTTCACACACAGCCTATAGGATTTTCATCCCCATACCTGACATGGTCCCGAAGCAACGCCACAACTGATCTCCAAGTGCAGAACCAGGAGTCAGCTCTGAGCATTGCTGAGTGTTCCCGCCCCCAAAAATATCAGAGACATGAGCAACAAACAAAGAGTGCACTCTGGGTGTGAATAGGACCTGAACAAAGCTTGGGGGGACTGGTGGACAGTGAACTTGTGGGGAGACATGGAGCAGGGTGGGGGCCCTAGAAGCAGACGTTTTTGTGAGGGCACCCTCTTCATGTCCTTGTACCAGATGCACTATCAGGGCTAGAGGTCACCGGAGGGTCCATGGACAGTGGCACCAAGGTGGCACAACCAGGGACCCCAGGAAATAAGAACCCACACAAAGAACACTGAGAACAGCAAAAACTTGACCGCGGCACGGAGCAACCCTCGACCGGTGGCACGTGGGAGCTCTGTGACAAGAGACATTCATTTCTCACCCACTGAAAACAGCCGGGGCACAGCAGCCTCCAACAGCAAGTTATGGCTTGGAGTTGGAGAAAGAAACAGTCTGGAGATGAACGCCCATGGCCAGACTTCAGTTAATGATTAAGTCAACAGGGCGACCTGCAGAAGCCGGGCAGCTGCATCTGCCCCCAGCACCAAGGAAGTTCAGCTCTGGACTCTGAACTTCATGGCAGAGTTAAGATCTAGAGCTGTGTCCACACAAGACACGGCAGGGAGACTGGCCCGTGAAGCTACTGCGGCTCTGGACAAATCACAAGCCTCACTTGAGTTCTGAGAGCAGGGTCCAACGAACTGAGGCCAGAGCAGCCCCACAGCCTGGTCCGCATGGCTCCCCAGAATGCTCACCCAGACAGCCCTGGGTCCTGCGGTGGGGTGGGCACACAGTGGTCAGGACGCCTGAGCTGTTACCCAGGGAGGGCAGGTATGGAAGGGCCATGACTGGGGCGTCAGTAGCAAAGCTGGAGTTTCTGTCACCAGGAGTGACAGGGACTGCATGCTTCTGGGAACAGAGGGGGGCCTATCTCCCTCCCCCACCGTGCGCAGCTCACCATTGTCTGCTTCTGAATCAGCTTTATTTCTGAAACTTCCTTTTTCCCCCTACCAGTGAGTCAACCAGCAGTCGGGAATAATCCAAATCACAGCACCCAGACATTGCGTCTCCCTGAGCATACACAGTCCCACAATCTGGAATCCCAAACGTTCAGTAATTATACATTATTTGGCTTTCCTAAGACCTAGATAATATTATCAAATTAACAGCAAAGGAGTGTCACGGTCATGGGAATATTCACCCACTGTCCACATAAAGAAACGGAGGCTCTGGGGACTGACCTCGCTTCAGCAGACTGCACTGGGATCCCAGGCACGTCTGTGCTCTACCTGACCTCACCTGCAGAGCCTCATGCTGCTCCAAACCCAGGGAGCATGACCCTGGGGCATCAGGGCCAGGCTGACGTCTCCCTTTCACTGTCCACCTTCTCCACGAAGGTTCAGCCCCCATTCTGCAGACAGTTTCGCCACAGCTTCTGGTCTATCCAAGAGGTACCTGAGGCCCGGCGAGGAGCCTCTGACAGAGCCACTGTGATGATCGTGAGTCCACCACTAGCTGCAACATTTCTCGCAGAGTCCTAAGGCCTTGCAAACACTCCTCAACTGTCTGTCCACGAGGTCTGTGGGTCCCACTCAGAGGGCACCTGCTGAACATGGTTCACCCCATCAGCAGGTCAGGCCACCTATCCAGCAAGAACATTAGATTTGTCTGCAATACTCACACTTCCTAGTTCCAGGAAAACCAGTCAAACCTGCATTTAGGACCCCTACGCTGTGGTAACCAAAGACCCTAGCACCTGAGAGCCACATCTCAGCTCATCTTGGGGGGCAAGGGGACTGCCACTGTTGCTTCAGAGTAAAAAGGGGCATGGTCATCCTTGCTCCTGGCCTTCCTGCCACTGAGCCATAGGGCTGCAACCAGTGCCCTCCTGCCAGTGTCTAATGAAAATAAAACTTCTTCTAGCTACCAGCAAATCACCAGTTATTAAAGACAAATGTCAGAGTCAGTAAAAGTAAAGTCTCTGGGAATAACCTCTAAACCAAGAAATTCAACGCCATGAGTAACTGGGGCTGGGACCCCTTGACAAACTAGTAACTTTTTAAAAGCATGAGGTCAGAAATAACTGAGCCAGCCATACAGTCACAGCAAGAGGCTCTGTCACATACATAAGGTGCAAATACACACACACATTCATAGACGCAGGTGCACACACAGGCACACATGTACACACGAGGTGCTTACACACAGACACTCATGCAGACACACACACACTCAGAGAAACAAGGTTCACACACGCACACTCATGTACACAAGGTGCACACACACCAATGTACATAAGGTGCACACATGTACACTCAAGTACACAGGTGCACACACTCATGTACACAGGGTGCACACACAAGCACATTTACGCACACAAGGTACATACATGCACACTCGTGTACACAAAGTGCACACACATGCATACACATGTACACAAGGTGCACACACTCATATATACAAGGTGCACATACATGTACACTCTTATACACAAGGAGCATACAATGCACACCCACATACACAAGATGCACACATGCACACTCATGTAAACACAGGCTTAGACGCAGGCACACTCACACACAAAGTGCTTACACACATTCACGCACTCAAGGTGCTTGCACAAATGCACAACTGATGTGTACAAGGTGCATATATACATGCATACTCACATACACTCACATGTACACATTTTATCTACATGCACACACTCTGCATATAGGTGTGTGTGCATACACACGCATATGTGCAGAAATGGCACATGACATCCAGATACTGAGATGCTTCTCCTTTTTCTGCCCACTGTGGGGATGAGACACCAGCTATGCAGAAAATGCCACATTGTTCATGTGTCTAAGCACCTTGTGTGCATGGGAAGGCCATGCTCAGGACTGGAGGGACATTTCTAAAAGCTCAGAGAGTATGAAAAACTACTGTAACCTGAAACATTCCCTCAGATGTGGGAACTACAAAGGGCTCTTACTCCAACAAAATCACGGTGATCACGCTCCTCCCGTTGTTCATCGATTGCTCGAGCGGGCCCAGTAACGTCTCCAACGTGAGACTTGTTGTTACTGTGTTTGGCATATTGAATACGTCACAAGTAGCTTGCCAGGCTCTGCCGTGCGGGCGAGATACTCTCGGTAGCTTGCCAAGCTCTCCAAGAGGGACGGAGGAATCGAACTCGGGTCGGCCATGTTGGCCGCTTATAAGGCAAACGCCCTACCGCTGTGCTATCGCTCCAGCCCCCAACAAAATCACTTAGACTAAAAGTACACAGCATACCTGAGAGCAGAGTGTGTCTGAGGACAAGACAGAACTAAAGAATGGTCTAGAAATAAGCCATATCCGAGAGTGCAGGAGAGCAAGAAGACTGTGATGTCACTAAGGAAATGGGAGCCAGGAGATACCTCAAAGGTGTGAGCACTCACACTGCATGTGGGAGGCTTGGGTCAATTCCCGTCCAGGCAAGATCATCCACTCACACACTCTGGTTAACTAGAGAAATCCATCAGCCAACCAACGACTACAGAACCACACCATCTCCCATGCAACATCAATAAGCAAGGACCAAACACAAATGCGACAGAAAGGGTTGGGAGAAGGCCTGGAGGCTGGCTGCAGGGTAACACTAGTAACTCCATGCCAGACATGACGTCTGCATGTTCCATGTTCTTCATAATAAAATTCTGAATTCATTCTATCTTTACTATTAAAAGAAAACAGAATCAGGCCTGGAGAGCCTGCAGTTTTCCCGTGAATGCATGTGTGAATGGCTGTATGCACACGTGAGTATGTATGTCTCCAACTGTGACTTATGCACATGCACAAGTATGAATGTATGTGAAGTGCATGCATCTGCATGAATGTGCGTACGTCTGCATGCATGTCTGCATGTGTCTCCCGGGGTGGTGGGATGGTGGAGAAAGCAGACCCCAGCTCCCAGGTCCAGAATGTGCCACATGAAGCCAGCTCACAGCCACAGGGGTCTGTCTGCCCAGCTCCCTTTATCTGATACCCAGAGAACCTGCTGGGAACTTTCCACACATCAAACCCAGGAGACTCACCTCCACACAATTCTAAGGATGACAAGTTCACACTCAGTGCCCAGGCCAGTGATTTAAGAACCACTGCTCTAAAACTCCATCTTCCTGAAGCTCCAGTCATGAAGAAATCACTCAGGACCACTGACAGGCTCCCAGCTAGCACTCAGGATGGTGCACTCTGGCTCCACTGGGCATTGAAGGAGACTTCATGCATAGAAAGTGTGGGAGATGGGGCTGGAGCGATAGTACAGTGGGTAGGGCATTTGCCTTGCACATGGCTGACCCAGGTTCAATTCCCAGCATCCCATATAGTTCCCGAGCACTTCCAGAAGTAATTCCTGACTGCATGAGCAACCCCTGTGCATCGTCAGGTGTGACCCAAAAAGAAAAAACAAGTTAGAAAGTGTGAGAGACGCAGACCCAGGGCTCAACCCCGGTAAGCCTGCACTTCCTCCCCACTTAACACGTGCAGGGTGTTTGCAGGCCTCCTCAGCAGAAACCTATGTGCAGCCACGCCCAGCAGGCCCCACTGCTTCCAAAGGGAAGAGAACTTCGCAGGAGAATTTGCAAGCAGAAAAACCAAACCCTGAGTCTGGGTCCCCAGATGCTTACCACAGGCTGAAATCCAACCAATCCACAAACACCTTCTGAAAGAAACTAGAGTCTCAGGGCCAGATTCATGGCCTGAACCTCTATTTCGACCCCTCACTCCCGAAGGCACCCAAGAAGCAGCCTGTCGAGTAATTGGAAACAAAGGGTCATCTCTCACAGAAAGAACACAGAGACGCGGCCAAACGAAATTGTTCTTTCTCATCTGAAACCAAATTCTTAAGAGTTATTTTCTGTAATGAAAAACATGGATTTTTAAGCCCCTCCACTCATTCCCTAGATGAAACATATACGTCCTAAGGGAAAGAACTTAGTAGCCATTTCTCAAGAAGTTTCATTTCTGGGGTTGTGGCTAGACTGTCCCTCTTCTGTGTGTATCACTCATCAAAGACCAATTCAACTATAAAAAGCCCCATGGGAAAGTAACTTGACCCTTACCTTAGCTTCACATTTCTTGTGGCAGGAATACTTGCAGGCTGGAAAAGAGGAGAAAACAAGAGAGAATGTGAAAGTTGGCCTGTCTCCACAACAAGAGTTTCTGCGTCATCAAACTCTCTCAATCCCTGCATAAGTCCGGACTTGGGCAGGGGTCGGGGGTTATTTATTTATAACACAATGCTAAGTTATGACAGACTGTAGCATGGACACGGTGACAGGAATCCAGCTACCCCCATTCCACACCTATCCCACTGATGGGGCAGGGGGTTGTTCCAGAAAGCAGACTCACAAAGATCAATTTCTCCAGGGTACATACAGCCAACTGACTAAACCATAAATGTGATGGTCTTGAACAGCAAAAAGCATCAGCATGTGCCTGAAATTATAGTTTTTCCTGAAAGAAAAGAAGCTAGACAATGTCCCCATGAGAATCAGAATCGATGTCTCTAAATTGTGTGTTGTCCTTCTTCCGTTTCCGGACAATCTGAATGGCTGTCAAGATAAATCTACGTCTAAATTCCTATGGGGGATCTTCCAACTGGGCGCACTGTGTAACTGCAAGAAGCATGTGCAGGTCCCTGCCCTGACAATGCCTACTGAGTGCCAGAACCAATGCGATTTCACAGGACTGTCACACCCGAGGCTGCAGCTGTGCTTCTTCCCACAATGGTGACAGGAGGCAATGCAGGAAGATGTTGGAAAATGAAGCAAAGGCACCAAACCCCCATGGTGGGCTCCCCTGAGTCTTCAACAGGGCATCCGATATGCTTTCCCAAGATGAACCTAGGGGTCAGCTGTGTCATGAGGGGAAAAGCTTGGGCTTGGGGACAAGTGGCATGAAGGCGGCCTGGGTCTGTCCCCAGCTGGGCTTCCCTGGTACACATGCCAAAACGGCTCCCAGTCTCCTGTCTCTCCTGGGGGTTAGTGCAGTGCCAAGAGGACGCCCTTGGATGGACAACCAGCCTGTGGCTCATCTGTGGCTACAGACTGGCAAGTAGCAGGCAGAGTCACTGCAACTCAAAAAGAGAACAGCTAGTACTGCTATCTTTTTCAAGATTTGTTTTCTGAGTTTTCTCTCTATGCCTCTGAGGTTTGTGAGGTTCCTCGCAAAGACAAATATGTACTCTAAAGACAGCCTGTGGGTTGGTGAGCAAGAGGGGCCTGCCTTTGGAATAAAAATAGAAGGCAAAACAAAGGCTTCTTGAGTCAGCGACAAGACAGCAAGACAGCAAGGAGCACTTGCCTGGCAAACAGCCCACCCAGGTTCTATCTCCAGCACCCATATGATCCCTCTAAGCACTATCAGTAGAGCCCCTGGATCACAGAGCCAGGAGTAAGTCCTGTGGACTGCCAGATGTGGCCCAAAAACTGAAAAAGAAAAAAATATAAAGGTTTTGTATGCCAATTTAAGAACACACAGAAAAACAGTCTGGGCCAGAGGCCAGCCAGAAGGACTGCGATAGGAGAGGGCAGGGGAGAAACGCCCTTCGGGTAAAGGAGCATTACACTGAACCCTCTTAATTGGGCAAGCCAGACTGCAAAGTGAAGTACGTCATCATTAATCCTCCTGGCACTTTTGCCCACAGAGCTGCTCAGAGCGGCTCAGTTTGACAACACAGAGTGGCGAGGGCAAGGTGTGGATTTCTGCCCTGATGTCTCGGATCCCCTCTGAGGAGCTAGGGGAAGAGACTGCCACCAGCCAGCACCAACTTGCAGCCACATAAAGCTGCCACTTCACAGACAAGCCTTCAGTTCTGAGACAGAAGTGCCCAGTGTCCCTTAACACCTCAATTCCCAACACAACAACCATGAGAAATAATAGAAGCTATTGTTCTTGTTGAGCCTCTAATTTGAGGAATCATTTATTATACAACACAGATAATTACTATCATAGTCAACTCATCCTAAAAAGTACTCCGGTCCATGAAAGTACTCTGTGAGTAATGCACAGTAGAAGGCCAGCCGTGGTCTGGAACTGACAGACAGTCTGGGTAAGCTGGTTCATTAGACATATTATGATTAACTACGAATTCACATAAGCCACCTGGCCACTGTGGCAAGATCCTGGTCAAATGTGTGTTCTGCATTTGATCCTTGTAAAAACCCCAAGAAGAAGAAACTGTGAAGGTGAGTGGGTCAAGTCATAGTCCCTGTGGCTGGGCTTTCACTGCCTACAACTCAGGCCCTGATTTCACTCTGCTGCATGCTTCTGACACAACATCAACGCTACAGTTGGCAAACAGTGTCCAGACACGGATCCCAATCCTAACACATGCAGCAGGAAGTCTGGACTCTTTGTCATGGACCTGACATCCTTCATGGCCTGGGCCAGCAGCTCCAAATCCCTGAATCTGAACCCACTTCAGTCATGCTCTGTCTGACCCTTGAAAGTTCTACCCACACTTCTGTGTCAGGCTGCCTTTTTCCTTTAAGATTTAAGACAGGAGTCACCTCCTCCACCAGGAAGCTCCCTAGCCTGCTCTTCCACACAGGTCAGTGTAGTCAAACACATTCTGGAAACAGCCTGACTACTCATCTCAAAGTAATATGTGTGTTCACTCTCTTAAATAAGCCAGGCTCATCGACAGATGGTATCCCAGCTACTATAACATGACACTAACAGAAAAGAAAACAGCTAAAGACCAAAGCACCCACATGCAGACACCTGCTGGAGGATCCAAGTTTTCATGGTCCCCACTCTCAGCCGCTACTGCGCCCATAAAGGGCTCCAGATCTTCTGCCTCAGAGGAGCCATCTGACGGTTCCCTCCCGGGTCACTGTGCACTGACACTTCCCTTCAGAGCGTGGGTCCAGTGAGATAGATACAGAGGACCTTCCGTATCTCATCACCACTCTGGGTGGTGAAGCTGCCAAGAAAAAGGGAGGCCACAGAAGGTTCCAGAACTTGCCCAACACAACACAGCTCCAAATTACAAGGTCCCAAAAGGACAAATCTGCATGCTGATTTAACCATCAGCCTCTCTAACCCACTGCTCTTCTTGGAAGCCAAAACACTGACTTTGCATTCTTCCAGCTTCATTGGGATATAACTGACAAATCTGTATGATTTAAAACATACAATGCAATGATTTGACTGTGTGACTACAAGCAAATAAATTAAGATATTCAGCATCTAAGATCTGCTTCCTAAAACTACCATATTAATGACAGTTCCAGTTCTGTCCATTCTACCTTCAGGGCATATGCATCATATAAACTATGTATCTCTGACCAATCAATCTGCCCATTTACCCCATTTACCCATCAATTCTCCTTTGCAACCACTCTTGTGCTGTGTTCATCAATAATTTTCTATCTTTTTTTCATTTGTAGGGTGGTGGTGGTACGCAGGGCGCAGCCAGGGCTGCCTGGGGGTCACTCTTGGCTCTGGACTCAGGGAATCACGTGGTACCAGAGACCCAATCAAAAGCCTCCTGCATGCAAAGCACACACTTACCCTATTGAGTGATGCCTCAGTCTGTTTCCCTTTGTGCACGTGGGCATATGAGTGTGTGTGTGTGTGTGTGTGTGTGTGTGTGTGTGTGTGTGTGTGTTGGGGGGAGGTGGGATCCTGGAATGGAACCCAGGGCCTTATGCATACAAGGCAAATGCTCCACCATTGGCCCACCTGCCATTGCTCCCCTATTTTTTAATTTTTTCAAGAGTGGGGAAAAGGGAAAATAATGAGGATTCCTTCACGCTGATTCTTTCCTTGTTATCTGCTGTCACTGTCACTGTCACTGTCCTCCTGTTGTTCATCGATTTGCTCGAGCGGGCCCAGTAATGTCTCCATTGTGAGACTTGTTGTTACTGTGTTTGGCATATCAAATACATCATGGGTAGCTTGCCAGGCTTTGCCATGCAGGCAAGATACTCTTGATAACTTGCTGGGCTCTCCGAGAGGAATGGAAGAATCGAACCCGGGTAGGTTCTGTCGACCGCGTGCAAGGCAGTTATCACTTCAGCTCCTTGTTATCTGCATTATGTTAAATTTTAAAAAGCTTAAATTTCAAATAGTACATATTTTCACTCCAAAATTTATATTTAGTTTTTCTGTAAAAATGTATTTGTTACAGTCATATGTTTACAGTAGTGTTCATGTTAATGGATTTGATATAGTACTAAAGACACGTCACCAATGTCCTTTTGTTACTTCTAGTCTAGTTTTTCATTTCCTTCTGTATTTAGTTCACCTAAAATAAATCTTATTTTTCTGGGACTGGAGAGATGGTACAGCAGGTAATGTACTTGTCTTACACGTAGATGACTCAGTTCAATTTACACCACCACAAATGGTCCCCTGAGCCCACAGGAGTGATTCCTGAACATAGCCAGGAGTAAGCCCTGAGTACTGATGGGTGTGGCCACAGTAAATAAGATTTTATTTTCTGTTAAAAAGTTTAGGACTCTTCAGTTACCTCTTTTATTTGGGCTATGTTTTAATAGCTTTTCATTTTCAAGGATAAGGTTCATTTCACTCAGATTTTTAAATTTATAGAAGTTTCTTATGACCTTCTTCAGGAGAGAGGTTAATAGTGAGATCTTCCATTTCAATTCTGTAGACTGATAACTTGTCTCATATCTTTTAATCCTTTTTTTATTCTTGTTAAGAGCTTCAGCAACCATGCTGGTATTTCAAACAATGGTTTGAGTTCGTTAACTTTCTCTATAGCTTTTTTTTTCGATTTTGATTTCTATTAAGTTTCTAATTTCATTTTTCTGACGTATATTATGCTCTTTGTTTTCTAGATATTTTTACTATTTTTAACGAAACAATCATGATTTACAACAATTCACAGCCATGTTCTAGATTTACAAAGATAATGCACCACACCCATCACTAGTTAATATCCCTTTTCGTGCCTGTCCCTGCCTTTGTCACTTCTGGTCCAGAGACAGTTTCAGAGTCTGATCTCACTGGTCACTGCAACTCTCTCACTTCTTCTACATACTCCATATAGAAGTGACATCATCTGTTATTCCTTGCTCTCCTGCTAACTCCATTCACTGAGCATGACACCCTCTACTTTAATCAAGTTGCGGCAAAATGAATGGTCTCATTTTTTCTTAAAGTTGAATAGTGTTCCAATGTGTAAATATATGCAATGTCTTTATCCACTTATCTGTCATAGGGCATCTGAGTTGTTTGCAGACCTTGGCTGTTATAGATAGAGCTTCAATGAACTAGGTATGCTGTGTCTTCACAGATTAATGCTTTTGTGTACTTGGGATAAATGCCAATAAGCGTATCATATGAAAGTTCTACTTTAAAATTCTCACCACATGTTCCTTTTTCACCACATTCCTACCAGCACTTGTTCTTAATTAGCATTTTTGAAATAGGGCATTCTCCCCATGTGCAATAGTGCCCTATTGCCTAGATTTGCACTGCCATGATAATCAAGGACAATGAACATGTTTACGTTTGTACTCATTTTTGAGGGAATGTCTATTCATCTCCCCTTCCCATTTTGTTGCTGCTGAGGTTCTGTGCTTTACATAGCTTGGATTGTTTTATAAATGTTATTTTTATAAAGTTGTTCACAATAATTCATAACATTCAATATTCTAATACCATCCCACCACCATTACACCTCCCCACCACCATTATTTCCAATTTCCACAACCACCACCCAAGCCGGCCCTCAATAGCAGAGCCCTAAATAATTTATTTTCTTGTTATGAAATATTTGCTAAAAATCATAAAAGAAAAAGTTTCCTTAAAAGAAAGTGTGTGAAGCAATGGAGTACTATGTAGCTCTTAGAAAAGATGAAGTCATGAAATTTACATACAAGTGGTACAACATGGAAAGTATCATGCTAAGCGAAATGAGTCAGAAAGAGAGGGATAGACATAGAAAGATTGCATTCATCTGGGGGATATAAAGCAACAAAATATGAGATTAATACCCAAAAATAGCTGAGATCAGCACCAGGAGGATTACTCCATAGCTTAGTGGCCAGTCGGGCATTCTAGAGGAAAGGGCAGCTCAGACAGAGAAGGGAACACCAAATAAAGGGTGTTTGGAGGACCCTCCCAGGAGGGGAGATGCATGTCGAAAATGGACTATGGACTGAACATGTTTGCCACTCAATGCCTCTTTTGCAGACCACAACACCCAAAAGGAGAGAGAGAACACAGGGGATTGCCCTGCCACAGAGGCAGGGGGGGATGGGGGGATGGGGGTGGGGGGGACATTATCCATGGTGGTAGAAAATGGGCACTGGTGGAGGGATGGGTATCTGATCACTGTATAATCAAACCCAAGCACAAAAAATTGTAAATCTACAACTGTACCTCATGGTGTTTCACTAATAAAAAAAAATAAAATAAAATAAAAAAAAAAAAAAGAAAGTGTGTGAAGACTGGTATATCTTACCCTGGATCCATTAAGCCCTTTGCATAAGAGATTACTAACACGTTACAGGTTAAGCCTTGTGTGCTAATATATAGTTGTTTTGTTTTGTTTTGTTTTATTTTGTTTTGTTTTGTTTTAATTGAGATTGGCTGCCTTCTACGTTACATCTCATCCAATGTGATGTGCTACTCCTGGTACATCAGCAGAGTATGAAATGTCAAGCAGCTGCATTTGCAGCCTTGCACTAAAGTATTTCTAAAATTTTAAATAGGGTGATACAGTCGTAATTACATCTTTAACTGGATGGAAACTTTGAAGTCCAGAGGGATCTCCGCAGCTTGTTAATCTCTTTCGAGATTTACTTGTGCATCTCTGGATCATGGCCGTTAATGAGTTATATGGCACCAGAGGCGTTCATGGGTGTGATAGCCAAGCTCCCAGAAGAACAGGGAGATGGGGGAAGGCCACCCATCCACAACTCTGTGAGAGCCTGGAGACTGCAGTCACAAAACCTGCTCATGGATGAGGCTTACCCTGAGCCTGTGGAGATAGGCCACGAGCATGGTGGTGATTGGGTTCTGGATGTTTTCAGCTGCTGGAGCTCTGTTTGGGCGGGTGGTGGGCTCACCCACCTCCCTCTGGGATGCCCTGGATGAGACTCGGCCTAACATGATTGGAGGCATCTTTGCAGCTTGTTGATCTCTTCTGAGATTTATCTGTGAGTTTCTCTATATATTGATTTAAGCTCTCTTAAATCGGGATGGGCAAATTTTTTTTCCCATTCACAACTGGGAGCCTTTTTTTTTTTAGCTGGTTTTTTGTTGTTTCTGTTATTTTGGGGATTTTTTGTTTGTTTGTTGGTTTGGGTGGTTTTTTTTTAGTCCAAAACTTTTTGTGTTTTTACAGTCCTTTTTTCATTCATTCAGTTATAATGAATATCTTTACTTTTTAATGGTGATAGTTTAGGGAACATAGTTGTAATATCATTAGCATTTACAAATTTAAACAGCAAAGAGATGAAGACCCTCCACCACTGTCCTTATGGTGCACTTGTCTTGCTTTTCTTTGTCAGTGGAGCTGAATCATTAAAAACAACTCCAAAGTCAGATCATGGAGTGTTCTGACCCAACTCTCTTCAGTGCCTTCTCTGGACTGGGATCTAATGAGGTTTTTAATCCATTTTGAATCAATCTTTGTGTATGGTGTGAACTAGAGATCTTTTCTGAGTTTTTCATCAGCTGACTGTGCAAAAAAATTCATCACCAAGATTAGTGCCATGGATCTTTCCCTTATTTATACATTCACTCTCCTCCTATTCCTTTCCTTTCTTCCTGTGCCATCTTGTGCATCATGTTTTATAAAACCCCTGTCTCTCCTTACTTTTTCACATAAGAGTCTCAGAGTTTCAGGTCTTTACTCAAGTTCCAGTTATTTTTAGTGTAATATAATATCTGAGTCCAGCTTCATCCTCTGTATGAATATCTAGTTTCCTCTACATGTGACCATCCAGTTTGTCCAACATGATTTTTGAAGCATGGGTTTTTCCACATCAGTGTCTCTAGATCTTTAGCATTAGTTATGATTTTATAATAATGATAATAATTTCATAATAGAAAAGATGTAATTTTAAATTTTCATATAATAATCTAACTTATATTAATATAACATAATATATAACATGACATACTATATTATATTAATATAACATATAATGATCATAACATAGATCATTATAATTATGAAATTGTTCTATACTTTAACATATGGTATACAACATATAATCATGACACAAATATATGCCATGATATAATTATATTTATTATAATGCAATGCTGCTACATTATAGCTTTATGTAATTTTATGTATGTTTTTTATCTATCATAATAATTTTCCAATAAAATGTAAATTTCTGTGGACAGAGCAATAATAGTACAGAGGGTAGTGAACTTTCCTTGTACCCAGGGTTCGATTCCCAGCATCCTATATGAACCGCTGAGCACACTGCCAGGAGTGATTCTTGAGTAAGGAGTAACCCCTGATATTGCCAGGTGTGGTCCAAAAACAAAAAAACATAAAATAAAATAAAATTCTGTCATGCAATAAACCGAATCAGAAATAAAAAGGGGGACATCCAACAGAAACCAAACAAAATTCAAAAGATTATCAGAGACTTTGAAAGTCTGTATGCCATGAAATAAGAGAACCTAGAAGAAATGGATAAATTCCTGAATTCCTATAATCTCCAAGAGTGAACCAGGAAGACATGTAATACCTGAATAAACCCACGAGTAT
Source organism: Sorex fumeus (assembly GCF_029834395.1). Taxonomy (NCBI): domain Eukaryota; kingdom Metazoa; phylum Chordata; class Mammalia; order Eulipotyphla; family Soricidae; genus Sorex; species Sorex fumeus. The sequence goes on from NW_026606123.1 coordinate 215,878, forward strand.
CAAGGTAATTGAAACTGTAATCAAAAGTCTCCCCAAATACAAAAGTCCAGGTCCAGATGGATTCACTAGCAAATTCATCCAAACACTTAACAAGGACCTGTTGCCATTTCTTCTCAAGCTTTTCCAGGAAACTGAAGAAACAGGAACTCTCTCAAACAGTTTCTATGAGGCACATATCTCCCTAATGCCAAAAGCAAACAAAGACACCACTGACAAAGAAAACTACAGGCCAATATCCCTGATGAACATGGATGAGAAGATCCTCAACAAAATATTAGCAAATAGAATCCAGTAACTCATCAAAAAGATATACACCACAACCAAGTGGGATTCATCCTGGGGATGCAAGGATGGTTCAACATTCAGAAATCAATCAACATAATCTATCATATCAACAAAAGAACAGATAAAAACCATATGATCATATCAATAGATGCCGAGAAAGCAGATGACAAGATCCAGCACCTGTTTATGATAAAAACTCTCACCAAAATGAGTATAGAAGGAACTTTCCTCAACATAGTCAAAGCCATCTACCACAAAACTATGGCAAGCATTATCCTCAATGGGGAAAAACTAAGGGCCTTTCCTCTAAGATCAGAGACAAGACAAGGATGACCACCCTCACAACTTCTGTTCAATATAGTACTGGAAGTACTTGCAATAGTGGTTAGGCAAGAAAAAGATATTAAGGACATCCAGATAGGAAAGGAAGAACTCAAGCTCTCTCTATTCGCAGATGATATGATACTTTATTTAGAGAACCCTAAAGCTTCTACCAAGAAACTTCTAAAAACAATAGACTTGTACAGTAAAGTCACAGGCTATAAAATCAATACCCAAAAGTCCTTGACCTTTCTATACACAAATAACGAGACAGAGGAATATGAAATGAAAAAAGCAATCCTGTTTACAATGGTGCCCCAGAAAATCAAGTACCTCAGAATCAGCTTAACTAAGGAGGTAAAGGACTTCTACAAAGAAAACTACAAAATGCTACTTCATGAAATAAAAGAGGACAAGAGGAAATGGAAACATATCCCCTGCTCATGGATTGGGAGAACTAACATTGTCAAAATGGCAATACTCCCCCAAGCACTATACATATTCAATGTGATTCCTATAAGGATACCCATAAAGTTCTTCAAAGAAATGATCAAACACTCCTGAAGTTCATATGGAACAACAAGCCCCCAAGAATAGCTAAAGCAATTCTTGGAAAAAAGAAGAAGGGAGGCATCACCCTCCCCAACCTCAAACTCTACTACAAAGCAGTAATAATTAAAACATCATGGTACTGAAACAAAGGAAGAGCTGCAGACCAACGGAACAGGGTGGAATATCCTTACACACAACTCCAAATACATGAACATCTAATCTTTGATAGGGGAGCAAGAAATATGGAGTGGAGCAAAGAAAGCTTCTTTAACAAATGGTGCTGGCATAATTGGACAACCACATGCAAAAGAATCGACTGAGACCTCGACTTAACACCATGCACAAAAGTCAGATCAAATGGATTAAAGACCTCAACACCAGACCAGAATCCATAAGGTACACTGAAGACAAGGATGACAAAACCCTCCATGAAATTGAAGCTAAAGGTATCTTCAAAGATGACACTCCACTGACCAACCAAGTGGAAACAGATTAACAAGTGGGACTATATTAAACTAAGAAGCTTCTGCACCTCAAAAGATACAGTGACAAGAATACAAAGACAATCTACAGAATGAGAAAGGATATTCACCCAATAGCCATCTGATAAGGGATTGATATTAAGGATATATAATGCACTGGTTGAACTACACAAGAAGAAAACATCCAACCCCATCAGAAAATAGGGCGATGAAATGAACAGAAACTTTCTCAAAGACAAAATGAAAATGCCCAAAAGGCACATGAAAAAATGCTGTTCATCACTAATCATCAGGGAGATGCAGATCAAAACAACTATGAAATATCACCTCACACCAGAGACTGGCACACATCCAAAAGAACAAAAGCAGCCGGTGTTGGCGTGGATATGGGGAGACAGGGACCCTCTTTCACTGCTGGTGGGAAAGCTAACTGGTTCAGCCCTTTTGGAAAACAGTATGGACAATTCTCAAAAAATTAGAAATTGACACGACATTACCATTTGACACGACAATACCATTCTGGGAATATATCCTGGAGATGCCAAAGTATAGTCAAAATGACATCTGCACGTGCATACTTATTGCAGCACTGTTTACAATATCCAGAATCTGGAAAAAACCCGAGTACCTGAGAACAGAAAACTGGTTAAAGAAACTGGTACATCTACACAATGGAATACTACGCAGCTGTTAGAAAAGATGAAGTCATGAAATTTGCATATAAATGGATCAACATGGAAAGTATCATGCTATGTGAAATGAGTCAGAAAGAGAGGAACAAAGGAATAGAAAGACTGCACTCATCTGTGGTATATAAAGTAACAGAATAAGAGACTAACACCCAAGAATAGTAGAGATAATTACCAGGAGGTTTGCACCACAGCTTGGAAGCCGTTCTCAGATGCTGGGGGGAAAGGCAGCTCAGACAGAGAAGGGAACACCAAGTAAAGGGTGTTTAGAGAACCCGCTTGGGATGGGAGATATGTGCCGAAAGTAGACTATAGACCGAACACAATTGCGCCACTCAATACCTCTATCACAAACCACAACACCCAAAAGGAGAAAGAGAACAAAAGGGAATGCCCTGCCACAGAGACAGGGGGGAGTGGGGGAAGTGGGGTGGGGATGGTGGGAGAGATACTGGGATCATTGGTGATGGAGAATGGGAACTGGTGGAGGGATGGGTACTCAATCATTGTATGACTGAAACGTAAGCATGAAAGTTTGTAAATCTGTAACTGTATCTCATAGTGACTAATAAAACATTTTTTTAAATTCAGTCATGAATTATTATATTATCCATGGCTTTGTTTTAAGGATTCATTATTTGTTTCACTGACTTGTGTCTACTTATATACAATAGCTTAGAAAATTGGGAGTTGTAATGCCTCATTTTATTATCTTTCAAGATTTAAAGATATTGAAATCTTTGATTATTATGTCTTTTGTGGGTCCACACAAATTTTAAGGCTCTTTTTCTAAAAGGAGAAACACTGTTAAAATTCTGATAGATTGCATTGAACTTATAAGTAACTTTGGTAGGATAATCATTTTCATAATATTAAATATTTTAATCCAGGAATAAAAGTTAGCCTTCAATTAATTGCATCTTCAGTTTCTTTTATCAATGTCATATAGTTTGTGGCGAACAGATCTTTCATCTTGGTATTTATTCCTAAATACTTTACTTTTTTTATGCTATTGGAAATTAGGCTGGAGCGATAGCACAGCAGTAGGGCATTTGCCTTGCTTGCAGCCAGCCCAGCCGATCTAGGTTCGATTCCTCCGCCCCTCTCGGAGAGCCTGGCAAGCTACCGAGAGTATTCAATATGCCAAACACAGTAACAAGAAGTCTCACAATGGAGACATTACTTGGGCCCACTCGAGCAAATCAATGAACAATGGGAGGACAGTATTTAATTGGAAATTAGACTGCTTGTTTCCTCTTTAAAATAGTTCATTATTAAGTGTACAGAAAAACAACTGACTTTTGCTATTATTGATCTTATTTAATTTGGGTTGTCCATACCAGGTGGTTCTCAGGACTTACTCCTGGTGGGGCTCAGAACATCCTCGGTGGTGCGGAGGATCAGACCCAGGTTAGCCGCATGCAAGGCAAGAGCCATACCAGCTCTACTATCTCTCCAGCTTCTGTTACTGAGTTTTTAATCCTGTAACTTTACTGCATTCATGCGTTACTCCCAAAAGGGTTTTTTTTTGCATAGTCTTTAGGGTTTTCTATTATCTTTTGATTTAAATGCAAAACTTTCATTCTCTGAATTACTCAGAGTTAACAAAAAGTCATTTAAAAAAATACCTCTGATGCTGGAGCAGGACCTAAAATATGAGACTACAAACAGGTGAAATCAAAAATGCTCAGCGCACTCTTTCTGGGCCCATCATGACAGCCCTTTAAAAAGGAGGGTCTGGGGCTGGAGCAATAGCACAGTGGGTACGGCGTTTGCCTTGCACTCAGCTGACCCGAGTTCGATTCCCAGCATCCCATATGGTCCCCCAAGCACTGCCAGGAGTGGTTCCTGAGTGCAGAGCCAGGAGGAACCCCTGAGCATTGGCGGGTGTGACCCAAAAAGCCAAAAAAAATTAAAAAATAATAAGGAGGCTCTGGGACTGGAGTGATAGTACAGTGGGTAGGGTGTTTGCCTTGCACGCGGCCAACCCAGGTTCAATCCCCAGCATCCCATAAGGTCCCCCAAGCACTGCCAAGAGTGATTCCTGAGTGCATAGGCAGGAGTGACCCCTGTGCACTGCTGGGTGTGATCCAAAAAAGCCCCCCTCCCAAAAAATACTTATGAATAATCACTATCACTATCATCCAGTTGTTCATCCATTTGCTCGAGTGGGCACCAGTAACGTCTCCATTTGTCCCTGTCACGTGCTAGTGTAGCCTGATGGCATATTGGAGGATCTTTCGGGGCCAGGGGAATGAGGACCATCATTATTACTGTTTTTGGCATATCAAGTACACCACGGGTAGCTTGCCAGGCTCTGCCATGCGGGCAGGATACACTCGGTAGCTTGCCGGGCTCTCCGAGAGGGATGGAGGCTTTTGGGACAGCCTCTAATCACCTTTACAGGTGTTCCCAGTCAGGCATATATGCGGACAGGATACTCTACATAGCCTGCCGGGTTCTCTGAGAGCGAGAACTAGACAGTAAGAGGTCTTCTGGGAGCTTGGTTTTATTATATTATTTATTTGATGATGATGATGATGATGATGATGATAATAATAAAGGAGGTTCTGCTTCCTAATAATAATAATAATAATAAAGGAGGTTCTGCTTCCTAAAATCACTGTTGGTGGTTTTAAATTTAAATGGTATAAAATTGTGTGCCACATAGTTACATTCATAGTAATGTCCCTAACGTCTGGTCATTTTCACTTTTTTATGTGAAAAGAATCTCATGACTCATAAAGGCAAATATGTACCTTTTCTTAAAAGCAAAAAAAAAACTTGCCTCATGACCTATTCCCCTTTGCCCTTCAGAGCCAGAGTTCCATTTGCTCTCGCTGAAATCATCAACAGAGCCGCTGAGCTTAGGACAGCAGCCCTACAGACATCTCAGAGTCACTTTCCTTACGCAGGTAATGAGGAGTAAAATACAGTGACATCAAAGATTCCCTTTTGCCATGAGGAAGTTACTGAAGCATTAAAAAAGAAAGTATATATTCACAAATAAAATATCGGATAGCTACTGAAAGAAATCAGTATTTCTAATATTCTTATACCTAACTGCTAGCATGTAATGACAAGGTACAGAGAAAAGATATAAAACCATGTATTAGGGTAACGGTGACAGGGCACTGGCCTGGCATGCAGCAGACCTGGATTCGATCCCAGGCATCCAATTCCAGTCCACCAGGAGTGATCCCTGAGCACTACCAGATGTTAGGAAGTGCATCAAAAAATAAATAAATAAATAAATAAATAAAAGATAAAAAGAAGAACTATACTGCACAAAATCTAAGACGGATATATAATAGCTCACCCACTACTGTATACTTGGCATAGGAAACAGACTTTGTCAGTACTCAGTCAATAGAGGAAAGGCTAGGGGATAAGAGAAATCTCCAAGAGCTGGAGAACTTCGCATGTGGAAGGTCCAGATTCAATTGCCAGTACCACATGGTGCCCTGAGCACTGCAGAAATAACCCCTGCATACCAAAGGGAAGAGAGGGAAGGAGGGAGGAAAGGAGAGAAAACTAGCTCATTTATAAAACAACATGAATTCCATATGAATTAGCTACAAATGAGATCTGAATAAAAAAGCAGAAACTAATAATTGAATGAAATATCACCAATTTTTTATGAGCATGGAGAAAAAAATTACATATTCCGTGGTTATATTATTTATTTAAGTAAATTTGATTTACAGGAGTGTAAATTTTTATATGTTATGGGGGTAAAATGTTATTACATCATAACACCACCAAAGTGCCAAGATGATCCCTCCATCACTGTCTACGTAACACTACCTTCTACTTCCTCTCCTCTTTGATAACCTCATTTTGGGGGAAGGTTGGCTTTGGGGAACTTGTTTTCAATTCGAGGGTCAAATCCAGGACTTCACACATACAAGGCAAGCACTCCTCTGATGAACTGCATGCCCAGCCCAAGGTAACCTCAGCTCTGTGGTGGGGGTGTCAGAATTTGCTTCACTGGCCACTGTCCCGTTACGTTTTTCTTTATATACTACATAGAAGTGAGACTATCCAGTGTTTGTCTTTGCCTTTCTGATTTATTCCTCTAAGCATGATTAAGAACCAACCAGATTGTATAAGTAGAGTATAAAAAAAATATTGGTAGAGGGGCTGGAGAGATAGTACTGTAGTTAAGGTAACTGCCTTGCACGTACCTAATCCAGGCTAACCCTGGCATTCCATTTGGTCCCCAGAGCACCAGCAGGAGTAAGCCCTAAATGCTGCTGAATACGACCATAAAAAAAAAAAAAAAAGCACTGTAGCACTGTCCTCCCATTGTTCATTGATTTGCTCGAGCGGACCCAGTAACATCTCCATTGTGAGGCTTGTTGTTACTGTATTTAGCATATCGAATACATCACGGGGAGCTTGCCAGGCTTTGCCTTGAGGGGGAGAGACTCTCGGCAGCTTGCTGGGCTCTCCAGGCGGCATATATTTATATATTTCTCTCTATGATTTATTGCCTACTGTCTGAACCCCATCAAATATGGTGTGGTAATTATGAAAAATGGGTAGGAAGTATCTTATGAGATGCAGTCCGAAAAGGAGCGTGGCGGTGGTTGGGTAGTGGAGGTCAGCTGCTGGAGCTGGGTCCCTTGGGACGGGGAGGGCTCTCACCCACCCCACTCTTGGGCGCCCCGAGTGAAAACAGACAGATACTATCTGTTATTAAGTCGTGCAACATAACTTGCATTTAGCTCTTTGCATCAGTGATTCTGTGTTCTTGAGACAGATGCTGGATCATACAGGAGTTTTATTCTTTATTTTTTGAGAAGTCTCCACACTGTTTTACATAGAGGCTGAACCGGCTTTACATTTCCAGCAAAAGCAGGCACTGTTCTTTTTCCCCACATCCCCATGAACACTTGTTTTCTGGCATTTTTCAATAGATGTCATTCTCTCTGGTGTGAAGTGACCTGATTATCGTTTGCATCTGCATGTCTCCAGTAGCAGTGATAGAGAGTGTTTTCACATGTGCCTATGGCCCTCTGGGGATCTTTCCTTCCGAGAGGCAGCTCCTCCGTATTTCCCTTCTATTTGATAAAGCTATTTACTGTAGCTGAGTTCTGTACATTCTTTCTATAGCTTGAATATTAGTGCTTTATCAGATGTATGACATGCAAATATTTTCTCCCATTCAATACAGTATCATTTTATTTTAGTAATAATTTCTCCCATCGTGCAGAATTTTTCAGTTTGATCCTACTCTGAGTTAATTTTGTGCATGGTGTGAGTTACAGGTCCACTTTACTGGTACTTAGCCAGTTTTAGAATGGCAATCCCACTTTTTTGGGGGGTGGCTCTTATTTTTGGGTCACACCTGGCAGTGCTCTGGGCTTACTACTGACTCTGTACTTGAGGATTGCTCCTGGAGGTGTTCAGGGAATCATAGGAGGTGTCAGGGATAGAACCTGAGTTGGGCACCTGCAAGACGAGCACACCTATAGTATGGCACCCACCATAGTATGGGATAGTATGGCACCCATCATAGTATCTTTTCAGCCCCCTGGAAAGACAATCTTAAATAAGGAGCAAAATCAAAAGCTAAATGGAACGCTGGGTAGATTGAACAAGCCTAACCTTTAAAACTTCTGTATGAAAACATGACACAAAAAAATTAGATAAGCAATGGTCGAGAGCATAACATCTGGTAGGAAAGACTGACATTTTCTGTATGCCAAAACTCATCAAAATTGATGAAAATTATGGAGTCCATGCCCAATTTAATCAGCTAATCAGTGGCTGAATAAATAGCAGTACTCCTACATTAAAAAAAATTGATGAAACTTAATCCTAACAAATTAATGACATATTTACAGGGCCCGACAGATAGTACAGCAGGTAAAGCACTTGCTTTGTATGTGGCAAACTCAGTTCCAATCCTCAGTATCACATAGGGTCCTGAGTCTCCAGAGTTCAGAGCCAGGAGTAAGTCCCAGTGTGACAGGCAAAGCTCAAACCTCACCCATCCCTACAAAAAAAAGGTATATATTTAGAGGAGTGGGGCCATAATATAATGGGTAGTGCACATGTCTTGAACACAGCCAACCCAAGTTTGATTCCCAGCACTCCATATGGTCCCCCACACCTGCCAGGAGTGATCCGTGAGCACTGAGCCAGGAGTAAGAAAACCATATATATATGTTATATATATATATATATATAAATATATGGGCTGGAGCGATAGCACAGCGGTAGGGCGTTTGCCTTGCACGCAGCCAACATGGCCGACCCGAGTTCGATTCCTCCGCCCCTCTCGGAGAGCCCGGCAAGCTACCGAGAGTATCTCGCCTGCACGGCAGAGCCTGGCAAGCTCCCCGTGACGTATTCAATATGCCAAACACAGTAACAACAAGTCTCAAGATGGAGACGTTACTGGGCCCGCTCGAGAAAATCGATGAACAATGGGAGGACAGTGATATATATGTGTGTGTGTGTGTATATATGTATATATGTGTATATATACATATATGTGCGTATGTATTATACACATATGTGTGCATATGTATGTGTGTGCATATGTATGTGTATATATGTGTGTGTGTATATATCCGTATATGTGTATATATACATACATGTATATATAGATAGCACTGTAGCGCTGTCCTCCCATGTTCATCAATTTGCTCGAGTGGGCTCAGTAACGTCTCCATTGTGTTTGGCATATTGAATACATCACAGGTAGCTTGCCAGGCTCTTCCGTACGGGCGAGATACTCTTGGTAGCTTGCCAGGCTCTCCGAGATATATATATATATATATATGTATGTATATATACATATATATATAAAATTTCTAGAAATCAAGAATTCTGTAATTTTCAGATTACAGAAATAAATGCCAAAGATATCACTTTTGGGATTTCTTAGATGCACCACGTCCATGCTAACCAATGAATGAAAACGGTAATAAAGGCATAGATGCCACTTTGATCCACCAACTTACAAAAATGAACACTGGCAAAGTGTCAAATAGAAAAGTCAACAGTGCATTGCTCTGAGCTGACTCCGCTGGAGACTCCTGCCAGGAGCCTGTCTGTCCCCGGCCCAGACCTGACCCAGCACCCAGTTACTGCGCTTCTGCATTTCTCCAGATTCAGCACCACAGACCCTCCTGCCTGTGCAGTGTCTCCACGTGAGCATCTGCATTCCTTACATCAGCTCTTCTTGTCACTAGGGGATTTCCAAAATCAATGCTAAGAACTTTCCTGCCACAGAAGAAATTACCTAGTGTCTGGCTCTGAAACCCTGACATTATTAGAGTAGTCAGAGAACTGCTATTCTTCCAAAAGTCTCCGGGAGTCTCAGAATTCAGGTCACCATTTTCTTGCTTGTCAGATGGAACCTTTTCTTTAACGTTCTACACTCACTACCAAGTCAGAGATGGGCTCCAAGGATCTCGTCCGCTTCTCCCTACTCTTTCCTCAGAGCGACCGCCCCTACATATCCCTATTAACCAACGACCCAATACAGGAGCCAGAGGTCAAGCAGAGGTCTTCCCAAAGCCATACTCACTGCTTTGTGTCCCGTACTTCCTGAGGTTCACACAGAGCACGAGGCATGAAGCACTAGAAAACATAAGATCTGACAGGCCCATCTACTCTAAATCTTCAACTTGTGGAGTGTGATGGTCATAAAGACAGAGTGCTTCCCTCCAGCACAGGAGTGGCCAGTCAGTACCCACAACTCAGAGTTCTCACAGGAAAGCCTGTAATGCTGCAGAAACAGGATTCATCTCGCACATCTTTTTCTTCCAACTAGCGCTTACCTTGCATTTGGGTAACTGAATCAATAAAACCATTGTCAAATATTTCTTACCGAAAAAAAATCCTCCATTCCATTTTCTATCTTGCCTCCTTTATGTTCCTTTTCTCAGCTCTGATTTCCCTTGTCTTCTCTCTTACAGTTTCACCTTTGCACATTCTATGACGCTGTTTCGATCATTTCCTTTCCAGTCATTTCTTCTGACACATCTCCCATTTCTTCTGACACCTGATCTGACTCTGAATCTTTGACCTTGGGGCCAAATCCCCCCGTACCTCACAATTCTCAACACCAACTGAGTGCCACACGCTCCTGTCCAGGCCATCCATTAGCTCATCTACTGCATGAACTGGGTAGGATCTGTGAAAGGATTTTCGATGGAAACTAGACTAGTGAGTGATCGGAAGAAACTGAAAGAAGCAGTCAAGTCAAGCTTCACTTATAGAAAAGACAAGGAAAGATGACTCTTCCAACAAAATTATTATGCATCGCGACCCTTTGTCAGCCTTGGGGACAAAGCTGTCGTCCAAGCAGTCCTTCCACTGGATGACAGCTAAGCCATCGTGGCCAATACCCATGACCTGCTTATGTGTGGAGCAGCCAGTTCAGGGCATGGATCTAACCCCATGAGAATGGCCCATGCATCAGAAAGAGTAACCATCACAGCAGCCTGACAAGGGAGAGTTCTAACAGGTGACGATGCATAAATTACCAGGAGTTCAGGAATCAAACAGTGAAGCTTTTGACTGGTTACTAGCAGAGGTGGTGCCCAACTAGAGACGTAGGGGCATGAACACTTCGAGCACTAATTGTGAAAGAGGTAAAGAATTCTCTCCTGCAAACTGGAAAGAGGTCAGAACGAAAGAGTGAACCACCTGTGTTCACCACAGTGCCGACAACGAGGTAAGTCATAAACTGGCACTTGCTCTCCCGTGTAATTGAGTAACTGCTCTTTCTGGAACAAATTCCTCAGGGTCACATTCTGTGTAAATACAGTCGTGTCTGCCCAGTGAGCCCAGTAAGGGATAAACACAGCCTGAGGAGGGGAATTCCGTGATTTTTTTAATTTTGGTTTCTGTTTGTTAGCTTGCTTGCTTCTACTTCAATGAGGTAAGAAATGATCAAAATGGACTCACCTGGACATGAAATCCCTTGACCATCAATAATTTGCTTGCAAATCCCACAAACTTTGGATTTTTTAGAAGTCTTATTCTTAAAGCTGTGCACACTTGAAGTAAATTCTTCTGACTGAAAAACATAAAATAAAAAAAATCATTAGCACTTTAATTCAGTAGTTGTTTCTTCCTTTTCTCTTTCAAGAGATAAGAAACCTAGCAGAGTTGTGAAGACCTACAATAGGAAGTAGGTCACACAAACCTAGGAGAAGCCAGGAGCACTGGGACTGCAGAAGAGTCCAGGGCACCCTTTTGGTGTTCTCCATGCCACAGCCTACACAGGAGCTGAGACTGGCCCAGGGTCACATGGCCAGGGTGGCAGCAGCAGGAGCCTCACAGGATGATGGATTCATTCCAGATTGGAAACCAATAGGCACCACTTCTGTCTATGACCAAAGTACCCCCACCACTCCCAGGAGTCTAGTGCTTTTCCTCTGAACGAAATGACTAAGTGAACAGAATTACTGTAATTCTGATGCTCCTGGCTCCTCAGTCCCCTGAGCCATGAGTACTCTGAACAGAGGGGTAGTTCACTGTAGACCCCAGGATAAGATGTATGGTCCTTAAGTCTGGAATAGCATCAAATTATACACATTAGGCCAGAGCGATAGCACAGCGGTAGGGCGTTTGCCTTGCACGCAGCCAACATGGCCAACCCGAGTTCGATTCCTCCGCCCCTCTCGGAGACCCCGGCAAGCTACCGAGAGTATCTCGCCCGCACGACAGAGCCTGGCAAGCTCCCCGTGACGTATTCGATATGCCAAACACAGTAACAACAAAGTCTCCAATGGAGACGTTACTGGGCCCGCTCAAGCAAATCGATGATCAACGGGAGGGCCTTTACGTTCCTATACACATTATAACTCGGAAATGAGCCATTCATCTACCCGACTAATGTTTGTAGAGTTAAGACTCAATCATATGTGACAATCTTGTAAAATTTCAGATTGCCTTAGAAAGGAAATAAATATCCCATCAATATACCTATTTGCAAATATGTGACAGTGAATAACAGATTTCTATAACATACCCATATAGATTCAGTGAGCCCATAACATACCAACAAAAGAGTTAAATTCAGAAGGTGAAATGTTACCAAGAATGTGAAACAAATGGTAAAACTGTCACTGTATCATTGTCATCCCATCATAGATTGAGCAGGCACCAGTAATGTCTCCATTCATCCCAGCCCTGAGATTTTAGCAGCCTCTCCTTACTCTTCCTTCCCAACGGTGTTGTATTGAACGCTCTTTCAGAGTTATAGAAATGAGACCCATTATTGTCACTGTTTTTGGCATATCAAATATGCCATGGGGAGCTTGCCAGGCTCTACCAGGAAATGGTAAAACTACACTGAAAAATGGTTTGACAATTTCTTACATTTTGTCTATGACCAAACATATATATGAAATACATGCATACACATGCACATAAAATCAGCATTTACATCCCTAAAGATAAAGTCCACGAAGGACTTGTATAACGATAGTCACAACCACCTCATGCAGAGCATTCCAAACAGGAAAGAACCCTCCATCAGAAGACCGAGTGACCGACCCATGGCATTCATACAATGGAATACTGTTAAGGGGTACAGAGAGCGAGCTACTGGTAATGATAAGGGTGAACATCAAACGCATCGTCACGCTGAGCGAAGAAGTCAGACTCCAGAGCACACAGTGAATGATTTCCTTCACAGCACAGGGCTGAGTGAGCTGACAGCTCTGTGTTTCAGGGTAAATAAGAGTTACCTCTCGAGACTAACTGGCTGGCTGAAAGGGCATGAGAAAACTTTCTGGGATGAAGGCAATTTGCTGAATGGAGTTACCCAGGAGGTATACCTATTTAAAATCATTAATCTGTGTGCTTCATATTTTACATTTTTCTGTCCGAAGGCCTATATTAAAGACAAGACATATCTAGTAATAATGAAATAACCATGGAAAGATATTGGTAATATAGCACTTAAAATAAATAAAACAATGTTAAACTATGGAATAGACTTTTATCTTTAGGAACTTCCACTTCTGAACAAGATGGAGGGAAAAGAATTATCTTCATATCTGAAATCTAAAAAACACATAAAATGTATGAAACATTTTTTAAAACATTATATATTAAAAATGAAGAATAATGATATCAAAGCAGCGGGGGGAGGGGGATAAGAATACCTCTATGATTCCTTACTTCTAATTTTTTCCATATTCCTTATTTTTTCTAAAAACCTCAAAGAGAAAGAGAATAAGACTTCTTCAGCTAGATAAACATCCATGTAAATTTTACAGCAAAATCTTACATGCTTAATAAAACTAACTACTTTCTTGTTAACTTCAGCAACAGGACAAGGATATATCTAAAACAACATTTCTGCTTAACATTGTCATTTTAATAAGAAAATAGCATAAAAAGCATCCAATTGGGAAAGGAGGAAGTAAAACTGACTTGTTAGTAATGACATGATTTTCTATGTGGAGAAGTGTAATATAAATAGTTTACATACATCTATTTTATATGCAAAAGATAAAATAGAAGAACGATATCAAAAATACAATCCCATCCACAACTTGGCCTCCGAACATCAAGTACCTAGGAATCTTCTTAACTAAAGAGGTGAAACTGCTCGTGGGGAGGTCGAATGGTCCAGCCTCTTTGGGAAACAATATGGACCATCCTCAAAAAAATAGCAATTGAGATTCCATATGACCCAGCAATTTCGCTCCTTGGAATATATCTCGAGGGCACAAAAACACAATGCAGGAAAGACATCTGCGCTACTATGATCATGCAGCACTATTCACAATAGCCATATTCTGGAAATAACCCAAGCGCCCCAGAACAGATGACTGGGTTAAGAAGCTGTAATACATATGCACAATGGAATCCTACAGTTACTAGAAAAGATGAAATCGTGAAATCTGCTCCTATGTGGATGGGCCTGAAGAGTATCATGCTAAGTGAAATGAGTCAGAGGAAGGGCACAGAATGATCTAACTTATTTGCAAGAAATAAAGAAACACAATAGGAGATTAATGTTCAAAGACAATAGAAATGAAGGGCTAGAGAATTGGTCGTTAGTAAGAAACATGCCATAGCGGGGTAAGGGGCTTAGGATAGGACCACTGTGACAATGATAGGGGAAAGTGGTCACTCTTGTCAAGAACGGGTACCAAACGAAGGCATGCATGATTCCCTTTCAGCAAAACACAAAACCTAAAAGGAAAAAGTGCCTGCCATAGAGGCAGACTCTGAAGGCGGAAGCAAACTGGAGACATGGAAGTAGACACGGGGAAGGAAATCATGCTTGAACACTGTATGCCTGAAATTCAATCATAAATAACTTTAATTTTGTTTAGTTTGGTTTTGGGGCCACACCCAGTGATAACTCAGGGGTAACTCCTGGCTCTGCACTCAGGAATTACTCCTAGGGGTGCTTTGGGGACCATAAGGGATGACAAGGATAGAACCTGGGTGGGCCAACTGCAAGGCAAATGCCCTCTCTGCTGTACTATCAACCCAACATAATGAATAACTTTGTAATTCACACTGACCCAATAAATTTCAAAAGACTATTTTGAATGCACCTAGAATAAATAAGCTTTGCGAAGTGGGCACAAGATCAATATGAAAACTTCATTTTTACATAAGCATTTACAAGTTAAAATCCTATAGGATTGCCATTTACAATAGCACACAAAATGCTATGTTAAAAAAAAAATCTAGCAAGACCTAAAAACATTGTGTGAAGAGATTAAGAACTAATAGAGAGAGAGATCATGTCCATGTATTGGTAGATTTAATATAATTAAGATGCAATTCTTCCCTATACAATCTCAACAATATCTTTTTTTAATTTGCGGGCTTTTTTTAATTTGCAAAATTTAGATATTTAGGATTACCAAAACAACTGGCAATGTCTGCATATGCTTAACTGTGAAATTTAATACTTGTTCATTATATACGCCTTTAGTGTAAAGACACCAAACTAGTTGCAACCAGATCCTTTTAACAAGCACAGGGTTTTGAAAATACACATTAAGCTCTAATTTTCAACAAAGCAAATTTTTCCCTGAGATCTATCAAAGACAGCATATATGTACGCTCCTTATTCCCTCACCTACAATAGCTATAAAGAATCAGTCATGGCTTTCATCCCCAGGCAGCCTTTACAAGTCTCTCCAGAAGGAACTACTGATAGGCAGGAATTAGCAGACCTGATTCTGAAAAAGAACCTGTTATGACATTCCCACTTTGAAAGCTTTACACAAACTAATCGTTCTGGGATGCTAGCAACTTGTAGTTTTCTATTAAAATGATCATGTCCTTCCTGCCCATTTCAAGTGCCTCAGCAGACCTACAATTGTCTTGTCTCTTAGTCACATGTCTCCTGTCAATCAGATGAAGAAAGCATTCTGCAGTGGATCAAAGCCCACCAACCTGAAGGAGCTCTGTATGTGCTATTGAGAAAATCAGTCACTCTCCAAAGAAATTTAAAACAATAAAACAAAAACTTTACCCCTCCAGCCTATTAAAGGAGCTATTACATGGAACAGGAGAGAACCCACAGTGGGTAAGGTGGGTCCAGTGGGTAAGGTTGCCTTTCTTGCAGCCAACCTGGGTTCAATCCCCAGCATATGGGAGTAGGGTCCCTCAAGCATTACCTGGAATGATTCCTGAGTGCAGGGGCAAGCCCTGAGTAGTGCCAGCTGTCGCCCCAAAACAAAGCAAACCAAAAAAGGAGCTATTATAAATCAACCAATGTTCTACCACATACCAGCTGCAAACACTGGTAATCTATGAGAATCATTTGAGCAGAATTTTTAAAACAGTTCTATCCAAAACGTATTGAATCAGATTATCTGGAGGTGGAGCCAGACATTTTTTTCTCAAAGTACCCCCAATGACTTGAATATGCAGCTGGGCCACCACTACATAATAAATGATTTTATATGCATGAAAGGCACTGTTGTTATATGCTTTATTCATTCATTCGTGTTTGGTATTTTGCAGAGCAACTGCACGTATTTTGATAGTGGGGATTCTATATTCAATGCCTGCAAAAAGAGGAGTGGGGACTACAGTGAAGCTCACAATATTAGCAGGGTCCTCCACACAAGCAGGACCACTCCATCAAAAAATGAGGAGGGGGCTGGAGCAATAGCACAGCAGGTAGGGCATTTGCCTTGCACACGGCCGACCTGAGTTCGATTCCCAGCATCCCATATGGTCCCCCAAGCACCTCCAGGAGTGATTCCTGAGTGCAAAACCAGGAGTAACCCCTGAGCATCGCCGGGTGTGACTCAAAAAGAAAAAAAATGGGGGGGGAGAAAAAATGAATAGACGTTTCCTCAAAAAAAGAAATACAAATGGCCAATAGGCACATGAAAAAATGCTCCACGTCGCTAGCCATCAGGAAGATGCAAATCAAAACAACAATGAGATATCTTCTTTGAGAAAGTTTCTGTTCATTTTGTCACTCCATTTTTGATGGGATGGGGGAATGGGGGATGGGAGGGATACTGGGATTAGTGGTGGTGGAGAATGGGCACTGGTGGAGGGATGGGTACTCGATCATTGTATAACTGAAACCCAAGCACAAAAATTTGTAAGTCTACAACTGTACCTCATGGTGTTTCACTAATAAAACTTTAAAAAAAAATGAGATATCTCACACCAGAGACTGGCACACATTCAAAAGAACAAAAGCAAGCAGTGCTGGTGTGGATGTGGGGAAAAAGGGACACTCTTTCACTGTTGATGGGAATGACCACTAGTCCAGCCTTTCTGGAAAACAATATGGACATTTCTTCAACAGCTAGAAATTGAACTTCCATAGACCCCCCACAATACCACTTCTAGGAATATACCCCGAGGATGCAAAAAAGCACAGTGGAAATGACATCTGTACCTATATGTTCATTGCAGCACTCTTCACAATAGCTAAAATCTGGAAACAACCCAAGTGCCCTACAACAGATGACTGGTTAAAGAAACTTTGGTACATCTACACAATGGAATACTATGCAGCTGTCAGGAGAGATGAAGTTATAAACTTTGCGCATAAATGGATAGACATGGAGAGTATCATGCTAAGTGAAATGAGTCAGAGAGGGACAGACATAGAAGGACTGCATTCATTTGTGGAGTATAAAACAACAAAACATGAGGCTGACATCTAAGGATAGTAGATACATGGGACAGGAAGATTGCTCCATAGCTAGAAGCCTGCCTCATGAGCAAAGGGTAGAAGGCAGCTGGAACAGAGAAGAGATCACGAAGAAAATGATGGCTTGAGGAACCGGTCGGGATGGGAGATGTGTGCAGAAAGCAGATAAAGGACCAAACCTCTCAGTGTCTGTATTGCAAACCATAATACCCAAAAGTAGAGAGTATGGGGAATATTGTCTGCCATGGAGGCAGGGGGAGGGTTTGAAAGGGTGGGGGGGGTATACGGGGGATATTGGAGGTGGGGAATGTGCACTGGTGGAGGAATGGGTGTTTGATCATTGTGAGATTGTAACCCAAACATGAAAGCTTGTAACTATCTCACAGTGATTCAATAAAATTTAAAAAAAAAATCAGGACCACCACTGCTCCAAACAGGGTCACACAGTGAGCAGATCCGGAGTAAGCGTTCAGATCCAGTCTCTGCCCACCTCAGACTTTCAGACTTTCAGACAGAGGATTGTGTGTGTGCCTGACACACAATCCTCTCTAACCCCCAGCTGACAGAGACCTCGCTCACCCTCTTTTGTAGTTATTTGTCTATAAGCTTTCTCTCCCATGTTCGACTGCAATTTTCCACAGGGAAAGACGTAAGCGTCTTTCCCTGGGGCCCTCGGCATCCCTGCAAAGCGCCTGGAGTAGAGCAAACAGTGAACTCTCAATATCTGAACAAACGGCTGCGATCTGTGAATCCAGGGTACTGGGGCCTGGTATCTCTTACAAATATCTCGATTCCAGCCAGGAGAAAGAGGCGCTGTGTTCTGTGTTTTGTCTTGCCCGTAGCCACAGCTAGACTGGCGGGAGGAAAGAGCAGAGGGGTGGTGGAGAGGTTGCTGCAGTCCAGAGGAATTCATTTCAGATAGTGTAATAACATCTGCTCGCACTGCATCTGTACATAACGTCTCCACTGTGAACTGAGGCAGGATTAGCCCGCCTTCCTTTCCACCTGGGTCTGCGCTTTCAGTTCTCCCTGAGAGGTGGCCTAGGCGTGGGGGAGGGGAGCCGAGCGGCTGCAGTGTTCCTCGGGCTCAGCCAGGAATCTAAATTGCATTTAATTGTTAGCAGCAGAGAACAGAGCTGCTGGTTCCACAAGGACTCCCTGAGGGGTGCACGGTCATTAGCACCGGTCTTGACTGTGAGGGTTCTTTCAGAGAGAAAGAAAAAATCTATGAGCAAGGAAGGGCTCCCCAAGAGAGCCAAAGGGCAGCCTTGGGCTCAGCTCTGTGGAAATGCAACTGCACAGACCTCTCTGTTAGTTCTCTAGGCTGTTTGCTGCAGTAGCAAAAACACTTGCCCACACAAAGGCAGCAGCTACATCAGCACAATCCAGGCTCTGTGCTCCTCTGGGGGAGAAAATCCAGGCAAGTGTATACTACCCACCAGAGGGAACCTTCAGCAGCCTTCGAAGAGGCAGTCTGAGCAAACAAACGAGCCTTTGGAGTTAAATAGCCCCATTCCCCTGTGATACCACAAGATTCTCCTGCCCAAAACAAGCCCAGTCGTGAGGCCATCCCTGACACAACAGTTCAGAGCTTTCCAGAAACCACGTTAGGCTGTGAGACTAAATAGCAGAACACACTGCAACTCAAAATGAGTAAAGCAGCTAATATTTCTCTCTCCTCAGACCTGAAAAATATCCCCAGAAAGGAACGGGATAAATGCCTGATGATTAGACTCAAATAAAGGGAAACAACCGACCTCTAGATTCTGCTGAGTTTCATTCAAACTCGGAAAGGCACTCCCAGGGGCACAGTCTGTACTGTGACCTGTGAACTTGTGCTGTTCACATCCTGGGTGAGGATGTCAGCACATCCTCACCCTGCACACCTTCTCACAGCACACCCTCCCACAGCAAACCCTCACATAGCACACCCTCTCACAGCAACCCTCTCACAGCATACCCTCTCATAGTAGTCCTCTCACAGCAACCCTCTCACAACACACCCTCTCACAACACACCCTCTCACAACACACCTCACAGAAACCCTCTCACAGCATACCCTCTCATAGTAGTCCTCTCACAGCAACCCTCTCACAACACACCTTCTCACAGAAACTCTCTCACAGCATACCCGCACAGCTCACCCTCTCACAGTAGCCCTCTCAACAGCAATCCTTTCACAGCAACACTCTCACAACACACCCTCTCAGAGCAACCCTCTCACAGCACACCCTCTCACAGCACACCCTCTCCTCACAGCACACCCTCACACAGCACACCCTCTCATAGCACACCCTCTCCTCACAGCACACCCTCACACAGCACACCCTCTCACAACACACCCTCACCCAGCATCCCTCTCACAGCACCCCTCTCACAGCACCCCTCTCACAGCAACCCTCTCACAACACACCCTCTCACAGTAGCCCTCTCACGAACCTCTCACAGCAACCCTCTCACAGCAACCTTCACCCAGCACGCCCTCTCACAGCACACCCTCACACAGCAACCCTCTCACAACATGCCCTCTCACAGCACAACACGCCCTCTCACAGCACACCTTCACCCAGAACACCCTCTCACAACAGCACACCCTCGCGCAGCATGCCTTCGCCCAACATGCCCTCTCACAGCACCCGCTAACTCTGTTCCTCTGAATGAAGTGAATTTCTCAGCAAGCCTGTGGAAGGACAATGTGCTCCTTCCATGCGGGGAACATGCCCAGCTCATGCAGGAGATAGCTCCACTAGAAGCCAAGCCTGAGCCATGGCCTCCCCTTGGCCCCCCCCCCCCACTTGCCCCTACCCTCCACAGCGAGCACACATGGTGCAAAGAGCAGGCACTAGGATCCTCACGCAAACAGTGCACAAATAGTGCCCGAGATAGAGCGGTGGGCAGGGCACTAGCCTGGCATAGGCCAAGCCGGGCTTCCCACTGGGTCCCCCAAGCACCTCTGGGTCTGGCACAAAACAAAAATAAACTGCCCGAAACAAAGAACGCGCACATCCAGACGCAAGGGCCTGTGTGAACAAGAGCGAGCGCAGGGACCCTGGGGCACGAGCAGGGAGCACACACACGTGTAGGGAGCACAAGCATGGGGCACACACATGTAGGGAGCAAGGAGCCCACACATGTGTAGGGAGCACAAGCACAGGGCACACACGTGTCGGGAGCAGGGAGCACACATGTGTAGGGAGCACTAGCGAGCTCAGACCCGGGCGCCCCTGCACACAGACACCCTGTGCTGCCCTAGCACCCACCCTGGGCTCGGAATCCAGCACCCACTTACCTGTGGGCGGTGGCGGTGTGCGGAAGTCCCGAGCGTGCACCCTCCAGGCGGCCGCATGGCCACCGGCAGCAAGGGCAGAGACGTGGGCGCAGCCTCCTCTGCCGTGACCCTGGGCAAGGATGCCCAGGCCCTTGCGTCCACCCGGGAGGACCAAAGGACGTGCACTCTGCCCTCAGAAGTCCATGCAAGAACAAAAGCCAAGCAGCAGCCCAGGGCACCCCTGGTCCCCCCATCTGACATGCATTAGCCCTTCCTCCCCGCCCCATACCACAGGGAAGCGGAGAAACGCCTCCTTGGGCAGGGGGAGGGGTGCAGGGGGATGGGGGCAGACCTCCTGCCGCCTTCAGCCAACTGGCTTACCCAGACCTGTGGCTGAGACTGCTGCAAAATACAGACAGAGGCTGGAAATCAAAAGCAGCCAGACTGGCCAATACCCCAGGTATCTACCTGGTCTGGCGCAGATGGGTTCCACAGGAAAGAACAGTGAAAGCTCTCCTTCCATTTGCCTCTAAAACAGAGGGAGATGGGGATGAAGAGGTTCCAAGACAAATTGTAGCTGAGAACCTTTCACACCTGCCAGTGAGGACCTGCATACCCATTTCCCTCAGGGGCGTCCTGTTCCCTGCACAGGACATCACATACTGTTTTGGAGTCCCGGTTCCCTCCAAGAGTCTGCAATTCTAGGAGGAACCGGGAAGCCTCCGTGTAGGAGGTGAAACTGACCAACCTAGGGGAAGCCTCCGTGTAGGAGGTGAAACTGACCAACCTAGGGGAAGCCTGGGGTAGGAGGTGAAACTGACCAACCTAGGGGAAGCCTGCGAGTAGGAGGTGAAACTGACCAACCTAGGGGAAGCCTGCGGTAGGAGGTGAAACTGACCAACCTAGGGGAAGCCTGGGGTAGGAGGTGAAACTGACCAACCTAGGGGAAGCCTGCGAGTAGGAGGTGAAACTGACCAACCTAGGGGAAGCCTGCGTGTAGGAGGTGAAACTGACCAACCTAGGGGAAGCCTGCGTGTAGGAGGTGAAACTGACCAACCTAGGGGAAGCCTGCGTGTAGGAGGTGAAACTGACCAACCTAGGGGAAGCCTGCGTGTAGGAGGTGAAACTGACCAACTTGGGGAAGCCAAACAAGAAGAAAAAGCTCCAGGCAGGAGAGGCGAAGGGTCACAGGATGCTGATAGCTGGGGCTTGCAGAGAGGGAAGTCTGAAGAACCCTTTGCCCCTGCTGCCAAAGGCACAAACCTGAGTGGCCGCAGCTACCCTCTCGGGGCAGCAGCCTGACCTTCTCCACCAGGAGGCATACTTGCCGCTCTAACTAGAGACAGGAAGGAAAGGCAGCCTTGATCATGTTGGGCTAGGCACCTCTTCCTTCTGTGGGGTGCTACAAAGGGAACCCCTGAAGGGAACTGAGAGTATCAGGAGCCTCCACCGTTGGGCTGGCTCATTGAGCACTCTTAGCGGCCTGACCTCCTGGGTGCCCAGTCCAAGGGTGATCTAAAAGCCCTGTAACCCACCCCACACCCAGAGCTATTCAACACTGACTTCAGATCTGCAACTCCACATGCAACTAAAATGTCTTAGGCCAGGAAGCTCCGGGGAGCAGTCTGGGTGGGCTGGGGCAGAGCCTTTATGGCTAACACATGTGCAGATTCCAGTCACTGACTCCACATCAGCATTAACCTCTCACTGGCACTCAACAGACAACTTTCCGTTTCTACAGTGAAAAAAGAAAGCTGTTCTTCAACTTTCAGCCACAAAGAAGCCAGGAAAACGCCATGTGGGCAGATCTTGTTTCCTCTGCTCCCAAAATTAGATCATTATTCATTCTCATCATTACTCACTTTTTCTGTAGTCTATTCAAATTTTAATTTTGTTTTTTTTTTTTCCCAAAATATCTGTGCTTATTTCTACGTACTCATATTCAAGCACACACTACTTAACTACCCCATGTTATGGTGTGATTGATCACTGAGGAAAAATATCTATCACATTCATTTCTGGTTCCCTGGCATGTAACATGACTCAGCGCTAGCAGTGTCTTCATGAAGACATGTGAGCCCCCTCAAAGGCACACACTACAAACATTTTTGTCACAAATCATCTGAATCTGCTACCAGGTTAGCCCAAGGGACCAGAGTGAAGGGATCCGAAACCCAAGGGAGAACACGGAAGCCCCAAAGTTCACTCCCTGAACTTTAGAACCAGGTTCTGCATTCTGATGGGGATTGCCCAAAACAACAGTTATGAGTACAGGCTAAATCCCAATGGCTCCCAGACAGGAAGACAGTTTTATCTCTTCTTCTTAGAAGTCATATCACATGGAAAATTCCCACACTATATGTCTAATAATAGGTCACATGGCACTTTATACTTCTCAGATAATAACAAGCCAGATCACCATTAGTGGCCACAGTCTCAAAGTGACTGAAACCAAAGTCCAGAATACCAGACTGTGGGCTAAACCATGAAAACCAAGCTTTCCAGGCACTCGAGAGATAGTGGGTAAGGTGCTTGCCTTGAACGCAGCCAATCTGGATTTGATCCCTGGCACCCCAAATAGTCCCCTGAGTGCAACCATGAGTACTTCCTGATCTCAAAACCAGGAATAGCCCCTGAGCATCACAGGGTGCTCCGCACAACACACACACACACACACACACACACACACGAAAAACAAAAAAAGAAAACTCACTTTTCCAGAGTGCCCTGCTTACAGTTCACACACCATGTGTGTCCTCTGGCCATTGCACAGGACTTCACCAAGGGTTTCTCCACAGGACTGGGAGATGCTTCACACACTGTAGCCTTTCTGGACTCTGCTGAAGACTCTTCCAGTCTGTTACTCACTCCACACCAGGAGCGACCTCATGAGCGTGGAATGGACTCTGTAGTGTGCTCACCAATACATGCAAGGCCTCAACCCCCGAAGCCTTGCTAAGATGGACACGAAAGCACTCTCCTCTAAAGCCATGCTGTCAATTTACAGTCACTCTTACCCTCTCAGAACCAAGCTACAGCATGAATGCGAGTGCAGGACCCTGAAGAATCCAGAACTGAGGGCAGAAATGAGTCGAGGAAGTGCTTCAGTGCAGAAAGTCCCCTTTGCTGGACTTGCCCTGGAACTACACTGTCAGCCTGACCTGTACCTCATCAGGCAGCAAACCTCCTGCTCCTCACTGACCTCTGGCTGCCTGGGGTGTCCAAGACTAAGTCCAGGCTCCTCCTGTGGAGGATGGATTTGACGGGCACCAGAGTTCGGACTGGTAGGGAAAGTTCTAGGACCACTCTTGGAGGCTGTGTCCCTAGGCTGGGGCAGACCCTAACACTGAACTACGGTCAAGTGCAGCACAGTGCTGCGTGCTTTAACAGCAAGATCCAAGGGCTCGGGAGGGATTGGGGGGCCTTACAGCTCTTCCACAGGAAGCTGCTCCCCCAATGTTCATGGCTCTGATGCTCACTCATCTCTGCAGAAATAGTGATAAACGTCTATGGACCGGCTCTACAAGGAGTCAAGTGAGAAACAATCACCCTTTACTCCTGACGGTGGAAATATCCACACAGGGCACTGCAAGGGAATGCCAGAGAATGAAGGTGATGGGCCGTAACCTGGAACAGAGGTAGATGCTTCTAAGACAGGAATATAGCTACAAGCCCGAAGCAAGGTGCAAGGTGCTTCAGTGTAGGACAAAGTGTGTCATTGTTACATGGGAGGCAGTTAATTGAGGGCCATGGCCTGAAATACAGGGGGAATGATCCTGGGAAGTCGAGTGGAAGGATATTCTCATAGCAAAACAGGGCTTGACCCCCACAGGAGTGGGCACCTCCAGAGGTGAGAAAAATCTGCATCTTGAAAACATGGGCCCCTGAGTCCCTCTGGAAGCCCTGTAAGATAGTCTGTGGTGTGGACCTGGAATCAGAACAAAAATGCTGGTTGATGGCCTCGTGTTAAATGTGAAGGAGACTAGTCGCTGCAGTGGGAAGGACCCAGGGAGCACCTAGAATAACATTACAGGAGCCACCTTCTCCAGATCAGAGAAGGAAGGATAGAAATGATAGTAAATGCCATAATGAGAGAATAAATCCAAGATGTTGGTATCATTCATGGTTCCCAACAAATGGGACTTAGGAGCAACTGGAAATAGATGTACATATGTGTCTACACATTCTCATCACAAGCACTCTCCCAGCTCTGCAAGGGAGGGTCCACAGCTGTGGTCTCATCCAGCACCCACCTCTCAGTCCTGAAAGCTGGCTCAGTACAGGATCCCTCAGAGACAGGCCAACTTCAGGAGAGAGTGAAAGGAGCCTGCTGCAGTATCTTTTTCTTGAGGGGAGTTAGAAAATAAGGGGATGCCCACACAATCAATGACCTTGTTTTATGATGCTGGAGGCGACCCAAAGAGGATGCCCTTGGAAAATCCTAGGAAAACTTGAACATAGGAAAATCATGAAAATATTAGCTTAGCCCATTGAATGAATGGTCAGTCGATGATCCCATGAATCTTACTGCCACCAATAAACAAGTGAACACAATGAGTTGGCTGCACAACATCTGCTTCCAGCCCTGGGGAATAGGGACTCTGAGGGACATAGCAGCTATGGCGTCCATATGGGAACTTGCTGGGGACGGCACTAACCCACCTTTCTGGAGACTCAAAGCACTTCCTCCTATTTATGACAAAAGAAGAAAGAGGGACCAGGGGAAAGCAAAACTCCGGGGTGTATGCTCTGTACACACAGAACACCAGGTTGATCCCTGACACTGCATGACACCCCCCAAGCACAAGCAAGGTCATAGCCCTCATGACCTCCAAGCACCACCAGGATGTCCCAAGTGGTCCCTCAGACCGCAGGACTCAGGAGCATTTTCAGACCTTACTACTGAGACATCCAAACTGCTGGCCAAGACTGACCCACAGGCCCCCTGAACACTTCTCAGCAGTCTCTCACACCCCAGGAAAGGGGGAAAATCGTACTGTGATCTCTCTAGTGTTTCAACAGCCCTGCCACACCAGCCAGGGGGTCTCCACGACAGCGACCTCACAGGGACCTTCTCAGCAAAGGCACAGCTCTTCTCCTTGTTTCTACAAAGATTCACCACTTAGTCATCCCCAGGGGATGCCTGACCACAGTGAATGCCTCGGAATCCAAACCCATGCGCCCAGCATGTCTCCAAGGCTCCTCAGTGCTACCTCTGCCCCTCAGCCCCACTTCTGTGGTGGGGTCAACCAGATGACTCCTGTCTCTTCACCTCCACCCCCCACTAAAAATGCAAAAGGACCATGGCAGGATGGTCACATTTGTCAACGGTTCTGGAAACAAAAGAACAAAAGTCAGAGAGCTTTTTGTCACCTAAAAGCACTTTCAAAAGCATTTTGTCCCAGATAATGAAAAATATTTTATTGTTAAAAATGTTCTTGGCATCAGCATCTTGGGAAATCTCTAAACCTGACTTACCCCTTTATCCAGTCACTCTGGACTCTGGGGCCCAGATACTGGTTCTTAAGCTGGGGCTGGACTTCAACTTGGCCCATGCTCAAGCACAGACCTTGGGCAAATCCTCCCTCTAGACCTCCTCCCTTCCCCTGCTGACTCAGCCCAAGGGGAGGCCCACAACACTTGCCACATTTTGGCACTTCCTCACTCCATCCCCAGAGGAAGCCCTGAAGGTCCAGGTGCCAAGGCCTGCTCTCAGCAATGCAGCAAGAGGATGACAGTGCTGGCAGAGAGAGCTAGAGATTGGCAATCTGGGGAAGCAGGTGATCACTGCAACAAGAACAACTCCAACTCTTTCCGCAGAACTAGCTTCACGACAAGAACCTACCAGTGCATACTTCTCCCCAGATTCAAGCAGAGCATGTCTTGACTAGCCAGTGTAATCCAATGCATTCAAAGTCCAGATTCAAGGCAGTCCGCTTCAGAGTGGAGAGACCTGGAAGGCCTCACCAGCCGAGGCCTCATGCCACGACTGTCACACTGAGGACCCAGCAGTGAAGCCAGAGGTCCTGGGTTTCACTCCCAACATCAGGCACACACACAGACCTGTTCACGCACACACAGACCATGCCCTGATCTTCCTAGCAGACCTTTTTGCCGATGCTGAGAAAATCATTATTTTTCCCACATCCCCTTCAAGTCTCCTCTTTATTTCCTTGGCCCTCCCTGACTTCAAAAAGTACAGAGAAAAATGCTTTCTTTACAGAGTTGCTACCCACAAATGGCTCGGCTCCTCCCCTCCTATACAGCCATGATCTCAGAAGCACACAAACCAATCTTGGAACCCAGCGGCTTTTGGCCGCAATTCCTCTGGACTTAATTACTAAAATAACAAAAATCCAAAACCGTGTGGCTGAACATCATATTCTCTTCATAATCAGCAATAGAAAACAAATTATCTAATGATGTCTCTTCGGCAGGTTGGGGGAAAATTCCAAATAATAATAGTGGGTCTTGAAAAATTGAATGTAATCAAATAAAGAGAGAGTAAGGTTAAAATCATATGCCACACAGGCAGGGGAAAGGTGGGGTTGGGGGGTTTACTGGGGTTCTCGGTGGTAGAACATGTGCACTGATGAAGGGATGGGTGTTTGATCATTGTATGACCGAGACTTAAACCTGAAAGCTTTGTAACTGTTCTCACAGTGATTCAATTTTAAAAAAATAATAATTTTTGGGGCTGGAACAATAGCACAGCGGGTAGGGTGTTTGCCTTGCATGTGGCCAACCCGGGTTCGATTCCCAGCATCCCATATGGTCCCCCGAGCACCGCCAGGAGTAATTCCTGAGTGCATGAGCCAGGAGTAACCCCTGTATAATTCCGGGTATGACCCAAAAAGAGAAAAAAATGCTTTATTTACAGAAATATACTTTTACAAACCTGACCTCCAATTTGTGCTTTTCCCACTTTCCTGCTCAAAAAACCAACATATTTTTTCCCAACACCCAGAGATGAGCAACAGTAAAGGTCAGAGTGAAAGGCCAGATGAGGGCCAGGAGAGACGGCCTCTGTTTCTCAGACAGAAGATACTAACATCCTGTGAACAAAGCTCCTAGCCCCTGAGCTGGGTGGGCTCTGTCCTGGCTTCTGGCCAAAGGGCAACAAGACCTCCCGCCATGCTATTGCCACTGCCATGAGATGCTCTTGTCTATGACACTCACGCAAGCTCTACCGGGATCAGTGTGGACCCCAAGCCTGTATGATCTCATGCTTCCAGATGGGAGTAGGACAGACAGCAGAGAGTACAGGAGTGAGACTAGTTCATGGAAACCACGTCTTCTCCACAGTGAGAGGACCCGAGGGGAAGGACACACTCAGACACCAGCCTGGGCTCTCTGCTCCCCTGTCCCCCGTCTCTGCCAGCACTTCTCCCTGATCCTGAGCACCTCAGGGTACGAGCAGGAGCAGAGCCACAGTCTGTACTTCAGAGGAGCAGACAGCAGCTGAAGCCTATCCTCATCAGTGAGAAAACAGGGAAACGGGCAGAAGCTCGCAGCCTTTGTCTTACTGAGGGAGTGGGGCTATGCTCTACCCTGCCTTGTCCCCCTCCCTGGCCCCAGCCCCCAAGCCTCATCACCAACCATTTCTTCACCAGCTTTGAACTGCTGGTCCATAAGAAAACTTTTACAAAACTGACCTCCAATTTGTGCTTTTCCAGCTTTACCAGCTTTGGACTGGCCGAGGCTGGTCCCAAGACACCTCCTTTACCCAGAAAGCCACAAGACCTAGAATACAGCACGGATTCTGCTGCCCAGGATGCAGAACACAGGGCAATGCCGTTAGGACTCAGTCAGTGGCATGAACTGGTCTAACCAGCGCCCAGTGCTGGCCCATGCGCCATGAGCACCACTTCTCCACGTCCCTGCAGAGGTCAGTAAGTGCCAGACTCTAAGCCACAGGTCTCCTGCAAGTGGCAGCATTTTCCCTGGTCTGGGTGTTAGTACAGGGGCCGAGGCTGGTCGCCAAGCACAAGAACACAGGACCCAGCATCCCTGGAATTCACAGGACCAGACACATCCTCTGCGATCTGTCCTCAAGTGGACTTTAGGACCAAAAGCAAGAACAGATGGGAAAACAGCCACACTGCCAGCCGCCGTCTGTCACCAAAGGGCACCTTCTCAGGTCTCGTACTGAGCCCCAGTCCTTGCCTTCCGCTCTGACCAGAACATGTAACACTGAGCCACACCTGGAACTGGACGGGGCCTCAGACCCAGCACAGCACTCGCGTCCCCACCTGCAGGGTCCCCAGCCTTTGCCCCAGTCGGACACATCAAGGAACGCAGCCCTCCTCTAGATTCCCCACAAGTCTCATCTGCAGCACATTCCAGAAGGCTTGAGGGCGAGGACATGGGAACAGGCACACTGTTAACAATCCATCCTGGAGCACCACCCCCAAGGCTGAACCAGGGCGCCCAGATGGGCAAATGGATGCAAAGGCCCCAACACTGCGCACAGAGGGCTCCCTGCTTCCTGTGTGCAGCTTTATTGGAAACACTCCACCATGGTCAGTCTGTCAACAAGAAGAGAAAAATCACTAGGACCCTCTAAAATCAGCCTCTGACAGCTGAGAGGCCAGCCCGCACCTGCATCTCTACAACAGTCCCCCGGTCTTCCATGCACAGATTCTGAGAATTTGGACCTTCTACCATGCACAGAGGCCCTGAGGGTGCCGCGACCCACGCTGGATGTGCACGCCAGGTGTGCTGCATCAGCACCAGACTGGACTCTCGGCTCCGCCCCACTGGAGACACTGGCCACTCCAGCTGCCAGAACCAGTGCTGTCAGAATAGGGAAATCGCAACAGACCAAGTCTGCCCCACACTTTCCAGGTCAGTCCTGTTACTTTCAAAATTTTCAAACCTCAGGCTGAGGACCAAGGATGAGGGTCAAGTGCTAGAGTATGAGCCATGTAAGTACAAGACCCCACGCTTGCTTCCAGCACCACACGTGCCCCTCCCATACACCAGATGTGGCTCTCATAGCCCCTGGGCATCGCTGGACCCACAACATCATGAGAGGTATCCCCAAATGACTTTTTTTAATTCAGATTAATGGAGCCGGAGTGATAGTATAGTGGGTGGGGCACTTGCCTCACACGTGGCAGACCCAGGTTCTATCCCCAACATCCAAAATGGTTCCCCAATCCCTGTCAGGAGTGATCCCTGAGCCAGGAATAAGCCCTGAGCATCACTGAATGTAGAGTCAAAGTAGCACTATAGCACTGTCCTCCTGTTGTTCATCGATTTGCTCAAGCGGACCTACTAACGTCACCATTTTGAGACTTGTTACTGTGTTTGGGTTTGGCATATCGAATACGTCACGGGGAGCTTGCCAGGCTTTGCCGTGTGGGCGAGATACACTTGGTAGCTTGCCAGCTTGCCGGGCTCTCCGAGACGGGCAGAGGAATCAAACCCAGCTCAGCTGGGCTGGCTTCGTGCAAGGCAAACGCCCTACCGCTGTGCTATCACACCAGCCCAGAGTCCAAATAAAATTTTTAAATAATAATAAAATTAAGCAAACAAACAACAAAATAAACAAATAAACAACGTCAAACGTGACTGTGCTCAGGGCCTGCTGTTGGCTCTGTGCTCAAGGATCACCCCTGATGGTTTTCAGGGACCATATGTGGTTCAGGATCCCAGTCAGCCACCTGCAGCCATGTTCCTTACCTGATGTCCTATTTCTCTGGCTCCAAGTATCCAAACTTGTGACAGATGCAAAATTTTGAGACTTCCACCACACCTCAAAGTAGCTTTACTAAATACTTTGCCAAAATAGGCCTATTTGTTTTATTTGGGGGGGGGGGGGGGGGATGTTTAGGCCACACTCAAACAACCATATTTGTGGTATCCCTTCTTTCAATTTGTTTTATATATATTTGTGTGCGCTGGGGCCAGAGTGGTAGCACAGTGGTAGCACAGTGGTAGGCATTTGCCTTGTACGCAGCCAGCCCGGCCGAGCTGGGTTCAATTCTTCCACCCCTCTCAAAGAGCCCAGCAAGATACCGAGAATATCTTGCTTGCATGGTAAAGCCGGGCAAGCTACCCGTGACGTATTCAGTATGCCAAACACAGTAACAAGTCTCAAAATAGAGACGTTACTGGGCCCACTCGAGCAAGTCGATGAACAATAGGAGGACAGTGTTTGTTTGTTTGTTTGTTTGTTGGAGTGGTAGCACAGTGGGTAGGGTGTTTGCCTTGCATGCTGCCAACCCGGGTTCAATTCCTCCATCCCTCTTGGAGAGCCCAGCAAGCTACTGAGAGTATCCCACCTACATGGCAAGGCCTGGCAAGCTACCCGTGGTGTATTTGATATGCCAAAAACAGTAAAAAGTCACAATGAAGATGTTACTGGTGCCCACTCGAGCAAATCGATGAACAATGGGAGGACAATGCTACAGTGCTACAATAAAAATTAAGGGGGTATGGTGCCACCAGCTGGTCAACCTGTACCTGTGGGGCGAGTGCATCAGCAGCCTGATGGTGCCTTCAGATTTCCAGATACCCCAAAATTGCTGCTATGCCTTTGGCCAGACACCAAGTTTAAGAAATTAAACAGCCAAAAGTTAGGTATGTGGGAGACACACCCACAAACCACCTCCGGCTCAGCTATATAAGCTCATTTATTGGCCTTATTTCAGGAACCCAAAAATCTCGAAAGAGATCAAAAGACACAGTTAGGGACAGTAGCACAGAGGTAGACGGGAACCCGTGACTGAGAGCTCCAGGCCCACTTGGATCAGGACAACACCAAGACTCAGGGACTATAAACTAAAGCTCCCAGAAGATAGCGCCACAGAACGTCCTGACCCCCCATCAGGCTGTCTTCACGGGGACACCTAGGAGGAGGGAGAGTTGAGTTTCCCTCCCTGCCCCAAACAGAACCCTGTGAGCCGAAAATCTCCAAAACCCAACTGCTGCCATGCCCAAGGCCACTCTCTACACGCTCGGATGATCCTCACCCAAGATGGGATGAAACTCACCAGAGAGCAGACCAGCAGAAAAACCCAGATATGCAGGAACCTGTGACGGATCTCGAGGCCTGCTCGGATCGGGACTGGTCCTCCTCCCCAGCTCCCCAGTTTTCCAGTAGCTTGGCAGTCACATCCACAAACTGGCCCCAACCATGTAATCTCATCAACGACCAAGACCCAGAGACTATAAACTAAAGCTCCTGGAAGAGAACGACACATTATCTCCTGGACATCATACTCAATCCATAACAAGCAATACAGAACAAATCGTCTAGCATTGCCTTTTCGGCAGGTTTGAGTGTTGGTGTGACTGGCGTTAAAATATAGCAAGTATCCAAAGTAGAGAGAGGGTATGAGGGAAACTGTCTGCAACACAGGCAGGGGAAGGGTTGGAAGGGGGCTGGGGTTAGGAAATACTAGGGATTTTGGTGGTGGAAAATGTGCACTGGTGAAGGAATGAGTATTTGATGAGTGTATGACCGAAGCTCAAATGTGAAAGCTTTGTAACCGTATCTCACGGTGAATCATATAATAATAAAATAAAATTAGCATACTGAAAAAAAGCAATGTGGAGTTCATGTCCAATTCAATCAGCTTAATCATAACTTAAAACTTAAGTATATGTGAAACATATCTATAACACTTTTGAAAATCCTCTTCTTTTTTAATTTTTATTTTGGTTTTGCTTGGTTTGTTTTGGGGCCACACCCTGTGGTGCTCAGAACTTAACTCCTGACTCAGCACTAAGGAATCACTCCTAGCAGGATTTAGAGGGCTATGTGGAGTGCCTGGGATTGAATCCAGTTCTGCTACGTGTAAGACAAGTGCCCCACCCTCTGTACTATCTCTAGGGCCCCCTTCTTTGTTTTGTTTGAAGCTTCCCCAGTTCCCATCCACTCTGGACTGAGGTTTCTCAAGCAGAGTCCAAAACCAAAGCAGTCACCCCACCAAGGGCAGATGAAGTCCTGCGGGCCCCTGCTGCTAGCCATGTGTCTCTGACCTCTATTCAGACTCTCAGCGCCGACGGAGCACTCAGCTTCCCGGTGTCCACTGACATGGCACTGCTGGAATGCATAACAGCGAGTCAATAGACTGAGCAGTGCTGTCGGGAGGCTGACCCTGCCTCGCCCTGCAATCGCCCCAAGCAGGCCTCTATCTGCTGACCTTGATTTCTCACTGGTGACTGATGATTCACAGAGCCGGTCTTGCCCTCCAGTGACTGAGGGGCAGGGACAGGGTGGGGGAGGGGGCAGAAGGATGAGATCAGGACCCAGAAGGCAGACCCGCAGGGGGGAGAGAGAGGGAGAGAGGGCGATCCTTAACTGACTCAGTTCTCCGTTCCATCTAAAGCAGGAAGTGAAAGGTTTGTCAGTGGGGAGGGGGCTGCGAAGAGGATGCAGATGTCCTGAGAGGGCTGAGGGCTTCCCCTGGTTGTGACGGGCTTGCTGAAAAGGACAGATGGGAGTGGGAAAGCGGTCAGAGTGGAGGGTGGGGTCGCTCAAACACCTACACTGGACTGGAATCGAGAGAGAACCACTTAGGTGGAGGGGGAAGGGACCCGGTGAACAGGCCATCTCTCACCCCCAGGGCTCAGGGAAGCCTGGCACCGCTGCTTCAGCTGAAACCTCCGAGTACTGGGAAGTGGGTGCACACGGATGCTCAGAGAGGCCCGTGAGCAGGCGCTGTGGGAGACACAAGCCTGGGCCACAGGCACCAGATGATTCCACTACACACCATGTTTGAGTCGGGAAGGCAAGGTTCGGGCGCAAGCCAGGGTCACTCTCCCCCAGGTGGGCGCAGGCACCCACTGCATCCACAGGGACACCCAGGGGTACAGAGGTGTCTGTGCATGAGAGTGCCATGAAGCACGCGGGGCAGCTGAGGGCACAACCCTGCAGCAGCCCGGCCCTGCCCTGAGTTCCCCAAACTCGCCCCAACCAGCTCTTGTTCTTCTCCAGTTAAGATTCGCCTGTTTTTCTCCCCAGATTAGGACTGCAAGACATTCCATCTCTGTCCACCCACCTCTCCCCACTACTGGCCACTTCCTGCTGCCCCTCTCCCACCTCCCACCCCGAACCCCCTGCCACACACACAGGAAAACTCCTTCAAGGGGTGGCTAGACACAATGTCAACTGCCCATAACGCACGCATTGCAGAACTAGCAACTATCAACATTCCCCATGGCCTGTGTCTCCTGGGCACTAGGTTCTCTCCTATGCACACTACTTCCACTGTCCCCTCTGTTCCCTTCTCGCTTACTGAGTCCCAGGCTCTCCTGATCCACACCTAGACCAGAGAGCTTCCAAGTATCAGTCACTCAGGCCTGCAAGTCAGAGCACAGGGACCTTTCCCAAATGTGCTCTCCTCCAGTCCCCTCTCTCTGCAAGCCCTGCTAAGCAAACCCCACCCAGACTCTTCCCTACTCTCCACTGAACCACCCTGATCCCGGACCACTACAGCCGCCTCTGCACCCACAGGCTGGACACGGCACTTCACACAAGCATGAAAACATGACAGCACAGAGGCCCAGAGATAGGGAGAGAGCTCAGCGGCCGGAGGGTGAGCCCTGGTTGAACCCTGGCACTGCCTGGTCCCTCAGCACTCAGGTGTCGTGTTGAAAGAACAACAAAAGAATCAGACTCTCTCCTTGCTCCAAGCATGTTAGAGCAGCCCCCCTGCACCTGGGACCAGCTGGCCTCTCCCAGCCTGACTGCTGCCCCAGGACATCTGCACATACTGTTCCCTCATTTGAAACTCTTGGGAGACTTGCCCTCTCTCTCTCTTCCTCTACATTTCTGTCAAGATGTCAAGGGAGGCTCTGCAGGATGCCCTTTGGAAGATCCCCACCATCTCCATCAGCACGTGGTCACTTTGGTACCTTGCTCTCCTCCAGTACTTTACCACTGCTAGATCTCCTTATCGATTGCTCAGCCCCCAGCCTGGAAAGTCACCTCCAAGAGGTCACGAACCCAGCGTACCTGACACATAAGGGATCCCCAGGACTAAACCAGTGCTAAGAATGGGCAGAGTGAAAAAAATGAGTGAGTCGAATGAAGAGTGAAAGAATGAATGAGTCAGTGAATGAAGAGTGAAAGAATGAATGAGTATTCCCTTTGGTTCTCTCTTTCAGCATGCTTCTCCCATCCTGGGAGGAGGTGGGAGGGATACTGGGACCCGTGGTGGTGAAAAATGGGCACTGGTGGAGGGATGGGTGTTTGATCATTGTACAATTGAAACCCAAGCACAAAATTTGTAAATCTACAACTGTACCTCATGGTGTTTCACTAACAAAATTTTTTTTTTAAAAAATGTAAATGATGAAGAATGGGCACGGGTGGAGGGATAGGTACTGGATCATTGTATAACTGAAACCCAAGTATAAAAATTTCTAAGTCTACAACTGTACCTCATGGTGTTTCACTAATAAAAATTAAAAAAAAAAGAGTGAGTGAGTGAGTGAGTGAGTGAGTGAAACTGCTTCCTCGACCCTTCAAGGCTCTTCACAATTGAATAGTACAGCCCTCTACTTGGATGTGTTTCACCCCAAAACTCCAGTACAATTCTCCGCGAGTCCTCTTACAAGCACAGAAACGAGGCATGCTACCGCCTGACACCAAGCTCTGAGGCACCCAGTGCTCCCTCTGCCATTGGTTCTCTGGACAATCCTTATCATGTATCCTGTAGTGAAAATTCACCCCTTCACTGAACTCAAAGGAAAATGAAGAACCAAATAAGCACCAGGGTGCCACCCAGGGCACCCTGGCAGGTGATGCCCACAGGAGGCTAAGGATGTGCAGAAGCTTGGTGTTAACTGGTGCCAGCAGCAACCAGACCTCAGGGACCCCAGCTCAGGGACAACAGGGACAAGAGGGACGAGTCATGAACAAGAGGCAGAAGATAGCATATTATATGAAAAACAAGTATGTAAACCAAGAAACATTTGTGCAAAGGGATATTTCAACAGAGGAGATCTTCAGAGAACTACGAAACATCAGGAAAAAGTGGAGTATTTTAATATCCAGCTCAGGTAATTTTCTTACAAAGGAATGTATAATACATACCAGGCAGTTATTAAAATAATAATCAGATCAGTATTCGCTGGCATGGAAAATACAATGACTTTGGAAAGTTGCCCAACAGTCCCAAGCTTCCATCATTTCCAGCTGATCTTTCCTTGCCCACAAGACATCAGATCACCCCAAAGCCGCTGGCAAGGTATGACTGAGATGGACTTTCGGCCTGATTCCCAGTCCAGGAGTGCAAAAGCTCAGCCAACGAGACACAAGGGCTCGGTCTTCCAAAGACTGTGAAAACCCCAGGGACTCACAAAAGTTCCAGGCCCCTAGCCAAGGTCCCTCGTGAGGAGATGTCTCATAACAGTGTCCCACTTCTCTTTCTGATGGCAAGAAGGTTTTGAGCAAGGAGTGCCATGGTTTATAATATTTGGGGAGG
Organism: Sorex fumeus; assembly: GCF_029834395.1. Taxonomy (NCBI): domain Eukaryota; kingdom Metazoa; phylum Chordata; class Mammalia; order Eulipotyphla; family Soricidae; genus Sorex; species Sorex fumeus. The sequence continues at coordinate 252,051 of NW_026606123.1, forward strand.
GCCTTGTGCCCAGGGCCTCACACAAGCAAGGCAGGTACTCTATCACTTAGTCGCATTCCCAGCCAAGCGTCCTGGGCTGAAGAGACAGCACAGAAGTTAAATGCATTTGCCTTCCCAGGCTGACCCGAGTTCATATCCCCCATACTCCATACAGTTGCCCAGGTACCAACAGGAATAGCCTCTGAGCACCACCAGGTGTGGTCCAAAATAGCAAAAACAGAGGGAAACCATTTCCTCTGACTGCCCCAGGACAAAAGCAGAGTGGGATTAAGGGAGGAGCAGCACAGAAGGGTCAACAGAGAGTTTAGTGGGAGCAGAAGGCTGGAGACAAAGGATGGAGGGTGGAGATGGGACCCACCAGAAGGGAGGTGACTAGCATCACACTCAGAAACTTAGGGAAAATACCTGGGAAAGAGAACTGACAGTTTTACAACTAGAATATTATATATAGACTATTCCTCAGCTTTGTAACTTGAGGAAATGTAGAGAAGGGAGGACTGGATCACCCTTGATTCTTGAGTATCAGTGGAAAAGAAAAGGACAGAGAAGGAACGAAACTGTAGAGGAAGGAAGATGAGAAAAAGAAGTAAGAGGGGATCAGGGTTGGGGCCTCGGGCCTCCTGGGGGTGGTGTGGGAGAGGGGTACTGCTACACACCCACAGACTCAACAACACCAAACCAAGAGGTCAAAACTACAATCACAGATCTTCAAAATATGCCTGTCATGCCAATGTGCCAAGGGGAGCTGGGGGGTGGCGGGGGGGGGGGGTGGAGTTTGGGAACACTTGTGGAGATAAGTGGAGACTGATGGTGGGACTGGTGTTGAAATATTGAATGTCATGCCTAAGATTTAACTATCGGTAATTCAGCAAATCACAGTTTACTAAGTTTTAAAAAATTAATGCTCTCATTAGACACCCCATACCTGGGAATTACAATCTGGATGGGCTAGGACAGAGGGTCCATGCAGGATGGTGAGACTGTGGAATACGATGGGGCAGTATGTCCAGCCATCGGGAAGTAGATGTGAATGAACCAAGCGATGCCCCGTCACCGGCACCTGGTACAAGGAATGCTTCCCACAGACATAACAAAATGAGCCAGTCAGCAAATCTATACAATGGCAACATTATCGCACCATTAATCCTTACACCTGCAGAGACCCCCTAATAACAAAGAATGGTTTCTACTAAGGCATGTGAAAAGGAGAAAAACACGAATGGTTATGTTCTGGAGTTTCCAGAGGAATTTGACACTGCTTCTTAGTCCAGACAGACAATGGGTGGTGTGGAGAAATTTCTTTCCTCCGCACAGCCATTTCAAGTTGCTGGGGCATTTTTATAATTTTTTTAAAGGAAACATTTAAATAAGCCTTATTAGCATTTAATAGGCTGTTACTCTTGCTTATTTGTTTGCATAACCGCCAACCCCTCATGCTTCTTCTGACACATCTAATCCATTTACTTCTGCATTATTTTCCCCTGGAGGCTATTTTGACTGCAAGACAGATTCGAGCAAAATAACAGGGATTTGACAAATAAAAGGATTGCTTAAAGATGTTTTCACAGGCCAGCTCATCCACTAGAATCTCGCCCAACAGGGAAATAGTTTTGCGTTCTTACAAGTGATTGGAGAAACAACACTCTGGAGGGAAATGAACTACAGCAATACAGACACTGACCTGCTCTGTCTCCACTGGGAAGCGCCGTGACCCGTGCACACTCAGGCGTCCGTCCACACGGATTCACTCACAGTGTGCCTGTGTCCACGCACTGTCCAAACTGCACTGCATGTGTGGGAGCTGGAGAGGTAGTCCAGCGGCTATTGTCCTGGCCTGCACACAACCAACCCAAATTCACTCCGTGGCACCCCATATGGTCCCGGAGCCTGACAGGTTTGACCCCTGAGACAGTCAGCAGTAAGTCCTGAGCAGCAGGAAGTAACCCAGAAACAAACAAAAAAACACCTACCAAAGAATATACTTCAACACTTTAATCAAAACACGTTCTTTACTGTTCTAGTAAAATAGAAGCTGACTGTTCTGATGAGGTCCTCCTGCTCTTCAGTCACCCCAACAATGATAAAAGTTCTGTCCTAGCCCTCCTGAAGCACTGGGGTTACCACAGGGCTAGTCTGTGTAAGCCGGGAGAACCAAAACTATTATTTCAACTGTCCTTTGTTTGGCTTTTTAAATTTTTTTTTATGTTTTAATTCATCAGTTTGAATTTTTTTTTTTAATGTTTATTAGTGAGACACCATGAGGTACAGTTGTAGACCTACAAATTTTTGTGCCTGGCTTTCAGTTATACAATGATCGCGTACCCATCCCTCCACCAGTGCCCATTCTCCACCACCAATGATCCCAGTATCCCTCCCACCCTCCACCCCCCAACATTTGGTCCCTGCTACAAACAAGTTTTCCTTCTCAGTCAAAATATCTCTTAAGGGGGCTGGAGCAATAGCACGACAGATAGGGCGTAGGGCGTTTGCCTTGCACGCTGCCCACCTGGGTTCGATTCCCAGCATCCCATGTGGTCCCCTGAGCACCGCCAGGAGTAACTCCTGAGTGCAGAGCCAGGAGTAACCCCTGTGCATCTCCGGGTGTGACCCAAAAAGAAAAAAAAATCTCTTAAGGCTCTTAACACAGAATCACCAGGCGGGCATGTGGGGAGGCTTCCAAAGGGAGGCCAGTGCAGATGTCCCCACACCTCCCTGCAGAGCTGGAATGAAGGTCACCTCCCCTGCCTCAAACATCTGGGGCCTCCCCAAGATGCAGAGATTAGCTCGGGGGAAGTAGTGCCTGAGACCCGGCTTGGAAAGTGCCCCCCTGTGGGACTCCCCCACAAGAGCTCCTAAGAGTAGGAGAGGAAGCATGCTCACTGAAACAAACAGGGCGGAGGCCAGCTGGAGAGAGAGTTCCGTGGGTGTGCCTGGGTTTGATCACTGGCAACACTTACGGTCCCCCCAGCCTGGTTGAGAGATCCCTGAGCCTAGAGCAGGGAGTCAGGCCAGGTGTGACTCAAAAACAAACGAACAAACAAAATCTGGGAAGGCCTGTCCTTATCCAAGAGGCTCAGCTCCCTGCGGGAGAGCTGGACTGACCCAGAGGGTCGGCAGGAGCTTGGGGTGGAAAGGGGGGCACTTCCTTTTTTAAAAGTGTTTTTATTGAATCGTCCTAAAAATACAAAGTTATTTATAACAGGGTTTCAGACATACAATGTTTCAACACCAATACCTTCCCCAGTGCCTACTTCCCTCCGCTAGTAACTCTCCCATCCTCCGGGGATCTTAAGAGGGTCTATAAGAGGGTTTTGCACTGTGCTGATTGGGTTTCCTACCTGACACTTCACCTTTCCCACCTTTTGGCACCACCTCCTCCTCCCAGCTGAAGGCTTCCTTCCTCCATAGCTGTTGCCCACCCTCCCCCTCCCATCCCCCAGCCCCCCAGGTGGCCTGTTGGCTTCTGAAGACCAGCTCTCCTATCCTTCCTCTCCATTGTCTCTGGGTATTATTATTCCCCCACTATGTTATCTTGTACCCTGATATGAGAGATCGTTCTGTGTTGGTCTCTCCCTCTCACTAACCACTCACATGTTCCTCTCCAGGGCCCTCCTTGAGGCAGCAAACTGCATGCCTTTATCTTATGGCCGACTAATATTCCACTGTGTCTTGGACATGGGTTGTTTCCAGATTTTGGCTATGTGGATCGTGCTGCTGGGAGCATGGGGTGCAAGTGTCTTTTCTCCATTGTGCTTTTGGTGATGGGCCCTTTCTGTGTTTGATTTTAAAGGGGGTAGATTTCCGCAGAAGCTATGAGTATTTGGTTTTGGTTTTTGTTTGTTCGTTTTGTTTCTCTGAAGTGGGAGGCAATGAGTCAAATAAATTTGGAAATTTCTTTCCAAACCATCTCCAGCTGGGACTGTACCAGTCAGGATGCTGAGGAAAGCCCTCCTCAGCCCTTCCTCTTTCCTCATCTCCCTCAACAAGCCTGAAGGCCCTCAGACAGTGCTCGCTGCTCTGGCTTCTGCCTTTCCTGAGTCCACAAAAGAGACTGTTTGGGTCAAGATGAATAGTACAGCAAGGAAGGCTCTTGCTAACAGAGCTGAGCCAGGTTCAATCCCCAGCACCACATATGGTCCCCCGCTAGGAGTGATCCTTGATCACAGAGTAAGCCCTGAGCACCTTCAGGTGTGGCCCAAAAACAAAAAAAAAAAAAAAAGGAAAAAGAAAAACAGAAAAACTTTTTCTCCATTTTAACCAAATTCTCTACCTTCCTTTCCCAAAGTCTTCTCTCATTTAATCTTCCAAATACAGAAAAAGAATATCCACTCAGTGACCCAAAACGTGGGACACTTTCCACAACTTTCTCAAATCTTTAGGCAGTTACAGCCAGCAAAATTTCAATAAGCAACCAAGTAAAACTCTTACATATAGAAATAACTAAAGGGTTTTACACAAATGTACTAACAACTTTTAGGGCACTGATATTCTAATCCTAGTTCATTTTTTAAAGCAATGGTTCATTTCTTTGTTCAGTTAACTGGAGCTATTGCGGGTGGTGGGGAATAGAAACAACCTTCTCCAGTTTCTTTGTTGTGATTGCATAATTTAGGAGCACACATTCAGCTGTGGTGTTCACACACCTGGCTCACATGCACTGGGAGAGGCACACTTGTACTGTGGTGCCAGATGTCACAAGTGTCACCAGCAGGCTCCCACCAGCAGTGAGCCACATACCTGCACTCAACCTCGAGCCATACCATCTTAACCAGCACCAAGAGTGAGGTGAGTCGCCATAGCTTCTACCAGGGCTGTGGATGGCCCGAAAGTCCCTGGGAAAATGCCCCAATGAAAATATGATTCTACTCAAATGCTAAGAAGTCGTGATGTCCCAGTGAAAAAATGATTCTACTTAAATGCTAAGAAGTCGTGAGCTAAGGGTCCACTTCCACTGCAAAAAGGTTATTATCAGGAAACCTCCAGAGAAATTCTACAGACTGGAGCATGTTGTATGGGGGGGGAGAGGGGGACTCCCTGTGGGAGGTGGGAGCAAGCAGATGCCTCAGGATATCTGTCCCTTCCTCCCCCACCCCGGGGCGACCATAGCAAGCAGAGCTAAACTGGCCTTCCAGTGCCTCCCAGCTCATGGGACATACTCCCAACCAACAAGGTCGAAGAAGAGCTTCCATTTCCCCAGCCTCATGTAGATTCTGACATAAAAGCAGAAAGGGAATTTGTTGTGGTGTTGACACAAGATGAGGCCACAATCAGGCCCCGCCCCAGGAATGCTTCCTCTGCGCAGTTTCTCCGCTCTTCTTAGCCTCCGGCAAAAAGCAAAGCTACTGCTCGGCACACCTCCTTTCAGGCCCACAGATACTCCAAAGAGGATCCTCCACCCTGGCTGAGGCACTCCTAGGTCAGGGTGACCCCCCTCTCCAGAACTGTCCATCAGCCCAGACTTCAAAGGGCCCGCCCGCTGCAACTCCCCCTCCAGATACAAAGCAGGCAGGGTGGGCAGGGCCCTGGCTCCGCTGTCAGCACCCTGTGTTCTTCAGTGCCCACTCAGCACCCCAACAAGGCGCTCCCCGTGCACCCCAGCAAAAACACCAGGCTCTGGCCAAGCACGTCTCCTCACAGGGCTGAGGTTTGTGTCCAGGAACAGCGGAAGAGGCTTTGCTGGACCTCTAAAAGCCTATCATCAACCAGAGCACAGGACAAACTGCAGACACTTCCCAGCAGGGGCCTGTGGAAGGTGCAGGGGGACAGAAACCAGGACCCGCTTCAGGCAGGTCCCAGGATGAGCAAACCCTTCCAAAAAAAAAAAAAAATATATATATATATATATACAGAGCACATTACTCAACCACCCCACCCCAGAGGTTCCTAAATTCATTCAGCTACTACCCACTTTTTCAGAAAAATAAAAGGTACTCACCAATGTACAAACAGAAGAGGTCCTCCAACTGCACCCAAGGCTACTTGCTACTGACCCCTTTTGACCCCTGGAGGCAGGCAGTCCAGCCCACTCTGAGAAGCACTGGAAAAGGCCTGGAGACCCGTTCAGATGTTTCATAACCTCGGAAGGCAGCAGAATTGGCCCTCGGGCACACTCTAGCAGGAAGCTGAAGCAGCTGCTCAGCTGGGACCCCAGGCTGCCAGGTGCTCTCGCAGAGAGTGGACACCAAAAGGCAGGATGTCTCCTGCCAGCCAGGAGCAGGGGAAAGGTTCACAACAGAGAAGTAATCTCCATATGTTCTGGAAGAGAACAACCCTACTGCTTTATTGCCCAGGGCCTTTGTCAATGTCAAGGGCATTACCTCTAACTTGCCCCCATATCACATCGTGCAGTCTCAGAAGGATGCCCCCACCCCCATCCGATCTTCATCCTGTTTGGGCTTCTACAATGCCCTCCCACATCTTCAACATGAGAGATTCCATGTTGAAAACGCTGGTCCTCAAGTTTGGAAGCAATGGGCCGATTATCTAATGAAAGTAACTCAGAAATATCTTGGAGAGCCATAATTCACACTACTACATATTTGGTTTCTTAGTGCCAGCACATACACTGTCAGTGCCTCACTCCTGAATGTGGCTTAATTAACACAAATTGCAGCACTGAAACACTCACAGCACCTCCAAAGGAGACTGTGAACCCCAAGTAGGAAGCAGTGCTTCCTGGTGCTCAAAGCCTATCTCTACTTAGACACAACATAGACACAACATTTTCAAGTTAAGGTGAAATGTAGGTCTACCAAAATAAAGTTCTCAAGGGGAACAAATTTTTACACTGCTACTGCTCTTATGTCCAAGTAAACTATCATTGTAAAGGCATTTGGAATTCTCTTCCACTTCACACACACAATGAACATCTATGTACATGACTGCAGCTCCTGGCTCTGAAAACACAGGCTTTAGGAAGCCATTCATTACCCTAACATGATTCAGAGAAAGATGACAAGACACACAGAGTGAAGAGTACAAAAAGATTTGCTAGTCGGGTTTGGACAGATGGTCCCCAGAACACCACCAGGGGACACTCCTGAGTTCAGAGCCAGAAATGGCTACTGAGAACCACTGGGTGCTGTCCCCCAAAACCCAAAACTCAATACACTCATGCATACATAAAATTTAAAAACAAATAAATAGCACTGTTCATTCCTCTGGGGAAGCAGAATGAGCAAGCACAGAGGGGAACCCCATAGAACCAAATGGGCCCTGAGAATCCTAGTTCCTTCTTGTGTCATGTCAGGACCCCCAGCATTCTAGTACAATTCCCTGTATCCAGGGTGCTTAGAGCAGGATGCATTTCTTGGTCAGCACCTAGGGTATTAAGAGATAACTGAATTCCACTTTGCTAGCATGTCAGCTGCGGGATGTGGTTAAAACCCAGAGTCTCTATAGTGCCCCTTCTCTCAGGATCCAGACTAATATCTATGTTCTGTGGCATTATTTGTTCATTTCTGTTTATGTTTAAATTTGTTTTTATTCCATGAAGACCATAAAAACAGTTGAAAATAAATTTCCCTTCTCACATTGGCTGCCAGGAAGCTCACAGTCAAATCATGTGCTCCCTCAGACTTTCTGACACGCCACTGAGATGTCCAGGCTGACTTTCCCTGTGTCATGCATTCTTTTAAATATTTGTTCCTGTTATGTATAATTCTGCAAGGTCTTACAATAATTTTAGGAACTTGGCCGGGTATAAACTATGAAAACAATTAAAATTCCGTGGATTTGGAGATTTCAAGGAGGAACTTAGCAAGCACATTTACATCTGCTGTCGAAAGGCATCCGTCCAGATGTGCCAAGGCTCCTATGTGCTGCCGCTCATGTTCCCAGCCCAGGACAAAAGCACAGACAGCAAAAAGACTAACAAGACTATGGATGTGCCCCGAGAGAACCAACTTCTCTGAGTCAGCTCCAGATTTATTCTCCTCTCTGTTTCTAGATCTTCAAAGACCAAAACCATCTCCACAGACCTGACAAGCTGCTTTCCCTCCTTACAGAAAACACACCCCAGGGAGGCGAATCAACTGTTTCAGAGTCACACACCACTAGATACGGCCCCTGCTCTAGGGGAAAAAAAAAAACACAAAACAAACAACTTGAATCTAACTCAACATATGCAGAAGTTATATGCTGAAACTACACAGTGTTGATGAAAGATATCAAGGAAGATACAAACTATTAGAGAGACATACCATGAACTGAAGACAATAAAGATGTCTTTCAAAGAAGTAGACAAATGATATTCCAGGGGCCAGAGCAATAGGACATTTGCCTGGCATGTCACTGACCCAGGTTCAATCCAGCATCCCAAATGGTCCCATGAGGAAGGCCAGGAGTAATTCCTGACTGCAGAACCAGGAGTGACTCTTGAGCATGCCCAGGTGTGGCCCCAAAAACCAAACATATGTATGTATATATATGCATATGTGTGTATAATATTCTGTGGAATTGGATATATGTTCCATCCACACTCTGAAATAGCAGTTATCAAGTAAGGAAAAGGACAACTAGTACAGAAACAATCCTGATGGATCTCCAAGGAATTATGCTTCAATTCATATTTATTCTGTAAATAACAAAACTATAGAGATGTAGAACAGAGAGGTCTAGAACAGATAAGGTTAAGGGGTGAGGGCAGAGTGGAATGTTCTGGATCTTGACTCCATCAATGGTGACACCATGGTTGTCATTTATTCCATAATTTTTCAAGATAATTCCATAGAAAGAAACTGGGTCAAGGATGCAAAGAATCTCTGTTATTTCTTTTAACTATCTGAAAATCTGAGCTGAAGAGATAGCGTAGCAAGTAGGGCGTTTGCCTTTCACGTGGCTGACCCGGGTCCAATTCCTCCGTCCCTCTCGGAGAGCCTGGCAAGCTACTGAGAGTATCCCGCCCACTACGGCAGAGCCTGGCAAGCTCCCTGTGGCATATTCGATATGTCAAAAACAGTAACAGTAACAAGTCTCACAATGGAGATGTTACTGGTGCCCGCTCATGCAAATCAATGAACAATGGGACAACAGTGCTACAGTGCTATCTGAAAATCCATCCAAAAAAGGTTTATCATGTTTTCCTAATGATAAAAAAAAAAAGATTAACACAAAGAAAACAGAGCACTTGTCCCAACATTTAGAATATGAAGGATGTGGTAATCCACACAACGAGTAAACTATTATGACTTTGGAGACTATCCAGGCATCACAAGAAATCACTTTGGGAGTTGAAAAGGATTCTTGGATCTAATTCCCACATGAGTGTTTGACAATTCCACACACCAACCAGCAATTCAACTCAATTAAAATACTATCACCAGATTCCACAGGTAAGGGGATCAGTCTCCTAAAACCACCCTCTCCTTCAGGAAAGCTCAGGCTATCCCCCTACTTCTGACCTACGAGCCACAGATAGGAGCCTCTCCTCGGATGTAACCATGTTAGCATCGCTCCGAATTCTAGAGAACATTTTCTAGATCACTGGTTCATTGTTAACAGAACAGCCGCATAAAAGAATTCTGCGGAAAGGGCACAAAGTTTCCATAGAACTCAGCACACCATTTTTGGCCAAATCCCACAAAGTCACCAATCCATAAACTCTCTGAAATGTATCTCCCTGAGTTTTTATTGCGCACTCATTACATATGCAAGACCATTCACCAAATGACCCACTCTGCTGTCCCGTCCTGCTCCCTTCAGGCAGAGGTCACCGCAGTCAGGAGGTTGCAAGTGTTTTGAAAGCCACTGGCCAGGAACTGACAAAATCAAATATCTTTATGGACAATAAACAAATATCTTTAAGAATACATTTTAATTAACTGAATGGCTCGATACACATTTCTTATAAACCAGAATATCGCAGGGGCCAACTGGAGCATTACAGTAAGGATTGGACTTACTACCTAATCTCACTCAATCAATATTAAATTTCTTATTGTGCTCATGGCTTTGAGATTGAGGGATGTAGGAAAATGTTCTCATTCTTAGAAAATGCTAACTAAAGCATTTGTAAGTGACTCTCCAAGCATGTACTATGTACAACTTATTCTCAACTTACACAGAGAAAGATCAAATAAATGTGATGAAATGGCTAAAACCCCCCACAAATCTAGATGATTTAAGCAATCGTTATACTATTGCAATAATATAAGCAATTGTTACATAAGCAATCTTTACACTAGTCTTTCAACATAGCTGGAAATGTTCCAATTATCCCAAAACTGTTTTTTAAAATGTCTTTTCTGGACCTCTCATCCACTGCTGATGTTCCCATGTTGTCTGCTATAACCCCTGTGGAAAACAGTATGGAGAGTTCTCAGGAAACTTGGAAATGAACTACCACATGACCCACTTTGGGGGAATTTACCTCCAGACCATAAAACACTCTCTCAAAAGGATATGCGCACACCATTATTCACTGCTTCACTCAGTACAATAGCTAAGATATAGAATCAACAATGACAGATGAATGGAAGCCCAAAAGCAAAACACAAAAGAGAAATTAATTGAAATCAACATTTGTAAAGTGTTTTCTTAAGTACAATAACTATCATTGATATTTCATTTTCATTTTACACTAAAACACAGTCAACGCTCAGTTCTTGGGGTCCCCAGTTATCGCAAGACAGTCTCCATCACACCCAAGGGTGACTTAGCAGTTAAGCTCTTCACAGCCCAATAGAGAGAAGCTCAGGGCATCAGCAGGGCCTCAGGTCCTACTTCCAGCTGCATGTTTGTTCCTCCTAGGGCTCCATGTCCCATTACTGTCTGCAACAATTCTCAGAGAGGGATGGGGGTGTTACTGCTTGAAGAGAAGGCAGGCCAGTCAGAAACTAGCATCTTCAGTGGGAGTCCCGTGAGAAGGAAGATGGCAACACCAGGTGCCCAAGGACAGAGAAAGGCTGCTGGAACCCCTTTCTTGCATGTCCTAGAAGGAAAAGGACTCACAGGTAGTATCCCAGTCCCTTCTGATTCGAAGGCTAACTATTTGGGACACAGTCAGCACTCAAACTGTTGAAAGCAATGACTGAAAAAAAGTGAACAAAGGAATCTCCCTCTGCTGGGGCCTCTCCCATGGTCAATAATTAATGTCAGTTCCTGCCCCTTCGCCTGCCTCCTCCTCCCTCAGGGCTGTACCTTCCATTCAGGCAATGAGCCCGAGGTTTGGTTTATGACCTGACAGGTCCCCACAGCTCATTCACTTGGCAGGTAACAGAGCCTGAAGGTAGGAAACAGGCAAGTGATGAGAGACTCCAGTGCACTGTCCCCACCAAGCACCAAGACCAGATGCCAACTGGCCCACCCCAGGCGCCTCTCTGGGGCAGAATGGATGAGCTGCAGAACAACTTGAGATCAAGGAGCTGCAGACTTCAAGGTCTAAAGGTACTACAGACCAGATAAAAACAGCTCTCCAATGTTTGGCTCATACTTTAAATGTATTCAGTCACCCCAAACAAGGAATTGGTCAGCATTATCTGGGAAACCCTAGCAGAAATGAAGTGAGAAAGCTGAGTCTTGTCCCAACAAGAATCTGCTGGAAGTCCAACATTTTTATAAGAACTGAACCTTCATTTAAATATTAGACAAGTGATTACACATTGCTAGCTCATGTAAATAATTCCTACCATTCTGCAGGGGATTTTAAGAAAACCCCAGAACATGCTAAGTCCAAAAATGTTCTTTTGAGTTACAGGAATAATAAAGTAAAGGCTTTGTATGTGCAACTCTTAGCAGGAGCCACGTGGGTTCTGAGCAGGCATTTCCCATCTACTCTCAGTAATATGACAACTTGAAACTTGGATATTTTCCAAGAAAATAACAGCGCGTTAGCTTCTCAATTCTGTAAGACAAGTGTAAACTGCCTTCCTATGAAAGTAACAGAATTTGCAAAGCCAAACACCAAGAAAGAAGGAAACAGAGGCTTTCCTCTCCAGTACCCACCCGCTGCCCCCCAGCCCCCAGGCTAAAACAGTTGGTGAAACCCTGGGAAAATGTACAAGCTCTCCCTCCCTTCTAGTAAATAATCAACTTCTATAATGTTTCCATGTGGTGTGGAATTGTCTCCTCAATGAGAAACACTCCAGACAGGGCTTTGATCAGGGGTCCAGCCCTCCCACTTTCCAAAGAGCAGAATGGGGGCTGCTGTGATGTAATGCCTTGCCCAAGGCCACAAAACTAAATGGACGAAGCTCCTTCCAAAGCTCTTATCAGGCACAAATACAAGCAGCAGCCTTGGTTCCTGTCCTTGGAAGAGCTCAAATTTTAGTAAGCTTTGGATAAAAAGAACTAAATATACATGACCCAGTCCCTAAAGGTTAAGGACAAGACTGACTAGACCTCAAAGAGCCTATGATTGTTTGGTTCCAGTGATGCTCTTGAGAGGTCCAGGGACAGGCCCACCCCCTTTCTTCCTGAAACATCTGCAAGTGTGAGGCTAGCCTGGATAGAAAAGGCTGAGGAGATCATGACACCAAGAAGACCTGAAGTACTGGGTGTCACAGGGTACACAAGTGACCCAGTGAAGTCCTCCGCATTAATCCTGGAGTTGACAACACTTCAGACAGAGACGCATAGGAACTGTCTCAGTGTCACTCAGTGGCAGAGGTGGAATTAGGCACCCAAAATCTGAGTTAACAGGTAAACTGGCAAAGCCGTATGATCTCAACAGCACTCAGTCACGGCCCTGAAATTTCAACACCACCTGGCACAACTGGATACAGAGAGCTTATGGCCTCAACGCCGGTGTGTCCAAGCACAGGCCAGGATGAAATCCAGAGCAAACGGAAAGCCAGAACCTGTACACACAGATGGAAGACGATGACCCAAGAGGTAAAGGAAAACCATAAGACAGAACCCAGCCACCCCTAATGCCTCATTTGCTCCAGTCCATGGGTCAGCACATCTTGGAACTGAGAGCCAAAAGTTCAGACCATCCAGATTCCATGAGAACTGGTGCTGGTTGGCAGAATTGAACTGCATCCTGACGAGACCTAACTTGATCCTGGTAGGACTTATGATCACAAATGCCCACAGAGCTGAGTCTGGAATATGCAGGCCCATCAGTAATCAGCCCGCCCACTCGCTAGGTGGCTCTTATCTGAGGTGACTCAGGGAGACTGACGAAGAAGAGCCAGAGCGGTTGGTGAAGACCTACTATGGCACAAACCACCAGCTCTCACAAAGCAGGTCTGACCCTCAGGACAGAGCGGAATTGTGTCACTGCAGGAACCGTGTTACTGCTGAAATCTCTCCATGTGCCACATGTAAAATCAAACAAACCCAGATTGAATCAGTGAGAAGGAGCTGAGGGGAGTCACTGAATAATTTTCTGACCACTTGATCACAAATAGCCTGTCCCAGACCGAAGAGACGGTACAGTGGGTAGGGCACTTGCCTTGCACACAGCGGATCCAGGAGTGATCTCTGGCATCCATATGTTCCCCCACAAAGACCACCAGGAGCAATTCCAGAATTGTACCCAGAGGGACTTTGCACCAGGCTGTTTTCACTTGGGACGCCCCAGATGGGGGCAGGCGAGAGCCCTCCCCGCCCCAAGGGACCCAGCTTCGTCAGCCGATCTCCACTTACCCAACATCCTCCACACTCCAGGCCCCTTTCCGGACCGCGTGACACATCATAAGACACTTCCTACCCATTTTCCATAATTTCCACACCATGTTTGATGACAGTAGGCAACGAATCATAGAGAGAAATATATATACATATATACCTCTCAGAGAGCCCGGCAAGCTACCAAGAATATCCCTTCCGCAGGGGCAGAACCTGGCAAGCTCCCCCTGGCGTATTCAATAAGCCAAAACCAGTAACTATAACAGGTCTCATTCTCCTCACCCTGAAAGAGCCTCCAATCGTTGGGGAAGTCAAGTAAGGAGAGGCTGCTAAAATCTCAGGGTTGGGACAAATAGAGACATTACTGGCGCCTGCTCAAGTAAATCGACAAACAACGGGATGACAGTGATAGTAATACAATGATACCCAGAGGGTTACAGAGCCAGAAGTAACCCCTGAGCATATCAGGTGTGGCCCAGAAATAAAAACAGCCTGCCCAGTGACTGAATGCACACTGAGGGCCTGGCAATTCCCCTCAAATAAGAAGAGGTTATCACCATCAGGGATGTAGCTTGACCATACAACACTCCTGACTGTCTGGTTTGGGGTTTTGGCTTTTGGGTCCAGCTGGAGGTACTCAGGGCTGACTCCTGACACTGTGCTCAGAGATCACTCCTATAAGGCTTGGGGGACCATATGGGGTGGCAAGGACCAAATTCAGGTCAGTGGCCTACAAGGCAAGTGCCCTGTCCACTGTGCTAGCATCCTGGTCCTTGGCCATAGAGCAGTTGTCTTGCAAGTGTGAGGCTCTGAGCACATGCTCTGGCACCCTCCCTTCCGCACACACAAAGGTTGTTGCAGTTATAATAGTAAAGATGCAAACACATGGACACTGCATTCCATAGGGTAGAGATCTGAGGAATCAATCAGCATGAGAATCACACATACACTATTCTAACGCATTTCACAAAAACCCCATCCAAAAGAGGAATATAACCATGCGTGTTAGTGTGAGAATGGGCGATCATTCACAAACACTCACACTGTGGGAGCAATGAAAAAAAAAAGTCACTAGCAATAAACCAAGTGCCAAGAAGAATCGCATTAGCTTCTTAAAGATGACCGAATGCTGGACGACTCCCTAAGCAGAAGGGGGCAAGGGAAAAGGCAAAACAAATCTGCTCTGCTGGTGCAAGTTCACTTCACCTGAATTTTCCATCATGGAATCTGGTTAAAATTATGGTCTCACGTGTGAGCAGCAAGCGAAGAGTGAGAGGCACCACGGGCAGCTGCCAGCAGGGTAGCTCCAGAGATGCGAGTAGCATTTTCTACGCCACATATGCTGGGGCTCCAGTGGCTGGGGTCTTGGCCAGCTCTCCCTCACACCTCCACACAGTGACCACGCTGCATCTCCAGGCCAGGCCCAAGCCCCCGCGCGGCGTCTCTCATGGGGCTGCAGGGTCTTTACCACAATGACAAAGTGACTGAAGTACAGTCCAGGTTCACAACTCATCTGCACCTGCTGTCAACCTCACTCCTCTGTGAGTGCTCCTGACACGCTTTTACAGACTGTATATACTCCCTTGCCTGCTCCGAACACACTTGCTCAGGACTGGAGCGATACAGAGGGGAAGGCCTGTGCCTTATCTGCAGCCAACCTAGTTTCATTTCTGGTCTCCCGAGCCCACCAGGAGTGATTCCTGAGCACAGAACCAAGAGTAATCCCTGAACACAGCTGGATGTGGCCCCAAAACCAAACAGAAATGAAAGTAAAAATGTTTTACTCCAGAGCAGTAGTACTGCAGATACAGTGTTTGCCTAGCACTCAGCTGACCTGGGTTCAATCCTCAGTCCCGCTTACTGGTCCCCTGAGTGCAACCAAGGCTGATCCCTGAGCACAGAGTCAGGAATAAGCTCCGAGTACTGCCACTGTGGCCCAAAAGCAAACACCTGCCTAGAGCTCCCAACCAATCCGATCAAGTCACTAAGTAAATTTGCTACTCCCAGTGTTCAAACAGCTTGAAAATTCAGACTTTAAGACAGATCTAAAGGATGGAGTTTCCAATACCTCTTTTGCAAACCACAACACCCAAAATGAGAGAGAGAACAAAAGGGAATACCCTGCCACAGAGGCAGGGTGGGATGGGGGGGGCGGGGGAGGGATACTGGGACCCGTGGTGGTGGAAAATGGGCACTGGTGGAAGGATGGGTGTTTGATCATTGTACAATTGAAACCCAAGCACAAAAATGTGTAAATCTACAACTGTACCTCATGGTGTTGCACTAACAAAAATTACAAAAAAAATGTAAATGATGGAGAATGGGCACTGGTGGAGGGATGGGTACTCGATCATTGTATAACTGAAACCCAAGCACAAAAGTTTGTAAGTCTACAACTGTACCTCATGGGGTTTCACTAATAAAAATTTTTTAAAAAATAAAATTAAATAAATAAATAAATAAATAAATAAAGGATGGAGTTTCCTAGCCTGTGTCTTATGCCCTCCACCTTCCTGAGTCCCTTTACTGTTCCAGGAACACACCACGCAATTCCTGCCCTGTGTGTCCTCATTGCCCCCAACCTGACTCTTCTTATGGAGCCCAGAACGTCCTCCTTCATGCCATCTGCCCAACATTCCCTTCAAAAGAAGTCCTACAGGCCCTTCCTGCAAGGAGCAGCCCCCTACTCTGGACCCTCGTGACCGGACAAACCTAGTCAATTCTGCAAATGCCCACATTGGGAACAATGCCAGTCCTAATTCAGTGGTTCCAGGTTGGAGGGCCTTCTTGTTGGCATTGCTGACTTGAAATTGTGAGCACATTTTTAAAGAGTAAAAATCAATCCTTGTCTGAGAAGCTGTGCCTCTTGTTTTCTAGATCTCCACTGGCCCTACGGGCTCCAGGTACTAATCAGAAATGCTGCCTCCATTCTGGGCACTGCAGCTTCATAGTCAAAACCGAAGCAGGGACTGGTCGCTGTTGCTTCCTCCAAAAAAGCAGCCGAGGAAATCCTGAGTAATTACACTCATAGATCATGAGCTCTGGCATGTGGTTCCCAGACTGAACCGTTTATCCAAATTAAAACCATTCTCCAGAAACAAAATCAGACCCTTTCAATTGAAAATAAAGCCAACCAACCCCCAAGATATATATATGTATGTATGTATATATATATGGTAATAAAAGACATTCTTCCTGCTTTCTCATTCCATTAATCACTAAGTTTACACAATCTGTCAGAATAGCTCGGTGAGAAGCCTCCCTCTTCCTTCCCTGCAGGCCGGGATGCTTTACCCCTTGGGCACATCCCATCTCGTGTTCAGCAATACTGACGGATATCAAGAAGATCCAATGAACAAACTGGCCCTCCAGTGCAATTTGCCACATATATTAAGGGACTTCAAAAACTCAGTGCTTACTTCTGGGTAAATATGCACAAAAATGAAAGCAAGGCCTTAAATAGGTACATTTGCAAATCCTTGGTCAGAGTCACATTATTCACTATGTCCAAAAGATCAATGCAGCACAAATCCCCGTCAGTGCAAACGTGAGCAAACGAAATGAGATCTTTCCCAACAACAGAATTCAGACGTTAAAGTTGGAAGTTCAATTTTGAGAAGTTGAAAGTTAAGTCTTGAAAGAAAATTCTGACATGTGCTACAACACAAATGAATGAGTCAATCACCAAAAGGAAAAAAAAAATCACATTCCTGGGTTGGAGAGACAGTAGAGAAATTAAAGCCCTGGGAACCCCAAGCACTGTCTGGGTAACTCTGGGGTGGTCCCTAGCACTAGGGCCCAAGCAGCTTCACATCTGGATCAGAGTAATGCAGGAGTGGCCCCAGGATCCCTGAACACTGTTGGGAGGCCCCCCAATGAAAAAAAAAGTACACACACACGCATACACACATGCATGCATACACACATACACACACATGCGCACACTTATCATCCACTTAAGAGTATGTTTCTATATGAGTCAAAAGCATAAAGTAGGATGATGATTTCCAGGGCTGAGAGAATAGGACCCATCACTGTGATGGGTCTCATTCTCCTAACCCTGAAAGAGCCTTGAATGTGGCACTTTTTAGAATCTCAGGGTTAGGATGAAGGAGATGTTACTGGTGCCTGCTCGAGGCAATCGATGAACAACAGGATGGTCGTGATTGTGATTGTGAGAGAACAGGAATGGGGAGTGAGGATTTAATGGGAAGACAGTCTTCAGTTTTGCGAGTGAGTCCTTTGTACATAGGATGATCTCACTTATCCGCAATATCTACAATAACAGGAGAAGGGAATGCAAGGCATTAAAGGGAGGGTACCTTGAACACCACTTATCCCAGAATCTAGGGAGGGGAAGAAGGAGAGAAACTGAGGGGAGGAAGGGAGTCAGAGGGTACAGGCTTCAAGGGCACATCCGTCATGTGGGGCACCCAGGCCGAAACAACACTGCAAGCATGAGGCATAAGCTGCAACAACAAAGCTGCAGCTGCCAAGGAAGCAGGCTGGACTGGAGAGACAACACAGTGTGGAAGGGCTGGCCTTGCACGCTGCTGACCGGGGTTCAATCCTCAAAACCCCACAGGGGCTCCCATCGGACCTCTGAGTGCAGAGCCAGGAGTAAGCCTTGAGCACTGCAGAGTGCGGACTGAAAAAAAAATTAAAAAAAAAGGAAATAGACTGGGGTGGGAGGGAAACTGCCACTGGAGGAGGATGAGTGCTGAGTCACAGTGCTCGAATAAAAAGAATCTTTGAAAGAGTTCTGTATAGAGACGGCGGTGATGCCCGTACAGCATGTGATGTCCTTTATGCTTAACTGTACATGCTTACAATGATCAATTTGAGGTTACACAAATGTTACCACAATAATCAAAATAAAGAAGCTTGTGTTCTTTGATCTTGAACCATCTCATAAGTAACTTCCAGGACATGACGAGCCTGGATCTTGCCCAGTGATCTCTGAGCCAGAACGCACAGAGGCGAGCGTGTTCGGAGGACACGGCCTCTCACGTGCATCACCACTGGTCCACACACTCAGGAACGCACTGCCAGCAGCACTGTGTGTGTGCAACGTTATTACAGATGAGCAGACGCTTCTCCTGCCATGCTGATGCCGAAATGCAGGACACAAAATTATCTATATGGTCTCAAAAACAGAACCCCGAGGACTTCCCTGAGGTGGGAATGTCAGAAAAATTTACCCTTTCAAGTTTACAATGAGCACACATTACATTAAATAATTCTTTGGTTTGTTTTGGAGCCAGACCCAGGGATGTTCAGGGGCCATTCCCAGTTTAGTGCTCTGGGGCTGCTCCGAGCTGCGCTCCAGGGACCAAAAGGTGCCAGAAATTGGATGCACTTATATACAAAGAGAGTCGTTTAAGCAACAGAACAAATATATATATATGTATATATATATATTGAAAATAGAAAAAGAGTCTAAAATCATCTAAGAAGACATGTCCATTACTTGGGAAATTTCTACTACTTCCTAGGCTGAGACATGACAAATACCAGTCCCCTCCAAGCACAGGAGGAAAAAGCTACATTCCTAATCACCGCAAACCTCTAGGCCAGCCACCCCTCCAGCCTCGCTGCCACTCCAGTGGAGAGAGGCCACAAGTATGGATGCTGTCCCTTGGAAACACACCCGTCCGTATGGAACTGACTCAAGACCGATCCACCAAGTCCTCAGGTTTATCACACCTGCATCCCCAAAGGGGAATCAGAACTTTCAGGACTGGGAAGTTATGCAAGTTCTGCACCTAGAATAGCAGCAAATGAATCAAATTCAATCCAAGGGGAGCTGGACAGACTCCATCAGATAGAGACGACTCCGGGCTGTGGTAGGGAACCCAGGGGACAGTCGCAACAAAGGGCAGTTTCACCCCAGGTCTGTGGCCACCAGCATTCTTTCTCCTCCCAGTACACTGGCTGAACTCCACCTTTGATCTGCGTCCAAAATCACCAGTGGTGAGGGGTTAGCTACTCAAGCAAGCTCTGAGAAAGGTGATGGATTACGAGCAGAGAGGAAGGCCGGGACCAAGTCAAAGGAGCCCTTTTGTTCTGGAGCAGGGAGGAATGTGTACAGAACACAGACACCCCGGCTAATGGCCAGGCTGGCCCCAGGGTGACTTACGGGGCCAGATGCAGGCCTGCTCCCCTGCTCCCTGTACATTCAGCTCCACAATGAGTGCGAAGCAACACATTGCAGCTGTGTTCCAGGGTTCATGGGGAGAGATCAGATTCCTGAACCCTCCAGTGTGAAATAACCAGCTCCCCACAGCAGCCTCAACAGGAAAAGCAAAGCAACTTCAGGCGTCTATCACAGAGTCTGTGGTTCAGTCACTCTCCAGGGACTTCGCCTGCTTACTCTGCTGCAAGGCTTTCATTTTTGTGCGTTCAAAAACCTGAAGAATTGCTTTTCACTGTGCACAACCAGTTCCAGAAAATGTATACTCAAGATGCACCCGGTCGGTCAGGAGGCAGGGTGTTTGCCGTGCACACAGTCAGTTCGATGTCCAGCACCACACACAGTTTTCTGGGCGCTGCTGGGTGTGATCCGAGCCTAGTTTTTAAAAAGATGTACTAGGTGACCACAGAGATGCAGTGAAAGGGGGGTGCGGGGTGCTATGGCAGTAAGGGTGTTTGTGGGGTGGGAAGCTGGAGAGAGGATTCCTACAGATACCTTCCAAAGCTTGAAACAAAGGGAGAAAGGGAGTCTCTCCTGCAATGGGAGAAAGAGTGCTATTATCTCTCCCCAGAGAAGAGGAAGAGGAAGGGCAGCTTTCCACAGGCCATAATTAGAGCAGAAGGAGGAAGGAAGAAGAGAAAAGAAAGGCCCAAATCTGCCACTAAGGAAGCAGCTGGGGCTGGAAGTGTCACCAGCTGGAGCCGAAGTCCTCTCAGGCAGCCTAAAAAGGGGTGATCGGGGTTAGAGCGATAGTACAGCAGGTAGGGTGTTTGCCTTGCACGCGGCCGACCTGGGTTCGATTCCCAGCAACCCATCTGGTCCCTGAGCACCGCCAGGAGTAATTCCTGAGTGCAGAGCCAGGAGTAACCCCTGAGCATCGCTGGGTGTGACCCAAAAAGCAAAAATAAGTTAAATAAATAAATAAAAAGGGGTTATCACGGCTGGCAAAGAGATTCTGGAGGAACCTGGACTTGCCAAAAAGTCCCAGGTTTCCAGCCCAGGCTTCCAGTGACCTAGAGGATGGGCGAACAATAGACACGGGCTCTGCACCTTCCACACCTATGTCCTAATCAGCCCCACGACAGAGGCAATCGCCCAAGCCTGCTGAGTCTCAATGCCCAATTATGAAAAGAGAGGCAAAAATCCTAACTTGCACAGTCAGGTAATGATCAGGTCCAGATGACAACTACCTGTTCATGTCGAACCACCTAGTCAAGAGACAAATGTTCTGGTAAGGGGACGAAACCAACAGCAAGTGAACATAGAGGAAGCGATGGGACCAGGTAACTCTTCCACGGAACGGTGACTGTGACTAAAAGGAGCACATCATTGGTGCCATTGGGAGTATTCCACAGAAAGAGTTTTCCTCATCACCGGCTGACTCTTGGAACACATTTTCCAACTGGGTGATGGTTCAAAGAAATAGAGCATATGCTCTGCACATGTGTGGCCCAGGTGCAGTTAACTACACCATGTGCCCTTCCCCATACCGGCACCGCCAGAAGCAACCCAAGAGAACTGAGTTAGAAGGAGAATCTAAACTGTGCCAGTGTAGTTCAAAAATCAATCAGTAAGTAAATCTCTCTCATTTCTCCTTTTCTTTCCTCTCTCTCTCTCTCTCTCTCTCTCTCTCTCTCTCTCTCTCTCTCTCTCCCTCCTCTCTCTCTCTCTCTTCCCCCCATATCTGGTATGGATGCTCCGGAGTTACTCCTGACTCTGCATTCAGAAATCACTCCTGACAGTGCTCAGGAGACCATATAGGATGCCGTTAACTGAACCCAGGCCAGCCAGCCACACGTAAGGCAAGTGCCCCACCCACTGTACTATCTCTCCAGTCCAGATCATTTCTCTCTGTGAAAGCAACATAACTACCCTTAAATGTCCAGGGCTCATCCTCTCCTTGGGACACTGTGAGGCACACTGATGGGCTACTGTTGGCTTCACCACTTTCTTCCCTCCTCAATGAGACACCAAGCAAGGAGACACTGGGCAAGGCTGCCAGGGCCATTGGGATCCCAGAGAACCTGCACACACACACGTCTGGAAAGCAAGACCTCTCTTAAGGAGATTCAGCCGCGATGAACAGGGCAGGGTCCCACTTACCCAAGCTAAGACAGCGGGCAGTCACCAGGCCTCACAAGCAAAACAAAAGGGATTCCAGCAACCCTGTGATTCTGGTTTGCTGCTTGTGTAATAGAGAGAAAGAAACACCTTCCTCCCCTGAGCTCATGCACTGCAGACTTCTGCCTGAAGACTCAACACCCCAGGAAATTAAAAGCTGTTTCCGAGCCTAAGAGAAATCCCAGCATTCAGGAGCATTTTGAAGCAGGCGACACTGGGCATTGGGACGGGGTGGGGTAGCCCCAAGGCGCTCAAAGTTACCCCTGGCTCTGCTCGGGGATCACTCCTGATCCACATCTGATATCAGAGACTGAATCCAGGGTAGCCACATGCAAGGCAAGTGTCTTCCTGCCTTCAGACCATACTGTCCTCCCAGTCCAAAGCAAACTTTAAATGTGCTGGTGTTTTCAAAGTAGAATCTCTGGAAAGAACACATCCTCACAGAAGCAGTGAAGACTGAAAACCAGCTCTCTCTGGGAGACCCTTCTGAAGGTGAAGCCATACAATACGCACTACCCCACGCCACCCCGCGGCTGAGTTTTGAGAGTAGACGTATCTATTTCAGCAACTAGAAGAGTTTGCAAAACCTGACAAGGATGAGTTGGTTTTTTAGCACTCTTACTGAAAAGGGAAGTTGTACGTGAAACAAAGTCCAAGGAACCAGAACCCTTATTCCAGGTCAGCAGATGGAAGACTCACTGTAATGGGACTCGCTCTAAGTCACCAACAACCTCTGCTGACTGGGTCCTACAACAGACTCAGCCAAGGATGCCCTGGATAGCAAAGTAGGAAAGTAATTTTTGACAATCGGACATTGTGGTTTCATGCCAGGCTGCTATTAGAAATACAGTGCCAGAGTACTGGCTCCGATCCAGAGTCATAGCTGTTCTGAACTAATGTGCACATCTGTAAAGTGGGTGTATCAACAGACTTGGGTTTCCTCTCCTGACTTCCCTTCACTCCTTCTGCCTTACATCCTCCTTCCTAAGCCCTTTTTGAAAAATCCCATCAGTAACATCTCCTGCAGCACAGGAACATACTTGACCCTGCAATCTTGAGCTTCGAGGGTGTATCTGTAAACAGCTTCACTCAAAAGGATTACACAGTGCTCCTCTATTAAGAGTCAGCTACACTAGTACTACAACCATACCGTTTACATGCAAGGGCGTTCTGTACTGCAGAGAGCCTCAGCTGAAAAACTGACCACTCCGCAGGCTGGAAGACAGCGGCAGCTAGGAGCAAAGGAGGTCCAAGATCCTGCAATCTGCTGCCCTCCACACATCTGTAAAAAGGTAAAGGTAAAGGCCCTCCCGTTGATCGTCGATTTGCTCGAGCGGGCCCAGTAACGTCTCCATTGGAGACTTTGTTGTTACTGTGTCTGGCATATCGAATACTCTCGGTAGCTTGCCGGGCTCTCCGAGAGGGGCGGAGGAATCGAACTCGGGTCGGCCATGTTGGCCGCTTGTAAGGCGAACGCCCTACCCGCTGTGCTATCGCTCCAGCCACACATCTGTAAGGTGAGGCAATTACCCCAGGTCGCTTTAAGGCTGTTATCTGCACCCAACAAACAAGAGTGAATGAATACACGCAAAGCATTCAGCACGAGCAAAGAGCGGCGGGGCTATTGCCACGCTATCACTTCGTCTCGAAGGTCAGCATTACTTTGTGATATTACTGCCTCTGCCTCTGAGGTCGGGAGCCTGGCCTCCTGCCAGATTCCGGCGGCAGCTGCGCGCACAGAGGCATCTCTCCTCGGCCCCGCGGGCTGGAAGCACCGCCCCGTCCCTCCCAGCCAGCCCGCAGGAATGCCTTTCTTAATACTTGTTGATTGATTTGCAAATATAACCTCCCAGGTCCCCAAAAGGGAAGAATCTGGAGCACAAGCAGGTATCTTTTAGAAGCAGAACTGCGGCGCTTCCAAAAAGCCTGCAGTGCAGAGACGAAGAGCCTACAGGAAACTTCACCGAGAAATGCCCAAAGGTGCCCCGGAAGGGCGGGCTGCCAGCCCCTAACTTCCACAGTCACATTTCCAGCGTCTTCCAAACCTCCTGGGAGACCGTTTACATGTCATCAGGGGTGGGGGAAGCACAAGAAGTCAGAAGATCAAAGTGTGCGTGTGCGTGCACGTTCGTGTGTGTAAGGGGGGCTGCGTGCGTGTTGGGTGTGTACGTGTGTACGCGCGTGTGTTGGATATGTGTGTTGGGTGTGGGGGGGGGGCTGTTGGGGGTGTGCGCGCGCGCGCGTGTGTGTGTGATGGGAGTGTGTGCGTGTGTGTTGAGGCCGTGTGTGTTGGGGGGTGTTCGCGCGCGCGCGAGTGTGTGTTGGGCGTGTGAACTGGGAGTGTGCGTGCGTGCTGGGGGGTGTGTGTGTTGGGGGGGTGTCGGGGTGCGCGCGCGAGTGTGTGTGTGTGTGTGTTGGGGGGATGTGCGCGCGTGTGTGCGCGTGTGTGCTGGGCGGGGGTCCCAGCCCACATCCATGCTCTGAGAAGGGGAGTGGAGATGCCGAGTCCCTTCCCGCCGCGGACTTTCGAATCAGGGCGGGCTCGGACCCCGCTCCTCGGACGTGTCAGGCGGCGGCGGGACCCAGGTCCGCAGTCGGGCCCGAGCCCCGACTCGCGCCCCGCGCCCCGCGCCCCGCGCCCCGCGCCCCGCGCCCCGCGCCCGCCCGCCGCCTCCAGCCCGCGCCCCGCGCCCCGCGCCCCGCGCCCGCCTGCCGCCTCCAGCCCGCGCCCCGCGCCCCGCGCCCGCCCGCCGCTCCAGCCCCCGCCCCGCGCCCCGCGCCCCGCGCCCGCCCGCCGCCTCCAGCCCGCGCCCCGCGCCCCCGGAACAAAGAGCCGCCCGGTACCTGCACGATCCGCGCCGTCCCGCGGGGCGAAGGCCGCAGCGGCTGGGCCGGGCGGGCGGGCGGACGGGCGGGCAGGCGGCGCGCAGGCCCGTCCTCCTGGCCGGCCGCCCGCGCCCCCGCAGGGCCCCCTCGAGGCAGCGCTCGCAATCGCCACCGGCCGCGTCCCAGCCGCGTCCCGGCCGCGGGCACCTGGCCGCGGCGCCCGAACAAAGCGGCACATTTCCTGGGGGACCCAGGCCAGGGGCCCGGCCCCCCGCAGCGGCCAGGTGGAGACCCGAACCCTGGGGCACTGAGCAGCCGGCTCGCAGGGGTCACTGGAGGTCTGCGCACAGATCACTGCTTCCCGGAAGCTAGGACTACACACGTGCACACAGGCGCACACACTGGCACGACCATGGACCCGCACACACACACACATCCACTGAAACACACGCACACACCTACACATTCCTGTCTACACAGGCACAAGCACGCACACATCCACACCCACACTCAAGCACACACAAGTGCACGTGCATGCACACACCCATACACCTACCCACGCACGCAGGCACACAGCACACGCATATGCGCACACACACACACACACCCTGATCCACAAGCACGTACAGTTCCATACATGCACAGCACACGCACCTCATCTGGCCCCCCCGCCTGTAGCTTACAATCCACTCACCTGGTTTCCTGAGGACTGATGGTTGTGATGGAGGTCCTGCTAGTTTAGGGAAGGGGCAGGGGAAAGTTTAGAAACCACATGATTTCTTAAAATCAACTTGCAGGGATAGTTTTTCAGTCAGGAGCCCCAGTTTCTGTCCCCAAGACCTCATGGTCCCAGAGCATGGTAACCAGAGCACTCAGCACTGCAAACAGCCCCTGGGTGCCACTTGATATTGGCCACCCACCTACCCATCCCACCGTGCAAATAAGCAGAGGGCGACAGAGCAGAATGTGACTGACCAGGAGCAGGACATGCCCAATTAGAAAGACGCTCTGAGCAGGAGGGACAGGCAGCAGCCAGCTCTCCCGGATGTGAGAAGTCACCACTAGTGGGTCCTGCCTGAAAGCAGTGCAGGGATAGTACTCTCCCATTTTGCAGATGAAGAAACTGACTCAAATTCCTAATGGCTTGCCAAAGTTGGTCGGGATAGAACACAATAAGGAACCAGGAAGAAGAGTTACCAATTTCCAGTTCCTCTGTAATAGTATTGACTCTTCCACCAGACCAAAGGCTCCCAAACTTTGGTGACCTACTGCCCTAGAATTATATTTGAGAAAAATACACCTTCTTAAAGGACCAAACAGAAAGTGCCAGCCCATCCCACCCCAACTGTATCAGAGGCTACTTCTTTCTTTCTGGATCACTCCTGCATGACCCCAATCGAGGCATGAGAAGGACTGTTTCTCCCACTGTGGGAAATCCTCCACTAGACCAGCATTCTTCAGCCCGTTGGCTCCCGTGAAGGATACTTACCCTGCACGTAGACTAGCCATTGTAACCAAGGAGGTAGGTCACTGATTTTTAACCTTTCTTCAGTAAGCACCGCTCCAACGACCAGTGGTGGAAAGACACTGCACTAGACCACAAGGTGCCTTCAGAGCAGAGCCAACCATGTGTAGTCGGGACTAGCAGGAACAAGAGCTCCCCCATTTCAGCATTCTGGCATCCAGAATGCATCAGGAAGTGCAGGTTGGTGACCAAATAAATTACATGTTCATAACCTCCTGCAGAAGCTTTTGTAAATGTGCCCAAGATCTCACAGCTAGAAAACTGGGCTTCCTTTCACCTTGTTTGGTGAAATAAGTTTTCTCAACTTGTTCTCTTAACCTCAAGGTGGATCATCTGAAGTAAAGATGCTCAAGTCTGGCCCAGAAGCTCATTCAGACACTCCCCACTTCACAGACCACAACTTTGAGTCTTCAAGAATTTGAATAAAAACTAAGTATGCAGCAATTATCTGGAAGGAAATCACAATTTTTCCATGCTTACCCATCCAAAAGTATCTCAAATTTTAAAAAATCATCCTAAGCCAATTGAGCTGAGAGGAAAACATTCAGAGGCCCAGAGTGACTGTTTCCTTACCAGAGTGTGATGGGGAGGGACTGTCCTGGTACGAGTGTGCTGCCACTGTTCCTGGAAAGAAATCTTGGATGTTTGTCATTGCCACCAAGGTCTTGCCATGACAACCAAGATAATTTTGCATGCCTAGATTAGAAAATGTAGCAAGCGATGACTTGGTTATTTTTATTTCTATTCCTTGCACTGAAAAATTGTATTTCCAGAGTTGCTGAATGTTGGAAACATGAGCAGAGGTCTGCTTTCGTAGTTCTACAGTGGAGGGAGAGACTGTGGAATGGAAGGAGTGAGTCTGGGCCTGTGTTCTGTTTTCAGATCCCAGCTCTCTTGAGACCTTCCCGTTACACATCATTCTCTCCCTCTCCTTCTGTCTCCAGAGCCCCAAGTTCCAAGCCACTGCTCAATCCTCACCTTCTCTGAATGCCTGAACCTTTCATGAGTATGAATTCGTGGCAAAAATGCACATGCAAGTTTAGCCAAAGTAGACACGGGGAGCCTGGTCTCTGAGTGCATGTTAATACCAGGCAGTCCTTCAATATGGAAATAATGAGCTTCATACCTGGAAAAATGAAAGTTGGCAGAGATGTGAAGTGGCAGCCCACCATTTGGTAAGCACCTCCACCACGCCTGCAGAAGTAAGTTTAGAGCACATGGACTGGTCATTTAATGTGGGCCACTACCAGGATGGAGGGCAATCTCGGGCAACGCTATTTTCTGTGGCTGAAACTATCGCCAAAGAGGGCTGATGTCCAAGGGTGATCTTCCAGTGACCCACCTAAGAAATATAATTAAGAGAAACATGGACAGCTCAATGCAATCCCAGGACCCACCATTTCCTACTTTGTCCCAAAGCAGTGCCTAGCACTGGACCTGCCTCAGATGAATGATTAGTTCCCTATCTCCACAGTGGGACAGAGGTTCCCCACCTGTTGGTTCCCCTGAGAGCAGCCTGCAAATCAAATGGCACTGTGTTCCATCTTCACCATCCCGGGCACAGTGTTAGGTGCCTCTCCTTCATGAAAGCAGGGTCCCGTCCTTTCCGGTCCTCATCTTTGAAGCCGGAGTCTGAGAAGTCTGAGGACAAACGTGATGACCACAGATTTGAAAGAAAGAAAGAAATCCTGTTCACAGGATGAATCTGGGATTCTGGGGAAATGGGCATCTGGGACTCATTGGTGAGGTGAGCCCCCGTTAGCCGGTTTTATGTTCTTGCAGCCAGATATAATCTGAACAGAATCCTGTGAATCTATCTCTGCATTCCAAGGTACCTAGAGCAAAGGGCAGTAAACAGGTCCAGAGTGTGCACAGCCCCGGCTGTCCCTCCTCCCTGTTACCGCTGACTGTGAGCCGGCACCATTTCCTCCCAGGTAGTATGGACAGGGTTCATGTGCCCTCCCCTGATCCATCTGAGAAGGGGGCCCTGGAGTGGAGCCCCAGTTACCCTTGTTGCCCTTCTGCTTCTTACTTCTTATGTCTGTTTGCCTCCCCAGCACTGAGCTGATTTCAAGGGACACAGCAGAGACTAAGCATTGCCTGTCTGAATAAACAAATCTGAACAGTCCAGAAATTCCAAAATAGGTCAAAGTGACTGACACCATCCTTGATAGAGGAGAACCCCAGTCTGGGAGCAGGAAAGATTCCTGAACATCTCCTCCACTGTCAGCCCATCCCAGGCGTGGAGGGAAGGGTCCGAACTAATCACGTCCGCCCCCAGCATCAGACTGTGTCTGACGTCCTCTCTTGCTCCAGGGTCGGGTGACCACCTGTACTCTCGGGGAGCTGTGATGTCAGACTAGAGAGGAGCTGGTCTTTGAGGAAAAGAAAGACCAGTCTTAACCTCTGCCCAGGGTTTCCAGGATTCTCATCTTCCTCACAGGAAGAAATTTTAGGAGGATACCAAAAGTGAATAGCACAGCGGGTAGGGCGTCTGCCTTGCACGCAGCCAACATGGCCGACCCGAGTTCGATTCCTCCGCCCCTCTCGGAGAGCCCGGCAAGCTACCGAGAGTATTCGATATGCCAGACACAGTAACAACAAAGTCTCCAATGGAGACGTTACTGGGCCCGCTCGAGCAAATCGATGATCAACGGGAGGGCCTTTACCTTTACCTTACCTTTTACCAAAAGTGAAGTAAAACAGTTTTGCTTAGAGGAAGTTAGAGACTTACGTTTTCAGGAGAGATGTGAGATTCTCCACAGGGGAGAGAGCAGAGAGTATAAATCTCAGACTGAGAGGTGGGCAAATCTCCAAGACAGAGACCGTTCCATGAAGTAAATCAAAAGAACGCAGCCTGCCAACACTGGCTGTTTCCAGGCTTAGATATGGTGATCTAGAGGACATGATGCTGAGTGAAGTCAGTCAGAAGGACAGGGGTAGACCCAGAGTAAGCTCTCTCAGACGTGGGATTTAAAGATGCACAGTGAGGTCAGCAAAGGGCCAACTGACCTACACAACTGAGTTTCCGTGGGAGAGCGAGGGGGTACACTGGTGATGGGTGAGGTGTTGGAATTATAGGCTGGAGAAACCACTATTGTAAATTGTAAATCACTAAATCTCAATAGATAAAAATTTTAAAAAGAAGAACACATCTCATGGAGACCGCCAAGATGGAGAATGCACCCAGGTCTTTCTGTATAAAATTGCTTTTACTGGTAAGCCTTTTCCAAAACTGCCTGTGTCTGAGGCATTCTTCATAGCCTGGGGCTTTGTCCATGGGGAAGAGTCTTGATCGTCTTTTCCAAATTCTTGTCACAGCCCTTTTTGTTTCTCTTCTGATTTTTCCTTTGCTGAGTGGATCCACCTTTATTGAGTGACTCCTCATTTTCTGCATCTCTGAAGAGCTCAATATTTGCATTTCGAGGAGGGTGAGGTCTTCTGGTTTCAAGGCTACTTCAGAGGTAACGAGAAGGCAACTTATTTTATTTTTCTAAATTTTTAATTTATTTTCCTTATTTCCTGAAATACTCAGAGCCAAGTGCCCAGCTGCTGCCACCACCCTCCATTCCCCCTCCCATCCCCCCCCCCCCCCCCCCCCCCCCCCCACACACACACAGGCTGTCTACCTGCCTGCAACAAAAGGAAAATAGAAAGACCCACCTTTAGGCTTTCTGGGAAGAGAAAGACTGACCTGAATCTGACTGGCCTCTGAATCTGACTGACCTGTACTGGGACCTGGCCAGTCAGCCTGCCCTGGAGCTCAGGATTCTGTGGTGATTTCTTGTGTCCACAGCAAGTGACTCCTAACCAGGTGGGTGAGTCAACTAGTAATAAGTGAGACCAACTAATAATTAATGTGAGACCAGAATAGTTGACCTTGGGATATATAAACCCTCTCTGTCTCTGTCTCTATCTCTCTCTTCCTCTCTCTCTCTCTCTCTCTCTCTCTCTCGCACACACACACACACACACACACACACACACGCACTCAATCTTTGTCTCTTTCTTTCCTCTCCTATAAACACACATATTCCAGGAATCACTTATAAAATGGTACTAATTTACAATTGAGAACATTGGTAAGATTCCTTCTAAACATTCCTCTGAAAATATAAAACATGCTTTGTTTATAGAAGAATATAATGTCTCTGGATTTCTTCTGTGTTTGCGGCCAGACTTAACTCCACCCCTGGCTGCAGTCTTGTCAGAGGGCACCACTTACCATGAAAGCGCTAAAGGAGGGTGAAGCTCCCAGAGATGCTTCTCTGTCTTGGCACTGTGCCTCCAATATTTGGGTTGCGAAGTCTGAGAAACTCCCTGCACTGGAAGCGAGGACATGACCTGGAAAAAGATCGAGGCCAGTTGATTTGACTTTTGCTTCACAGAGCTCTTTATCCCTGCACTCTGAAGGGGCACATTCTCCTGCTGTGAGGCGGGGGTCTTTCCCCCTAATTGAGAGGTCCTTAGAGTCTGGAGCCGGGCTAGACACCTGGGAGAGGAGGCTAGGAGACAGTTCAATGGGCTGGAGAGAATATTTGGTGCACACAAGGCCCAAGTTTGATTCCAGCACTACGTGGTCCCTGTGAGCACCAGAGGCATGGCCCACAAAGAGACAAATTTAAAAATCCTAGGTTAGTTATTTGACCTTGACAAATTAGTTAACCTCTCTGCTTCACTTTCTCTTTTGTTAATAAAAAATATATAGATGATAATAGTATGATCTTGTGCTGTGAGCACAGTTTAGTCAAGTGCTATGCCCCTTAACCCTCAATTGTCCACCAGGGCCATTCTCCATACCCCACCTAGATCTAGACTCTG
Source organism: Sorex fumeus (assembly GCF_029834395.1). Taxonomy (NCBI): domain Eukaryota; kingdom Metazoa; phylum Chordata; class Mammalia; order Eulipotyphla; family Soricidae; genus Sorex; species Sorex fumeus. The sequence goes on from NW_026606123.1 coordinate 283,109, forward strand.
AGCTACTTTCAGTTAGGGTGGCTGAGAGAGTCAAGATTATGTTACTGTAGGCCTTCCTCCCATCAAAGAAAGCAGGCAAATCGAAACATGGGCACCCTGCCCTTTCTCCCGGATGCCAGAAATTCTGCCTAAGGTGTGGATTCCAAGCCTGGTTGATCATCAAAATTACCGTGGGGGATGGGCAGTCAGCTTCCTGAGCCTGCACTCTGAATTCCAGGACTGGATCTGCAAAGTGTCCTTTAAAAAAGAACACCTCCTGTTTTTTTTAATTACTGTCTGAACAAGGATGTTTGTATGTGAAGGGGAGTACTTCGTCATCCGAAGCATTATTATCCTATATCACTTTTCTGTTTAAAGACTGTCATCCATTGGGAAAAGCAGCCATGGAATTGCAGGGGTGGAGGAAGACTGCTAATTTTAAACAAATTCAAGAATTTGGATGGATGTATTGTGGACAGATCTAAGGGAAGAATTTTTATTTGAATCTGCTGAATTCTTTAGCCCAGGGGCCCCAGCTCCAGGAACTAACAAGCCAGATCCCATATCAAATGACTCAGAAGGAGTTTTTGGAGCAAATCTTTGGCCACTAAAGAGATTTACCATCTGAGAGGCTGCCTTGGCCCTGAGTTGAAAGACATTTGCTGGTTTTAAAGGAATTCGACTCACCACTCACTTTTCCCCCAAAGGACAGTGTCCAGTGTATGTCCTTCCCAGCCCTCCAGAGGTCTCTGCTGCACACAATAATAGTCATGATCACACTTTGTGTTGCTCATATTATTCCCTGAGGTGAATAAATAGTGAGCTTGACTCCCGGTGGGACTGGCAATGTCCAGAGGGTTGCTTAGAAGTTCCAGTAGTATCCTGAGAAGTCCAGGCCTCCAGGCTTATACTCCAAAGAAACTCTAAGACCTCTGTATCCAGTTCTACTCCCTGGAGGCTGCACCTCAAGAATCTCCTTTGAGGGGACCAGAGGTATAGTACAGATTGTACAGAGGTTAGATGCTGGCCTTGCACACGGCAGACCTAGGGCTGACTCCAGGCTCACTGGTGGTCCCCTGAGTCCCACCAGCAGTGATTCCTGAGTACAGAGCAAGGAGTAAGCCCTGAGCACCAGCAGATGTGGCCCCTAACAAAAGCAAACATACAACAAAAAATAATTTCCTGTGAAGGTCAGAGAGATCATTCAATGTGCTAAGTGGATGAATGCTCACTGTCTGCAAAAGGCCTGAGTTTTACCCCAGCACCAAATGGTTCTCCAGCACTAATAAGTAACACCATCTCCATAAAAGCTAAAAAGCAAAGAAGAATCTCTTGGGCTCTCCCTCTCCTCCAGTTTTACCCTTCCAAAAATAACAGGAGCTCCCAGAGTTGACTGGTGATTTTGTGATTTGCACTTTTACTCTCATGAGAAAGCAGGGTCACGTCCCTACCCATAAGTCATTGCCTGCCTTCCTGTTCTGCAGACCTCAGATGACGGTTTCTTATGCATTTGCATCCATGTCTAGTAACTTCCTAGAAGAGAGTAAGTGTTTGGGCTTCCTTGCTGATCTTCCTCCATCATCCTGCTGTCCTCTAGGCCTCTGACGCTTGCTTTTTCGAGCAGCACTCGTTTAGAGCTGTATATACATGAATAATGTCACAGAAAGCAGGCACCTGACAAATACCTCTTACAATTGCAACAGATGAAGCACAATCTTCCATAGGTGTCTGAGACCAAAGTTGGCAGAGACAAAGGGACACAGATGCTCCAGGCCACGTGATGCAGGCGCTAGGGCTCCAGGTCCCCATCTCCAGGCAGCTGCTGCCAGCCTCTTAAGTCAAACAGCAATGGGTTGAACCTCTCTTGAAGTTACTGTCAGTGTGTAGGTACACAAGGTCACTGCACCATAACCCCCTCTAGAGTGTCAACCATCTTTAAAGGCCTCTGACACTGGCCCTCGCCCCCACTCTGACTGAGTTCAGTTCTATAAGCAGAATCTTATAGATTCTGCTATAAGTGGGGTTTCATTGACTGTTCGTTCTCTTACTGTGCTTCCTTGAATACTACATATGATCGAGAAGATTGGATATTTGTCCTCCCTCTGGCTTACTTCATTCAGCATGACACCCTTAGGATAAGTCTTTTTCTTACGGTTTTAGGGCCACATCTGACTGTGCTCTGCGTTCAGAGATCACTAATGGCAGGGCTATAAGTGGTGCTGGGGACCAAACCCCCTTCAGCTGCCTGCAAGGAAAGCCCCATACTCACTATACTATCTCTTCAGCCCTTGTGGATCAATCTTAAAAAAAAAGAATAAAAGAAAAAGATCATTTTTTTCCTTTGAAGGGCAATCACATACAAATTCCTGTTGTGCCCATATGCACATGCTCACCTCCAGAAATAGGAAGGGCCATGGAGAGAGATTACAGTGGGTAGGGCAATTGTCTCACATGTGGCTGACCAAGGTTTGATCCCTGGCACCCCACCCCCCACACCCGAACATTGTCAGGAGTAATTCCTGAGTGCAGAGGCAAGAGTAACCTTTGAACAAGGCTGGATGTAGTTCAAAAACAAAGAAGGAAAGAAGGAAAGAAAGAAAGAAAGAAAGAAAGAAAGAAAGAAAGAAAGAAAGAGGGAAGGAGGGAGGGAGGGAGAGAGGAAGGAAGAAAGAAAAGAAAGAAAGAAAGAAAGAAAGAAAGAAAGAAAGAGCGAGAGAAAGAGGGAAGGAGGGAGGGAGGGAGGGAGGGAGGAAGGAAGGAAGAGAAAGAAAGAGATAAAGAGAGAAAAAGGGAATGAGGGAGTGACAGAGGGAGAGAGAAAGAAAGGAAGGAAGGAAGGAAGGAAGGGAGGGAGGGAGGGAGGGAGGGAAGGAGGGAGGGAGGGAGGGAGGGAACAAGGGATTGAGGAAGGAAGGAAGGAAGGAAGGAAGGAAGGAAGGAAGGAAGGAGGGAGGGAGGGAGGGGGAGGGAGGGAAGGAGGCAGAGGGAGGAAGGGAAGGAAGGAAGGAAGGAAGGAAGGAAGGAAGGAAGGAAGGAAGGAAGGATGGGAGGCATGAAGGGATTGGGGGATAGAGGGAGAAAAGAGTGAGTGGCTGGAGTGATAGTACAGCCTTGTACAGAGTCAACCGGGGTTCAATCCCTGGCAGCACATATGGTCCCCTGAGTTCTTCCAGGAGTGATCCATAAGTTGCAGAACCAGGAATAAACCGTGAGCACCACCAGGTGTGGTCCCCTCCAAAAAAAGGAATAAAGCATGTTATACATTACCTTGGCTGGAGCGATAGCACAGCGGTAGGGCATTTGCCTTACAAGCACCAACATGGCCGACCCGAGTTCGATTCCTCCGCCCCTCTCGGAGAGCCCGGCAAGCTACCGAGATTATCTCGCCCACATGGCAGAGCCTGGCAAGCTCCCCGTGACGTATTCGATATGCCAAACACAGTAACAACAAGTCTCATGATGGAGACGTTCTGGGCCTGCTGGAGCAAATCGATACATGACCTTAACTAAGTTGCTGAAAGAGTCAGGTGGGGTCATTTTTTAAATGCTGGATTATTAAATCTTTTTCTCCTGGTTTTGCTAAAGGCCAGCCCAGAGATGCAACTAAAGCCAGATTCCCAGACATTTGGTCAATTTCTCAAGCATCAGTCCATCTTTTCTGTTTGTTTTCGTTTTGTAATCATACCATGCATTGATGTAAAGATCTATCCCTGTCTCTGTGCTCAGGTGTGACTCCCGGATGCCACAGGGCTCCAACTCTGCCCTCAGGCAGCAGTCTGTCTCTCACCCTCACATTATGTCTCGGGCCCCCACCTCACTTTTTGAAGAATGCTAAGGATGAGAAAATCTGACTTCTGATTTATATTGAAGTATGATCACGGCAGAAATGGCTAGGGTTTCTTTCTCAGTTTTTTAGGTGCGGGGGCTATAACCATTGGTTCTCTGGGGCTTCTCCTGGCTTCTGCGCTCAGAACTCAGGCCCCTAGCATGCAAAGCGTGCATTCCAACCTGTTGCTCCATCTCTCTGCTCTCTACAATGATTGTTTTTGTGGGGGTGTTGAGTTTGGGGGCCACGTTCCGTGGTGTTCAAAACTATTCCTCACTCTGTGCTCAGAACTGAGCCTCTGGAGACCATGCGTCGTTGCGTGACTCAAGCATTGTTAATCTCCCATTAAGGTTTCTTCCCCCGGCATGGGCTTGTATTACTTTCACAATGTGAAAAAAATCCAACCCTGTGAAATTCATTATGAATTTATAAAAAGATGTTGCAGGCAGGGAGAAGTGCATCCCCCAAAAGCTAGGTCTCCCAAGGGACTCACAGAATACTTCAGGTCACCTGACTCTTGGCTGTCTCCTCTCTCACTGCAGGAGTGACAGGATGATGAGGAACGCGTCCTGTTCAGCTGCTTCCATTACCTGGGGAAGGGCCTGGTGATGGGCTTGGGCTGAGCACTATGGTGTGGATGTTGGTGTCCCACCAACCTTACTGGGTGGCCAAGGAGCCGTATCTGATTTCACTAGATCTTCACTGTGTCAGAGCTTATTCCCACCACAGCAGTTCTTGGGCTGCTCTGGACTCAGGCTGGACTGAAGAACTAATCTTTGCAGGCATAGAAAAGTCAGTTCTTGCCTTAGCTCACATTCCCAAATTCATTCTTGCAGAAAAGAATTTCAGAAACAAGACGAATAGTGAAGTGTCTTTATTTAAGTGTTGGGGGGTGGGTTGGTGGGGTGGGGGATAAGAAAAAAAGAAGAGCCAAGATGAGGTGAGGGAAGCCCTGGAATGAGTGAGCGTGTGTTCCAAGTTTACAAATGGACAAAAACAGGTAATGTAACCCATTTGGTTTGCAAAGTTAATATAAAAGGGTCTTCCCAATCTACTCCCACTTGGTACTTTCTACACAGATCAGAGTCTGTTGCTAGGGTATTGCAAACTGAAAGAACTTGAATTCTGAGTCATCTTCTTTCATGCTCTCATTACAGTTTCTCTTCTTCCGAGGTGAGGTGGGGGCTTCTGGTTTTCTCTGAGCTTTCATTTCTGCATCTCAGTGGGTTTGTAACCTATACCCCTTGACTGCTGTCCAAATAATTCTAAATGACTTTGCCAGGGCATCCCTCTCTGCTTCCCTTTCTGCTCCCTGCACCGTGGATTCCAGTTCAGACCAGATAGCAACAAAGACCTCACTCCAAAGACAGAGAAAAAAATGCTCCTGCAGCCCGGGCTCAATGTGCCGGCGCAGATGTCTTGTATGCAGGAGCCCGGGATCTTATCCTGTTACTGAGTGCTCCCCAAGGAGTGCCAGAAACAACCCCAATCACTGAACCAGAAGCAGCCCGCAAGTACTGCTGGCTGTGCTTCTCTTCTTCCAAAAGAAAAGAAAAAAGGATATTTTTTATTTTGCTAACCCTGTAATCTTTCAACCCTGACTTGATTGAATGTGGAAGCTTTTTAAACTAAAGTTAAACAGATTTTATCCCAAACAAAAGTAGTATGAAGCAGTTTCCTTGACTCTGTCCAGTTCTTGCTCTTCTTATATATATATTTGGGATGCCGAATTTCCAAATCACATGTAAAGTGCCAATGACTAACCTAGTTGTGAAGCTCTAAGTAAATAGTTTTACTTGCCAATGTTCCTCTCTGGACTGACTCTTCCAGTGTATTCATGTTACTCTCTAAAGCGCACAGCTTCAGGCCCTTCAAAGTGCTGTGTCCACTCGAGTCCCTCTGTCTATGTAATTACAGAACACAGATCTGGGTCCCCTTGTGAGTGGCCTCTGTGAGTTTGAGAAGTGCCATTTGTCCCAGTAACAAACTGGTAAAATGAGCATGATTTTCTTAGAAGTAAAGTAAAGTAAAGGCCCTCCCATTGATCATCGATTTGCTTGAGCGGGCCCAGTAACGTCTCCATGGGAGACTTTGTTGTTACTGTGTTTGGCATATCCAATACGTCACGGGGTGCTTGCCAGGCTCTGCCATGCGGGCGAGATACTCTCGGTAGCTTGCCGGGCTCTCCGAAAGGGGCGGAGGAATCGAACTCGGGTTGGCCATGTTGGCTGCGTGCAAGGCAAACGCCCTACCGCTGTGCTATCGCTCCAGCCCAAAGAAACAGAATAATAAATATTATTTATGATGGTGCTTTAAGTTCCACAAGCGCCTGGGTAGGAGTTAAGGGCTGACTTTCATACAACCTCATCACAACCTTGGGAGCACGAACTTCAGCTTTCACTAGTACTGTGGTACATTGAAACTTTCACTGACCCAACTAAAAAACATCAAGGAAGGAACCTGCTGTAGAGTGACGTCGCTCCAAGAAGCAGGTAGACCACATGAACGCACAGTATGGCATGTTTGCTGAATTTGGGAGACATGGGTTTGGCATGAGGAAGCTTGGGGTGCCTTCAGGAACTCTAGGAATTTCTATATGGCTTTTCAAAGCAACCAAAGTGCATGGGCCTCTGGAGTAACAAAGAGACCCCAGACAGCAGAACACAGGCCCAAAGCAGCTCAGTTACTGACTGGCTTCATTTTCTGTTGGACTCTAGTCTTCTTGCTAAATACAGGTAACTCTGAACCATTTGAAGGGATATCAATGATGATCGTCTATGTCTGTGGGTGAGTTGTGTCTGTTTAAGTGAGAGAGGGACTAGGATTCCTCTTAAGCATTCTACTGCTGGTGTCAGGATAATGGCTCACAGGACCAGGGCACATACTCTGCATTCAGGATGCCTGAGTTCAATCCTGGCACAGTATATCCCACCAACTTCTGTCAGCAGCAGCCTCCCCGGCATGGAGTAAAGAGTAGTCCCTGTCCACTACTGCAAGGAGGGTACTGGCCTTGCATGCAGTCCACCAGATTCTGTCCCTGGCACCCCATATTGTCCCCTGTGCACCGCTGGAAGTGATTATTGAGAGCAGAGTCCGGAGTAATCAATAGGTGTGGACCCAAAACCAAACAAATGAGAGAGAGAGGGAGAGAGAGACAGAGAGAGAGAGAGAGAGAGAGAGAGAGAGAGAGAGAGAGTTTCTTCTATTGTTTTGTTGTGTACTTAGCTAACTTTACCCTATTTTAAAAGGTATTTTATTAAGAATAAGAAAACTTGAACAGTATGTTGGGGTTAGCTGTGCTCCCTCCAAATTGATATACTTGATACATTAAAGTCCTACCCCACTGGAATCTCAGAATATGACTGTATTTGGAAACAGTCTAACTAATGAGCTAATTAAGGTCAAGTGAGATCAGGAGGAATATTAACAAATATGACCAGGTCCTTACTAGGAGAGGAGATAAAAACACACCTAGAGGGCAATCATGGAAGACACAGGGGGAAGGGAGAAGGCCACAGTTAGTGATCTGCACCCTGCTTTCTTTTCAGATTACCACTAGGATTCTGCTTTCTAGCACCACTAAATAGTTCTCAGATACCCAGTTGGTGTGTGATAAAGATAATTCAGCTTAATTCTGAGATTGCCTACTGGAGATAGCATCAAATGCAAAGTTAAGGCTTTGTCCTGCAATATGTATCCCCTCCCCTAACACAAACACACAATTCCACCCTCACATTCATTTCAGATGCTTATTGAAAGTCTAAGTTGCTACTTGCACTTCTAATCGATTAGCTGAAGAGGAAAGATTCCAACAATTTTCTTGGGCTTTACTTATTTGTTAGAGAAGCCCACAGAACTTAAAGAAACATTTTCTTCATTACATTTAGTATAAAGGGATACAACTCAGGAATATTCAGGTGGAAGGTACACAAGGAAAGAGTATGAAGCTTCGATGCCTTCTCCAGGATGCCAAACCCTCTAAACTAACTGTCCTTTAGGATTTCTATGGACACTTCATTACAAAGAAATGATCATTTAAATCATTAGCATTTGGTGATAGATTTGGCCTCCAATCCCATTTATCTCCCAGGAGGTCAGTGGGCTGTGACTATTCCAACTGCCTAACACGAGGTTGCTTCTTGTAGCAACCAGACACGGTCCTTAGGTGAGGTCCAGGATCTTCTGGGGACTGGAGTGTCAGCTTCTAGAGCTGAAATACAGACTTGGTGTGTGGAGGCCCAAATGTGATTCCAATACTACGTGGTTCCCTGAATCACCAAACTTCCTTGTTTCCTAAGTATCTGAGGCATGGTTAGGGTCATTTATTTTGTTCTCCAAACTGAGGTGGCCTCATTTGCAATGACCACCTGCAATGGTGTGTTTACTGGTCATGCAGTGTCAAAGCTGGAGCCCCCAGGTTTAACCACTAGCTTCTGAAATCCTGGGTCATAACTCTGTATACCTGAATGGTGGTGGTGGTGGTATTGGGGTGTTCCCAAATTTGTAATAAGCTTCTGGATCTTTGATACCGGAATGTCGCTATCTCATCAGCTATTTGGTCCCAAGCAAACCTTACAATTAGGAGTTTGTTCCCTCCTCTGTAAAATCAGAATGGCGGGGTCTTGATTATCCATTGCTGACTGATAAAGTCAATCACAAATGTGGTAGTTGGACAGTAATTCTTGTTTATGAATATTCTCTTTTCCTAGTTCTAAGGATTCATTGGGTCAAATTAGGAAACTCTTGTCTTTGTAGCCATACTCAGCTGACATCTCATCCAGGCTCTCTGCTCCTTGGAGAGCTGGGGGTGGGGTAAGAGCTGGACTGGAACACCTGGGGTCCCCAGGTCTCTCTCTTGCCACTCCTCTTCTGTGCCTTCTATGTGCCCCCACTTCTCTCTCCCCATCCCCCATTTCTTTTTTTCTGTGTCTTCATCTCTTTTTTTCTGCATCTATTTCTGGCTCCTTTCTCTTCAGATCTCTCCCTTTCTTTGTTTTGATGTCTCTCTTTCCTTCTCTAAATCCCAATTCCACCATAGTGTGGAATAACAAATATTGACCCAGGAGGACTTGTTTTATTAACTCCTGGGAATTCATCAGACTCTCAAATATTTTTCTCTCCAATTTTAAGTATTCTCTCTCTCTCTCTCTCTCTCTCTCTCTCTCTCTCTCTCTCTCTCTCTATTTTTTTCAGTTTTATTGAATCACTGTGAGATAGTTACAAGCTCTCATGTCTCTCTATTTTTTTAAGGAGTACTAGTTTTTAACAAATGAGGCCAGCAAGTGCCTTAGAGAGGATTCATGTAGATGAATATTCAGCATTCTGTTCCAAGGGAAACAGGAAGTGAGGGGTTGTGTAAAAAGCTGACGCTACCATGAATATGTTTTTGGTTATTAGAAAAGAGCCAGCACAGCCTCAACTTTAAAAATAACTTCATTCAGTTTGGTTGCAATTGGGTGTGGAGAATTTTTTTAAAATCAAAAGCAGCTGTTTTATGTCATTTAATCATTAGGGAGAGTTACACAAACTCACTGTGGGAATCAGGGAGCCTTGAAAGTCCCCACTTAGAAGCCATATTCTCAGGACTGAGCAAATCAATTTTCTTCTAATAATGATTTGCGTTCGTTTGCTGAGTCCTCTGGGTGCAGAGTCTATCATGGTCAGAGCTTTCTAAGAACTTACTCTAGCCTGACCGTCTGGTGCACAGAATACGGAGTGTCCACCCAAGAAGAATGAAGTGCAACCCCTCACAGAAATTCTTTCCATAGGGTTCTGACTCATACTGAGGTCATAAAGATTTTATTTATCTTTTTACTTTCTTTGCAAGGCCTCACACTGAACCACTTTCCTGCACTCTCATGATTGATTGAGTGTGTGTGTGTGTGTGTGTGTAGAGGTGGGGTGGGATGGACATGGGCTTTCTTGGTAATACTTCACCGAATGGGCGGGCAGTTCAGTGCCAGGGTCAGGTCTCACATTGAAAGGACCGCCCCAGCAATGCTGGGAAGCTTCCAGGATGCTTAAGAAGTCATGAGGTACCATGGATCAAACTCCAATACTATTCTCTCAAGGTTGACTTTTAGTTTATTAATATTTTATTGTTGTAAAAGTGAGCAAACACATTAGGAATTGAAATATTATGTAAAGGAATATAAAGTAGAATTAGAATTCCCCTCTCTTGTACTCAAATTCTCAGCTCATCTTCCCAGAGGATACAATTTCTAGTTGTAGGAGATTGTCATTCCAGATTTTCTTGAGTGTGTGCATGTTGTCAGATATATACATGTAACTATACATAGGCATATATAACCTGTGTGCATACAGATAAGGTTTTGTTAATGGGAAATTTTCCAGGCCAGTGAGTTCTTGCCTTGAATGTGGAAAGAATTATGCACTGAGCTGAACTTTGAAAGTCAGTTTTATCTCTCTCCAAGCTTAGGAGTACGTGAATGGTTCAAATGCAACAAGACTTCTTGCTCTAAAGGTTGGTAAGAATCTTGACAGTGATGCCTCTCTGTGGAATTTGTATCATCTCCTGACTTTGGATGTTGCTTCATGCCAGGAAGAATCCTTGAACCTGACTGTTAACACTAATGCTTTCAGGGATAAAAACATTTTCCTGTAAATACAGTGCTCACTGGCAAGCTGCCTCACAAATGTGTGAAATGCCTTGACATCAATTATTTTTGTACCATTCCCAGAGTCCTTGAGGCCACTAAGGCTGCACCCACCAATATGTTCAGAGGGTGGGCATGAGGTGCTGGGGATCAAGCCCAGGACCTTGCATGTGCCATGTGTGTGCCCTACCACTTAGTCTCATTTTCAAACCTGGGTACCATTTGCTTGCTTGTTTGTTTCGTTTTGTTTTGGGTTCATACCTGGCTGCTCAGGGGATGATGCTCTGCTGGGGACTGAACCAAAGCTTCCTTCTTGCAAAGCATGGGTTCAGCACTTTGAGCATATCTCTGGCTCTTGGGAACATTTTTTCCATTAAAAAAAATTTTTTTAGTAGCCTTTAGATTAGGACTGGAGCGATAGCACAGCAGGTAGGACATTTGCCTTGCACACAGCCAACCTGGGTTTGATTCCTTCGTCCTTCTGGAAGAGCCTGGCAAGCTACCGAGAGTATCCCACCCGCACCGCAGAGCCTGGCAAGCTACCCGTGATGTATTCAATATGCCAAAAACAGTAACAACAAGTCTCATAATGGAGACATTACTGGTGCCTGCTCAAGCAAATCGATGAACAATGGGAGGACAGTGCTACAGTGCTAATCATTAGATTACAAAGTTACTCATGATTGGGGTTCATACACTATTTCAACACCAATCCCTTCACCATTGCCTACTTCTCTCCACTAATTCCCTGCTCCCCCCCATTTGCCTGCCACCCACAAATCTGCCTCTATGAGGGGCAATTCTTAAAAGATACATGTTTTTGCACTGTTATTTACAGTACTATTGCTGATAATCAATTGGAGAAAGACCTATACAACCTGCTAAGTAGGAAAGTAATGGGTGGGTCCTGTCCTGTGTCTCCAAACAAAGGCAGCAAGGTATTTAGCTATGAGAACATGCTCCTCTGGAGTAACACTGTAGGTTGTTCATCGATTTGCTCGAGCGGGCCCAGTAACATATCCATCGTGAGACTTGTTGTTACTGTGTTTGGCATATTGAGTATGTCACGGGTAGCTTGCCAGGCTTTGCCATGTGGGTGAGACACTCTCAGTAGCTTGCTGGGCTCTCTGAAAGGGGTCGAGAGGCCCTAGCTCAGCTGGGCCAGCTGCGTGCAAGGCAAATGCCCTACCACTGTGCTATCTCCTCCCTCGTCTGGAGTAACAGGAAGAAAAGAGTGACCCAATAGTCAGTCCCTTGCCTCCTTCATCTTCTCTAGATGTCACATGAAGATTGGATCTAACCCACCTCAGAGAAAGCAGTTGTCCAGAAGCCCTTTCTTACTGCCCAGGAAATCGGGGACAGAAGTCTTCCAGGATACCTACCTTAAGTCATTCATTTTTCGAGTTGTGGTGTAATACATGAATCTTACTGCCTCTCAATTGTTGTGGCACCCACAGGCATGACCACCTTTGGAGAATATGGTCATATGCGCGTTGAAACACTGGGCAGTGTGCCCCGCATGTGTGAGATTGCCTGTCCCCTCCCAGACCTCCCCAGCAGAGAAACAAAGAAGGAACAACCACAGACTGAAGAACCACAGACTGATGGTAAAAATGCCCCCTTTAATGCAGAGCTGGTAGCATACTTATAGAACATCTGAGGGGATTCAAGGTATAGGACTGAATGTAGGTGTGATTGAACATTTACAGAGGTAAAGCATTTCAGAGGAGGCAATTCTCTTGGGGGATTAACTCAAGGAGACACTCTGTCTCCCAGGGACATCTATGTTACTTTTCTTTTTCCCTTTAGTTGTGTATATTAAACAAATATGTTTACTTCCTTTTAGTACTTGCAGTTATTTGGACAAACAAAGTAAGAGATATAGATTCTAAAACTTCTCTGGGGTCTGAGAGCAAGCGAGGTTTTTACTGTAGATCCCAGACTAAGTCTCCTCAGGCCGGTCCAGCTTGTGCTTCCCCATTGGGAGTCCTGTCTCTTAACTCATGACAGCTTTCATCAAGACCATGCATTTATGCTTTCTAGACTGTCCCATTTCAATGCCGGGGTAGCTTCGCCACTCGCCCCGGGTCCATCCCAGTCCCATGGTGGAACTTCCCTTTTGGGGTGTTAGGAACTACAGCAACTTATAGCCTGAGTCTAATTACAACAGATGCCCAGGATCTTTCAGATCAATCAAATCCCAAATATTAGGAGCATAGCATTAAAGGGTTTTCTGTGTTTAAACAAAGAACATTGTTCTATAGTAAAATATGAAAAGGCTATAGGGGAAATAGAAAAGCAAGTAGTTCTCTTCAAATACAAAGTCCAGAATCACCAGAGTTTTGGTTTATAAGTAACCGAGACTGACTTGGGGACCTGTGACAATGAGAGGTAAAATACAAAGGAAAGGTTAAAGATAAACTCATGGGATTAGGAGTATTTGCTAGAGCACTGTAAACTTCTCTAGGGGAAGAAAAAGAGGAATTCCTGATGAAGCCTAAAACACTTAGGATCAGTATCCAACAGTCATATAAGGACAAAAATATAACTGACCTGGACCTCAACTCTGGAGTGGAGGGCATTCTGTGATTCAAGAACACATTGTATTCGTTTTCTTATGTATTTGTTTTGGAGGTCATATCTTGGAGTGCTCAGAGATTACTACTGGTTCTGCATTTAAGAATTAGAGCTGGCGGTGCTTGGGGGCCTGTAGGATAACATTGGTTTATCCTTTCTGCCTTGCTACAGGGAGCTTAGGTTTATTGGGTTACTCCCATCACCCTACCCCCATTCCTCTTCGTTTATTTGTAACCTCTTTCTTTGTGCTCTGTTGACTTGTAAATATTGTTTTTCTCTTCTCCTTAAGTCCTTTGCTTAGTTAATCCAAAGCGATATTCTTTCTGTATGGGCACAAGAAGACAATGCTATGGTTTTGTAACTTGGGAGTTAATTCACTCCAGATAATATTACCTCCAGGACATCTCTTCTCTTGACCTAAGCCTCAGTTTCCCTTACTTCCTAGCACCCCAAAAGCAGGGTCCTGACGAGGGACTGGATGGACCCAGGGCAAGCTGTGAACTATGTGCTACCCTGGCATTGAAATGGGCCTGGCCAAAGTGCCATAATACTTAACTGTGAGTTAAGAGCATGGTCATGGACAAATGCTGTCATGATCCAAAAAGCAACAACTAGATTTGGACCCTGCTAGGGTTAGAAATGATAAATCCGGCCTGTGCACTGTATTCTGAGTCTGTGGCGAGATGTCCCCAAGAGAGCCACCCTACAAGCTCAATGTATTTCTTACTATGTCCATACTAAATAACTAATACTAAGAAGTAGAATTAAGATGTTAAGTTATTGGACTAAGGAGAGCAGAAACACCCCTTAAGTGGTATTTTTCCCTTGAGTGGCAGAAGAGTTCTGATATATTGATTTTGTTGCCAGATGGGATGTGGTGCTACCCCCAAAACAGGGAGTTAGAGAGGGATGATAGAGAGACCAGGGCATCAAGATGGAGTGTGGAGAGACTAGCAAGGGGGACAGAGGGAAAAGAATGTAGGGGAAGAATGCAGCAGCAGGCGCGTGGAGAGACGAGAGACCAGGCTGTGAGATGGAGTGCGGAGAGATAAGCAGGAGAAACAGGAGGAGACGGGAATGAGGGGCAGTGTAAGACTAGAATGGAGAGCTTAGTGACACTGGAACAGGCACGTGGGGAGAATGGAGTCATCGGCAGCTGATCACCAACTGGCTTGGCCCTCTTTTCCTCCTTCGCCCACCCCATGGCCTAGGCCGCCCAGGGTCGGGGACCGGCCCAAGTCCACCAACCCAGATGGCGAGAGAGAAAACCGCTGGGGCTTCCCCCAGCCTCCCGGAGATTATACAGGGGCCCAGTGGAATTTGGAGGATGGAACCCAGGTCAGCTGCATGCAAGGAAAGTGCCCTTTCTGCTGTGCTATGTCTCCAGTCCTGAAGGTGGTTTCCAAGAGTCAGTCCAGGTTATGTCTGAGGCGACATCATCTAGAATCTGGGGGATCTTTGCAGCGTGTTGGGAATGTGGGAAAGACTCAGGTCCAAGGTAGGGATCATACAGGAAAGGAGTGGAGAGGGGAAGTGGGAGGGAGAAAGATACCCAGTCCCAGAAAAGATCTCCTAGAATTATTCAGGAGACCACTTTGGTGCAACCTTTAGAACCAACCTTAAAGTTGGCATAAGCAGACTTCCAGCTGTGGTCATTAGCTGAAGGTAAGAGAATGAGAAACCTCTGGTGCCTCTCCCCCATCACAGGGTTTATTTGGCCCTTGGTGTGTGTGTGTGTGTGTGTGTGTATGTGTGTTGTGTGTTTGCACATGTACACATGCAAGCATCTGTATGCATTTTTGTTTATATTTTAGTTGAGTTGGTTGCCAATGTTTAAAAATCAGACATTGCATTAAAACTTGGGTTCTTGGAGCTGGAGCGATAGTATAGCAAGTAGGGTATTTGCCCTGTACATGGCAACCCGGGTTCAATCCCTGACATCTCATATGGTCCCTTAAGCACCACCAGGAATAATTCCCAAGTGCAGAGACAGGAGCAAACCCTAAGCACTTTAAGGTGTGGCCCCCAAACAAAAAGAACAACAGCAACAACAACAATAATCACTGTCACTGTCCTCCCGTTGTTCATCGATTTTCTCGAGTGGGCCCAGTAATGTCTCCATCATGAGACTTTGTTTTTACTGTGTTTGGCATATCGAAAACTTCACAGGGAGCTTGCCAGGCTCTGCTGTGCGGGCGAGATACTCTCGGTAGCTTGCCGGGCTCTCTGAGAGGGGCGGAGGAATCGAACTCGGGTCGGCCATGTTGGCTGCGTGAAGGCAAATGCCTTACCAGCTGTGCTATCACTCCAGCCCAACACCAATAATAACAACAAAAACCAACCAACCAATCAACAATGAAACAAACAAAAAACTCCTTGGGTTCTTGGCTTGTTTAGCAACATGTGAAGTCTGGTCCAGCATGAGGTTTTGAGTGCCAGTCCTCAGGTCTATACTGTGTTCCATCACAACATTTGGGGTTCGGGTTGGGGGTGAGGTCAGACCAGGATTTTGTGTTAGAGGTCAGGTCACAGAGCTGTCAATTAATCCGCTATATGTGTTTGCTCAGTTCTGGGCAGCAGTCTGGAACCAAGCTCTAGTCCACTGGTGTTTGGAACCTCAGGTTCAGGACTGGGGCAGTGAGCCCGGTGTGGCTGTCTCCTCAAGAACCTTGACTGTGTCAACAAATGGGGATTTTGACAAAGTCTCTCACCCAAGGAAACAATTCCAAATGATTTTGAAGCAAAACAATATGTACTTGCCTTTTCCATTTCCAGCAGGTCTATAATGACTAAGATGTTCCCATGAAACCCAGTGACACCACCATACCCAGCCCTTCTAACTTTGGCAATGTCAGGCAGAAACATTTTTTCAAACCCTGGCAGCCTGGAGCAAGAATCTGTCTTTTCTCTCATTGTGGCATTAGTTATGGCTGTTATTTAGAGGGAGAGAAAAATCCAGTCTACTGTCTGAGAGCCTCCAGGCACTGACTGTTTATACAGACAAATTTTAAAAAAGTTTAATAAAAATAAGCTCTTTCAGAAAGTTTCTCAAATATAGGCAACGCTAAAATTGGACATGCCATTCCTACATCTCTGTTCCCAGTCACATGTGAGGTACATTCCACCACAGGTGATGAACATGTGTGTCCTGCTCCCTGAAGGACAGTTGGCCAAACTTCCTCCTCATCCCTAGTTCATTATTTTTTCCATTTTTTTAGTCCATTATTTTTAATTTCAGCTCCAAAAGAGCTTCTGTGAGTGTTTACAAAGAAAACTCATAACAAACACATTTCAGAGACCCCCATATCCACCATAGGAACATAAACGACCAACATTTAATGGCAGTAGCACCGCACTGTAGCGCTGTCCTCCCGTTGTTCATCGATTTGCTCGAACAGGCACCAGTAACATCTCACAAAAAATTGTGGAACTTGTTGTTACTGTTTTTGGCATATCAAATATGTCACGGGGAGCTTGCCAGGCTTTGCCATGCAGGCGAAATACTCTCAGTAGCTTGCCGGGCTCTCCAAGAGGGGCCGAGGAATCGAACTTGGGTTGGCCATGTCGGCAGCATGCAAGGCAAACGCCTTACCCCTTAGTGGCAGTCACTGTCACTGTCACTGTCCTCTCGTTGTTCATCGATTTTCTCGAGCAGGCCCAGTAATGTCTCCTTCGTGACGTATTCGTTTGGCAAATCGAATACGTCACGGGGAGCTTGCCAGGCTTGGCCATGCGGGCAAGATAATCTTGGTAGTTTGCCAGGCTCTCCAAGAGGGGTGGAGGAATCGAACTCGGGTCGACCATGTTGGCTGAGTGCAAGGCAAATATCCTACCACTGTGCTGTCGCTCCAGCCCCCTTAGTGGCAGTATTACACATAAAATAACCACAGAGATTCACTTATAATCATCTTTCCATCATGTTCTAGATTTTGGAAAACTCTATTATCCATAAAACTTAAAACCAGAACACAGCATAAGCCACGTGTCCTCAACTGGTTTTGTTCCGTTTATTTTAGGGCCACATCTACTGGTGCTCAGGGCCAGCTCTGTGTTGGGGATTGCTTATGATGATGCAATGGAGACCACGTGGTGTCAGGGATTGGACCAGGGCCTCCTGCAAAGAGGTACTCGAGCCAGTAGAGCTATCTCCCTGGCCTCTACCCCAGAGGTTTTAGTAAAATAATTGCAGCATTTAATTTTTTTTGTGTGTATTTTCCTTCCTTTTATTTTTAAACCACTTAAACTATGAAAGTTTTTGACATATAGACCTAAATATTCCAACACTCTCTTAAAGATAATGTCACACTCTTACATAGCCACATTGACATTACCATACATGAAAAAAATTTCAATGGTTTACTATCATTTGGGCTGGAGCGATAGCTCAGAGGGTAGGGCATTTGCCTTGCATGCAGCCAACCTGGGTTTGATTCCTTCGCCCCTCTTGAAGAGCCAGGCAAGTTACTGCGAGTATCACGCCTGCATGGCAAAGCCTGGCAAGCTACCCGTGATGTATTCAATATGCCAAAAACAGTAACAACAAGTCTCATAATGGAGACGTTACTGGTGCCCACTCAAGCAAATAGATGAACGATGGGAGGACTGTGTAACTGTGCTACACTATTATTTACTGGCCTGCTATTTTCATATTTTCCAATAGTCCTCAAGATGTCTATTTTGATGGTAGTTGTTTTCCAGCATTCAGTCAACATTTAGACACTGAATTGGGATTTTTTCTTCTCAGAGTGATCAACACTGATGAAGTACTCCTCTTTTGTGCCTTTGGATTTTTGTTGTTTTTGGCTTTTGGTTTTTGGACTGTACCTGGTAGAGTTCAGGCACTGCTACTGTCTTGGTGCTCAGGGGTCACTCCTGGAGGTGTGAATGACTATGCAATTCCAGTCATTGAGCTTACTCTTTTGGCCTAGAGTTGCTTTTTTTTTTTTTAAATGTTTATATGAATTGAGGTTCTATGATTTACAACATTGTTAATGATGGTTTCCTATGCACATAATTCCAAGATCACACCCATCTCATCTGGGCCCACCCCCTTCTTTCCTTTCAGGCTCTTCCAACTCAGATGTGTGGCTCATTTCTCCCACTGGGCTGCTGCCTTTGACCCTTTGTTGATACCTTACTGTGGATCTTAAAGTCCCATATATGAGACAGCTCATCTTGTATCAATTTCTGTTCTTCTGACTGACTTTACTCAGCATAAAATCCTCTAGGTTTTACCCATGTTTAGGTAAATTCCATGATTTTGTTCTTTCTTAGAGCTTTATATATTCTATTGTGTATATATAACACGACTTCTTGCTCCTTTTGTATGCAGTTGGGCACTTGAGTTGTTTCCACTTCTAAGGTGGAGTTCTGTTCCTCTGAGTCCACACGGTGCAGTTCTGTTCCTCCGAAGTTCTGAACTGTAGATTTCACCTTGAAGACTCCTGAGACATGGAGGCTTCTGGGAAGGTAGGACCTCCTTGGTTGTTGCCTCAGCTTTCAGATCTCCTTTTTTTCCCCCCCTTTGGTCACACCCAGATATGCACAGGGGGTCACTCCTGACTTTCCACTCAGGAATTAGTCCTGGCAGTGCTCAGTGGACCACATGGGATGCTGGAAATTGAACTCGGGTCGGCTGTGTGCAAGGCAAATGCCCTGTCCATTGATTGTGCTATCACTCCAGCCCTGCTTTCAGACCTCTTAACCTGACTCACTGACCTCATCCATCATTGTCCTCATGTCTTGATAGCATGATGACCACAGAATTGCCTTTTTCTACAGGCCTGTGTGTTTCCTCCTCTGCATGGTCAGTCCAGTACATGTGGACCCTGCTGTTGGAGGGTAGTCATCCACACCTCCAGTAGTGACCCCTGAGCACCAAGACAGTAGCAGTGCCTGAACTCTACCAGGTACAGTCCAAAAACCAAAAGCCAAAAACAACAAAAATCCAAAGGCACAAAAGAGGAGTACTTCATCAGTGTTGATCACTCTGAGAAGAAAAAAATCCCAATTCAGTGCTGTCCTTCCCATTTATTCTTTAAATTCCTCTTCCCTTGTTACCAATTGTTAGCTATGCATCCCAGATTCATTGTTTATTACAGAACATCACCCTACACTCTGGGGTGGTGTGTGTGTGTGGGGGGCGGTGGGAGGTGAGAAAGAGGGCTATAAGCAGAGGTCAGGAGGCCCAGGGATGGTAGTCCAATGCTCTGAGGTTGAAATGCTGCTGCTAGGTCCCTGAGGTGTGAGATTACCCACACTACCCAGGGGTCTTGGAGACCTTCAGGGCTGTGACCCAGGGTCAAGGGACCATGTGATACCAGAAATCAGACCCAGATGGAACAAAGGCTAGTCATGCACTTTAACCATGCACTATCTCCAGATCCCTAACCCTACACTGTTTTTCATTCTGGTGTCATACCCAGTGATACTCAGGGATTATTTACGGATCTGCATCAAGGAATTACCCTGGTGGCTCAGGGGAGGGACCATAAAGGATGCCAGGGATGGAACCCAGGTCAGTTATGTGCAAGGCAAGCTCCCTACCTGCTGTACTATCACTCTAGCCCTCGTCTTACACTTTAATTTCTTCCCGTCTTACACTTTAATTTCTTCCCGCAACTGCATTGACACAGGAGATGGGGCAGCAGGAAAGGCTGCTTCTAGGTTTTCTTGCCTTCTCCTACAGGCCTGTGTGTTTCTTCCTCTGCATGGTCAGTCCAGTACATGTGGACCTGCTGTTGGAGGGGAAGGGGGTTTCCTTCCCATTTATTCTTTAAATTCCTCTTCCCTTGTTACCAATTGTTAGCTATGCATCCCAGATTCATTGTTTATTACAGAATACCACCCTACACTCTGGGGTGGTGGGGGCGGTGGGAGATTTGTAGGAATGTTTGGAAGCATCCCTTTCAGCTGACGGTGCAGGGGCTTTACTTTGAGTAAAACTGCTGGACTTGGAGTGCTTTTTCTATGAGCTTCCCTGTGCACCACCCCCTGCTGTGAGAGAGTGCCTGTTGCTAGTTCTCAGATTCAGTGTTTGCCACTCAGGTGAATATGAAGGGATAGTGTCATGATTTTCATTCACTTTCCCCAATCTCCAGGAAGCCTGGGCTCCCCCATCTCCCCCTCGTCACTTGCTGGGAATGTGGTAATGTTTAGTTTTTATTCTGCCTCCCCAAGCTTGTGTGCATGAATAAGGCAGGCCAGTCCTCCTAGAGTTCTCTATCTCTCTACTGGGGCTGCCTGAATCCTGGATCCAAGTGTCCAGGGCAAACAACTCACCCTCCGGTGTTGCGCATCAGTACTTTGCTTTCTTCAGTGGAAAGTCGTAACCTAATCCTCACCCAGAGTCAGTAACATTGCATTCCTCAAAAATACTTGCTCAGCAAGTGTGAGGTCCGGGAGTACATGAGGGGTGAGATTCAGGAATGTGTGATGGTGAAGGATTGGTCTTCTATGTATTGGTGGAGATCCAGGAATGTGTAATAGTTGAGATCCAGGAGTGTGTGACAATGGATATCTAACACGAGGACTTAGCAGTGGAAGAACTGTCCACTTAGCAAAAGGCTATATTTTGTTTTGTGTATTTTAGGGCTATGCCTGGTGGTCCTCCTGGCTCTGTGCTCAGGACTGTGCCTGGTGGTGCTCAGGAATTGCCCCTGGCTCTGTGCTTATAAAAGGCTGTGTCTTTTTTAAATTTTTAGAGTAATTCTTTGAACTTCTCTGGTAGAGGGATTCTGAACCAAAGAGTGGACATGCAGAGGGAAAGTTCACTTCTCTTTTCTGCCGACGTTTGAGAACAGCAGGGAGCTGTGAGTGCCAGGGAGCTTCGGTCAGTAGTAGATGCAAAAGAAGTCTTTTCTTGCCTCTTTCTGTTGCCATTTGATAGCAGTGAAAAAGAAGCAAAGTCCACCAGGTGGGAATCATGGAATTCCCACTCACGGGAATCAAAGACAACTTGTTTTGTTTTGTGAAGCACAGGGGCAAGCCTGGGAGCCTGGCAGTGTCTGAAAAGCAGCAGCTGGAAAAGTTGCTGAGACCTGGAATGGTTGGATTGACTGGGCCTCCAGGGCTCTGCTGCAGGCAGCTGCGCCCAGCTGAAGACAGGCCGGCCTACCCCAGACCCCACTCAGTCCTTCGTGAGTTTCAAAGAAGCATGGGTGCGTGACCGAGAACTGTTCCCCGGCTGGCCCACGGTGACAGAAAGACGAAGGACGGGGGAATGGGGTAACGTAGGAACAGGGTCCTAGGCTGGTTAGTAACCAGGGACTTTTTTTTTTTTTTTTTTTTTTTTTTTTTTTTTTTTAGTGAAGCACCATGAGGTACAGTTGTAGATTTACAAATCTTTGTGCTTGGGTTTCGGTCATACAATGATCAAATACCCATCCCTCCACCAGTGCCCATTTCCCCCCACCCCCCCTCCCACCCTGCCTCTGTGGCAGGGCATCCCCCTTTGTTCTCTCTCTCCTTTTGGGTGTTGTGGTCTGCAAAAGAGGCATTGAGTGGCAAACATGTTCAGTCCATAGTCTACTTTCAACATGCATTTCCCCTCCTGGGAGGATCCTCCAAACACCCTTTATTTGGTGCTCACCAGGGACTATTTTTTTCATTCTCATCTTCATCCTTGCAGCTTCATTCTCCTGCTTCTCCCTTAGAGCGTAGTTATTTCTTCCCCAGCATAGTTAGATTTCTCCCCTTTACGTTATCATTCTTTTCCTCTAAGTCATGGAGTAATCCTCCTGGGACTTATCTCCGTTATTCTTGGGTATTAATCTCCTATTTTGTTACTCTGTGTTCCCCAGATGAATGCAATCTTTTTATGTCTGTCCCTCTCTTTCTGACTCATTTTGCTTAGCATGATACTTTCCATGTGGTACCACTTGTATGTAAATTTCATGACTTCATCTTTTCTAACAGCTACATAGTACTCCATAGTGTAGATGTACCAAAATTTCTTTAACCAGTCATCTGTTCTTGGGTACTCAGGTTTTTTCCAGATTCTGGCTATTGGGCTGGAGTGATAGCACAGCGGTAGGGCGTTTGCCTTGCATGCAGCCAGCATGGCTGACCCGAGTTCGATTCCTCCGCCACTCTCGGAGAGCCCGGCAAGCTCCCCGTGACGTATTCGATATGCCAGACACAGTAACAACAAAGTCTCCAATGGAGACGTTACCTTTACCTTACTAATATTTCTATTCATTTTATATAAACACTAAGATATATTAATCTTAAATGTTGGCTCTTTCTGGGGACTTCTCGCTATATATCCCAGACTACAGTCCTCAGGCCAAGTTAGTCTTTCCTAATCCCAGCAGGGTTCTTATTCAGTTACTTCTTTTTAGGTCATGATAGAGTTTGTTCCATGACCATGCTCTTAACTTATTGTACTTATGTCGCTTAAGTTGTCCCCTTTTGATGCCAGGGTAGCTTACAGCTTACCCTGACTCCATCCTTGTCCCTCGCTGGGACACTCTTTTGGGGATGTTAGGAAGTAAAGGCAACTGAGGCTTAAGTCAGGTAAATATGATGGATGCCCAGGAGTAAATATTATTTTGGAGTCAATTAGCTCCCATGTTACAAAGTATAGCATGAACTGTCTTCCTGTATCTATACAAGAAGGACATTGCTAAACCATGCAATAAAGGACATAAGGGAAAGAGAAAAGCAATATAGGATTATTGTGCCCAATGGAATTGGGTGTGCCTCGGGGGCACTATTGTGAAAGTAACTCAATAAGCCTAAACTCCCTTAGGGAGGAACAAGGATTATAATGTTGCATAAATCAATGTTATGCAACAATACCTAAAACTTTTCTTCAGTCTGTTCTTCATCCAGTGGGGAATCCTGTTTCTGGGTACAACTGATTATCTCATATGACTTTCAGAAAACTCCGTTCTAGAATGAGCAGCTTGCCAGTACTCTTCATGCTAAAAAGCTTCTCTATAAAAATGAGCAAGGCCATCTGAGGCATCTGAACTGAAGGAGATGGCAAAATACTGGCAAAGCAGACATTGAGAGCATCTATGTGAGAGTCTGGATTAAGCCCCATCATTTTTCTTTGGAAACTGGAATCTCACAGTCAGTTCATAACATATATTGCTAAGAACTGGCAGAGAACTGAAATAATACTTATTAAATTTATAGTATTGTTTGTCCCAGAGAGAAGCCAAATAAATTACGTTAATGAGCCTCCCCCCTATTCCCTGGTGCTCATTTGGGTATAGGTTTTCCTGTTCTTCTGGAGTTTTGTCATGTCTGGTCGGTAGCCTGGTTTAGAAGTCACACATCGGACTTCCAGGAAAGTGTGGGTTTAGCCAGAAATGAGCAATGCCAAGTGCTACCACTGGAGCATCTTTGGAAAACAGGATGGCACAGGACCATATGAAGGTAACTGATTCTCATTATTTCAGAAGTTTCTTGTTGGAAGGAAATGATGAAGTTAAAATGAAAAACATTCCAGCTCATACAATTGTAGGATGGCATTGGTTTGTCCTTTCTCTCTTACCACAAGGAGTTTAGGTTTATTGGTTACACCAATCACAGTGCTCCCTAGTCACTCCCATTCCTCTGTGCCTATCCGTAACTTCTCTGTGCTCTCATCCCCAACCAATTAATCAGCTTTCCCCCCTAATCAGACTCTGTTAATTTGTAAGGTCAGATCCTGCTAGGACACTGAACTTGTATTGTAAGTTAATATTGCCTTTCTCCTTTCCTTACGTCTTTTGAATGGTTTACTTTAAAGCAATATTCTTTTTATAGACACGGGAAGACAATTAATATTATGCTTTTGTAACTTGGGATTTAATTGGCTTCTAATATTATTCACTCCCAGGCATCTGCTTCCTTGACTTAAGCCTCAGTTGCCCTTAGTTCCTAGCATCCCAAAAGCAGGGTCCCAACGAGGGACTGAATGGAATGGACCCAGGACAAGCTGTGAGCTACCCTGGCTTTGAAATGGGCCAGGCCAAAGTGCCACTATTCTTAACTATAAGTTAAGAGCTTGATCATGGACAAATGCTGCCATGATCCAAAAGCAACAACAAGATTAGGACCCTGCTAAGGATAGGAAAGACTAATCTGACCTGAGCACTGTAGTCTGAGATCGGGATGACTCCAAGAGAGCAATTCTATAAGCTTAATGTATCTCTTATTGTGTCCGTACAAATTGATTAATGTTATGAATGCTTATATGTTTCTTGGACAAGGAGAGGAGAAACACACCCATGGGATTCCACTCTTGGGTGGGCTGTCCTGCTGAATCTGTCCCAGAAAAAGTATCCCCTGAGGGAAAGACCCCTACTGATTGTGACCACACCTATGTGTAAGCCCCAACCCCTCATGCTTTGGGATTTAACTAGGCAGTAAGAGTGGGCTAGGGGATCCAGAATCCAGAGCCAGGGGGAGAATGAGAGAGGCAGAAGGAGAATGAAGTAGGATCGAGAAGGAGAATGAAGTAGCATGGCTGGGGAAGGAGCAGGAGGGGAATCAGAGGAGAATGAAGGGAATGGAATAAACTGCAACTAACACAAACCAGCCTTGTTTTCCTCCTTGTCCTCCCTTCATCATCGACCTCCCTGGGGTTGGGGAAGTGGCCTGAGACTACCGACCTCAGGCGATGGGAGAGATAGAATACCGCTGCCCCCTTTTGTGTTTACGCATACCATATGTTGCTTTGGCTTTGAATATGGAAAGTATTGTTGCCGTTATATTGTTAAGACAAAATGGCGAAAGAAACTGACCAGATGACAGAACCAGGAGAGATGTTCTCAATTAGGAAGCATGAGGGACTCTATCTAGCAGGCATACCCTGGATACAGTGATGGGTCTGAACCAAGTACCCTCAGGAATGATATCCCCTTCCCTCCAAGTCTCAGACTCCCTGAGCATTGCTTGGGAGCCTTACATGACCCAAAAAGGTATAGGGGAAAACAGAGAACCCTCTACATTGCATTCTGAAAGAATCAGGTTATTTTAAAAGATTACTTTTCCTGGAGCGATAGCACAGCGGGTAGGGCATTCGCCTTACAAGCGGCCAACATGGCCGACCCGAGTTCGATTCCTCCGCCCCTCTCGGAGAGCCGGGCAAGCTACCGAGAGTATTCGATATGCCAGACACAGTAACAACAAAGTCTCCAATGGAGACGTTACTGGGCCCGCTCGAGCGAATCGACGATCAACGGGAGGGCCTTTACCTTTACCTTTACCTTACTTTTCCTGGGGTGGAACGATAGCACAGCAAGTAGAGTGTTTGCCTTGCATGCAGCCAACCCAACAGACCCAGGTTCGATTCCTCCGCCCCTCTTGGAGAGCCCAGCAAACTACCAAGAGTATCTTGCCCACACTGCAAAGCTTGCAAGCTACCCCTGATGTATTCGATATGCCAAACACAGTAACAACAAATCTCACATTGGAGACATTACTGGGCCTGTTTGAGCAAATCAATGAACAATGGGAGGACAGTGCAGTTCTACTTTTGGATTTTGGGTCACAAAAAGTGTTTGTCTTACCACTATGAAAGTAATAAATGGGAATGACCACACCAAACAAGATCTGAGGGTTAAAAGTAGGTAAGGAAAAAAAAAGTAGGTAAGGGACATTCTTGATAACCTTTCAATATCAACATCGCAAACCACAATGCCCTAAAGTAAAGAGAGAGAAGAAAAGTACCCGCCATAGAGGCAGGCAGGGGGTCGGGGGGGGGGGGGTGGCAATTGATGGGAGGGAATCTGGGGACACTGGTGCTGGGAAATGTACACTGGTGGAGGGATGGGTGTTGGAATACTGTATGACTGAAATACAGTCATGAACAGCTTTGTAATGGTCTAAAAAAAAGTCCAAAATATCAATAAAATTCAACCGCATCAAAAATAAGAAGAGATGTACAAAAAAAAAAAAAAAAAAGAAAAGAAAGTTCTTTAAAAAAAAGTGTTGTTTCAGGATGGAGCGATAGCACAGTGGGTAGGGCATTTGCCTTGCACGCGGCCAACCCAGGTTTGATTCCCAGCATCCCATATGGTCAACTGAGCACCGTCAGGAGTAATTCCTGACTTCAGAGCCAGGAGTAACCCCTGAGCATTGCCGGGTGTGACCCAAAAAGAAAAAAAAAGTGTTGTCTTCTAGTAAACAAATAAGGTATGAAGAGTTATGATCCTGGAAACTGGTACCCCAGTTCACCTTTGGGCCAGTTTGAATTAGACACAGAACAGCAGCCACTGGATACTCCTTTAAATACACTCCTGGTATCTATCCAGTCTACATGTCAATCTGAATATTTAATTAGATCTAATCTTTGTCATGAGTCATCCTTTTCTCATCAAACAAATCTCTCTTCTCGCCTCGGTGGTCCAGTATCTACTTCACTACTTAGTTCAGAATATGGATTTCTGTGTACATCCATCATTTATCTCATTCCATTAGCTTTAGAATCTATATCCACATAGATTTGATGTAATTTAGAGGGGTTTTTTTCACTTTTTTTTCTTATTTTTCAAGACTTGGTTTTCAGCTCTTTTGAGTTTCTGAAAATGCTTATGATTTTAGGATGAATTATTTCAGTCCTTTAAAAATATTCTTTTAGAGAAGGAAATATCACCATAGAGCAACAAGCTGCAACTGGCAAGGAAAGTTTTTTCCCTTTTTTTTTTTTGTTTTTGTGTCACATCCGGCAATGCTCAGGGGTCAGTCCTGGCTCTACACTCAGGAATTACTCCTGGCGGTCCTCAGGGGACCATGTGGGAAGCTGGGGATCCAATCTGGGTCTGCTGCATTGCCTGCTGTGTTACCTCTCTGGTCTGGGGAGAGATTTTTTTTTTAATTTAAAAAATTAATAGTGAGACATCATGAGGTACAGTTGCAGACTTACACATTTTTGTGCTTGGGTTTCAATTATACAATGATCAAATACCCATCCCTCCACCAGGAGAGATTTTTAAGGCGTAGAACTTTGCTTCCAAGAACAAGATAGGTAGGTTAAACACCCAAACTCATAGTTCTACACAAGTAACTGCAAGATATAAACCTTCAGTGTCACAAGCAGGGGTGATCTTGGTAGCCTCTGGCGACCTTGCTGGTGGACTCTGTACATACTCTTCTTCCAAAGGAACAAACCCAGAGGGCAAATACCTGAGTTGAGCTCCACCCACCCTAAGCAAATAGCTGAGCTATCTGGGGAGAGAGACACTTGTTTAAACCCAGCAGACAGAATAACAGACCCAGCCCTTCCTAGTCCACATCAGAGGGCTAGCAAGCAAGCCATCCCCTTTGCAGTAAAAAATCACACTGCAGTCTTCTTATAGCATATCTTGTGAGCAGAAGGGACTCCCTCACCTGCTATGCACCTGTGAATCCCAGGGAGGAACATTCTGTGACTGAGGACTTAGTTCTTCTGAAGCATGTCTTCCATACAATTTCCCCAGCTATAGGTGAGGCCACTTAGGGAAAGCCTGGAAACCTTGAACTTCTGTTTTCGCTTTGACTTCTTGATCTCACTGCACATGTGCTTTTGTCAATAAATGCCTCTAGGCAATCTTTGGATCTGCTCAGACTTGGTAGTAGACGTCTCTATTACTCATGAGCTTAAAATTCCTACTCTCAATGGGGAGGATGGGGGGTGGGAGGGATACTGGGATCCGTGGTGGTGGGAAATGGGCACTGGTGGAGGGATGGGTATTTGATAATTGTATAATTGAAACCCAAGCACAAAATTTGTAAGTCTACAACTGTACATCATGGTGTCTCACTAATAAAAATTTTTAAAAAATTTAAAAAAAAATTCCTACTCTCAAATACCCAGGCCCATTGGAACATTGTGCAAAGGTGTGCCTGGGCACTTGCAATCATGTGCCCCAGTTCACCTTTGAGTCTGTTCGAATTGGACACAGAGCAGCAGCAATTTGACACGCATGAGCTTGATCATGAGCTTAATCTCCTAGCTGCTGTTCTATTGGCACAAATCTGGTTGACAAGAGGCTCTGCCATATCAACAGGCCCAGCTCCACATCTGAACCGAACAGATCTACTCATCATACCTCACACTGCTCAGTTATACTTCCCATCACTACATGAAGACCCCTAGGGAAAGGAAAAAGAAAAAAATGAAAAAGGAACACACAGACTAATACTTCAGAAACTCCCTGGGGGCTAACTACAGAGTCACCCTCAGCACAAGCAGGAGCATAGCAAAGTCAACAGGGAAATGCATAGAAGCCCACCAAGCTCAATGGATAAAAACAGGAACAAGAAAGGCTCGACCAGCACCAACCAGCTCTGTAAATATTTGGAAAATGACTTTAGTGACACCATATTGAGGATATTTAATGAGCCCAACAAACAAGAAACCTCAACAATGGTACAGATAGTAAAGCACAAAAAAGTATGAGAGTCAAAAATGAGAAAAGTATAATCAGAAGTGATAGAAGTAAAGTGTATGGTAGATGATATTAAAAAGAAGAAGAGGAAGATACGAGCAACAAAATAACAGCATCTGAGTAAAACATCATGGAGATCTAAGATGAGACACAATAAACTTCTAGAAAAGAAAAGAAGATAGAAAAAAATCTGAAAACAGACTTGGGTCCTAGCATATGCAATTCATGTGTCCCTGACCAGACTCATCTCCCTGGTACTTCTTGGAGTTTATTTATTTATTTATTTATTTATATATTTGCTTTTTTTTGGGGGGGGGGGTCACATCCAGTGTTGTTCCGGGATTACTCCTGGCTCTGCACCCAGGAATTACTCCTGGCGGTGCTTATATATGGATGCTGGGGAAAGAACCCAGGTCGGCTGCATGCAAGGCAAATGCCCTACCCACTGTCCTATCACTATGGCCCCACTTGGTACTTCTTTAAGACAGTAAATGCACTCCATATTGTATATTTATTATGCTTTACATACTACTTTCTACTAAAAAAAAGGGGAGCCAAGGATGAACATTATATAGTTAACGAGGGATTTAGAGAACTCATTAACATATATGCACCAAGTAAAGGGGCATTAAGATATTCAAAGTAACTGCTAAAGGCTCAGAGATACCAATAGCAAACAATAATTGTAGGAGACTTTAATACTCCACTCTCAACAGGGAGACATCAGTCAGACATAAAATCAACAAGGTCACAATAGGTTTGGATGAGCTGGACAAATATTAGTAGAGGTCTCTACTCTTCAAAAGCTAAATATTATTTTCTAGTGTTCATGGAATATTCATAAGGAAAGACCGCTTGTTAGTACACAAAAGAAGTAATAGTAAGGTAGTAAAGACTAAAATAATTTAAATATCTTTTCAGATTACAATAGTTTAGAAATCTGGACCAGAGCGACAGTACAGCTGGTAGGGCATTGAACATGGCCAACCAGGGTTCAATCCCATATGGTCCTGCTAGCCCGGCCAGGAGTAACTCCTGGGTGCAGAGCCAGGAGCAATTCCTGAGCACTGCCAGGAGTAATTCCTGGGTGCAGAGCTAGGAGCAACCTCTGAGCACCGAGCCAGGAGTAACCCCTGAGCATCATGGGGTGTGCCCCTCCCCCTCAAAGAAAATAGTTTAAAAGTCAACTATAAAAAGAAATCTGGGGAAAATATATTCATTTCCATATCTCAGCATTCCTAGTGAACTGAAGACTGGTGGCAGCAAGTCTCCCAGCTTCCCTTGCTCTCTGGCCTCAGCCTTCCCTGGCCCCTCCTTTGGCGGGCCGCTGCGCATGCCCCATCCCTGCCATCCGCGAGCAGACTCGGTGCTCTCTGGACCTCACCCTGTGTGTCCAGAGACTGTCCCACTGGCTGTGGCTTCTAGTGACAAAACCGGTGAGTTTCACACTGTGCACTGTCTTCGTGGGGGCTGTGGACGTCTCCCTTGGCCGCGGCTAGGGCCTTGTGTCTGGTGGGTTTGCCTCGACCGGCCACCAAGCCAGTGACCGACCCTGTGGGCCCAGCGTGAAAGAGACCCCCACCGGATGCAGGGGGGAGGCTGCCTGCCGGCTGGTTCCAAAGACCACTCCAACAAGGTGGACCCCGCAGCTTCACACGCCAGAAGCCAGAACCAAATCACAGCTGGATTCATGATCCATGCCCTGGATGATTTATGAAAGGCAGAGCCAAGGGCGCTTCTATCTGGGAATGCCATGCTTCACGTCTTTGTCACCGGTGTTGGTTAAGGTCTGTTTGGGTTTTGTTCTGCACCTAGGTCTCCTGCCTCCAGGGCACAAGCGCTCTGCACTGTGCCTACCCAGCCAGGTCAAGGGAGTGGACACAGCTAGTGACCCATACAATGCCTCCCGTGCTGCTGACTGATGGCCCAGTGGCCCCAGAGCTCCTGGGTCTCCTGTTTCCTGGACCCTCACCTGATGCAGGGGGGAGGCTACCTCCCACTGGTTCCAAAGATCACTCGGACAACGTGGACCCCACAAAAGAGGTACTGAAAAGTTATCCTGTATATTCCGTTACCTATTTTTAACACTCAGTTCTTGTCCAGTGTGACCATTCCCAGCTATTATTGTCATACTGGTGCCTTGTCTATCTTATCTACCTTCCGTCCCACACACACTTGTGGTAGATTCCAACCATTGACATGTCCACCTAGTCCCTGTTTGACCTGGCCTTGGATATTAGTCTTTTACTTTATATTCTTTTCTATATCACTAGTGCTGCAATGAACACAGATGGTGTTTCTGATGTGTGTGTTTGGGCCCCTAGGGTATATTCCCAGTAATGCTATTGCTGGGTCAAATGGGAGCTCAGTTTCTAGTTTTTTGAGGAATGTCCATATTGTTTTCCAAAAATCCTGTACCAGTTGGCATTCCCACCAGCAATGAATGAGGGTCACTTTCTCCCTGCATCCACATCAGCACAGTTGTTGTTCTTGTACTTCTGGATGTGTGCCAGTCTCTGTAATGTGAGATGATATCTCATTGTTTTGATTTGCATCTCCCTGATGATTAGTGATGAAGAGCATTTTTTCATGTGCCTGTTGGCCATTTGAGTTTCTTCTTTGAGAACATTTCTGTTCATTTCTTTTTTATCCTATTTATTTTTTTTTATGGGGTTGGAGGTTTTTTTTCTTGTAGAGTTCAACCAGTGCCTTGTATATCTTTGATACTAACCCCTTATCGGAGGGGTATTGGGTGAATAACCTTTCCCATTCCCTGGACTGTCTTTGTATCTGTTTCTTTTGAGGTGCAGAAGCTTCTTAGTTTAATGTACTCCCATTTGTTTATCGTTGCGTCTACTTGCTTCAGACCTTACTTCTTCTTCTTCTAAATTTTGGGTCCATACTTCATAAGCCCAAAACCCTAAGTCACTTTCTAATTTTCAAACCAGAAACTGCTCTGGAGTAGTCCTCTGTTTGAGGTACCCACACAGGACTTGCTGGACTCCAAGAAACATTTGAGAATTGGTACATCCTATCCCTTTAGTTTCCCATTGACCAGACTATTTTAGTCCCTAAATTC
This sequence comes from Sorex fumeus, assembly GCF_029834395.1. Classification (NCBI taxonomy): domain Eukaryota; kingdom Metazoa; phylum Chordata; class Mammalia; order Eulipotyphla; family Soricidae; genus Sorex; species Sorex fumeus. The sequence continues at coordinate 314,552 of NW_026606123.1, forward strand.
TTAATCACTCCACTGAGGTTTCATAATTATCGGGTCCCACTGGCCCAGGTAATTATAGACATTATCATACTCAGGAAAACCAGCTAGTATTTTTCTAGATTGTGAAATAGTCAAAATCCCTGAAACACTGAAAGAAGAAAAGACTACATGTGAATAATTTCACAGTCTAGAGTTATGGGAAATTCTCGGTCAGGCTGAAGGCCCTGTTGTCTGGGAGCTTACCATCACTGAAACGGTTGTGTGGGTTTTAAGTTTCTGTGAGACTTTTATCAAAGCAAACTACAGAAGATAGACTTTCATTTCAAGATTTATTTCTTTTCCCCTGCCCCGAAAATTATATAGACACTTAGATATTTGTGTCCAAATGTAAAACTATCACCTTATTCATAAAAATTTCATAAAGATTCATAAAGATGATGAGAAAATTTGTTTTTGATAGGAATCAATAAATTATTCATTTCTCGCCACATTTCAGTAAAAGGAAATAGAAAAAAATCTAAAGAGAGAGATACTTTCTGAACAGTTAACCAGTGCTATCTTGCATAAAATGACATACATGGGATTGGAGAGACAGTTAACAGGCTTTAAAACTTTGCCTTGCATGTGACTGACCCTGATTTGACACCACATGGTCCCCTGAGCACTGCTAGGGATGATTCCTGAGTACAGAGCCACGAATAGCCCCTGAGCACAAAGAAACAAAACAAACAAATAAAACCATAGAAATGACTATTGGAAACGTTGTGTATTTTGACTCCTCTGAAAAGTCAAAGGAAAACCTCCCACTCACCCCCACGAGAGGACTCCCTGGGAAGTTGGAGCCACTTCTAAGGATAGTCCTCTAAAATTACTGAGGAACATGCCCCAAACACAAGTCCAGTCATCTTTTCTGTAACTTTGGAGCTTGAGGTTCTGAGGGACGAGTCCACAATGTGCATTTTAATGACTGTCCCAGTCTAAAAATATGTTAGTTGTGTCATGAATGTTTTCCAGATAGACTTAGGGAAATGACTAGGATCCAGACTGTGTTCTGGAATTCTTGTTTCCTATGAACCAGAATCAAGAAAAGTGAAATGACAGCTCAATCCTGGAAGAGGTGGCGCTGGGCCACTGAGCACCCCCAGGAAGTGGGAGGCTTTTGTGACTGCCTATGGTGAGTGTAAAGTTGTGCATCCAAAGACTGAAGATCAAAAAATATAGGCATTAAGCAAGACTTTTCTGGACCACCAGACACATTGATTTCCTTGCAATCCAGTTCATCATGGCAATAAAAAAAAGGACACTAACCTTAAGGAAGATGACCTTGAACCCAGGTCTGAGTGGTGAAAGAATTTACTAGGAGAGCAAGATGATTTGACTAGAGCAAAGTGAGTTTAATTTTAAAAATGTTATACTGACAAAGTGGAGGCCTCCAAAGAAAGCGATCTCCTTAGCACTGTCTTGGGGACTCTTCTATTGTGTGCATCTGGGCTGCTTAGGCAGGAAATTTGTGCTTTCAATAGATTAGTCATTTTTTGAAAATGGGTGAGGAGACTAGTAGCTAATTCGGGAAGGGAGTGAGTTATGAATGAAATATTCTGAGCCAATCACGGGAATGAAGTGAGATGTATATCAAGTTTTTTGAGCCATACCAGGAAGAAAAAGTCTGGGGTAGTTCTAGGGAGTGAGTGACTGGGCCAATTCTAGGGATTGAGCGACAGAGCTGAGTGACAGTGAGGCCTATAGAATATTCTGGACACAGCTGAGTTTTGTTGTTGCTGATGTTGTTTTGGGTCACACCTATTCACGATCAGGGCTTACTTCTGGCTCTGCACTCAGGAATCACTCTTGGTGGAGTTTGGGGGACCATACGGGATGCTGGGGAATGAATACTGGTCGAAAGTGTGCAGGGCAAAGCATGTTACCTGTGCATAGCTGATTTTTTAAAACAGGGTGTCAGCAAGTCAGACATTTTAGATATGGAGATTACATTAGGCATATCTTCATGGAATTTGTGTTAGACCACTTCATAAACTGTCACTTGATGAGAAACAAGTTAGGAGTAGGGATTATGATCTTAACCTCTACTAGACCAAATAACTTGCTCTAAGGAGGAGACTATGTTTCACATGTCTGTTATCTACACATCAGCCTTGGAGAGTGCTGTGCTTAGTGATTGGTCTAATGCTTAGTGATTGCTATGTCAGTGGCATAATGGGTTTCTTCACTGGCAAATCAGCTTCCTCTCTTCAGGACAACTCTGTTACTGATTGAGGGTAAAAGGTAAAAGGTCTGGCTGGTGTGCATCCTCATAAACTAGCACTGTAGCACTGTCCTCTCATTATTCATTGATTTGCTCGAGTGGGCACTAGTAACATCTCCATGGTGAGACTTGTTGTTACTGTCTTTGGCATATTGAATACACCACGGGGAGCTTGCCAGGCTCTGCCGTGTGGGCAGGATACTCTTGGTAGCTTGCCGGGCTCTCCGAGAGGAATCGAACCTGCGTCGGCCGTGTGCAAGGCAAACACCCTACCCGCTGTGCTCTCGCTCCAGCCCTTATAAACTAAGAGAGTGGTATTTGTGACTGTCCTGAGGATCTGGTGACTGATCATGTTACCTCTCCTGACTAAACGGGATTCTCATCTATAGTCACTCTATGGGAGTGAGCTGCACACCTGGATCTGCTGAACTGTCTTTGTCAAAAGTGGGTTTCCCATTACACCTTGTTCTTTGAGAAAGGGAGGATATCAGCCTGGAATAACCCTGTAAAGTAAACAGGAATCATACTCACTTTTCTGGCCCTGATCCCTCTTGGAGAAGAAGTAGACAGTGTAGTAACATTTGATTGTTAGGCCAGGTGGTAGGAGGGAACACCTCAGACTACCACCTCTCGAGGGGCAAAAATTACTTCCAAATTGAGTGGAGAATATGGAACTGAAGCCTTCCCACAACCACCACGCAGCCAAGGACAGGAAATAGCTGCTCTGGATCTCTATATAATCCATGTAATGAGATGAAAAGATAACTTCCTTTGGAGTGCTGTGGCAATTAGGAAGCAGGCGATGATACTACATGCTGGAGAAGGTGCTTTACAGATATCGTGGTCTGCCTATGCTGGCAATTCTAACCATAATTTGTTTCCCAGGAGGGTGCTCAGAAGCTCAGAGCTCAGCAGCCCTGTTCCTTACTCCTGGTTAGGGACCCGTATGCAGTTATGTGAGCACTGGAGATAATCCCTCTCAGGTTTGGTTCCAATCCTGAAGCCAGCACTTACTGCCCTTTTCCCAGGGACTGTGGAAATGTGGGGGCAAGATTCTTCTCAGATGCTTCTATGGATTGTGTAAACTGAACTGAATCTCTTCTCCTGCATCTGGCTGTGATTGTTATGATAAATAATTCAAAAACAAAAACAAAGCAAAGTCATCCTTTGCCTGGCAAAAGACCAGACAGAGCCGGGGAGACTATTGAGACTCAAGACCCAGACATGTCCAGGTTTGAACATGCACAGACTCATCTGGGCAAGGATAAAAAGTTGTTAAAAGATAAAAACCTTAAAAAAAGATAAAAACGTGCTGACAAGCCAAAGGCTGCCCAGGATTGCAGTACAATTACTCACCATTTGAGGAGTTTTCCACCAACCAGAACTTCACAAAGTGAAAAACATTGTTTGCATCAAGAGATGTAAATTAGGACTAGTTCTGCCTCTTCAGATCTTTTTCTTTATAGGAAAAGTGCTGTGGGCATTAGTACTCTGGATCGGGTGATATGCAGAGGAATTCCTGCTTTTGATCCTGGAATATGTTGGGAATATGTCTGCCCCTTCCCTGCACTCTACTTTAAAAAACAGTTGTATAGTGGGGCTGAAGAGATCAGTGGTAATTGATCCTGCCAGGAGTAATTCCTGAGTGCAGAGCAAGGAGTAAGCTGAGCACCACTGGGTTTGACCCAAAGAACGAAGGAAGGAAGCAAGGAAAGAAGGAAGGAAGGAAGGAAGGAAGGAAGGAAGGAAGGAAGGAAGGGAGGGAGGGAGGGAGGGAAAAGGAAGGTAGGGAGGGAGGAGAGAGAGAGAGAAGAGAGAGAGAAGAGAGAAGAGAGAGAAGAAAGGAGAGAGAGGAGAGAGAGAAGAGAGAGAGGAGAGAGAGAGGAGAGAGAGAGCTGTATCAGCTTGCATCCCATCTGGTTTATACGGCAAAAGAAGACTCAATTGCTTCTTTGGTCTGTGTTCATTCTGAAACCCCAGATAAACTTGGAATTATAACCCACAGCTAAAGAGCTATAAGGTCATGAGACCTATAGTGCTAGACCGACAGAGTGGTTGCTGAATTGTAGTGACAGGACCAAACTTCTATGTCCCCCGGAGTTTTCAGGTCACTGTCCTTCCATTTTTCATCAATTTGCTCGAGTGGGCACCAGTAACGTCTCACATAACGTCTCACAACAAATTGTGAGACTTGTTGTTACTGTTTTTGGCATGTTGAATATGTCACGGGTAACTTGCCAGGCTTTGCTGTGTGGGTGAGATACTCTTGTAGCTTGCCGGGCTCTCCAAGAGGAGCAGAGGAATCAAACCTGGGTCAGCTGCGTGCAAGGCAGACGCCCTATGTACTGTGCTATTGCTCCAGCCCATTCCCTTACAGAGTTTGTAGGTACATGACTTTTTAAAAAATTAGTATTTTTACTTTTTATCTTTATTTTATTTATTTTAAAATTTATTTATTTATTTAATTTTTAAATTTTATTGAATCACCGTGAGATAGTTACAAGTTTTTATGTTTGGGTTACAATCACACAATGATCAAACACCCATCCCTCCACCAGTGCACATTCCCCACCACCAATATCCCCTGTATACCCCCCTTCCTCCCCCTCCCCCTGCCTCCATGACAGACAATATTCTCCATACTCTTTCTCTACTTTTGGGCAATATTTTATTTTTATTTTAACTTTTTATTGAATCACGGTGAGGAAGACCCTTACAAAACTGTTCATGATCAGTCATACACAACTCCAACGCCCATCCCTTTACCAGTGTACACTTCTCAGCACCAGTGCCCCTGGGTTCCCCCCTTCTCTCTCTCTCTCTCTCTCTCTCTCTCTCTCTCCCCCCCCCCTTTTGGGCATTGTGGTTTGCAATATTGATACCGAAAGATTATCAAAAATATCCTTTCACCTACTTTTAATTGTTTTAACATTCCCAGCAATTGTCATACTGGGTTCTTCTCTATCTTACATCCTCAGCCCCTCCCCACCCACTAATGGTTAGTTCCAACCATTGACTAGTCCTCTTAGCCCCTGTTTTCCCTGGCCATGGGTGTTAGTCTTCTACTATATGTTATTTTTATACACCACAAATGAGTGCAGTCATTCTAGATCTGTCCCACTCCTTCTGACTCATTTCACTCAGCATGATACTCTCCATGTCCATCCATTTATAGGCAAATTTCATGACTTTATTTTTCCTAACAGCTGCATAGTATTCCATTGAGTATGCAATTTCTTTAGGGCCCTATAAAAGTCACAGAAATGTGGTCTAAGGGCTATTTAGCTCTGTGCTCAGGGTTCACACCTAGTGGTGCTCAGGAGAACCATGTATGGTATTATGGATCTAACCCTGTTGGCTGTGTGCAAGACAAGCGTCCTACCCTAGTACTATCTCTCCAGCTCACCATGGGCACCTGCTGGTGGCTGCTTGATGACTCAGTAACACTGCAACTACTTGGTATATATTGCCTAGAATGAACCCTGACTGCCCTTATCAGATCACCAAATATCTTGACGGATAGAGGACTCAGAGGATGTCATAGCTAGATGCATACATTGGAGAATACAGGTCACAGTATACTTATTTTAACACAAAAACTCAAAATAAACCCATGAATTAGGGACTAAATGGGCAATTCATAGGAATTTTTTAAAAACAAACCAACAAATACTTCAAACAAATGTGAATTGTTTGTCCTGTTCTTTCCTAAATTCCTCAGTAATTAAAAGAAAATGTTTGAACCCTTAACAAGCTGCAGTGATGGGAAGGGGTGGCTGATGCCAGGGAACCCAGTAGGGTGGCCTTGCATAGGCATCCTGAAAAGATACCCAACTTAATCCCCACATCTGAAATGCCTGACGTTCTAGCACCATCAGCCCTGCCTTCCCTGCGAAGGTCACTCCATTCTGCTGTTCAGGTTCTAAAACTCGCATAGACACCCCCACCTTATAGAGCTGGTTCAGCAAAGTACCCTATGCATCTTCTGCCACTCAAGTTCCTGGAATTGGCACCACTACTCCTTCCCCAAAGAAGTTTAAATTGTTTATTCATCTCACCATCTTCATGTGATTGGCTCACAACAGTTAATGTATCACACCCTTTTCAGAATTGGCCCAGTATCTCCTGCTCACCTCTGGAATTAACTAAAAGCAGAAACTTCACATCTAAGCAGCCCAGAGATACATAATAAAAAGCTTCCCAAGATTGCAAGGAGTCTCTTTCTTGAGGGCTAATACTGTGTTAGCACCAATGGTGTTCTTTCCCTCTTTAATAAACTTGCTTTGCACTCATTCAAACCCCACTCTTCTGTAATATTTTTGTACCATCCCACTGTGCAGACCCAGTGCAACAGACTTTTAACTCCTTCCTCTTTACCCCAACCCCTTCAGTTTGGTGCACTCGCCCCATTGGTTCTCAGGAGACCATTGGAAGTCCCAGTGACTATTTCCTCAGGTGTAAAATAAGAGACATTTGTGTGTGTGTGTGTGTGTGTGTGTGTGTGTTTGACGTTGGAAATTAAATTCACAACCCTCAATCAAGACCACTCTGCTCTGCCACTGAGTTATACCACAACTCTCCGTTAGATAAAAAAAATATACTTTTATTTTTTATTATTTAAAAAACTTAAAAAAATGATTAAGGCTCTGTGATTCACAATACTTAATGACATTAATGACGATTTCCCACAAACATAATTTCACCACTATACTTTACTCCAACCTAAACAAAAACCCATTAGAAGTTTTTACAGGACATTTTGAAGTTTCTATTTTAAAAAACTACACTTAAAACTCAAGGCAAATGTACACTGGTGGAGGGATGGGTGTTGGAATACTGTGTGACTGAAATTTAATCATGAACAACTTTGAAGGTCTATCTCTCAGTGATTCAAGAAAAAAGTTGTTTTTTTTAAAAAAAAAAAATCACAACCACCTCAAGGCAAATACTGCTTTTTCCCTCTCTTCCTAAACAGGCAGCCTCCTATTCCTCCCTGGCTTTTGCCTTGTTTCTGAACTTTGGTGATTTTTTTGTTGTTTTGGGGGCCATACTCAGTGGTCCTCAGGAATTACTCCTGGCTTTGAATTTAGTCACTTCTGGCAGGCTTGGGTCAGATAAGGTGCAAGGGATTGAACAGGATCAGCTTTGTGTAAAGCAAATTCCCTGCTAGCTCTACTATTTCTCTAGCTGCTGTTTCTAAGCTTTGTGAAGATGAAGCTAAGATTTGAAGTACAATATACAATCACTTCTTTCTGTATATAGTTTTTGGCAATTCCTAAGTGACTTCCAGACGTTGCTCCTGGGAATTCTAAATACTTCAGAGTTGGTTGTGTTTGTGGTTTCACCTAAAACAAATCTAGTTGCAGATCAGGCTAAACTGAAAAGTAAGTAGACACATTCATGGTCTGTGCGGCTCAGAGGCATGACACTGTCTATGTTATATGCCCATGTTTGTCTGGAATCAGGCCGGTGGGTGACAGTCTGGTCTCTCCATGACTATTCTCATTGACACACATCCTAATTCCCAGTTGTGATATTGTTCTTATTTGATAGATCCCTCCAACAGTCATTAATGTGTTTCACAGCAGAGTTGGGTATCTCTCAAGTCTGTTTGTCTCCAGGGTTACGGCTACAGTTTTCCTCCTCCATTATTTCCAACCCTTGATTTATTTTCAATGTGTCCACCTTACTTAAAGACAAAAACCAAGGGTCCCCAGGTGTAATCTGCTTCAGATTAGCTTGACTCAGAAGCCAGAACTCAGAAGATGAACTCTATAGTCTTGCTTGACTTGGGTCTGTGATTTCAAACAAATTGTGTTTAAAAAACATCATTTACTGTACCTCATGGCGTCTCACTAAAAAACAAAACAAACAAAAAAGCTCGTGGTAAGAAAACAGCTAGACATATGCAAAAATATGAATCTCCCCTCCTATCTCACACCACAAGTTAATTCAAAAGTTTATTAAAGACTTTGAGGGGCTGAAGTGATAGCACAGCAGGTAGGGCGTTTGCCTTGCACGTGGCCTACCCAGGTCCGATTACCAGCATCCCACATGGTCCCCCGAGCATCGCCAGTAATAATTCCTGAGTGCAGAGCCAGGAGTAACCCCTGAGCATCACTGCGTGTGACCCAAAAAACAAAACAAAACAAACAACAAAAAAAAGACCTTGATATTATACCCTAACCCATAACAATAGAATGAAAAAATGTAGGTCAAACTGTCCATGATATTGTTTTCAAAGGCATTTTCAATGACTCAAGGTCATTGCTAAGAAATAGGAAAAAAATTCACAAACATGACTACATGAAAATAAGAAACTTTTGGGGCTCCACAACTCCCGGAGAATTCTCCGGGTCCCATACTGAGCTGTTATCACTGGGATATCCCAGATGGGGTAGGTGCTGTCTCCCCACCTTCTCTCAATGGAATCCCTGTGACCATGAGCTTCTACAAGCATGGATCTGCTATGCGGGCACCAAGACTATTTTCCTGATATGCAAAGTGATCAATGGAAAGTAAATGATCTAGGATTTGCCCCTGAAAAATAGGCTTGAATGGTGGTGGAAAAATCTGAGTAAAATATAATGCCCAATCGAAATGCATGTGGACTGTGCATTTAACTATGGTGCTATGCTGCTCTGGGAGGGGAAGGGTGTCTGTCCCTCTGTGCCTGTCCCCCATTGAGGCGGCGGCACAGTGGCCTGCATCTTTTAGAGCCTAATGAACAGCCAGGTATGAGACTGCATTGATGAGGCATGGGGGGCCTCGTGGGATGGGGGGTGGAGTCGGCCCTGCTCCCTGCCATGACAATGCTCCGAGTTGCCACCCTCAAATGCCTCCTCCGGCTTCTGAACGAGCATGATCCTAGTGGCACACAAACCAATCTCGGAACCCAGGGGGTTTGGGCAGTAATCCCTCTAGGATTATTACTAAAATATCAGAAATCCAAGGTGGCCTCTGTTGTGGCCACACGACATCATATGCTCTTCATAATCAGCAATAAAAAACAAGTTATCTCATGATTTTTTTTGGCAGGTCTGAATTTTGGGGAAAATTCCAAATAATAATGTTGGATCTTTTGTCATAATATTGAATGTGATCAACGTAGAGAGAGAGAGAGAGTAAAGTGGAAATCTGCCACACAGGCGGGGGTTGGGTGGGAGGGGGGTTTACTGGGGTTCTTGGTGGTGGAAAATGTGTACTGGTGAAGGGACAGGTATTTGATCATTGTATGACCGACTGAGACTTGAACTGAAAGGCTTTGTGACTGTTTTCACGGTGATTCAATAAATAAATAAAAAAAAAGCCATCATTTTACCAATAATTTAAGGAGATAGTATTAAATAACTATGTTTTTTAAAACCAAGTCAATGTATTGAATGGATACTTAAAAGTATATACATGGTAACATTTCCTTAATTTTAGTGGATCACTTCTTTTAAATTTAAATTTTTTAATTTAAAATTAAAAATTTTTGTTAAGACACTATGATTTATTATTTATAGTTAAGTTTTAGGCATACTGTGCTCCATCACCAGTCCCACCACCTTTGTCCACTTCCCTGAAGTAGTGTCCACAGATTCCTCCACTATTCCTGCCTCCACTTCCCAGTCTGCCTCTTTGACATTTAAAAATTTCATTGTTGTTGTTTGAATATCACTGATAACACCAATATTCCATGGCCCTTGACCCCTGACCCCCATTACTTTCCATCTACCTCTTCTCCCCACCTTGATTTCTCTATTAGAAGAATCCTTCTCTAGTAGAAGAATCCTTCTCTATTCTCCCTATTTTCTGGGATGAAGTGTGACCTTTACTACATCCTCCCTTTACTACATTTCATTCTCTTGTTCAGTTACTCTGCATACCACAGGTAAGTGAAATCATTCTGTGTTTGTACTTCTCACTTATTTCACTTAACATTATCTCTTCCAGTTTCATCCAGGTTGCAGTGAATTGCATGATTTCATCTTTCCTTGCAGCTGCAGATTATTCCATTGTGTATATATGTACCATATAAATGGTACATAATGAGTTATAATTCACTCATTTGTCCTTGGACACCTAGGTTAATTTCATATCTTAGTGGTTGCATTTAGTATTACAATGAACAATGGTGTGCATATCTCCTTTTGAATCAATGTTTTTGTGTACTGGCAGAAGATACTCAGGAGTGGAATTGCTGAATCATATGGCAGCAGGTAGGGCATTCGCCTTGCATGCGGCCAACCGGGCCAAACTGGGTTTGATTCCTCTGCCCCTCTCGGAGAGCCCGGCAAGCTACCAAGAGTATCTCGCCTGCATGGCAAAGCCTGGCAAGCTCCCCGTGATGTATTCGATATGCCAAGCACAGTAACAACAAGTCTCACAATGGAGATGTTACTGGGCTCGCTCAAGCAAATCGATGAACAATGGGAGGACAGTGACAGTGACAGATGGCACTTAATTTGTAGTTTACTGAGAAACCTCCGTACTGTTTTCCACAGGGGTTGAACCAGACAGCATTCCCACTAGTAGTTTATAAGAGTTCCTTTTTCTCCACATATTCTCCAACACAGATTGTCCCCAGTATTTTTGGTATGTGCCATTTTTACTAGTCTGAGATGATATCTCATTGTCATCTTGATTTGGGCTTTCCTAACAATAAGTGATTAACAAGTATTTTTTCCTGTACCCATTGGCTATCCGCCTGTCTTCCTCAGTGTAGTGTTTGTTCATGACCTCTCCCCATTATTACTATTATTTTTTTTTGGGATCTCACCTAGCAATTTTCAAGGCTTACTCCTGGTTCTGCACTCAGGAGTTACCCCTGGTGGGCTTGGGGGAACAGATGGGATGCCTGGGATTAAACCCAGGTGGTCAGGTGCAAGGCAAATGTCCTACAAACTATACTATCTCTCCAGCCCTTCTCCCCATTTTTAAAAAAATAGTGTTTTTGGATTTTTTTGGCTGATCTTAGTGAGTAATTTATAAATCCTGAATATCAAGCACTTAACTTACATGCTTACCTTATATATTGAAAAAATATTCTGCATTCAGTTAGCTCTTTTAGTTTTAGTCTGTGTTTCTCTTGCCATATCACTGTATCACTGTATTACTGTCATCCCGTTGTTAGTTGATTTACTCGAGCGGGTGCCAGTAACTTCTCTTTCTCCCAGCCCTGAGATTTTAGCATCTTCTCCTTACTTGTCTTTCCCAACGATTAGGACTCTTTCAGGGTCAGGGGAATGAGACCTGTTATCGTTCCAGTTTTTGGCATATCGAATACGCCATGGGGAGCTTGCCAGTATCTGCCGGAGCAGGTGGGATGCTCTTGGTAGCTTTCCAGGCTCTCTGATATATATGTGTGTGTGTGTGTATATATATATATATATATATATATATATATATACACATCAGAGAGATATCTCTCTATGATTTGTTGCCTAATGTCTGAACCCCATCAAATATCGTGTGGTAATTATGAAAAATTGGGAGGAAGTGTCTTATGATTGCAGCTGCGTGGCCTGGAAAGCAGGCTGGAGCGTGGCAGTGCTTGGGTAGTGGAGGTCAGCTGCAGGAGCTGGGTCCCTTGGGGCTGGGAGGGCTCTCACCCATCCAACTCTGGGGCCCCCCGAGTGAAAACAACCTGGAGCGGAGTCCCTAGTCTTGCCATACAGAGACTCTTTAATTCAATGTAGTCATATTTGTTTATTTTGTATTTTTTGTTACTTTTACCAATGTTATGATTATCATTGAAGACTGCTTTGAAGTCTAAATCTTAGCGCATTCTGTCTATAATTTCCTCACTGCACTTTATAGTTTCTTGTCAGATCTGAAGGTTTTCTATAGACTATGAATTAATTGACTTTTGTTTAAAGTGTGAGATATGGATCCAGCTATATTATTTACTTATTTTTTATGTGGTTATCCAATTTTCTCAGCATCATTTTAATTTATTTTTTAATTTTTAAAAAATTTTTATTAGTGAGACACCATGAGGTACAGTTGTAGACTTACAAATTTTTGTGCTTGGGTTTCAATTATAAAAAAAAAAAAAAAAGGCCCTCCCGTTGATCGTCGATTTGCTCGAGCGGGCCCAGTAACATCTCCATTGGAGACTTTGTTGTTACTGTGTCTGGCATATCGAATCGAATTTCAATTATACCATGATCAAGTACCCATCCCTCCACCAGTGCCCATTTTTCACCACCAGGGATCTCAGTATTCCTCCCACTCCCCATCCCCTTCCCCCCCCCCTCCCCCCATCCCACTCTGCCTCTGTGCCAGGGCATTCCCTTTTGTTCTCTCTCTCCTTGTGGGTGTTGTGGTTTCAGCATCATTTTTTAAAGGGGCTATCTTTTTTTTCGGTGGGGAGTGTCACACCTCTCAATACTCAAAGGTTACTCCTGATTCTGCATTTAGGAATCACTTCTGGTGGTGCATGGGGACCACATGGGATGCTGGGGATTGAACCTGGCTTGGCCGTGTGTAAGGTAAATGCCCTCCTGCTGTACTATAGTTCTGGATCTGAAGCAACTATATATTTTATGTTCTCAGTTCCTTTGTTGAAAATTAGCTCTTCATAGATTTAGGATTTTGTCCTTGGATACACGATTCTGACCCACTGGACAGAGAGCCTGTCTTTATTTCAATACCATGTAGTTTTGATCTCTATAACTTTACAATCAGTTCCAAGTTAGGTAATATGATACTGAAGTCGGTGGGCTCCTACCACTGGCTTATGTGAGGCAGAGAGGAGAGAGACAGCCTTTCTCTCCTGTTTCACATCTGTCAACCCAAGACCAGCTGGGAAGTCTAGGACTGATAAAGTCTGCGATGAGCCCCCATGCATCAGGGGCCAGAGCCCTGCTAGTCCTGCTAGTGGTGGTCAAGCCACACCTGATGCCCACTTTACCTCTAGGCATGAAAGTCACTCCCCACCACCTTATTTCTTGGGGTGCCCTGGACTCAGGCTGGAGCGAGGACTTGCTCTTTGCAGGAAAGGAGAGTCAGTCCTAGGCCTTACCCAGACCTTCCCGATCTTCGTCCTTCTCACAGAAAATAGGTTCAGGAGGATACAAGCAGTAAAATAAAACAGATTTTTATTTCATTTGCATTTGAAGGCTTTTGAGGAAGGGAAGGAGGGAGAGAAAATGGAGAGAATAAACATGCTCAAGAGAGAATGCAGGCACCAAATACACATCCGACAAGGGGTTGATATCAAGGATATACAAGGTACTGGTTGAACTCCACAAGAAGAAATCACCCAACCCCATCAAAAAATGGGGCGAGGAAATGAACAGAAACTTTCGCAAAGAAGAAATCCGAATGGCAAAAAGGCACATGAGAAAATGCTCTACATCACTAATCATCAGAGAGATGCAGATCAAAACAACAATGAGATATCATTTCACACCACAGAGACTGGCCCACATCCACAAGAACAAAAGCAACCGGTGCTGGCGCGGATGTGGCAAGAAAGGGACCCTCCTTCACTGCTGGTGGGAATGCTGGCTGGTCCAACCCTTTTGGAAAACAGTATGGACGATTCTCAAAAAATTAGAATTTGATCTCCCATTTGACCCAGCTATAGCACTCCTGGGAATATATCCCAAAGAGGCAAAAAGGTATAGTCGAAGTGACATCTGCAATTGTTTGTTCATTGCAACACTCTTTACAATAGACAGAATCTGGAAAAAACCTGAGTGCCCGAAAACAGATGACTGGTTAAAGAAACTTTGGTACATTTACACAATGGAGTACTATGTAGCTGTTAGAAAAGATGAAGTTATGACATTTACATACAAGTGGTACTACATGGAAAGTATCATGTTAAGCGAAATGAGTCAGAAAGAGTGGGATAGACACAGAAAGATTGAATTCATCTGGGGAACATAAAGCAACAAAAAGGGAGACTAACACCCAGGAATGGCTGATATTAGTACCAGGAATTTTGCTCCATGACTTGAAGGCCAGCCACACATGCTAGGTGAAAAGGAAGCTCAGATAGAGAAGAGAGCACCAAATAAAGGGTGTTGTGAGAACCCTGTCAGGGTGGGAGAAGCATGCTAAAAGTAGTCTATAGACCAAACGTGATTGCCACTCAATGCCTCTCTTGCAAAACACAGTACCCAAAGGAAGAGAGAGAGAACAAGGGGGAATGCCCTGCCACAGAGGCAGGGTGGGACGGGGGGTTGGGGGGTGGGGGGAATGCTGGGACCCGTGGTGGTGGAGGATGGGCACTGGTGGAGGAATGGGTACTTGATCATTGTATAACTGAAACCCAAGCACAAAAATTTATAAGTCTATAACTGTACATCATGGTGTTTCACTAATAAAAAATTAAAAAAAAAAGAGAATGCAGGCTTCTCCAGAGGTGGAGAGAGCCCAAGCAAGCACACATCTCAAGAGGGGAGTTGCAGGTGACACATGTGCTCAGGCAGCGTACATGCACCTTTCCTTTCTTGAAGGTGACTCTTACAGGTTTTTTCCAAGCTGCCACACGTTGGGCTTCTACCCAGATCAGAGTCCATTGCTAGAGTGGTTGTGAAGCTGGTAGAGTAGGAATGTTTGATGGTCTTTGAAATTTCTTTCCTGGCCTTTGTTCCTGCTGGAGCTTCTGTGTGTGTGTGTGTGTGTGTGTGTGTGTGTGTGTGTGTGTGTGTGTGTGTGTGGGGTGGGGGAGTCCATCCATTAAGGCATTAAGGGAGTTGTCTAGCCTTATCTGTGGCCAGGTGTAGTCTTATCAAGCCTTAGTTCCTGTGTTTCCAAGGTGGGCTTTTTGCAGCCTCAGGGCTATTGTTTATTACTTCCCAGGAATTCAGTTGCCTGGGGCCCTTTTCTATCTACTTGTTTACATTAATACTACCCATTTTCTTATTTAAAAATGTGGTTTTGGCTATTTGTGGTCTCTTCTGATTCCATACAAACTTTATTTGTATTTTTCTATGTACTTGAATGCTGTCTGAATTTGAATCTATTGAATTATATAAAACTTAGGTAGGATAGTCATTTTAACAATATTGGTTCTTCTACTCTAGCATGGCATAATTTTCCATTTCCTAGAGTCTTCTATCACTTTCTTAAGTGATTTAAAGTTATTATGGGATATATGTCCTATGTCTTTGGCTAAGGTGGTTCCTAAATACTTGATGTTTTTGGATACTATTTCAAATGGAATAGACTCCTTTATTACTTTCTCATCTGATTCATTTTTTGCTTATATGAATACAGCCAATTATTTTGTATTGACTTTATAGTTGCCTACTTTGCTGTATTGGTTTATTGTTTCTAGGAACTTTTCTTGTGAAATCTTTAGAATTTTCTTTGTATATTATCATGTCATGCATGAATAGTGATAGTTTGAA
This sequence comes from Sorex fumeus, assembly GCF_029834395.1. Taxonomy (NCBI): domain Eukaryota; kingdom Metazoa; phylum Chordata; class Mammalia; order Eulipotyphla; family Soricidae; genus Sorex; species Sorex fumeus. The sequence continues at coordinate 330,146 of NW_026606123.1, forward strand.
TCTATCTTTTCCAGTTTGATCCCTTTAATTTGTTTTTCTTGCCTGGTTGATGTAGTCAGGGCTTCTAATACTGTATTGCATACGAGTGGAGACAGTGGGCATCCTTGCCTTGTACCTGATCTCAAAGGGAATGTTTTCAGTTTTTCGCCATTAAGAATGATGTTGGGCCATTTCTTACTGATCAAAAGATCTGTACAACAGGAAGAACTTACAATAATAAATGCATATGCACCTAATGAGAGACGAGCAAAGTACTTAAAACAACTACTCATATATTTGGAAAAAGACATCAATAACAACACAATACTAGTGGAAGACTTCAACACTGCTTTGTCACCTCTTGATAGATCAACCAGAGTCAAGCTTAGCAAGGACATACTTCATCTGAGGGAAACAATGGAAGAAAGGAACTTAGTAGATATATACAGGACACTTCATCCTCAAAAAGCTGAATACACATTCTTCTCAAGCGTACATGGAACATTCTCCAAGATAGACCACAAGCTGAGTCACAAAACATGCTTCCATAAAATTAAGAAGATAGAGACTGTATCAACAATCTTCTCATACCACGATGCGCTGAAATTAGAAGTAAATCACACACAAAAACAGAAAACTAAATCAAACACCAGGAAATTACCAGTGCGCTATTGAACAATGAGTGGCTTAGAAAGGAAATCAAAGAGGAAATCAAAAGATTCCTAGAAACGAATGAAAATGAGGACACGAGTTACCAAAACTTATGGGACACAGCAAAATCTGTGTTAAGAGAAAAGTTTATAGCTCTGCAAGCATTCCTCAGGAAGGAGGAGTGAGCACACATAAATAACCTAACCTCACAGCTTAAGAGCTTGGAGAAGGACCAACAAAAGGAGCACAACCCGAACAGGAGAAAGGAAATAATAAAACTCAGAGCAGAGATTAACGAGATGGAAACCCAGAAAACAATCCGAAAGATCAATGAAACCAAGAGCTGGTTCTTCGAGAAAATTAACAAGATCGATAAGCCTCTAGCAAAACTCACAAAGGGAGAGAGAAAACCCTAATAAACCGAATCAAAAATGAAAAGGGGATCATTACAACAGAAACTACAGAAATTCAAAGGATCCTCAGGGAGTACTTTGAGAAGCTTTATGCCACGGAACATCAAAACCTCGAGGAAATGGATAAATTCCTAGACTCCTACAGACTCCCAAGGCTGAACCAAGAAGACCTGGAATACCTGAACAGACCTATCACCATCAAGGAAATTGAAATGGTAATAAAGTCTCCCCAAGCACAAAAGTCCTGGCCCGGATGGATTCACTAGTGAATTCTTCCAAATCTTTAAAGAGGACTTACTCCCAATGCTCTTTAAGCTTTTCCACGAAATTGAAATATCAAAAACACTTTCGAACAGTTTCTAAGAAGCAAATATCATACTGATACCAAAAGCAGACAGAGATACCAACAAAGAAAGAGAATTACAGGCCGATATCCCTGATGAACACAGATGCAAAGATCCTCAACAAACTACTAGCAAATAGAATCCAACTACTCATCAAAAAGATCATACACCATGACCAAGTAGGATTCATCCCAGGGATGCAAGGATGGTTTAACATTCGGAAATCAATCAACATAATCCATCATATCAACAAAAGAAAAGATAAAAAGCATATGATCATATCAATAGATCCAGAGAAAGCATTTGACAAGATCCAGCACCCCTTTATGATGAAAACCCTAGCCAAAATGGGCATAGAGGGGACTTTCCTCAACATAGTTAAAGTCATCTACCACGAGCCTACAGCAAGCATCATTCTCAATGGGGAAAAACTGAGAGCCTTCCCCCTAGGATCAGGGACGAGACAAGGATGCCCACTCTCTCCACTGCTGTTCAATATAGTACTGGAAGTACTTGCAATAGTGATCAGGCAAGAAAAAGATATTAAGGGCATTCAGGTAGGAAAGGAAGAAATCAAGCTCTCACTATTCGCAGATGATATGATACTATACTTAGAGAACCCAATAACCTCCACCAAAAAAACTCCTAGAAACAATAGACTTGTATAGTAAAGTTGCAGGCTATAATATCAATACCCAAAAGTCCATGGCTTTCCTATACGCAAACAGTGAGAGAGAAGAAAGCTACATGAAAAAAACAATCCCGTTCACAATTGTGCCCCAGAAAATCAAGTACCTAGGAATCAGCTTATCTAAGGAAGTAAAGGACCTGTACAAAGAAAACTACAAAACACTACTTCAGGAAATAAAAGAGGACATGAGGAAATGGAAAGATATCCCCTACTCATGGGTTGGGAGACTTAACATTGTCAAAATGGCAATACTACCAGAAGCATTGTATAAATTCAATGCAATCCCTATAAGGATACCCATGACATTCTTCAAAGAAATGGAGCAAACATTCCTGAAATTTATATGGAACAATAAGCCCCCACGAATAGCTAAAGCAATTCTTGGGAAAAAGAAAATGGGAGGAATCAACCTCCCTAACTTCAAACTGTACTACAAAGTAGTAATAATTAAAACAGAGTGGTACTGGAACAAAGGCAGAACTGAAGACCAATGGAACAGGGTTGAATACACTGACATCTCCCCTCAATCATATGATCATCTAATCTTTGATAAAGTTGCAAGAAATGTGAAGTGGAGTAAGGAAAGCATCTTTAACAAATTGTGCTGGGATCACTGGACGGCTACATGCAAAAAAATTGGGCTCAGAAATCTGCCTAACACCATGTACAAAAGTAAGATCAAAATGGATTAAAGACCTCAACATCAGACCAGAAATCATAAGGTACATTGAAGACAAAGTTGGCAAAACCCTGCATGACATTGAGGTTAATGGTATTTTCAAAGATGTCACGCCCCTGGCCGAGCAAGTGAAAACAGAGATAGATAAATGGGACTATCTTAAACTAAGAAGCTTCTGCACCTCCAAAGAAACAGTGACCAAAATACAAAGACAGTCTACAGAATGGGAAAGGATATTCGCCGAATAAACATCTGACAAGGGGTTGATATCAAGGATATACAAGGTACTGGTTGAACTCCACAAGAAGAAAACATCCAACCCCATCAAAAAATGGGGCAATGAAATGAACAGAAACTTTCTCAAAGAAGAAATCTGAATGGCAAAAAAGCACATGAGAAAATGCTCTACATCATTAATCATCAGGGAGATGCAGATCAAAACCACAATGAGATACCATCTCACCCCTCAGAGACTGGCCCACATCCAAAAGAACAAAAGCAACCGATGCTGGCATGGATGTGGCGAGAAAGGGACACTCCTTCACTGTTGGTGGGAATGCCGACTGGTTCAGACCTTTTGGAAAACAGTATGGATGATTCTCAAAAAATTAGAAATTGAGCTCCCATTTGACCCAGCAATAGCACTCCTGGGAATATATCCCAGAGAGGCAAAAATGTATAGTCGAAGTGACATCTGCACTTGTTTGTTCATTGCAGCACTCTTTACAATAGCCAGAAACTGGAAGAAACCTGAATGCCCAAGAACAGATGACTGGTTAAAGAAACTTTGGTACATCTGCACAATGGAGTACTATGAAGCTGTTAGAAAAGATGAAGTCATGAATTTACATACAAGTGGTACAACATGGAAAGTATCATGCTAAGCGAAATGAGTCAGAAAGAGAGGGATAGACATAGAAAGATTGCATTCATCTGGGGGATATGAAGTAACAAAATATGAGATTAATACCCAAAAATAGCTGAGATCAGCACCAGGAGGATTACTCCATAGCTTAGAGGCCAGCCAGGCATTCTAGGGGAAAGGGCAGCTCAGATACAGAAGGGAGCACCTAATAAAGGGTGTTTGGAGGATCCTCCCAGGAGGGGAAATGCATGTTGAAAGTAGACTATGGACTGAACATGTTTGCCACTCAATGCCTCTTTTGCAGACCACAACACCCAAAAGGAGAGAGAGAACAAAAGGGAATGCCCTGCCACAGAGGCAGGGTGGGATGGGGGTATGGGGGTAGGAGGGATGGTGGTGGAAAATGGGCACTGGTGGTGGAAAATGGGCACTGGTGGAGGGATGAGTATTTGATCATTGTATAATCGAAACCCATGGTGGTGGAAAATGGGCACTGGTGGAAGGATGAGTATTTGATCATTGTATAATCGAAACCCAAGCACAAAAAATTGTAAATCTACAACTGTGCCTCATGGTGTTTCACTAATAAAAATTAAAAACAAAAAAGAATGATGTTGGCTTTGTTGGATTGTATAATTGAAATCCATGGTGGTGGAAAATGGGCACTGGTGGAGGGATGAGTATTTGATCATTGTATAATCGAAACCCAAGCACAAAAAATTGTAAATCTACAACTGTACCTCATGGTGTTTCACTAATAAAAATTAAAAACAAACAAGAATGATGTTGGCTGTGGGCTTATCATAGGTGGCTATATCTTGAGGAACGGCCCTTCCACCCATATTTTGTAGTTTTTTTAAAATCATAAATGAATGTTGGATCTTGTCATAAACTTTCTATGAATCAATTGACATGATTATATGCTATTTATCTTTAATTTTATTAATGTGGTGTATTTTATTGACTGGTTTGCATGTGTTGGTCCATCCTTGTATCCTGGGGTGAATCCCACTTGATCATATTGTATAATTTTTTCTGATATGTTGTTGGATTTGGTTAGCTAAGGTTTCTTTTAGAATTTTTGCATTGATGTTCAGCAAAGAGAGTTTGTCCAAAATATTGTTTTCTAGAAGTGTCTCTGTTTGCATTGATTATTAGTGTAATGTTAGATTTATAGAAAGTGTTAGGAAGGATTCCTATTTTTCCCCAAATCTTTGAAAGAGTGTAAGGAGTAAAGACAGTGAGTTCTCTCTGAAAGTTTGAGAAAATTCAACAGTGAACCAATCTGGACTAGAGAGATGTTTTTTTCCTTGGGGGAGTCTTAATCATTGTTTTGATTTCACTTATGATTGGTCTGTTGCAGCTTTCTACTTTCTCCTCATTTAGTTTTTGGAGATTGCATGATTCTAAATCAGTCAACTTCTTCTACGCTCTCTAGCTTAAGAGTATAAAGTTAGGTGGAGGTATGGGGACTTGATCATTGTATAACTGAAACCCAAGCACAAAATTTGTAAGCCTATAACTGTACCTCATGGTTTTTCACTAATAAAAAAAAAGAAAAAAAATAAAATAAAATTGACAGTAGAGTTCTGGACAGATGCCAGATGGCTCTGGAATGCAGTATTCTTTAAAATAAGGAAATCATATAAGACTAAAAGAAACACTTTGGGACCTGTAGAAATTGATGACTGTACACTATTCATAGATATTGGCTGAAAAGACAAATAAAACATGTGCTTCAACTAGAAGGAAATTAAACCTCTATGGAAAGTGTGAGATACAGGCATCCATATGAGCAAAGATGCAGGTACGGTTTTTATGTATGTGAATAAGGATTAATTGTAAAAAATGAGTATCGACATGTAAAATTATATATTGAAATAAATCTGCCCATACAATCGGAAAAAAAAAAAAGAGTATAAAGTTACTTAGAGTAATCTCGTATTGTGTTTTTAATTTCTGAGAGATCTGTTGTAATTTTGCCTCTTTAAACTCTGATCTGATTTGCCGGAACATTTTCTCTTTTATTTCCTTGTGAGTCTAGTTATAAAGATTTATCTATCTTATTTATTCTTTCAAAGAAAAGGTTCCTGGTTTCAATGATTCCTTTTTTATTTTAATAATTTCTTTTATTTTTATCACCATAAATTTCAGTTACAAATATATTCATTGTTAAGTTTCAGATCACGATCACGATCATCCTGTTGTTCATCAATTGCCTCGAGCAGGCACCAGTAACGTCTCCTTTGTCCTAGATCTGAGATTTTGAAAAGTGCCATATTCAAGGCTCTTTCAGGGTTAGGAGAATGAGACCCATCATTGTTACTGGTATTTGGCATATTGGGTATGCCACGGGGAGTTTGCCAGACTCTGCCGTGTGGGCAGGTTACATTTGGTAGCCTGCCAGGTTATCCAAAGTAAGAACGAGATACTAAGATGTCATGCTGCTGTGAATGGGGCCGTGCGCTTCCGGGAACTGGGTTTTATAGTCTCTGGGTCTTTCAGATATTCAAAGATATTTATTATTCATTCATAACATTCACAGATATTCATTAAGTTCCAACACCAATCCTTTCATAAGTGTTCATTTTTCACCACTAATACCTCCATTTCCCTCCCATCCCCCAGGTGATGTTTAAAAAGTAGCACTAGAGCCTTCCGCCCTCTCCTCTCTGGAAAGAAAGAAGGCAGCTGCATGGGAGCCTTGTGGAGAGCAGGTCTGAGCCGGCGGTGGGGGCGCGACTGAAACCTCATGGGACCAGGGGCGTTCCGGCCCGTCCTTCACGCTCTACCGAGGTCACCAGTTGCCCCCCACGAGCGGCTCTCCGGCACGGCCATGACTCCAGAGCACAGAAACCAATCTCTTAATTATCTGACTCTCAGTAGAAATACTTCCAGGGTTAATACGTAAAATAGCAGAAATCCAAAACCATCATTTAATTCTTGAACCCAGCCGTAGAAAGCGAATCATTTCACATGCTTTTTCACCATGGCTGATTTGGGGGGGGGGGGTAAAGTCTAAATAATAATGGTGCAACTTTTATCGAAACAATGAAGCTAGTCAAAGTAGATAGAGTGTTAACTAGAACTCATCTGCCCCACAGGCATGGGGGGGGGGTGGGGGGGTTTATTGGGGTTCTTCGTGGTGAAAAATATGTATTGGTAAAGGGAAATGTGATTGATATTTGCATGACCGAGACCTAAACCTGAAAGCTTTGTAACTTTTCCCACAGCAATTCAATAATAAAAAAAAAAAGTAGCACTAGAGGAGGAAACTAACCCCTCAACCTTTGTCCGAGTGTTCCCTTCCCTAGTTTATTTCCCACCCTCATCCCACCACCTCCAATCAAGTGGCAAGCTTCCTACTGAAAAACTGTTTTCCTGCTCTATGTCTTTATTGCCTTTGGGACTTTGTTATTCCCTTACAAAGTTTCTTCATATACTAGATATGAGAGAGATTGGTTAATGTCTGTCCCTCTTCCTCTGGTTAACTTCATTCTCTATGATATTCTCCAGATTCATCCATGTAGCAGCAAATTACATAACTATCTTTTTTTTTACTGTTGAGTAGTATTCCACTGTGTAGATGGACTATAGTTTCTTTATCCAGTCATCTGTTCTTGTGTACTTAGATTGCTTCCAGATTTTGGAAAATGCAAATTAAAATGAGATTTAAATAAAATAAAAAATAAAAATAAACAAAACAAAACAAAAAAAGGCCCTCCTGTTGTTTGTCAATTTGCTCGAGAGGGCCCAGTAACGTCTCCATTGGAGACTTTGTTGTTACTGTGTTTGGCATATCGAATACGTCACGGGGAGCTTGCCAGGCTCTGCCGTGCGGGCGAGATACTCTCGGTAGCTTGCTGGGCTCTCCGAGAGGGGCGGAGGAATCGAACTCGGGTCGGCCATGTTGACTGCGTGCAAGGAAAACACCCTACCGCTGTGCTATAGCACAGCAGGGAGAGCGTTTGCCTTGCATGTGACCAACCCAGGTTCGACTCCCAGCATCCCATCTGGTCCCCCAAGTACCACCAGGAGTAATTCCTGAGTGCAGAGCCAGGAATAACCCCTGTACATCACCAGGTGTGACCCAAAAAAGAAAAAAAAATAAACAAAATTGAACAAAATAAAGCAACCCCTTCTACCAGAGAGCCTACATTAAAAAAGAAGAAAAAGGATTAAAAAATAATGTTGGCACTCATCAAAAAGAACAAAAACAACCAGTGTTGGCAAGGATGTGGGGGGGAAAGAGACCCTCATTCACTGCTGGTAGAAACATCAACTGATCCAGACTTTTTGGAAGTCAATATGGTCATTAATTTTCCATAAGACCCACCAATCTCAATGCTCGTAATATGTTCCAAGGGGCCAAAAGCACAATCCAGAAAAGACATCTATACTCCGGTGTTCATTGCAGCACTATTCACTATAGCCATAATTTGAAAAGAACTCATTGATTATTTGTCTCACTTTTTTAGTTTCTATGCTATTTATTTCTGCTCTAGCTTTTATATTTTCCTCATTATACTATTCTTGTGTTCTTTTATTCACACTGTATCACTGTCATCCTGTTGCTCATCGATTTCCTTGAGCAGGCACCAGTAATGTCTCCTTCATCCTAGTCCTGATATTTTAGAAAGCGCCACATTTGAGGCTCTTTCAGGGTCAGGAGAATGAGACCCATCATTGTTATTGGTTTTTGGCCTATTGAATATGCCATGGGGAGTTTGCCAGACTCTGCTGTGTGGGCAGGATACTTTTGGTAGCCTGCCAAGTTCACCAGAGTAAGAACTAGATAGTAAGATGTCGCGCGGGCACATGCTTCTGGGAGCTGGGTTTTATAGTCTCTGGGTCTTGGCTATTGATGGGATTACACAGCTCCAGGGGCAGTTGGTGGGTGTAACGCCTACATACTGGAAGATGGGGGATCTGGGTGGAGGAGGCCAATTCCCTCTCCTAGCAGGCTTGGAGATCTATGCGTCGGGTCCCACACACCTGGGTTCCTCTGCTGGTTCCTTCATGCGTGAAGTTCAACTGAACGTGTGGAGAGTGGTCTTAAGCATGTCTGTGGCTGGAACCAGAGGTCTTCAGCTGCCGGGACTCTGCTCGGGTTGGGACGGGAAGCTCAACCCACCCTCTTCCTTCTTTTATTATTCCTTCATATTTTTTTTATATATCTCTCTTGGTTATTTGGGGCTTTTTCTTCTTTCTTAATGTAGGCTGTATTACTCTGACTTCCACTTTTAGTACAGCTTTTGCTCCATCCCATAAATTCTGAATGACTGTGCCTTCATTTTCATTAGATCAAGGAATCTTTTTTTCTTCTTTCTTGATTTCCTCATTGACACAGTTGTTGTTTAGCAGTGTTTTGTTTAGTTTCCAAGTGTTGAACATTTCCCCCATATTCTTTATGTGATTAATTTCTTTTATGACATTAAGATTTGACAATATACTTTGTATGATTTCTATATTTGTAAATTTGTGTGTGTTTGAATTATGTCCTAGTTGTGATATCTTGGAGAACATTCCATGTGCACTAGAGAAGAATGTATATTCAGCTTTTCATAGCTCTGGTTCTGTATATGACCAACAATCCCAGTTCTTCTAGATCCTCATTTAGGACTCTTGATGTTCCATCTTTTAATTTGGTCAGTGGTGAAAGTGGACTGTTGTTCCACTACTGTTGTGTTTCTGTCAATGTGTTTCTTGAGATTTGTGAGCAGAAGCTTCATAAACTTTGCTAAACTTCATTTGGTGCATAAATGTTGATAAGAGTTAGTACTTCTTGATCTATTGTTTAATTAACTATTACGTACTGTCCATTACTGTCGCTAATTCCTTTCTTTATGTTGATGCCCTTCAGTCTGGTATAAATATAGCTGTCCAAACTCTTTTTTGTCTCCCATTGGTATGTATGATTGTTTTCAATCTTTTCAGTCTGAGTCTATATGAGTCTTATTTATCCTGTGAGTTTAAGTGTGTTTCATGCAAGCAGCAAATAGATTTTCTTTCCTGATCCATCCAGCTACTGTATGCCTTATTATAGTAGAATTCAGTTCATTGACATTAAGAGAGATTGTTGATATAAACGACTGTGTCCCTGTGTGTGTGATCAAGTTATTTTTGCAAGTGTTTGTCTGTTTTTTTATAGGTGGCCTTTCAGTAATTCTCACAGAATTTGTTTAGTTGTTGCAAATGTTGCCAGCTCTTTTATGTGCGAGAAGATTTTTTAAATTGAATCACTGTGAGACAGACACAAAGCTGTTCACAATTAGGTTTCTCTCATACAATATTCCAACACCCATCCCACAGTGTACATTTTCCAGCGCCAGTGTCCCCAGTTTCCCTCCATCAACCCCCAGCTCCCCCCACCCCAGCCTGCCTCATGGGAGGCACTTTTCTTCTCTCTTTCTCTGAGATTATTTTTTAATTCTTCCCTCAGACCTAAATGAGGCTTTGCTGGGTAGTGGACTCTAGACAGGAAGTTTTTTCATTCAGTACTTTTAATATGTCATTAACTCTTTTCTGACTTGTGTGACATTATATGGGAGGACTGTAATAAATCTTATTTACTATGTATTTGAGATTTTTCTTTTCTCTTGATGTTTTGAGCAGTCCATCTTTGTCTTTGTTTCTTACCAACATTTAGATTACTATGTGTCTTGGTGTTGTTTTGTTTGAGTCTATTTTGTTGGGTACTCTTTGGGCCTCTTGAATTGTGCAAATGCCTCTCTCCAGAAACTGGGGGATTTCTCTTTTATTCTTTTTCTTCTCTTTTCTTTTGTTACTTCATTACTGCTGATGTTTTAAACTTTGTCCTCAAGGTTGCTGATCCTGTTCTCCACATGCAGTATTCTGTTGCTTTGGCTTGCTATTGTATTCCTTCACTCCTTTGATTTCATTTGTATAAAATCCTTAACACCCTGGATCAATTCTTCTATGAGCTTTTTGTTGGGTTTTGTGAGTTCTTTATAGATCTTGTATAACAGCCCTTTATCTGATGTATTGTGTGCAAATATTTTCTTCCATTTAGTAGGGTGTCTCTTTATTATAGCTTGGAATTCTATTGTTGAGTGGAAGTTTTTAAATTTAATGTAGTCATACTTGTATATTTTTGTTGTTGTTGTTGTTTATTTTGCCACTGTTGTCATCTCACTGAAAATTCCGGTGGTCAATTTTCTGGAGAATTCTGTCAATGCTTTCTTTAGTGTATTTTATGGATTCTGGTCTAAGCGCAATATCTTTAATCCACACTGTGTTTACTTTTGTGAGTGGTGTGAGGTGTAGGATAACATTGGTTGTCCTTCATCCTTTCTCTCTTGCTGCAGGGACCTTAGGTTTATTGAGTTACACTCATTACAGTGCTCCTGAGGCACTCCCATGCCTTTGTGTTTATCTTTGACCTCTCCTTTGTGCTCTGCTTCCCCTATCTGTTAATCACCTATATCCCCAAATTAGACCCTGTGACTTCTAAGATCCTCAGATCCTTCTAAGGAGTCTAGATTTTGTATTTGTAAGTGAGATGTTGCTTTTCTCTTTCCCTTATGTCCTTTGCATAGTTTATTTTAGAGCAGTGTCCTTTCTGTTTAGACATAGGAAGACAGTTAATGCTAAGCTTTTGTAACTTGGCAGTAAATTGACTCCATATAATATTTACTCTTGGGCATTTGTCATGTTTACTAGACTTAAGCCTCAGTTGCCCTTAGTTCCTAGCACCCCAAAAGGAGGGGCCCAACGAAGAGATTGGATGGACCCAGGGAAAACTGTGAGCTACCCTGGCATGGAAAAGGGACAGGCCAAGGTCCACTAAACTTACAATAAGTTAAGAGCACAGTCGTGGACAAATTCTGCCGTGACCCAAAGAAAAGGATCCTGCTGGGGTTAGGAAGGACTAATCTGGCCTGAGGACTGCAGTCTGGGATCCATAGTGAGATGTCCCCAGTAGAGCCACCCTATAAGCTTAATATATCTCTTACTGTGACAAAATGAGTAGAAAGATTATTAAGAAGTAAATTCAAGATGACCATTTAAATGAATATGGACTAAGGAAAGGTAAAACTATGCCTTTACATGAAATTCCACCCTGGAGCGGATTTCCTAGCAGGATGAAATCTAGAAGAGCTTCCCTGGAAGGAAGGGCTTCACATATGTTGATTGTGCTATCTGACCTATGTGTAGTCGCTACTCTCAACCTGGGTGGTTGAGGTCTAGACTAAGGCTGTGAGAATACAAGACAGAATACAAGACAGAGTGAGATTAGCATGAGGGACAGTAAGAGATGGGAATGAGGAGCAGGGGGAAACTGGAATGTGGCACTTGGTGGGACGGAATATGGGCAGTGGGTGAGACTGGAAGGAGGCAGAGGGAGACTATATTGGAATAAATGATGACTGATCACCAACCAGCTTGGCAACCCTGTTCTCTTCTTCATGTGTCTATTTGTGGCAGTGGCCAGCTGGTATGGGGAAGTGGCTCATGGCCATGGAACACACAAGGCAAGTGCCCACACACTTTTGTGAACTCATATAGTGAAATATGGTTCTATTTCACTTTTCTACATATTGGCATTCAGTTTTCCCAACACCGTTTGTTGTAGAGATTTTATTTTCTCCACCTGGCTCCATTTCCCATAGATTAGCTCTCAGTTAATCTGGGCATTTAATTCTGGACTTTCAGTTCTGTTCGATTGGTCTGCAGGTCTATCTTTATTCAAAGACCATGTACTTTTGATTATTATAGCTTTGTGGTAAGGGTCAAAATTGGGAAATGCAATTCCTGAATCCTGAATGTCCCTTTCTTTTGGTTTTAGGATTAATTTGGCTATTTAAGGAGTTTTATGGTTCCATAAAAATTGTAATAGAATTAGTTTTATATCTTTGAAAAAAAAAGTCCTTGAAATTTTATGTTTTTTTCCTTTTTTGGATAACACCGGGCCATGCACAGGGGTTACTCCTGGCTTTTCACTCAGGAATCACTCCTGGTGGTAGTCAGGGCACTGTACAGGATGCTGGGAATTGAACATGGGTTGGCCGCATGCAAAGCAAATAAATACTCTACCTGCTGAACTATTGTTCCGTCCACCGGGGAAGCATTTTTAAAAGGAATAGTCTTTTAAATTTCTTTTGTTTCTAGTTCATTATTTGTGTAATGAATATTAGTGATTTTTGTGTATTGATTTTGTAACTTTCTCCCTTATTGTCTTCGTTTATTACTTTGAAGAGTTTTTTGGTGGAGTCTTTAGGATTTTAGGTGTACAATAACATGTCACCTTTAAGTAGTGATAGTTTGATTGATTCTTTTCCAATTTGAATACCTGATACTTTTTCTTGTCTGATTGCTGTGGAAAAGACTACTAAAGCTATGTTAAACAAGAGTGGTGACAGTACATATCTTTGCTATGTGTCTGAAGTCAGGAGAAAGGTTTTTCAGTTTTTTATTATTATGACATTGGCTGTGGGTTTGTTATAGATGGCTGTTAATTTACTTTTTTAATATTTTATTTTAAACAATGTGGTTTACGACACTTACTGATATGATTTCATGCATAAAGATTCCAGCACCATACCCTCAACAGAGTGTCCACCTCTTCTACCATCATCCCTAATCTTTAATTTCCCCCAACTGTGAGCTTCCTATTGGAAACCAGTTCTCAATTCCTGTTGTGCATCTGTTTTCTCCTACCATGTTTCTTTCTATCACACATGAGAGGGATCGTTCTATATCTATCCCTCTCCTTCTGGCTGACTTCACCAAGCTTGAGACTCTCCAGATCCTCCCAAGTAGGTGCAAATTACATGACTGCATCTTTTCTCATAGTGTACATGAGTAATATTTCATTGTATATATGTGCCATAGTTTCTTTATCTAGTCATCTATTTTGTACATTTGGGCTGTTTCCCAGATTTTAGCTATTGTTAAGAATGTTGCAATGAACCAGGAGGATTACTCCATAGCTTAGTGGCCAGCCGGGCATTCTAGAGGAAAGGGCAGCTCAGATAGAGAAGGGAGCACCAAATAAAGGGTGTTTGGAGGATCCTCCCAGGAGGGGAGATGCATGTCGAAAGTGGACTATGGACTGAACATGTTTGCCACTCAATGCCTCTTTTGCAGACCACAAAACCCAAAAGGAGAGAGAGAACACAGGGGATTGCCCTGCCACAGAGGCAGGGAGGGATGGAGGGATGGGGGTGGGGGGGATATTATCCATGGTGGTGGAAAATGGGCACTGGTGGAGGGATTGGTATCTGATCATTGTATAATCAAAACCCAAGCACAAAAATTGTAAATCTACAACTGTACCTCATGGTGTTTCACTAATAAAAAAAATTGTCACACACACACACACACACACAAAAGAATGTTGCAATGAAAATAGAGGAGCAAATGTCTATTTTTAGCAGAGTTTTTAGGCCCTTGGGATAGATGCCAAAATGTGGAAATGCTGGGTCATACTGAAGTTCAATGCCTAGTTTTTTGAGAATTGTCCATATTGTTTTTCATAAAGGCTGGACCAGTCAACATTACCAGCAGTTGTGAATGAGGATGTCTTTCCCTCCCCCACATCTACACCAACAATAGTTGTTTTTGTCCTTTGTGATATGTGCCAATCTCTCAGCTGTGAGATGATATGTCATTGTTGTTTTGTGAAATTATTTGACCAGTGATTGCTGAAAAAAATGTGCTTCCAAATTTAATCCAAAGTAAAAGGTGGCAGTCTTAATCTCTGGCAAACACACTGTTGTGGAGGAGTTGGGAGTCTACTTCTAAAATATCACCTCATGTGTTTGTAGTTTTTACTTTGGTGTTGACAGGTTTTCTCAGTGAGATAGTGAAGGGTGTTTGCTTGAGGAAGCCTATTTCAGTGTGGGGACCGCTGAGTAAAACACCCATGGGAGCCTGAGAGCTTCATAGCTAAGCTGCAGGTGAGCAGTGTGGAATACCCACCCTGCTTGCCCGCCTGGTTGCTGCAGAGAAGGAGAATAGGTCTCAAGTGGCGAGATGGCATGAAGAGTCACAGCAACCCTTAAGCATTTCAAGAAATTCAGTGTGTACTGTGGCAATGGGAAAAACTTGGATTCTTTCTGCAAGGTCAGAAGAAGTGTTTTTAGAGCCCAAGGAAGCATTTGTGAGCTTGATGGCTCTGGGCTGGGAAAAGGAAGGGATGATTAAAGAGACACCAGAAAATCTGTGCTTAGGTCCAAGATTTCAAGAAGTCAGAAAGTGGAGTAGATGAGAAGGGCATCTTAGAGCTGGCAACTGGAGGAGCACAGAAAGGGCTCTGTCTTGCATCCCTTTTCTCCTTAGGCTGTCATGGCTATCAGAACACAAGAGCTTTCCTCAGTTGCTCAACCCACGTTGGCCAGTGGGCCTGGAGCAAGTCACTTAGACACTTTATTAGTTTAGGAAGCGTCATAAATCACCCCTTGGAAGGTTTGTTGTCCCTCTCTTCTCCTTTCTTTTCCATCCAGGTCCTAGCCCATGCCAAAAGCAGCTGGCCACTCCAAGATAGAATTATTTTTCTTCACTTTTAGAACTTACCTTTTAGTTCACTGTTACGTTATTCATTGTGGAAAAATTGTAATGTACAAAACTAAAAGAATAAGTGAAAATCATATATATATATTTTCACAAATACCAAATACATATATTTTGAATGCCAACCTGTGGTGCTCAGGGTTTACTCCTGCTCTGTGCTCAGAGATCACTCTAGGTGGGTTTGTGGGACCATATGGAATGTCGGGGATCAAACCTGTGACATTCGGTTTGATGTTTGATAGACTGGGAACACCTGTAAAAGTGATTAGAGGTTGCCCCCCAAATCTCTGTCCCTCTTGGAGAGCCCGGCAAGCTACCAAAGTAATCCCGCCTGCACGGCAGAGCCTGGCAAGCTACCTGTGGCATAATCACTGTCACTGTCCTCCCGTTGTTCATCGATTTTCTCGAGCGGGCCCAGTAACGTCTCCATCGTGAGACTTTGTTTTTACTGTGTTTGGCATATCGAATACATCACGGGTAGCTTGCCAGGCTTTGCCGCGTGGGCGAGATACTCTCAGTAGCTTGCTGGGCTCTCCAAGAGGGGCGGAGTAATCGAACTCAGGTCGACCATGTTGGCTGTGTGCAAGGCAAACACCTTACCCGCTGTGCTTTCACTCCAGCCCCGTGGCATAATCAATATGCCAAAAACACTAACAATAATGGGCTTCATTCCCCTGACCCTGAAAGATCCTCCAATACAGCAGCGTTGGGAAGGATGAGTAAGGACAGGCTGCTAAAATCTCAGGGCTGGGATGAATGGAGACGTTATTGGTGCCTGCACAAGCAAATTTATGAACAACGGACGACAGGTGATACAGGTGATACAGGCGATATATATATATATATATACATAAATACATATATTTACCCATATATTTAAAATTTATATATATGTTTTAGTTGAGTAAAGTTAATAGTTTATCAATACTTTCATTGTAAAACATAAGACAGTGCACAAAACATAAACTGTTCAGTTAAACCAATAATTATCAGGTGAATGCCATGCCACAAAATGTCCATAAAATGATCGTGCACTTTCCCCTTTTCCCCAGGTGTAAACACCACCCAGATTCTGGGGCTTAGTCCTCATTTTTTCATAGTCCTCAATAGCTTACCTTGTTTTTATTTTTTTATTCTGCTTTTTTGGGTCATACCTGGCAATGCACAGGGGTTACTCCTGGCTCTGCACTTAGGAATTACTCCTGGCGGTGCTCAGGGGACTATATGGGATGCTGGGAATTGAACCCGGGTCGGCCGCGTGCAAGGCAAACGCCCTACCCGCTGTGCTATTGCTCCAGCCCCCAGCTTACCTCATTTTTAAAGTGCACATGAATAAGCTCTCCTGTATCTAGGCCTTTATTTCTGGTGTTATTGCTCAGTTTGTTGGAAGATGAGTTCATCCATGTGTGCTAAATGTGGTTCATATATTCAAAACTGAAGCAAAAACCTTTACTCACGCAAATTTGTTCTTTTTCTACTTATACTTTTCACACCGGAACTTTTTCTGACTTTGGGCTTCTAGGAATGACTGTTCTGGCTGTCAGATTTCCGGTGTCCCCCATAACTGGGATGCTCCGTCTTGGCTGCAGCTCTTTCTGAGATTGTATCCTCAGAGATACCTAAGTGACATGATAACAAAGTCTTCTCAAATAATTACACCGATTTATTTTCTGTATGTTATTTGGGACTTTCTAAAAGTATCTTTATTAATTGCACAGAAATATCTGACACGTGGTACATTTATTAATATTGGTAGAATGAATATGGGGAAAAAATAAGCTGACCAAATAATATTTCATCACTGTCACTGTCATCCCACTGTTCGTCGATTTCCTTGAGTAGGCACCAGTAACATCTCCATTCGTCCTAGCCCTGAGATTTTAGCAAGTGACACATTGGAGGCTCTTTCAGGATCAGGGGAATGAGACCCATCATTGTTACTGAGTCTTGGCATATTGAATACACCACGAGGAGCTTGACAGACTCTGCTGTGCGGGCAGGATACTCTCGGTAGTCTGCCGGGTTCTCCGAGATCAAGAACTAGACAATAAGATGTCGGGAGCTTGGTTTTATAGTGTTGGGCTTGGCCGTTGATGGGATTACATGGTACCAGGGGTATCTGGTGGGTGTAACTGTCTAGCTACTAGAAGAAGGGGGATCTACCTATTTATTAAAAATGCCTTTACTTTTTAAAATATTCATGTCTTTTAAAAATATATAGTTTAATTGATATAATGTGTATATATTGATAATTTTAAATACATATTATAGCAAGTCTTTCATTAGTAACTGGACAACTACATATACCACATTCAAATCCATATAGTTCTTTAGGAGATTCATAACTTGTCAATAATATAAATTGATTTTATAGTTGTTTTAGGTAAATGAAGTACATTTGTCAGTAAAGATAGTTTATTCCATTTTTAAAATGAGTTGTTGTAATGAGTTGTAAGAATTAAATGAGCCACCAGTTAGATTTCTGCTTCACAAGTAATCATTTTAGCAAATGCTCATTTCCCCTCTTCTTTTCTTCTTATAAAAATTATAGAACACTGTTGGAATATCTTCTCTGACTTTCTGATTACTTAAATCTAAATAAAGTAGGAGAACTTTGTTAGCTAACTAAAATTCTTTTTAAAAATTTTATGGTTTTTAAACTTGTTTATTTAATTAATAAGTTATTAAAACTTACTTAAGTTTTATTTTATTAAGTTTTATTTTATTAAGGGGAGAAAGAACACAGGCTTCTCCAGAGTGGAAATAACCAAACCAAGAAATATAGAGACTAGCAAGCAAGCAAGAACACAGGTTTGAAGAGCAAGCAAAATTCTATTTTTTAAAAGAAAACTATTAAACTCCAACTATATTACTTTGTTTAGAACCATTATTCCTCTTTATATTTTTATAGTAACCTATAAGACATAAGTTCTTTGTGCAGATAGAAAATTTTGAGAGAATAGTTTTTTTTCAGTGTGTGAACTTTGTGTGTGTGTGTGTGTGTGAACATTTTTTTTCAGTGTGTGAACCTATGAGATGGTCACACTTCTTCGTCAAGACCCTGAATGAACGGTTTGATGCTCTTCGTGTTCCTGGAGCGAGCAGATGCCACTGGGCAACACTAGCAAGAGACAGGGACAAATGGAGACATTACTGGCACCCGCCTGAGCAAATCGATGAGCAATGGGATGATAAGTGATACAAGTGTGACAAGTGTAAACATTTCTACACCATCACAATCAAGAATCCTTGGCAGGTGTCCTGTGCAGAATTGCAGACCTGCAGACCAGATGGAAACAGCTGGATTTTATGTTTTAGGTACCATTGAAAAAAATATTACTTGACGATCAACTAGCTTTTCCTGACTCTAATTTTATCTTATACAGAGATATTGTAACTAGCTATATTTTTATATTTTATTTAATTTTTTTTGGGGGGGAGGCTTTGAGTCACACCTGGCTGTGACTTATCAGGGGACATCCCTTGCTCTATATTTAGGGATAATTCCTTGTGGTTTGGGGATCTGACCCAGATCAGCTGTTTGCAATTCAGCACCCAACTTGCTGTACTGTGTCCTGGATCCTATATTTAAATTTAGACAGGCTTATATTAGATATTTTCGACACTGGAGAAAAACTGTTCCTTGGAACATGCGACAATAGAGGCCGGTGGTGTCGGTGTCCTTTTCAACACGAACTTGGCCATGAGAGTTGATTCATTTGAATGCTAAACAACCTGAATCAGATGATTATGCTTGAATAGATGTGGTTCACTGCAGGTAGTTTCTATCTTTGTTGTCTATGCACCAACATCCAACTACGATGAAGAAGAAATTGAGATGTTCTACATGGAGCTGGAAAAGTTCTATAAAGAAGACCACACCTTCTACAAGATCATTGTCGGTGATTTTAAAGCCAAGATAGGACTGAGAAGGTTGCCCGAAGAACTCCACATAGGGACCAATGGCCTAGAATGGAACGAACAGGGTGAGAGACTGAGTTCATCATGTTGACCAAGACCATCCATGGTAACTCACAGTTCCAGAAGGACGAATCTAAACGTTGGACATGGGAGTTTCCTAGTGAACAGTTCCACAACAAAATTGACCACATCATATTCAATCGATGGTTTTGCCTGACTGATATCGCTGCTGTCCCAAAATTCTAAATGGATCGGACCACCATCTCCTTTGTGCAAAGTTCTACTTCACAGAGCGGAGAGAAAGGACTGCAAAGTTTAAGAAGAGAACTCCCAGAACGACCACCAACTGGGAGCTCTTTGGCACTATTGTGGCAATGTGGAAAGGTGCTGTCATTGAAAACATCGACGAGGAATACGATCGACTGGTTCAGCACCTCCATGACTGCTCGAAGAATGCCGGGAGTGGGAAAGCCACAGACAGATGCCTGCCTTCAGAAACTCTCCAGTTCCTTCGCCAATGTGGTTTGGCGCGAGCCTCAGGCAATCACAAACATCCAAGCTTGCAAAGCTGTGCAGAGAAGTGATAAAGAAAGATCTCAAAGAGAGAAGAGCAGCAGTGCTGGTCGATGCAGCAGAAGCCGGGAAAAGTATTTGCAACTCTCGCCTGTCCTTTGCCAACTACAAGACCAAGATGACTGCTCTCAGATGTCCTGATGGATCTATCATATCTTCCAGAGGGAAATCAAGAAGATTATCCACAACTTCTACTCAAATCTCTTTGATAGCCACGTCTGCCTGCCCACATACAAAATTCCACACGATGGATATGTCATTCCCAACGTTCTTCCTTCCGAACTCTGACATGCCATTTTGTTGGTAAAGAAGTGTACAACACCCCGTCCAGACAAGGTCAGACCCAAACACCTGAAGAATCTGCCACCAGTACTCATCAATACACTGGCTTGGCTCTTCACACACTACCTGTCTGAATGTAAGGTTCCATCCCAATGGAAAACCAGCAGGACCGTCCTGTTGTACAAGAAGGGAGACATCCATGACATCAGCAACTATCGCCTGATCTGCTTGTTGTCTGTTGTCTACAAGTTGTTCACTCAAGTTATCCTGAACAGAATAGGCAGAACACTAGATGAAGGACAATCATGCAAGCAAGCCAGGTTCCGAAAAGGATTCAGCACAATCGACCATATCTGCACAGTGACCAAAATCATTGGGGTTTTGTGAGAGTTCAAGATGCCGCTCTGTCTAACGTTCATTGATTTAAAGAAGGCCTTTGATTCTGTTGAGTCTGAAGCAGTCATCGAAGCCCTAGCCAAACAGGGTGTTCAAACTCAGTACATCAGGATCCTCCGTGAGCTGTATTACGGATTCACCACTAGGATCTCACCATTCTACAAGGAAATGATCATCAATGTCAAGAGAGGGGTTTGGCAGGGTGATAGCATTTCACTGAAACTCTTCAGTGCCAACCTGGAGAATGTCATGCGATGATTGGAATGGGAAGAAATGGGAGTGAAGACAGACAGCCAGCATCTACACCACCTCTGCTTTGCTGATGACATTGTTCTAATAACACTAAGCATTAGCCAAGTGGCACAGATTCTGGCCAACTTTGACCATGAGTGTGGAAAGGTCGGACTGCAGCTGAATCTCACCAAGACAATGTTCATGAAAAATGAACTAGTCCTGATGTTCCATTTGCTCTCAACAGAACGAACATTTCCGAATGCAGCAGCTATGTGAACCTGGGTCAAGAACTCAAAATTAGGAATGACTT
Source organism: Sorex fumeus (assembly GCF_029834395.1). Taxonomy (NCBI): domain Eukaryota; kingdom Metazoa; phylum Chordata; class Mammalia; order Eulipotyphla; family Soricidae; genus Sorex; species Sorex fumeus. Next base: position 351,019 of record NW_026606123.1, read on the forward strand.
GGTGCCAGAACTGTGCAGGAGGAAGAGAGCGGCTTGGAACGCCTTCAAGAGCATCAAAGAAGTTGTTAAGAGGATGAAGAACCTCCAGCTCCAGGCATATCTTTTCTACTCCACCATTCTTCCTGCACTAATATACGCCTCAGAGACCTGGGCCCTATGAAAACAGGACAAGAACATTATGGGGTATTCCAAAGAGGAATTGAAAGAGCTATGCTTGGAATATCACATTTCATTCAAGTGAGAGAAGAAATCCGGAATTCCAACCTCCATTGACAATCAATAATCAGGGATTCTGTCTTGTTTGCCAAGGCATTGAAAATCAGATGGGCCAGACACATAAAGTGATTTAGAGATGACAGCTGGACTAGAGCTGTTAAGGACTGGATTCCGCGTGGCCGCCCACCTATGACTTCTTCGTCAAAACCCTGAACAAACGATTTGAGGCTCTTTGTGTTCCTGGAGTGAGCAGATGCCACTAGGCTACACTAGCACGCAACAGGGATGAATGGAGATGTTACTGGCACCCGCTCGAGCAAATTGAAGTTCAATGGGATGACAAGTGATACAAGTGATACTAGATATATGTAAGAACTCTACATTTTCCAAGTGCAGCACATAGTTTTAGTAATATTTTACTGCTGGAGCGATAGCACAGCGGGTAGGGAGTTCGCCTTACAAGCGGCCAACATGGCCGACCCGAGTTCGATTCCTCTGCCCCTCTCGGAGAGCCCGGCAAGCTACCTAGAGTATTCGATATGCCAGACACAGTAACAACAAAGTCTCCAATGGAGACGTTACTGGGCCCGCTCGAGCAAATTGACGATCAACGGGAGGGCCTTTACCTTTACCTTTACCTTTACCTTTACTTACATTAGATAAGACTGTGAGTTACCAAACAAAATATTATTATTTCTAAAAAATACATAATATTGGTGCTTATTTGCAAAAAAGCCCAACCTCCCATGCAACAACAAAACAAAGCAACCAAACTAGGATTAGGGTTGGTCTATGGAATGTTTTTTCTTGATTATGTTTCTTAGCATATATTAGTATGTTTTATTATAGAAAGTCTCTAAATAAATTAGTAAAACTTTGTCTTCGAGTCTTAGAAATACTGTTCCCTCTCATTTCAAATATTGAAAATTTTAACATCTCATAGTTTAATTTTTAGGTTGTTTTTTGAAAAATAATTTTATTGAGATCTTGTGGTTACAGTGCTATTAATAATGGTTTTTCATGCACACAATTCCAACACCACACCCATTACCAATGTCTACCCTTCCTCTCCCAAGAACCCCCAAGACTCTTCCCTCCCAACCTTACCATGGCAACTTGATTGTGCGGATACATTTTTTCCCATTATGTTGTCTTTGGACATTTTTTGCTACCTTGATATGTATCTTTAAGTGCCACGTATGAGAGACATCATATGAGAGACATCATCTATTTATCCCTGTTCTTCTGACTGACTCTCTTCAGCGTGACATCCTCTAGTTCCATGCAGGTAGAGGAAAATTTCATGATTTTATTCTTTCTTAGAGCTGCATACTATTCCTTTGTGTATATGTGCATGACACAACTTTTTGATCCATTCATTTGAAGTATAAAAACTTCTTACATGTGTAGAGTGAAGCATAGATATTTTATATTTCTCTTAAAGGCTGTCTTGCTTCCTTGCCATCATCTTATGTCGTTTATCACCCAGTAATCATTAGTATCCACCTTGCATTTGGCTCTCATTTAAGGACTTGGATGAATTCCTACAAACTTCTGTTGTTTCCTAGATATTTTCTGGATTGTGTCATTGAAGTCACTGATTCATGCCTCAGCTTTAAGCTGTGTTTTTAATTTTTCCAGTCATGCTCTTCAGTTCTATCACTTCTGACTTTCCTCTCATACTTTCTTGTGCATTACTGACAGTCTGTAGTTTCTTTAAGCTCATTAGAACATTACCATTATAAAATCTTTAAAATGTTGTCTGAGAATTTATTGAATAGATTGGTGCTGGAAGAGCCAGTCAGACTATTCTTTCCAGTCACTGACCATGGCGGGCTCTGTTATGATTGCTGTGCTTTGTGGGCTGTAGATGAGTTTCTGGTTTTTTGCCTCCTCCTGACCCTTTTGCATCAGTGTTGGTTTGGAATTTTGAGTTTTCAGGGACCACTCCAGCCATGAGGAGGTACTATCTTTTTAAGTTCTCTGGCGCCACCTAGTGTTGGGAGGTTCTATTAGTTACCGTATGTGTCTGCAGCTTTTCCTTCCCAGGATTCCTGCCTTACCTAGATGCTCTTGGCTTGTTTTTGTGCTGTTGGAGAGCTGGAAGGCCAGTGGGTGTGGCTGGAACCCAGTTTCATTGCTCCTCATCGTATAGGCTAACGTCCTCTCCCACCAGTCCCAAGTCTATTAAACAGTTATTTTAAATATTTTGATAGTACTTCATTAGGTGCATAAATGTTTGAGTGTGTTTTTCATGGTGTTTATAAACCTTGGTCAGTAAGAAATGATCATCCCTATCTGTTATACTATTTTTAACGTCAAGTCTTTTGTCTGATATAAGGATGGCCACACTGGCCATTTTAAAGGAATTGTTTGCTTGAAGTGTTTATAGTCGCTGGCTCTGAGCCTCTGTTTGCCGTAACTGTTCAAATGTGTTTCCACTCTGTGTCTCTTGATTGGTGAGTTTAGGGCCATTAACATTGAGTGCGATTATTGACACGAAGAAGCTTTTCACTATCTTTCTGTAAAAGTTATACGTATCTGTGAAGTTTGTCTTGTCCCTCCAATACCTGCTGCTTTGATCTACTAGTCTATTATTCCTAGGGTTTTTTTTAAAAGTGCTGTTTATGGGGTCTTCTATGTATGTGCAAATAGTGAGAGTTTAACTTCTTTTTCTTTCCTTTTTGGGTCACACCCTGCGTTACTACTGGTTCATGCACTCAGGAATTACTCCTGGCGGTGCTTGGGGGACCATATGGGATGCTGGGAATCGAACCTAGGTTGGCTGCGTGCAAGGCAAACGCCCTATCCGCTGTGCTATTGCTCCAGACCCTTAACTTCTTTTTCAGTTTGAATTCCTTCAATTTTTTTATAGACTAATTGCTGTGTTAATGCCTTTCAAACTATATTTAGTAACAGTGGAAAAAGTAGACAGCTTTGGTGTATGCCAGATTTAGAACTTTCTATTCTTTGCTCTTAAGTATGATGTTGGCTGTGGTTTGGTTGTGAGTTGCCATTACTCTCTTGAGGTATTGTTATACCTGGGTTCTGGGTTTCCCTTTCACTGAGAGACCAGTTACACAAGTGAGAATGCAAAAGCAAAGGAACCTTTATTGCCAGCTCTAGCTAGGGTTCAAGCCTCATCCAATGCAGTGGAGTCTTGACAAGGACCCCGACCCTAGTTCCAGGGAACATTATATAGTCTATAGTTACATAAGCAAAGTTGGCACAGTTGTTGGTTACAGTTGGCAGTTTTCCCAAGAATTTCGATGAAACAGTCACAAGTCTGTGAGCCAATTGGTGATGCCCACCTGCTGTGCCTGGAGATATCCTATTTATCATATGACTGGTTAGTGGCATCTAGGGGAGTTCCAGCCTCGCCAAGGACAGTTTCATTGAATTCTCTGTGAGGCCAGCGTGGCGGGGAGGTGGCAGAAACTTAGGCCTACTGCTTATTTTGCTGAAGTGCAGACTGTCATGATGCATATGAGGTTCTTTCTTGGCCTCAGAGTATGTTTCTCCTATCACTATTTTTAAAAAATCACCAATGGATGTTTAATCTTGTCAAAAACTTTCTCTTTATTTACGGGTATGATCATATGATTTTTTCAATCTCTTTTTAAATAAAACCTATTGTCTTAATTATTTTACATATATTGAGGTATCCTTGCATCCCTAGAAAGATTCCCACTTGATCATTTTGTATAAACCTTTTAATTTATTTATTTATTTTATTTTTTAAAAAATGACCTTTTAATTAAAAGAACGACCACCAACTGGGAGCTCTTTGGCTCTGTTGCGGCAACATGGAAAGATGCTGTCATTGACAACATTGATGAGGAATACGATTGAGTGATTCAGCACCTCCATGATTGTGGGAGGAATGCCAAGAGAGAGATAACCACAAAAAAAAAACGCCTTTCTTCGAACACTCTTGAACTTATCCACCAACGTGGCTTGTCACTTGCCTCAGGCAACCGCAAGCAAACGTCTGAGCTCGGAAAACAGTGCAGAGAAGTGATCAAAGACAGGAGAGCAGCAGTGCTGGTAGATGCGGCAGAAGCCAGGAAAAGCATTCGTAATGCCCGCCTGTCCTTCACCAACTACAAGACCAAGATGACTGCCCTCTGACATCCTAATGGATCTATCATATCTTCCAGAAGGGCAATGGAGAATATTATTCATGACTTCTACTCAGATCTCTTAATTAGCCATGTCCACTTGCCCACATACCAAATTCCGTAGGATGGATATGTCGTTCCCAATGTTCTCCCTTCCGAAATCCAACACGCCATCTTGTCAGTAAAGAAACAAAGAGCACCTGGCTCAGACAAGGTCATACCTGAACACCTAAAGAGCTTACCATCAGTACTCATCAATACACTGGCTCGGCTCTTCACACGCTACCTGTCTGAATGCAAGGTTCCATCCCAATGGAAAACCAGCAGGACTGTACTACTATACAAGAAGGGAGACATCCACAACATTGGCAACTATTGCCCAATCTGCCTATTGTCTGTCATCTACAAACTGTTCACTTGAGTTGTCCTGAATAGGATTGACAGAACACTAGATGAAAGACAACCATGCGAACAAGCTGGGTTCCGAAAAGGATTCAGCACCATCGACCATATCCATATGATAACCAAGATCATTGAGGTTTCTCGGGAGTTCAAGATGCCACTCTGTCTAATGTTCATTGATTTAAAGAAGGCCTTTGATTCTGTTGAGACAGAAGCAGTCACAGAAACCCTAGCTAGTAAGGGCGTACAAACTCAATACATCAGGATCCTCTGTGAGCTCTATTACAGATTCACTACCAGGATCTCACCATTCTACAAGAAGTAATCATACATGTCTAGAGAGAGAGGGGTTCGGCAGGGTGATACCATTTCACCAAAACTCTTCAGTGCCACCCTCGAGAACATCATGCGACGACTGGAATGGGAAAACATGGGAGTGAAGATAGATGGTCGGCAACTACACCACCTTTTTCTTTTTTTTTTTGCTTTTTGAGTCACACCCCGCGATGCTCAGGGGTTACTCCTGGCTCTGCCCTCAGGAATTAATCCTGGAGGAGCTCGGGGAACCATATGGGATGCTGGGAATCCAACCCGGGTCGTCCACGTGCAGGGCAAATGCTCTACCCACTATGCTCTTGTTCCAGCCCCGGTACTTGATTTTCTGAGGCATGATTGTGAACTGGATTGCTTTTTCATGTCACTTTCTTCTCTCTTATTATTTTAGTATAGGAAAGCCATGGATTTTGAGTATTGATTTTAAAGCCTGTGACTTTACTATACAAGTCTAGGAGCTTCTTGGTAGAGGATTTAGGGTTCTCTAAATATAGTATCATATCATCTGCAAATAGTGAGGGCTTAATTTCTTCCTTTCCTATCTGAATGCCTTCAATATCTTGTTCTTGCCTAATCACTATTGCAAGTACTTCCGGTACTATATTATACTCACAGAAGTGGTGAGAGCAGGCATCCTTATCTAGTCCCTGATCTTAAAGGGAAGGCTCTTAGTTTTTCCCCATTGAGAATAATTCTTGCCATAGACTTGTGGCAGATGGCTTTGACTATTTGAGATGTGAGTCCAGAGTGTTGGGAAAGGGGAATATAACTGTGACCACCTGAGTGGCTGTCTCGTCCTCCCTGGAGGCCACACCCTCTACTGCAGAAGCCATGTCCCCTGAAGCGAAGACCACGCTCCTGCCTCACTGTAGGTGGGGGGAGGGGGACAGGAGGGGGGTCACACACTTGAGAGAGGGAGCAAGCCAGCTATGGCACACATTGGTGGGCAAGATGGAGGTTTGGAAGGCTGGGAGGGTTTGGGTCCGAGTGATTGGTTGGAGTGCAGGCATGTGGATGGTGTGACAGTGGCCGGTCACACACCTGCTTGTATAAACCTCTTGAATCACTGTTGAATTTGATTTTATGTAGGGGGCATTTTGTGTCATACCTAGAGGTTCTTCAGGTGCTATTTCTGGCTCTGTCTCAGGGTTGCTTCTAGTGGTGCTATGATTACTATATGTGGTGCCACATGCAAAGTATACACCATTCATAGTATCTAATCTCTCCAGATCATCAAGTTTCCAAGACTGTGATGAAATCTTTGTGATAATACTAGTTTTTTTTTTTGGGTCACACCCAGAGATGCTCAGGGAATACTCCTGGCTCATACACTCAGGAATTACTCCCGGCAGTGCTCAGTGGACCATATGGGATGCTGGGAATGAGAAAATGCTCTACATCACCAATCATCAGGAAGATGCAGATCAAAACAACAATGAGATATCATCTCACACCACAGAGACTGGCCCACATCAAAAAGAATAAAAGCAACAGTTGTTGGCATGGTTGTGGTGAGAAAGGGACCCTCCTTTACTGCTGGTGGGAATGCCAACTGGTTCAGCCCTTTAGGAAAACAGTATGGGCGATTCTTAAAAAATTAGAATATACTGACATATCCTCCCAAACATATGATCATCTAATCTTTGATATATTTCCATTTCCTCTTATTTTCCAAAGTAGCTTTTTGTAGTTTTCTTTGTACAGGTCTTTTACATCCTTAGTTAAGCTGATTTATAGGTACTTGATTTTCTGGGGCACAATTGTGAACAGGGTTGTTTTTTTCATGTCACTTTCTTCTCTCTCACTATTTGTGTATAGGAAAGACATGGACTTTTGAATATTGATTTTAAAGCCTTCAACTTTACTATACAAGTCTTGTTTCTCGGAGTTTCTTGGTAGAGGTTTTAGGGTTCTCTAAGTATAGTATCATATCATCTGCAAGAGCTTGTTTTCTTCCTTTCTTACCTGAATGCCCTTAATATCTTTTTCTTTCCTAACCGCTATTGCAAGTACTTCCAGTACTATATTGAACTGCAGTGGAGAAAATGGGCACCCTTGTCTCATCCCTGATTTAGAGGGAAGGCTCTTAGTTTTTCCCCATTGAGGATGATGCTTACCATAGGCTTGTGATAGATGGCTTTAACTATATTGAGAAAAGTCCCTTCTATGCCCATTTTGGTGAGGGTTTTCATAATAAATGGGTGCTGGATCTTGTCAAATGCTTTCTCTGCATCTATTGATATGATCATATGGTTTTTATCTTTTCTTTTGTTGATATTTTGGATTATGTTGATTGATTTCTGAATGTTAAACCATCCTTGCATCCCCGAGATGAATCCCACTTGGTCATGGTGTATGATCTTTTTGATGAGTTGTTGAATTCTATTTGCTAGTATTTTGTTGAGAATCTTCGCATCCGTGTTCATCAGGGATATCGGCCTGCAGTTTTCTTTTTTTGTGGTGTCTTTGTTTCCTTTTGGTATTAGAGAGATATGGGCCTCATAGAAACTGGGAGAGTTTCTGTTTCTTCAATTTCCTGGAAAAGCTTGAGAAGAACTGGCAATATGTCCTCTTTAAATGTTTGGAAAAATTGCTAGTGAATCCATCTGGACTTGGGCTTTTGTTTCTGCAGAGACTTTTGATTACAGTTTCAATTTCCTTGATATTAATAGGACTATTAAGGTATTCTAGATCTTCTTGATTCAGTCTTGGGAGATTATAGGAATGCAGGAATTTATCCATTTCTTCTAGGTTCTCTTGTTTTGTGGCATACAGACTGATGGCTCTGACGATCTTTTGAATTTCTTTGGTTTCTGTTGTGATATCCCCCTTCTCATTCTGATACAGTTTATTAGGGTGGGTTCTCTCTCCCTCTCTCTCTCTCTCTCTCTCTCTCTCTCTCTCTCTCTTTGTGAGTCTTGCTAGTGGTTTATCAATCTTGTCTATTTTCTCGAAGAACCAGCTCTTGGTTTCATTGATCTTTCGGATTGTTTTTTGGGTTTCCATGTTGATTTCTGCTCTAACTTTTATGATCTCTATCCTCTGCCTAGTTTGGGCTCCTTTTGTTGGTCCTTTTCTAAGGTCTTGAGCTGGGAAGTCAAGTTGTTTATGTGGGCAATTTCTTCTTTTTTGAGAAATGCTTGCAGAGCTGTAAGTTTTCCTCTTAACAAGGCTTTAGCTGCGTCCCATAGATTCTGGTAGCTCGTGTCTTCATTCTCATTTGTTTCCGGGTATCTTTCGATTTCTTCCTTGATTTCTTTCCTGATCCACTCGTTGTTCAACATTGAGTTGTTTAATTTCCAGGTGTTTGATTTGTTTTTTTCTGCAACTGTACATAATTAACTTCTATCTTCAGTGCATCATGGTCTGAGAAGATAGTTGATACAATGTCTATCTTCCTGATTCTGTTGAGGCATACTTTGTGGCCCAGCACATGGTATATTCTGGAAAATGTTCCATGTGCACTGGAAAAGAATGTGTATTCTTTTCTGTGTGTGTGTGTGTGTGCAGGGGTGGGGGGATACAGAGTCCTGTATATATCTATTAGTTCTCTGTCTTCTATTTCTTCTTTCAGAGCCATTATTTCCTTGCTCTAGTTTTAATCTTCTTGATCTATCCATGGGTGATAAGGTGGTGTTGAAGTTGAAGTCTCCAACTACTATTGTGTTCCTTGTAATGTCCTTCTTAAGGTCTGTTAGCAGTTGTTGTAGGTATTTGGCTGGTCCCTCATTGGGTGCATATATGTTTAGGAGTGTGATTTCTTCTTGATGTACATATCCCTTGATTAATAAAAAATGGCTTTCACTGTTCCTTCTAATCTTTTTCAACCTGAAATGTATGTTGTCTGATACTAGTAAGGCCACCCCAGCGTTTTTGAGGGGGTTGTTTGCTTGCAGGGTTGTTTTCTATCCTTTGACTTTGTCTGTTTGTTCTGATTGTTGAGATGTATTTCTTATAGGCAGCAGAATGTTGGGTTCTGTCTCTGAATCCATTTTGCCACTCTGTGTCTCTTAATCGGTGAATTTAGAGCACTGACGTTGAGAGAGATTATTGTTATGGGGTTTTGTGTCATCTTTCTGTAAGGGTTTGTTGTGCTTGTAGGGGTTTGTCTTGTCTCACATTAGCCCCTTTATCCCTTCTTTTAGGTTTGGTTTGAGTCTATGAAGGTCCTGAGCTGTTGTTTATCTATAAAATAGTGTACTGTTCCTTCACGTTTGAGAGAGAGTTTAGCCGGATAAAGTATTCTTGGTGAAGCGTTCATTTCATTGAGTTTTTTTTTCACTATATCCCACCATTGCCTTCGGGCTTCGAGGGTTACCTCTGATAGGTCTGCTGTGAATCTAAGGGGTGCTCCTTTGTGATTTCCTTCAGAGCCATTATTTCTTTGCTCTAGTTTTAATATTAATGAAAGAAGGGGTGATTTCCTCGTTTGAAATCGCTGCTTGCAGTATTGGGTCTCTATCCGTGACATCCATCATTCTAACTATGTTATGTCTCGGAGTGTTTTTGTTAGGGTCTTTTTTAGCTGGCACCCTTTGGGCTCCTTGAATTTGGATGCCTGCATTGTCCAGCTCTGGGAATTTTTTAGCAATGATTTGCTTAACTGTGGCTTTTTCATTGGGACTGTTTCCCTGACCTTCTGGTACTTCAATGATTCTAATGTTGTTCCTCTTGGAATCATCCCCTAGGACTCTGATTTGCTCTAGGGCTATTTTGCAGTCTCTTGCCATTGTTTGTTGTTGCCTGTAGGCTTCCTGCAGCTCATCTTCCAGCTCACTGATTCTGTCTTCAGCTGTAGCCATTCTTCTGTTGAGGTCACAGACTGAGTTTTTTATTTCATCTACCGAATCTTTTATTCGTGACACTTCTGTGTGTAGTTTTCCAATTTCTACTCTCATTTATTCCTGTATTTCTCGATTGTTTCTTTCATGTCCTTCTTTAATTTACTGGATATCTGTCTCACTGTTTCACTGAGTTCATTGAACATCTTCATTACTTCATATCTGAATTCTTTATCAGAGAGCTTCCTTAGGTGAGTAACACATAATGAGGCTTCTCTTTTCATTGTCCTCTCCTCCTGGTGGGGATTTGCATTGTTTCTTCATGTTGGTGTGGTGGTATGGAGACTGAGATATTACAGGAGATTGCTGGGTATGAATAATTGCCTCCGGCTCTGTGAGCATCCACTGGCCCCAAATTAGGCCACACGCACTTCTACAGAGGCCATGTCCACTTCTGAAGAGGCCACGCCCTCTACGGGTACCTGGTGTGTGTGGCGTGTACAACCTGGGGGAGGAGAAAGCCCGGCACCGTGTTGGGGATGAACAGGAAGAGGCTCAGGGATGGACAGCGGCCCAGGGTCCTAGAGGATGCCTAGGGCACCTGCTTAGGGAAATCAGAGTCCTGGGTTCGAATACTGACTGACCTGGAGGAGGAGAAAGCAGGGCACTGTGTTGGGGATGAACGGGAAGAGGCTCCAACTTGTTTAAAAGTATATTGTTTAAAAATATATTTTTCAGTTCCTGTATATTGGAATATTTTACTGGCCTTTTTAGGGTCAATATATCTCTTTTTTTGCATTATGATATGAAAAGATACTTGGTATTATTCTATTTTCATTACTTTGTGGACACCCAACTTGTGAACATTTTGAACATTCTCCAAGATAGATATCATCTATCTTGGAGAATGTTCCATGTTCACCAGAGAGAATTTTTTGCAGAGGAGCACCGTGTTTATGTTTATGCTCATGTCTTGTTTCTTCCAATTTCTCGTTAGAATTCTTGTTTCTTCATTTGTAATCTCTGATGTATCTAATGATGATAGTGGGTGGTGAAGTTGCCCCGTGCTGTTGCATCCATGCACCTCCTCAGGTACATCACCAGTGACTTTAGAAACTTCGTTGTCCCTTTTGTTGTATATGTGATTATACAATCCTTTTGATCAATTGATCCCTTAATCAGTCTGTAATTAATATCTGTCTCATCACACTTCTCAGTTTGAATGCTAGTTTTATACAAGAATGATTGGGGAGGGGGGATTGGCAGTGCTTGGGTCACACCTGACTGTGCTCAGGGCTTACTCCTGGCTCTGTGCTCAAGGCTCACTCCTGATGGGGCTGGGCTGCAGCGGGCATATAAGGTGCAATAGATAGAACCAGGGTCAGTCCCATGCAAGACATCACCTACTGTCACTCAGGCCTTGTTCCTGCTTTTATGTAAATATAGCATTAGCCTGTATAACTGTTTCCCATCTTTCAGAACTAGTACTTATAGCAAGAGCTCAAACGTGTCTCTTACATGCAACAAAGGGTTTGATTCCTAACGCACCTAGCCTTGATAGGGGAGTTCAATTCACTGAAATTTAGAGAAATTATTACTATAAACGAACACTTTTATTTTTCTATGATTACTTGGAGTGTTTTTGAAGTTTGACTTGTTTTGGGACTTCCTTGTTTTCTGTGCTTTGTGTGTAATGTAACAATCTTCCATTATTCTCTTTTTGTTAATTTATTCTAAATATTTTTGTTTTGAACTTACTGAGCCCAGAGATCCTAAGTTTATTTAATTACCCATTAAAGCTAAAAGAATCAAGTCTTGACTCATAAGTCATAAAGGGAGTAACTTCCTCCTCTACACTTCCCTTTTTTCACCTTGTTCTGACTGGGGGAGGTCACATATTTAGTTACTAGACTCTTAAATTTGTGAGTGGCTTGCACTCTTGCTTACTGTTCTGTCCTTAGTTGTGTCACTCAGCTGAGGATTTCACTCTTTAGCTATGGTTCTCCCACAAATTTTGTTGTGCTGCCAGAGACACCATATTTTTTGTCCAAAGATACCAACATAAACCACTCTTGGCATATAGGAAGGACACTATGCCACATCTCTGGGTCTCCAGATGTGTGGAAAAACCTGACAGATAAGGTCATAGTACCAACTCACTAGAAATCTAGGGGTGTGGATGAGGTGTAGCTTATTGTTATAACCCTAAAATTTCAATACTGGTATTCTCTTACTTATTTAATTTTTTTAAATAATGTAGGAGTACTGCTATTTATTCAGCCATTGATTAAGCTGATTGAATTGGGCATGAACTCCCACATTACTTTTTCCTTTTTTATTCAGAATGTTAATTTTATTTTATTATTTTATTATTATTTCCCCCCACCGTTTTTTTTTCACTGTGAGATACAATTACAAAGCTTTTATGTTTGAGTTTCGGTCACACAATCATCAAACACTCATCCCTTCACCACAACACAAAATCACAACCATCCTGTTATTCGTCGATTGCCTCAAGCAGGCCCTAGTAACGTCTCCTTTGTCCTAGCCCTAAGATTTTTTTAAAAAGTGCCATATTCAAGGCTCTTTCAGAGTTAGGAGAATGAGACCCTTCATTGTTACTGGTATTTGGCATATTGGGTACACCACGGGGAGTTTGCCAGACTCTGCCGTGTGGGCAGGTTACATTCGGTAGCCTGCCAGTTTGTCCAAAGTAGGAATGAGATGATAAGATGTTGCGCGGCTGCATTCACTTCCAGGAGCTGGTTTTTATAGTCTCTGAGTCTGGGCCGCTGATGGGATTACACGGTGCCAGGGGGCCAGTTGGTGGGTGTGACCCCTGCCTACTGGAATTTGGAGGATCTGGGTGGAGGATGCTCAGCCCCGATCCGAGTAGGCTTGGAGATCTCAGCTTGGAGAACCCAGCTCCTGGAAGAGAACAGCGCAGTCTCCTGCCTCCGGATCCCTTCACCAGTGCACATTTTCCACCATCAAAATCCTCAGTATTCCCCCACCCCACCCCATTCCAACCCTTCTCCTGCCTATGTGGCAGATAATTTCCCCATACTCTCTCTCTACTTTGGTTACATTCGATATTCTGACACCTGTCACACCAACACTCAAACCTGCCGAAAAGGCAGTGCTAGATGATTTGTTTTGTATTGCTTTTTATGGATAGAATATAGGCCCTCCCGTTGATCGTCGATTTGCTCGAGCGGTCCCAGTAACGTCTCCATTGGAGACTTTGTTGTTACTGTGTCTGGCATATCGAATACTCTCGGTAGCTTGCCGGGCTCTCCGAGAGGGGCGGAGGAATCGAACTCGGGTCGGCCAAGTTGGCCGCTTGTAAGGCGAATGCCCTACCGCTGTGCTATCGCTCCAGCCCAAAGGTAAAGGCCCTCCCGTTGATCGTCGATTTGCTCGAGCGGGCCCAGTAACGTCTCCATTGGAGACTTTGTTGTTACTGTGTCTGGCATATCGAACACTCTCGGTAGCTTGCCGGGCTCTCCGAGAGGGGCGGAGGAATCGAACTCGGGTCGGCCATGTTGGCCGCTTGTAAGGCGAACGCCCTACCCGCTGTGCTATCGCTCCAGCATGTCCAGGAAATTCTGTGTCATTCTCTTCCAGGAGTTTTAGTTTATAGACTCTGGGTCTTGGCCTTTGATGAGATTACATGGTGCCAGGGGCAGTTTGTGGGTGTGACTGCCAAGCTACTGGAAAACTGGGGAGCTGGGGGGAAGAGGCCCAGCCCCGATCTGAGCGAGCTTGGAGATCTCAGTCACGGGTTCCCGTGTACCTGAGTTTTCCAGTCAGTCCGCTCTCCAGTGAGGTTTATCCTGTCTTGAGTGAGGCTTGTCTCCTCTTGGGAGAGGTTGTCCAAGCATGTGGAGAGTGAGCTTGAGCATGGCAGCGGTTGGGTGCTGGAGGTTTTGGGCTGCTGGGCTTCTGTTTGGGGTGGGGAGGGCTACTCAATCCTCCCTCCTCTGAGGTGGCCCAGTGAATACTGCCTGGAACAAGACTCCCTTCCTGGGACACAACATCTGGGGGCTCATCCTCCGGGATTTTTGCTCATACCGTGACCCCCCCCCCCCAGATCATGATGTGGCCCTCATTCCTCATTCTTCCCTCATTTGCTGATAAGCAACGTGGGAACTCTTGGGGTTCCCATGGTGTAGGTCACTTCAGAGGGGGCATCTGAGTGAAAGTCACCCTGGAGGGGGGAGCTGAGTGTAGGTCAACTGAGGTAGGTCGATCAGCTGCACCGACTGTCCAAGTTTTCCGACCAGAGGTGTCAGGAGTAAGGCAGAGAGGACCAGCACGAGACCTAGGTGGACATACTGAAAGGTCATTGGTCGGGGAGTGTGGGAAACATCCCTACTATCCCCCAGGAGTCTCAGAATGGTGGACAATGTTTGATAAGCTTGGTCACAGAGGGGCCAGACAAGAAGAGGGGTTTGGAACAATTAAGAGAGGGCAAGTGGACGATATTTGTCTGTCTTCTTCATGGCATATTTGTGTGACTGCATGTGTCTTGAGTCTGTGTCTTTGTTTTGTTCTTGGACCATTAATCACACACTTCCTCCACAGGAACATGGGCCAGGGACAGACAACACCCCTGTCTCTTTTTATCCATAAAGAGCTTTGTGAAACAGTACAGAGATAAAATTAGGTTATTAATTTTAGTAATGGAGGTATAGTGACCATCAAAACAAAGTTTTCTGATGTTTTCATAAACATAGACCATTCAAATGCTGTCTTATGCTTCTATTTAAAGTTTGGTGGATACCAATGGCTTCTTTCTATGTCTGAAAGCATGTTCGTATTGTGGAATTGTTGAGGTGTCTGGTGTAAAAATCTTATGATTTGAGATAATTAAGAACTTTTAAAATTAAGCCAAAGAAGGACTATAAGAAATCCAACACCTACAAGGACGGGTCCCCTATGAATTAATGTTGCTAGCTTTATATTAACAAAAGCACTTTCTTGAGTCTTTTTAACAAGCAGGAAACAGGCTGGTCAGGCTGAGAAACGAAGGGCAAGGATCCAGTTGGCCATAGGGTTTATTTTGCCCCTTCCTTTCTCAGTTCATCAGATTTCTCCCTGCCATTATTGAAGGGTCAGATTGATTGATCAAGTATATATGTGTGCACAAGTGTATGTGATTTTTGTTATCTTTCTGTCTGTCTGTGTTGGATACCCAAATGCTATGGATACTCAAATGCTAGAGTCAGGTTAAAATCAGAAAGTAGAAATCCTTAAACTTGAGCAAGCATCATCACAAAAGGTCAGAATGATAAGCAACCTAGCAATTTAAAAGGTTTAGGTGTTTTTACATTACATTTTACATTACATTCGTAATGCCCGCCTGTCCTTCACCAACTACAAAACCAAGATGACTGCCCTCCGACATCATGATGGATCTATCACATCTTCCAGAAGGGCAATGGAGAAGATTATTCATGACTTCTACTCAGATCTCTTTAATAGCCACATCCACTTGCCCACATACCACATACCACATGATGGATATGTCGTTCCCAATGTTCTCCCTTCCGAAATCCAACATGCCATCTCGTCGGTAAAGAAACAAAAAGCACCTGGCCCAGACAAGATCAGACCTGAACACCTGAAGAACTTACCATCAGTACTCATCAATACATTAGCTCGACTCTTCACACGCTACCTGTCTGAATGCAAGGTTCCATCCCAATGGAAAACCAGCAAGACTGTACTACTATACAAGAAAGGAGACATCCACGACATTGGCAACTATCGCCCAATCTGCCTATTGTCTGTCATCTACAAACTATTCACTCGAGTCATCCTGAATAGGATTAGCAGAACACTAGATGAAGGACAACCATGTGAACAAGCTGGATTCCGAAAAGGATTCAGTACCATTGACCATATCCACACAATAACCAAGCTCATTGAGGTATCTCGGGAGTTCAAGATGCCGCTCTGTCTAACGTTCATTGATTTAAAGAAGGCCTTTGATTCTGTTGAGACGGAAGCGGTCATGGAAGCCCTAGCCAATCAGGGCGTACAAACTCAATACATCAGGATCCTTCGTGAGCTCTATTGCGGATTCACTACCAAGATCTCACCATTCTACAAAGAAGTAATCATCCATATCAAGAGAGGGGTTCGGCAGGGTGATACCATTTCACCAAAACTCTTCAGTGCCACCCTCGAGAACATCATGCGACGACTAGAATGGGAAAACATGGGAGTGAAGATAGATGGTCGGCAACTACACCACCTCCGCTTTGCTGATGACATCGTTCTAATAACACCAAACATCAGCCAAGCGGCACAAATGCTTGCGGACTTTGACCGTGAGTGTGGAAAGGTCGGACTACAGCTGAATCTTACGAAGACAATGTTTATGAGAAACAGCCTTGTTCCTGACGCTCCATTCGCTCTCAACGGAACCACCATCTCCGAATGCAACAGTTATATATACTTAGGTCGAGAAATCAACATGATGAATGACCTGGCACCTGAGTTACACAGGAGGAAGAGAGCGGCTTGGAATGCCTTCAAGAGCATTGAAGAAATAACTAAAAGGACAAAGAACCTCCAGCTACGAGCACATCTCTTTGATTCCACTATTCTTCCTGCATTAACATATGCCTCAGAGACCTGGACCCTACGAAAACAGGATGAGAACACTATTCAGGTCTCTCAAAGAGGAATCGAAAGAACTATGCTTGGAATATCACGATTCACTCAAATGAGAGATAGAATCCGGAGTTCTGATCTTCGTCAACGCTCAAGAATCAGGGACGCTGTCTCATTTGCCAAGACATCAAAAATCAGATGGGCTGGACATGTAATGAGGTTTACAGACAACCGCTGGACTAGAGCCATTACTGATTGGATTCCACGAGACATCAAAAGATCACGTGGACGCCCACCTATAAGATGGTCAGACTTCTTCGTCAAGACCCTAAATGATCGGTTTGAGGCTCTACATGTTCCTAAAACGAACAGATACCATTGGGCTACGCTAGCACGCAACCGGGATGAATGGAGACGTTACTGGCACCCACTCGAATAAATCGATGAATAACGGGGATTAAGTGATTAAGTTATTAAGGTGTTTTTGGACAGAGAAATTGAAATTCTCAGTCTGAAATCTCTTATTGGAAAAACATTAATGGTTATTAATAATTGAAATTCTTTTGCACTTTGGAATCTGTATTATCTAGAAAAGAACTGCAGAATTAGAGCCTGAAACTAAAGTGAAATAAGAATGCACACTGAAATAAGAATGCAAAGCTTTATCTTACCAGCCACTGCAAATCTTAATGAAAAATTAGGCCATTTTTACAAACAACAGAGGTACAGGATTCATTAAAAAAAGTTTTCCCATGTTTTCATAAACATTGGCAGTTCAAGTGTTTTATCATGTTGATATGTCAATATATATTTGTTTGCATCTGCATTGGATTGTTAGAATGTGAGTTGAAATAATTCTTGTACCTAAAAACAGGTTCAAAGAGTAATGGTTTGGTTTAAAGCATGAGTTACTAGAGTTATAATTTTGGCTGCAAAGCTTTTATCCAATCAGAGTTTAAACATATCATGTTTGTTTTGTTTTTTTTGAAATTTCAGACCAGCTTCATTATTCTTGCTGAAAGGGCGCGGGGGGGGGGGGGGGGGGAGTGTGCAGCTAAAATACAAGCAGCTAAAACCCGCCCTTTTTGGCTTTAGTCACCTGACAGTTGAACAGAGGCAGCCACCACCTCTCCTTCCTCAGCTGAGGCCAATTAGAATTGAGAATGGTGATAAATTAAAGCCTTATTCTGATTTCAGTTTTGAAGTTAAGAAGTTGATATCTAAGTGTTAGAAGTTTTGAATGCCTCTTGAATAGAATATATCCAGAAATCAAAATATGTATTTGTGGTAAAAAGGAATTTATTTTTTAAAGTATTCTGGCAGAGGAGTTTTGTCTCAAGAAACAGAAAACTAGAAGGAATATTTGAGCTTCGTACTAAAATAAATATAAACAATCTAAAACTCTGTTCCATTTCTCTATTATGTTATTTTCAAGGATTGTTTAAAAAAGCAAGCTTACCCTGCATATAAAGCTATTTGAGTTGTGTACTGGAGAAAAATTAAAATTGAGGTTAAAGTTATTCAATGGAATAAAATACAAAATGCAGTCCACTAGAAGTGATGAAGTGGACAAAGATTGAAGAAAGATGTAGGTAAATGAAACATATGAATCTTGTGAGCATTTTAATCCTCCTTTACCCATATTTTCCTAGAATTTGGAATTCTGTGTTATAAGATCTTTAATTATGAGCAGTGTAAACCTTTTGAATATCTATTCTGAGTTAATGCTTTTGAAAGTGTACTGCAGAGTGCAGCTTAGTCACAGTAATTGAGAAAATTATTAACAAACTTCTTTCCAAATTTCTTGGTAGATCAAGCTAAGTTCAGTAAAATAAGGAAGTTAAAACCTGTGAGATATAATTATAAGGAAGGAAAACAAATGTGCATTTTAAGTAAGAAAGATAATGGATGGCGATGTTGTTGATGGAAAAAGGAAAAGGAATCCTGTTAAAGTGAAGAACGGAACAAAATGAACATGAAGGAATGCGTAGAAGGCTTGAGAATGTAAAGAAATGTGTACGTTTGAGGTGGTGTTTTAAGAAAGAAAATGAAAAACTATACTGTTATAAGAACTCCTTAGATTATATTTGCAGAATTGTTCTAGTATCCAGACTCCTATTACAGTGCTCTTAGACAACTGGAAATCAAGGTTTTCAATATGGGAGTAAATGAAACTGTATATTCTATCTCTACAGAACTTAATGCTTCTTTTGACTAGGACCTATAGCCAACAGCTACATCTCATTGTAAGGTGAAATATTTGCTTTTCTTCCCTTTGTACCTTCAGCATGTTCTTTTTTAAATGCTTCATGAAACTATGTTTGTTTGCATAAAACCAGATAAAAATCTTCCCTCTCTGCAATAGGACCTACCCCTACTGCAGACAGGAAAACCAGATATAGGACCCCAAAAGCCCTCTTTCAGGGAGAGAGTTGAGGGATTCGTCTAAATGACAGAAGTGGGTATTAAACAGTTACTGTTTCAAGTACCCTACAAACCTCAGCGGCAGGCCAGCTCAAGGAAGGACTGGACATCGTCTGTGCCATGGTAAATGAGGAAGCTAGAAATCTGCAACGACTTACTCAGCTTGGGTCCCTCCCTCAGTGTCCAAAAACTGGAGGTCGAGATCTCTCCCAGCCCTGAAGAAGGGATGGGATGGATTCCTAACTGCCAGGACACTCCTACGGGTGAGAGGCCTGAGGCCACATCCAGTTCAGCTTGAAGACTCTACCTTTAGTTCATCATGGGACCTGATCTTCACATCCTGTGACCAAGCCTGGGGTAGCCCTGATGTGTGACTAAATATTAAATGTCATTATTGGTGTGTCTCCTGCTCTGTCTTTAACCAATCTCTAGGGCTTCTCAGTAAATAACGGGGTACCCCAAATAAAGTCAATCCTGCTGTGTTTATGCCAAGGAATGAGCCAGGTTTGTAAAGCCATCTGGAAAATTTATAATGAAGGAGAGAAAACCATGTTTCTGGAATTTGACTCTTTTGTTCTCATTATACAAAGGTGATTCAATAATTGAGTAATTTAGTAAATTAGTTGCCTAGTCCATAAAAAGACTCAATGTTGTATATGCTATAACCAGTCTGGTCAGAAAAGTGGAAGCCAGAGCTTTACCAGGAAGGAACCTCAGCTCAAAGTGCAGGATCAATTGCTTTCCCCCAGCCTGTCAATCAGCTGAAGTGCTGAGTGTGGACATCTAAGTGGGTTCTAAGTATTCGTTCTTATTTCTGTTTTTTTCTTTTTGGGTCACACCTGGCGATGCTCAGGGGTTACTCCTGGCTCTGCACTCAGGAATCACTCCTGGCGTGCTTGGGGGACCAAATGGGATGCTGGGAATCGAACCCAGGTCAGCTAAGACAAATGCCCTTCCTGCTGTGCTATCGCTCCAGCCCCTCATTCTTATTTCTGTGAATGCACATAGTCATTTGGAGAGAACAGAGATTTTTAACAGTTTTTAATTCTTTTCCATCATGAGATTAATACACCATTTAGAAAACATTTCCTATAAGCCAGAACACTCTGCAGAAGAGGAAGAATGGGCAGTGGAGCAAGGTTTCCAAAGGATGGTTGATGGATGGGTTACCAAACAAGGGAAATTGCTAACTCCTGGACCAATGCAGTAACTCAGAACTGTGCTTTCTGTGCCATTAATAAACCTAGTGGAAATCTTGGGTCTGCCCTCCTAACAGCGCCTGTTCAACATCAGAGTCTTATCCAGGGGAGGACTGGCTTGACTTCATGCACAGGATCAAATGCTCAAATGTTTAAGGTATAAATATCTATTGGTTCTTCAGTGGATAGACAAAAACTTTTCCAATCTATACTGAGAAATTCAGAGAGGTGGCCTGGTGTTTCTGTGTAAATTAGAAAGATCTGGATACCGGAAATCTTTTTCTATCAACTAAATTCATGGGTGAGGAAGTAAATATTTTTCATTTTTAATCTGCCTGATCTTTTCTTTAAGATGCTGATAATTTCAGGTACCCAACCCATTCATTGCCAGGGGCCCATTAAAAACTAAGTTATCATGAGAATTCACCCTTTGTGCAGGCAGGGTTGGCGCCCCTTTATCAGCATGAAACAGCCCCAGAAGATGAAACTTTGACCACATCCCTTTCAAAGATCTAAGGAGGTGAAATCTCTAGGGGAATATGGATGTAGGTAGATTAAGGAATTCCCCCTTCCCCCAAAAATCCCTTCCAATTGCCATGTTGTGTGAACTCCCTTTACGGAGTGGAACTCTGCTCCCTTTGAAATTCTTTCGGGTCGACTGTCACTATTCCAGTTAGCCTTGAAAGAGGAAGTGTAGGCCAGAATGTATGATCTCTCGCTTCTCCTGTCATTACAGACCTTACAGGTAACAAGGCCCAGCTCTATGCAGGGCCTGGAGCACACCGCCAGAGTGAAAGGGAACTAGCAACTCCTCATCCATACACAATGGAACATACAGACGACTCCAACCAGTGGCATGTCCGGACAACGGGAGATGACCCCCACTCCCTTCAAGATAAGACTGAAGAAAGATACTTAAAGGAACCATGGGAAGGGCACAAGTTATTCTGTTTCTGTCTGCTCATAGTGACAGCTGTGGAGCGAGTTCCTTGCATGCCCCAGTTTTGGGCACTGAGTGCTTTCTGATATTGAGACAGGTAGAATTAACATTGATCTGTGTCAGTTATGGCCCACACTGGGACGTGTGGACCTACCAGGGACCTACCAGGCCTGTTGTAACCAAAACTATAGAGTGATCTCCCAGTGATTATACCACAGGTCTGCTAGAGGAGCCCCTATGTTAGGGACCCAACAATACTTGGCTTGCTTGTATGTAATTCCTTGCTTGTCTCCTCTCCTTCCTACTTTGCCAATTTCAGTCCTCCTGAATTGTGTTTAATGGTGAAGATTGTGCTATAGGTATTGTTATAAAGGGGGATCTGGAAAAGTCAACTTGTCACCCTGGTCCCATCCCACCTGGGACCCCTGTGCTCCTACTTTTGCTCTTGACTGTGGGCCCCTGCATCTTGAATTAATTGGGGTCTCTCATCAAAGATAGGATGAGGCTGTCCTTGGCCGAAGCTGGAAATCCCCTAGATGCCTCTAGCTAGTCCTAATATAAGTAGGTTATCTTTGGGCACAGCAGGTGGGCATGAACAATTAGCTCACAGACTTGTGAATACTTTGCCGCAATTCTTGAGAAAACTGCCAAACATTGCTTATGTAACAATATGCCATAAAATGTTCCCTGCAACTTGGGTTGGGGTCTTTGTCAAGACTCCACTGTGTTGGAAGAGACTTGAACCTTCGCTTGAGCTAGCAATAAAGAGTGGCTTGCGTTTGCATCCTCGAATCTGGTCCGGTCAATGTGTGAGTGAGACTCCCTTCCCGGGATACAACAAGGGTACCTCCATTAAAATTCCAGCAAAAATTGGGGGAAATTAGACATACTCCTGTATGTCCCACTGAAAGACCTATATAAGGTATAATGGGGGAGACTGAAAGGGAGCAATAAAAAATTTAATGTTTTTAAAAGTTTATGGTTTTGTTTTGTTTTGTTTTGTTTTGTTTTTGCTGCAGGTTGACTTCAGATTGACCTTGCGACCACTCACTTCTTTCAGGCTGGAGCAATAGCACAGTGGGTAGGGCGTTTGCCTTGCATGCGGCCAACCTGGGTTTGATTCCTCCACCCCTCTCGGAGAGCCCGGCAAGCTACTGAGAGTAGCCCGCCTGCAGGGCAGAGCCTGGCAAGCTCCCCATGGCGTATTCGATATGCCAAACACAGTAACAACAAATCTCACAACGGAGATATTACTGGGCCCGCTTGAGCAAATCGATGAACAACGGGAGGACAGTGCTACAGTACTACAGGGTTTTTTTTTTTTAGCTGATTTAACTGTCATTCCATAAGTACACTGAACTTGCTGGAGGACTGAAAGCCCATCATGGATTGCAAACAGGAACAATGGACTAGGATTTTAGAGGGATATAGTTAAAGATGACTGTTTGCTTTATGGACTCCTGTTATAACTACTTTTTCTCACCTCTGTAAAAACCTGTTTGCTGGACTTGTGTGAACTTAGTGGGTGCCAGGATGTGAACCCTGGTGGGCAAAACAAGTGTTGCATGTGCTTAAGAAAGTGCTTGGGGCACCAGGATGAGGTTTTGCCTAACAAGAGATCAGGGCTTCTGCTCTTGCCCAGCAGGACATCTCGCCAGCTGGTGTCAATAGACCTCTAAATTCTAATATTTTGGTCTCTTGTGGTCTTTTGATTACGAACCCCCCCCCCCCAACATTGGTAATGGTCCCAGTATCAGAGGCATACATAAATGGTAGTCAGTTAGTGTAAAATAGCATATCAGGTCAGTACCAGATGACCAGGAATTTAAAGTTACATTTGTCAGTGTTAGGGTCCATGATCTAAGGGAAAAGTGCAACACAAATTCAAAAGTCTAGCAGAGCTTTATTTTGCACCAAGCAGAGTCCAGATTCTGATCAATCAATCCATCAAGGCCGTCTCCCCAGAGAGCTAGCGCATACCTATGCCTCTGAGTCCCTTTTATACCTGGAACCCCAACTGTCAACCAACCTCTTCCCGATTGGTGAGCCTCGGGCGGTTAGGGACTTTCCCACTAGGGATTGGCTGTCTTTTCCTGGGTCAGTTATTTGAGTTCACTCCCCCTAACTGCTGAGGTTAGCAGTCGTTACCGAGAGTATTGGATATGCCAGACACAGTAACAACAAAGTCTCCAATGGAGACGTTACTGGGCCCGCTCGAGCAAAATCGATGATCAACAGGAGGGCCCTAACAGTCAGCATTGACAAAATCCTGAACACAATGTGAAAATCATCTGTATTGGTAGACATATCAAAAAAGTCCTCAAATTCCTAAAAACCTCAAGCCTGAATCAGGAGGATATCAAATCAAAATTCCATGCAATGGCAATGAAAATTTAGCAATCATTGGGAAAGAAATTCAATCAATCCAAAAAAGAATTTTCCAAGGGTAAAAGAATCTAAACACATATAATTGAAGGAGCAAACCACAGTACCAGAATTCAAAATGTGGAGAATTCTATGAGTGATCTTCAAGGCAATATGCTACTCATTAACCACAACTGAGTAGCAAAAGAAAATGGAAAGGAATGGAAGAGAATATAAAGAGGAGTAATATCTGAATTACAGCAATACCAGGAGAGAAAGAACTACTTGTGGGAACATGTAATAGCTCAGAACGTCCTCATCTCTGTATAGAGGCTTCTGCACAGAGGCAAGAGGCCCAAAGAATACTGAACATAATACTTTAAGGACTTTTACTTCCTCCAGATAGTCAAGTTCGACTATATTCTTAGTGCTCTGCCAGGGCCGTGGGCCGACCCGGCAGGGCAGATCCGAGGTCCTCACTAAACCATCCAATCCATAGTAGAGACAGGCGGTGTATACAAAGGGCAGGGACTCAATCAACACAAACTTATGATCCGCACTTACTGGGAATTCTTCGTTCATGGGGAATAATTGCAATCCCTGATCCCCATCATGAATGGGGTTCAACGGGTGACCTGCGCCTGCCAGCACACGCTGAGCCAGTCAGTGTAGCGTGCGTGCAGCCCCGGACATCTAAGGGCATCACAGACCTGGTATTGCTCAATCTCAGGTGGCCGAACACCACTTGTCCCTCTAAGGAGTTGGGGGATGCCGACCACTCAGAGGTCGTGTAACTAGTTAGCATGCTAGAGTCTCGTTAGTTATCAGAATTAACCAGAAAAATTGCTCCACCAACTAAGAACAGCCATGCACCACCACCCACAGAATTGAGAAAGAGCTATCAGTCAATTGTCCGTGTCCGGGCCGGGTGAGGTTTCTCGTGTTTTCCACGCCAGGCTCTGGGGTGGGTGAGAGCCTGCCCCACCCCAAGGGACCCAGCCCTGGCAGCTGACCTCCACTACCCAACCACCGCCATGCTTCAGGCCACTTTCCGGACCATGCGGCCTTCCTACCCATTTTTCACAATTACTAGACCATATCTGATGGGGTTCAGACAGTAGGAAACAGATCATAGTGAATATATATAAATAAATGCCTCTTGGAAAGCCCAGCAAGCTACTGAGAGTATGGGCAGTGCCCACATGGGCAGGGCCTGGCAAGCTCCCCATGACGTATTCAATATGCCAAATACAGTAACAACAACAGGTCTATTCCCCTTACCCTGAAAGAGCCTCCAATCATTGGGAAAAGACAAAGTAAGAAGAAGCTGCTAAAATCTCAGGGCTGGGAGGAATAGAGACATTACTGGTGCCCACTCGAGTAATTTGATGACCGATGGGATGACAGTGATACAGCGATACAGTGAATACTTTATGAAGAAAACAACACCAGATACATAAAGGTAAGAACAAAGAGAGAGAAACAGACTACTTAAGCAATAAGAAAGAAGGAAAAACCTCAAATACAAGGGAAGTAAAAGAATCCTATTTTTCCCATATGAAATGAAAACAACAACAACCCACATTCATTTGAATGTTTTTAAAGGAAAGTGAAATAAACAAGACTTTCAGCCCAGAGACCTCTATCTGGCAAAGTTGTCATTTATATTTGAGGGAGGTATAAAAACATTTTCAGACAAAAAAGAACTAACATCCTTTGCTACAACTAAACCAAACCCTCAAGGATTGCTGAAAGGTTACCTAATAAAAGCAACCCACTGTATAAAGTCAATCAGACCGGCACCTTTGACCCCTGTCTAACAAGGGTCAGATTCAGAGAATGAGACAGAAAACACATAAAGACAGACAAATAAAAAGTCACTGTCCTAGTTTTAGGTCACTGGGCATCCCCTATTACTCTCACAGGCTAAACATTTATTCAATTACAGTAATGCCCCTCCCTCCTGCCCCCCCAACCCCCCCACTGGGTTCCAAACAAGTGAGGCATTGTTGATGTTAAGGACAATTAGGAAGCACATCAACATTCATTAGGTATGAGGAAGACCAGAGGCTGGGTGCTTTACACAGCTCTCAAAAGGTACCATTACTCACTAAAGTCCCAACAGTTTCCTATTCTATTTGTCTTTGTAATCCCTACAGTTGAAAGACCCTAAATAGCTGTACTCTATACTTATCTGGCAAGTGGTCTTCTACTTTGCTCCAACTTACTGATTGATTATAGGGAATGCAGTCATGCAGTCATACAAACGTATTAAAGGGGGGGGGTCTCAGAGAAGTCTAAATGATTATATTAAAACTTCGTGCTGCATGCCTAGATACTGGACTACCGGCTTCAGTGCTTTCAGCTGGGTCATGATTTGGTTATTAATGGAAGATTGAGTTAAGAATGAAGTTGGTGGGTCCCCACAGGTGGCTTATGTGAGGCAAGGAGGAGAGAGACGGTTACTTTCTCCTGATCCACCTCTGCCACCCCTGGACCTGCTGAGAAGGTTAGGACTGATCAAATCTGCTATGAGCCCCTGCATGGCATGGACTTGGAATCCTGCCAGCCCCACACGGTGGATATCAAGCCACACTTGATGTCTTCTTGGTCTTCTTGGCACTGGAGTTGATCCCCATCACTCAATCTCTTGGGGGAGCTGCAGATGCTGGGATTGCTCTTTGCAGGAAAGGAAAGTCAGTCACAGAACTTACTCAGAGTTTCTGGATCCTTGTCTTGTAAAAAGGATTTTATTTGGAGGTTTTTAGGAAAGAGAAGGAAGGAGAGTAATGGGAGAGAGTAAGACTAATGTACTCAAGGGAGAACACAGGCTACTCCAGAGATGGAGAGAGCCCCAGTACACATCTCTAGAGGGGAGATGTGGCCACGTGGGCACAAACAGCACACGAGCTCAGGCAGCATGTGTGCACCCTTCCTTTGTTGGAGAAACACTATAACAGATGGCTTATATTTATAGGGTTTCTCCAACTTGCTCCCACACAGGGCTTCTACCTAAGTAAAAGTCCATTGCTAAGGTTGCTGCCAAGCGGGTAGAGTTGGGAGTGGTTGAAGGTTCTCTTTGCAATTCCTTTCCTGGCTTTTGTTCCTGCTGGAGCTTCTCTCGGAGGGCTCCAGCTCTCTCTGGGTCTGTTGGTGCCAGGGGAAGCCTTACCAGGCCTTAGTTTCCATTTCTGCAAAAAGGGCTTTTTGCAGTTTCAGGGCTATTGGTTTCATTATTTCCCAGGAATTTCACTGTTGGGTAAAGGTAAAGGCCCTCCCGTTGATCGTCGATTTGCTCGAGCGGGCCCAGTAACGTCTCCATTGGAGACTTTGTTGTTACTGTGTCTGGCATATCGAATACTCTCGGTAGCTTGCCGGGCTCTCCGAGAGGGGTGGAGGAATCGAACTCGGGTCGGCCATGTTGGCCGCGTGCAAGGCAGACGCCCTACCCGCTGTGCATTCACTGTTGGGGGAGGGTGAGGGCTCTTTCCCATCTACCTGCCTGCTCTTGGGTAATGTTTGTAAAGTTTGCGTTGCTAGATCAGAGAAGGGATAAAACACAAGTCTGAATGCTGACTGATTGCTATCTTGCTATCATTAAGCTAAGTCAGCATTTAAAGCAGATATTGCTTTCAGCATGTTAGTGTTGCTGGTGGAGTGAAGGGGGAGGAGAGAGGCAGTGGCTTTGAGAAGGAAATCTGCTTTTTCTCTATCCACCTCTACCACCAGGTAAGAGCTATGGAAATCTATGACTTGATATCAGTGGACCCTCATGGGTGGCTTATGAGCAGGGGATATGTTTCCATTTCCTCATGTCCTCTTTTATTTCGTGGAGTAACTTTTTGTAGTTTTCTTTGTAGAGGTCCTTTAACTCCTTAGGTAGGCTGATTCTGAGGTACTTGATTTTCTGGGGCGTATAGGAAGACCATGGATTTTTGGATATTGATTTTATAGCCTGCGACTTTACTGTACAAGTCTATTGTTTCTAGGAGTTTCTTGGTAGAGCCTTGAGGATTCTTTAGATATAGTATCATAGCATCTGCGAATAGTGAGAGCTTGATTTCTTCCTTTCCTATCTGGATGCCCTTAATTGTCCAATCTGACCAAACAAAAGCAAATTAAACCTAAAAATTCAAGTATGTAAGTGAATCCCAATAGTATCAAAGTTCTACAATAAGGCATGTCATAACCATACTTCTGAACAATAAGGTAAAGGTAAAGGTAAAGGCCCTCCCGTTGATCGTCGATTTGCTCGAGCGGGCCCAGTAACGTCTCCATTGGAGACTTTGTTGTTACTGTGTCTGGCATATCGAATACTCTCGGTAGCTTGCCGGGCTGTCCGAGAGGGGCGGAGGAATCGAACTCGGGTCGGCCATGTTGGCTGCATGCAAGGCAGACGCCCTACCCGCTGTGCTATCGGTTGGAGCATCGGTAAGGCATGTCATAACCATACTTCTGAACAATAACGATGATAAAGCAGGAGTGAAAGGGTGGAGGGCCAGGTGAATTTCGTTGGTCACTTTAAATTTTGCCCATTGAACGGGTAGCTAATCAGAATAGATAATGGAATGGCTGGGGGATGGGATACCATCAGATAAAAGGAGTTCCCAGCCCGATTTCACTCTCTTCTGGCTCTCTCTTCCCAGACCACCATCTTCCTCTCTCCACAGACTGTAGGATCAGGTAAGGCTGCACTCCCAGACAGATGGCTGAGTACAGGCAGGCCATATAGGCCCAGACAGGGACAAAATACAGCCAGGGCTCAGATGCCCAGGAAAGCTCAGGTTCAGGTAGGGCTCTGATGCCCAGGTAGTGATAAGATGCTGAGCATAGGAGTCTCACCCACTTGCACGCACATGACTGTGGCCAGAGATTGGGAAAGCAGGACAGGACAAGAGCACTTGGGGCTCAGCAACAAGTACTTAGTGCAGGGATCTTGCCCACATGCATGTGGCCGTGGCTGGAGACTGAGGAAAGCAAATGGGATAAAAAAAAAAAAGGATGCAGGAACTGCACCTGGCTGTCATTCACAGGAAGTGAGTAGACTGCTTGGGATGAGACAGAAATGAAATTGAGGGGGCAGGAAATAGAACGGTGGTTAAGACTCATGTCTTGCATACACTCAATCCAGACTCAATTCCAAACCTCCTGACTACTGGTTAGGAGTCATTCTGCCCCCACCCTCCAAAAAGAAAGAAAGATTAAAAGCATTTTCAAGTGAAGAAAAACTGAGGGATTTAGTTACCAATAGACTAAGTCATAAATGAATGGCTAAAGGAAATTCTAAAGCTGATAAGGAAAAAATAGAGGTGGAATTGTGTAATGAAGGATTAACAGTTAAAAAAACAGAAAAATACTAAAACTTGCATTTGCTAAATTATATTTCCCATCTGAAGTAAAAATGGCAGCACGGTTGATGTGGTCTCAAAATAAAAAGTACACGTGGCCCACATTATATTTCTATTGAACAATGGTGAATGAGATGAGAACGCCATTCAGGTCTCCCAAAGAAGAATAGAAAGAGCTGTGCTTGGAATATCACATTGCACTCAAATGAGAGAAAGAATCCGGAGTTCTGACATCCGTCGACAATCAAGGATCAGGGACGCTGTCTCATTTGCCAAGGTGTCGAAAATCAGATGGGCTGGTCACGTAATGAGATTTAAAGACGACCGCTGGACTCGAGCTGTTACCGACTGGATTCCACAGGATGTCAAAAGACCGCGTGGCCGCCCACCTACCAGATGGTCAGACTTCTTCGTGAAGATCATGAACGATCGGTTTGAGGCCCTTCATGTTCCCGGAGCGAACAGATGCCATTGGGCTACACTAGCACGCGACAGGGACAAATGGAGACGTTACTGGCGCCCGCTCGAGCAAATCGCCGACTAATGGGAAGTTAAGTGATTAAGTGAAGTGAACAACGGTATCTCAACAGTGAAATGGATAATAAATTGAAGATGGCAAGTCAAAAAATAATGACCCCTGATAGATTTCCAAAACAAAAATATGTGTTTGTGGCTATTTTTGATCAATGTTAATCAACAGTAACTAGCAGACACTTAGTTTGGGTAAGTTATCCTGGCCGGGATTTTTCCATTTCTCCACAGACATTGTGGAAGAAGTTAAAGTGCTTTTATAGGCTACAGTAATACACGCTTGTACTATTTCAAATCTATCACTTAGAATGAGAACAGAGAATTTTCATAATTAAGCTCTAGATAGTGCTACTTACCTAAGTCAAATATTACCCCCGCCACTGAAATATTTCTGAAAAAATGTTGATAGTTCAGGAAACTAAATAGTTCCAACAATGTCTAAGAATGAGAGAAATTTCCCTCTAACAAATACAGGAACAGATTCTAAAAATGAACAGCAAAGCTAGATTAGAATGGGGAGTTGGCTTCATCACGTGTGCACCCTCACTCCCTGTGGTACATGGGTGAGATCCAAGCAGAAGTGGGCCATTCATTCAAGACAGACTCAGACGAAGCTATCTAGGACTCCACCCTTCATCTTGTTCTCTTACTTATTCTAAGAGTCCTGTGATATACACTAAGTCTTAATTTCAAAAGTTTAGAAAACGGAGAGTCCATACACTTTGAGTTACTCATAAACTGTTTTGACTCAGTGCTCAGAAGTGCCCCATGGCAATGATGGAGGATATGCAGTGCTAAGAATCAGACCACAGTCCACTTCATTACAAAGGAAACACCTTAACCCTTGTTCTCTCTGACCCCATAAAGGCTTTCTAAAAATAAATATTTTTCACGATCAATGTTATAGTTAATGACAAGTTATGAAAGAAGGACATAAAGAATTGAAATAATGGGAGAGGAACAAAGAGGTATCTCCACAAAGGAAAGCTTTGACTTTGGTCATCTTTAACCCTGTATGTCTGCTCCACTTTAAAACTCTTCTGGTGAGTTTTAATAACACGTGTCCAGAAATTACTATCATTTGTTGCAATACAAACAGAAAAACAAAACCATCACAATTGGCAAAATAAAACAAAAAATAGTTTCTAGTAAGACCTGAACACTGATAGGTGTGGACCAAAAGAGGAAAAATATGTTTCTGTATTATGACGTTACTTACTTACTTTGAATATTGAGGAAATGTGATATCCTGCATATTTATAATAATATTTGTTTTTGCTAATCTATAAATATTCCAGTAGAGCTGTCATTTCCTACTAATAGAACATTTAACAATTTACCAGGTTATGGAAAGTTCAATGTAGTAAGGCTTTCAATCAATAATTCCTCATTCAAATTCCACTCTCCATTTCCTAATACACACTACTGGGGATCATTACATCCTTCCAAACCAAAGCAGCTCTGTAAGCTATAATCAGTTTAGTCCACCATCTGGTCAGACTTCTTTCGATTGCTTTGGTTCCTGACTGAGCTCTAAATTTTACAAAACAATAAATAAATCAAAAAGAACCTTACTTGGCAGTTCTCTGTGTTGGTTTTATGGGAGGGCAGCGGGGTTCTGTAGGGAAAACAGGAACTGGGCACAGCACTGGTGCAAGCAAGTCTGGTTGGAATGCCCAACCTGCTCTTGATCATGCCTTCTTCCATCTCCACCTTCTTTATGTCCCCACATCTGATATTCTGATATTCTAATTAGCATGAACAGAGGAGGACTACCAGATCAGATGGGGTGTAGGTGACCGGGTCATTTGCTTTCCTCATCTAGGATCATTCTAACCAGCCTCTGAAATATGTAGGGCTGCTGACACCTGGGTAATGAAACTGAGGTACATACACATGAAGTAATGTTCCAGAGATAGAATTTTGTCTTGACACCAAAATCCTACCTCTTTATTTAATGGACAGCATAACCCATGTATAATTCAGTAAAGGTGAATACTCCTCCTGAGAGCAAAAAAAATCTTGAAGTTGAAATACAGGATTCCCTGCTCTAACATAACCCAACTTTGAAAAGGAGACTCTACAGCAAAAACATACTCTCATAAATCAACAATTTAATGTTTATCACAGGACTTTTAATGACTTTAACGTGTTGCAGGTGACTGATGTGAAGTAGGGAGAAGGCAGAGATGGCAGCCTGGAGAAGGGTGTCTGCTACTTTCTTCTTTATCCATCTTGGTCACTTGGAGAGGCCTGAGGAAATCTAGGACTGAAAAAATTCAGCCATGATCTCCTGTGTGGTACAGTCCTCGTGTCACACCAGCTCGTGAGGCAGACATCAAGCTGCACAAAAATGTTTTGTAGTTTTTATGATTTTATACATCTACATAAATATGTATAAATTTCACATCGTTTAAGTTGATTTACAGGTACTTGATTTTGTGATATTCTTTTGAACAGAATAGACTCTGGCATCTTTCGTTATTTGGAATAGAAACATGATCCATTTTTCTGTGTTGACTTTGTATACAGCTACTTCGCTGTATTGGTTTATTGTTTCAAGAAGCTTCTTAGTAAATTCTTTAAAGTATTCTATGTATATGATCATGTAATCTACAAGTAGTGATAGTTTGACTTCTTTCTTAGTAGTGATAGTTTGACTTCTTTCTTTTCCAATTTGAATCCCTTTGATTTCTTTGTCTTGCCTACTTGGCTGTTGCTACAACTTCTAATACAATATTAAATAAAAGGGAAGATAGTGAACATCCCTATCTTCTGCCTAATCTCAGCAGGAATGCTTTCAGTTTCTCACCACTGAGAATGAAACTGGCTGTGTGTTCATTATAGATCTCTATCCCTGTTTTGAGGAAGGTGCCTTCCACCTCTATTTTGTTGAGAGTTTTTATTATTAATAGATTTTGGATCTTGATGAAAGCTTTCTCTGCATTAATTGATATGATCATAATTCTCATCTTTTCTTTTATTACGTTAATTTGCAATTTTTGAACCACTTGCATCTATGGATGAAGCTCAACTTGATCATGTTGAATTAACTTTTTGATATGCTATTGAATTCTGTTTGCAAAGATTTGGTTGAAGAGCTTTTTTTTTAATTCGGGGAAATCAAGGAAATTGGCTTAAAAAGTTTTAGTAGCATCTATACTTGCTTTGGGCATTAATGTAATGTTGGCTTAATAGACACTATATTAGTCAGAATTCCTATTTCTTCAATTTTTTGGAACAGTTTGAGGAGTAATGGTAGTAAGTATTTCTTAAAGTTTTGATAAAACTCACCAATAAACCCATTTGGACCAGAACTTTTGTCCTTAGGGAGATTCTTAATTACTGTTTCAATGTCAGTGCTTGAGATTGGCCTATTTCCTCCTTGAATAGTTTTTTGAGGTAATATGATTGTAAAAATTCTTCTAGATTCTTCAGATTAACAGAACAGAGTTGTTCTTAGTAACCCCTCAGGATATCTTGAATGTGAGAAGAGTCTTCTGTAATTCCTTCCCTTCCATCTTTGATCCTTTTTATTTAGGTGTTTCCTCTATTTTTATCTTGTGGGTCTAGTCAAAGTTTTGTCTATCTTGTTTTTTCTTTTGAATCAGCCACTGGTTTCATTGATTCTTTGCATTGTTTTCTTAATTTCTATGTAATTGATTTCTGTTCTAATTTTTATTATTTCCTTCTTCATACTATCTTTGTCCCAACTATCTTTGGGACTTGATTGTTTTTCTTTCTCCAGGTGATTGACATGTGTTTCGATTGTTGGTTTGAGCTTTTTCTTCTTTCCTAATATAAGCATGTATCACTGTAAATTTTCCTTTTAGTACACCTTTTGCTGTGTCCCAAAGATTCTGATAGTTTGTTTCTTTATTCTCATTAGTTTCCAAGAATTTCCATCTTATCCCACCTTTTCTCTTTTATCCAGATGTTGAGGAGTATTTTTTTATTAAAACACCATGATTTACAAAGTCGTTCATAATGCAATTGTTTCAGACATACAATCCCACTACTAGTGTGACCTCCCCTACACCACTCCCCGGTTTCCCTCAGACCCCCAGCCTGCCCCCATAGCAAGCACATCACAAATTTACTTCATATTCTTGCTCCAACAAAAATTAGAGAAATGCACAAATAGATCTCGAAAGAGAGCAACAAGCCGAAGACATGCCTCCAGACCCCAAAGTCAACATCCAGTTAAAAATCTAACTGCAGCTCTATCATACTATTTAAAATTTTAGAATTCTTGGAGCTCAAGGCCATGACATTTCGTTCTCTAAGCCACTAATGTACCAGAAATAGTACACCATATTTGATAGGGTTTAAAGTATAAGGCGACTGATCTTGACCATTCACACATAATATGTGTATATATATATTAACACATAATATATATCCATATATATACATATCATACACACATAATTTATGTATATATATATTAACACGAAAGGCTCAACCTCTAACAACATCTTAATTACCCCTTATACAAGAGCTTAATGTCTCCAGGATGAGATACAACTATCTTCATACAATTTCCTCTAAGGAACTTATTTTGGATTATTTTTAGCTGATTATTCATAACAAGCAATACAAAATAAATTTAAGACCTGTCTTTTGGGCAGGTTTAGGTGTTGGTGGAAGAATTCAAAATAATGGTTGTGAGAAGGTGTAATGGGGGTGGGATTGGTGTTGGAATACTGAATGCAATATAAATTATTGTGAACAAAAAATTAGAGAAATGGCAAATGGGACCATAGAAAATAAAATAAAAGTAAATTTATGATATTGATGGCTCTGATTTTAACCTATGTAAATAGGGAAATTCAAATAATTTAATTCAATATTCAACCTTGGCATCTATAATAGATGCATTAAGGTTTTTTTTTATGCACGAGCCCCATTATGGTAATAATCATATCTTCCTATAAAACTATACTTTAGTGGTGAGCTAATGTATTTTTCAATTTATATTAAATATGTAAAAGCTACAAATATAAGATTTAGTAAGAGTAAAAATTTCAAGAAAAAATATGAGGTAATAAAACATCCAACCCCAACAAAAAATGGGGAGAGGAATTGAACAGAAACTTCTTCAAAGAAAAAATTCAAATCGCCAAAAGGCACATGAGAAAATGCTCTAAATCACTAATCATCAAGGAGATACAAATCAAAAAACAATATCATTTCACAAAACAGAAAATGGCACACATCTCCAAAAAACCAAAAACAACCAATGCTGGCATGGATGTGGGGAAAAGGGACTCTCCTTCATTGTTGTTGGGAATGCTTACTTGTCCAGTCATTTTGGAAAACAATACGGACGTTCCTCAAAAAACTAGAAATTGAACTCCCATTTGACTCAGCAATACTTCTTCTGGGAATATACCCTGAGGGCCGCAAAACACAGAAGAAACACCATCTGTACTTCGAAGTTCATTGCAGCACTATTCACAATAGCCAGAGGCTGGAAATACTCCAAGTGCCTGAAAAACTATGGTACGTCTAGACTATGGAATACTATACAGCTGTTAGGAAGTATGAAATCATGAAATTTGCCTATAGATGGATTGACATGGAGAGTATCATGTTGCGTGATATGAGTCAAAAGGAGAGGGACAGATATAGAATGATTGCATTCATGTGTGGGTTATGAGATACATGTGTATATATACATATATGTGTATATATATTTATATATATAGAGAGAGAGACTAATATCCAAGTGACAAGGGGACAGGGAGGACAGGTCAACGATTGGAAGCTTGCCACAAGTGTGTGTGGGAGGTAAAGAGCACATAATAACGGGATATACCAGATTACCTATGCCACTGCTGACTACTTATGCCATTGTTTCTTTGAGCTCATTAAACATCCTCACAATGATTTCACTAAAGTCATCAAGGATTTACCAAGCTGGTTGGGGCTATTTGAACCTTCCTCTTTGTTCTTGTTTTCACTCATTGAGTGGACTTCTACGTATCTTCTCCCATGTGTTTTTTGTGCTCCTACTGAACTGTGAATAGTGAGAAATTTGGGGGAGCTGGGGAATCTTCCCACCCCTACTCCCTTTCTGGAAAGGCCTTGGAGTTGTCAGCCAAGAGATGGGTCCACCTGGAAGGGTGTGGTAGTGTACAGAGCTTCAGCAGCCACCGAGCTGGGCCTCTTGGTGAGGTGGAGGACAGGTGTGGGTCTGTTTGGAAGGATTTTGTTGGCTCCTAAGTGGTTGAGTTTTTCCTCCATCTTATTTTTATTGCTGATTTCTACTTTTATGGTATTGTGATCTGAGAGGCTGCTTGGCATGATTAATACTTTTGTAAATTTATATATGTTAATTTATGCCCTAGTATATGGTCTAGACTGGACCATATATACAAGAGGAGAATGTGTTTTTGGCTTTCTGGAGATAGGAGAAGCTGTGTATGTCAGTCCAGTTACTCAAACTCATCATTTAGGGCTTTTGCATCTTTATTGATATTTTGTTGATCTGTCTAATGCTGAAAGTGGAGAGTTGAAGTTTTCACTATTACTGTGATTCCACCACTGTGTTTCTTTAGTTTGTTGAGCAGACATTTCATATATGTTTCTGCCCCTTCATTTGATGCATATATGTTGGTAAGAGTTAGTATTTCTTGATTTCTTTCACCAATAAGTGGTATGTACCTATCTCTAATTATTGTTGGGGGGTGGGTAAGCTGGATATTTTAGGTCTGGTATGGGCAGGGCTGCCCTGCTCCTGTCTTTAGTACGCATAAAGTGTTACAATCGTTAAGAATAGTACAATGAGGGGAGCATGTATGTTTTCAAGTTACTGCTTTTATTTTCTTGGAATAACTTCTAAGGGATCCTATGGACTATCTTTACCTTTTTTACAAGTCAGCACACTGCTTTTCATTTGGCATAACCATCTGACTTTCCAGCCATCCACGAATGAGCTTTTCTGTTTTAACTACATCTCCACCAACACTGGTTGTTTACATTCTTAGTGACACGTGTCATTCTCATTGGAAAACCATCACAATTTTTTTTATAAGAAATGAACATGACAGTGAAATATAATCCAAAACCAGTAAGAATAGTATTGAAAATACTATGCAGCTGTAAGGAAGGACAGAATAATGCAATTTGTTGCTACACAGATGGAAGACGGAACTAGAAGGCATCATGATGAATGATGTGACTCAAAAGGAAGGGGTAGATAAATAAGGGTCTCTCTAATATATGTTGTTTATAGTTACATAGTAAGGGAGCAACATATGGGGAAAGAATACAGAACTGAAGAGTTGGACCACAGTACTGATTTTACAAGGTGCGCGCGTGCGCACGCGTGTGCGTGTGTGTGTGTGTGTATGTGTGTGAATAGGAGTTACCTTGAGACACTAGTGGAGGAAACCAGGCACTCTAGTTGTAGGTATATTGTTGGATAATATATATATATAAATTACTGTCATTAACATTATGTAAATCATAGTCCCTCAATAAACTATAGTATAAATTGGAATAAAGAATAGAACTCCCATATCACCCAAAAATTCCTGTTTTTGGCATCTGCTCCCCCCACTTCCCCTCAAAAACCAAAACATTATTTTAAAAAGTTACATGCACATTTTATTCATTGTAGTACTTAGTAAAATAAACTGCACATGAAAATAACATAAATGCCTAACCTCACAAAAATGGATAAAGAAGCTGCGGTACATATCTACAATGAAGTACTATACAGCTCTAAGAAAGATGAAATCATTCAGTTTGCTGCAATATGGATGGAACTTAACAAGCGGGCTTCTACCACTTCTACCACTACAATCTACCTTGGCCCAGTCTATTTCGGACTGAACTATCTCAGACAAATCTCTATTGGGCCAATTGATCTTGGTCCAATCTATCTTGGGTCCATCTAGCTTGGGCCTATCTAGCTTGGGCAAATCTATCTCGGTCAATTTATATGGGGCCAATATAACTGGGGCCAATCTACGTGGGGCTGATCTATTGTGAGCCAATCTACATAGAGCAAATTTAGCTGGCCCAATCTATCTGGGATGAATCAATCTTGGGCCAAACTTTCTGGTGCCAATCTATCTGGGACCAATGTCCTCCTACCCAATCTCTCTTCGGACAATCTATCTTGCGTCAAACTTCCTTAGGCAAATCTATCTGTGGGGCGAGCCAATCTCTCTTGGACAATCAATCTTTGGCCAAACTCTCTTCTCCTATCTATCTTGGGACAATATATCTTGGACCAATCTATTGAGGTCCAATCTATCTTTGGCCAATCTATCCCAGGCCAATCTATCATGAGCCAATATATCTCTGGTTTAATATAGCTCAGGTAATCTATCTTGAGCCAATATATCTTGGCCCAATCTATCTAGGGATGAACTATCTCGGATGAATCTATACACTGGCCCAAGAGAGATGTTCCAATATAGATTGGCCTGAGATAGATTGATCTGAAATAGTTTGGCTGGAGATAGATAATCCAGAGAGAGTTTGGCCTGAGATATATTGTCCCAAGACAGATTGACCCAAGAAAAATTAGCCCAAGATAGAGTGGCTCAAGATAGATTGGCCCCAGATAGATTGGCCCAAGATATTTTGGCTCAGAATGGATTGATCTCAGATAGATTGACCAAAGATAATTTGGCCCCAGATAGATTGGCCAAAGATAGTTGGCCCCAGCTGAATTGGCCCAAGAGAGATTGGCCCCAGTTAGATGGACCCAAGATAGATTTGCCCAAGATAGATTAGCCAAATATAGAATGGCCACACATAGACTGGCCCTAGATAGATTGGCCCCAGAGAGATTGGACAAGATAGATTGGCCCCATATAGGTTGTTCCAGTTAGATAGGCCTAAGGTAGATTGGTAGAGATAGATTGGCCCAAGATAGATTGGTACAAAGTAGATTGTCCCCAGGTTGATTCACCCAAGATAGATTGGTCCAAGATAGATTGGTCCCAAGTACATTGTCCCCAGATATATTGGCCCCATATAAATGGGCCGAGATTGATTAGACCAAGGTAGATTGGCCAATATAGATTTAACCAAGATAAATTGACCCATCACATATTGGCCTAAGACAGATTAGCCAAATATAGTTTTGCCCAAGATATATTGGGCCAAGATACATTTGCTCATGATAGAATAGCCCAAGAGAGATTGGCCCAAATATTTTGGACTAATATAGATTGCCCCTAGATAGATTGGCCCAAGCTTGATTGGCACCAGATAGATTGGTCCAAGATAAAATCGCCCAATTTAGACTGGCCCCAGATAGATTGTTCCAAGATATATTGTCCCAAGATAGATAGGTCCCACAGGATTGGTCCCAGATAGATTGCAGTCAGGTAGTTTGGGCCCAGATACATTGGCCAATGTTATATTGGTCCCAGATATATTATCACAAGATAGACTGGCTTCAGGCTGGAGCGATAGCACAGTGGGTAGGGCGTTTGCCTTGCACACAGCCCATGCGGTCAACCCAAGTTTGTTTCCTCCACCCCTCTCGGGGAGCCCGGCAAGC
Organism: Sorex fumeus; assembly: GCF_029834395.1. Taxonomy (NCBI): domain Eukaryota; kingdom Metazoa; phylum Chordata; class Mammalia; order Eulipotyphla; family Soricidae; genus Sorex; species Sorex fumeus. The sequence goes on from NW_026606123.1 coordinate 389,831, forward strand.
TACCAAGAGTATCTCACCTGCACGGCAAAGCCTGGCAAGCTACCCATGACATATTCAATATGCCAAACACAGTAACAAGTCGTCTCATGATGGAGATGTTACTGGGCCCACTCAAGCAAATCGATGAACAACGGGAGGACAGTGCTACAGTGCTACAGTGCTACAGACTGGCTGCAGATAGATCTGGCCAAGATAGATTGGCCAAATATAGATTAGCCCTACATCGATTGGCTCCAGAAATATTAGGCCCCAGAGAGATTGGCTGAGATAAGTTGGCCTGAGATAGGGTGGCCCAAGGTAGATTGGCCCAAGGAAGATTGGCCCAATATATTGGCCCCACATTTATTGTCCCCAGCTGGATTGGCCCAATATAGATTGGTCAAGATAGAATGGCCCAAGATGAATTGGCCCCAGATATATTAGCCTAAGGTATAAGATAGATTGGCCCAGGATATATTAGCCCCATTCACGCCCTACTGAGGTCACAAGTTTCCCCCGATGAGCGGCTCTCTGGCACGGCTATGGCTCGAGAGGCACAAGGACTTAATCCAGAGCCTGGCAGCTTGCAGCGAAAAAGTGCATGGACTATGTGTTAAACTATGGGGCCATGCCTCGCCGGGAGGGAAAGGGTGTCAGTCCCTTCCACCTTTTTCCCCCCGGCAGCAAGGTGGTTGCTGCCTCAGAGCTTATTGGAAAGCCAGGTATGAGCCGGCGGTGACGGGGCAACTGCAGCCTCATGGGATGGAGTCTGGTACCGGCTCATCCTTCACGCCCTACCAAGGTCATGAATTGCCCACCAAGAGTGGCTCTCCAGCATGGCCATAGCATCAGACACACAGAAACCAATCTTGTAATTATCTGACTCTTGGCAGAAATCCCTCCAGACTTATTTAGTAAAATATCAGAAATATCAGATATTTAGTAAAATATCATAAATCCAAAGGCAATACAAAAGCAATAGCAGCCGCGCGACATCATGTGGTTCTCATAACCAGCTATAGAAAACAAATTATTTCACAATGCCTTTTCAGCAGTTCTGATTGTTCAGGGGAAATTCTAAACAATAATGGTGCATCTTTTGTCGAAATAATGAATGTAATCAAAGTAGAGAGAGAGAGTTAAGTAGAAATCATCTGCCTCACAGGCATCAGGAGGGGTGGAAGTGGGTATATTGGGGTTCTTGGTGGTGAAAAACAAGCACTGGTGAAGGGAACGGTGTTTGATCATTGTATGACCCAGACTTAAACCTGAAAGCTTTGTAACTTTTCCCACAGTGATCCAATAAATAAATATAACAAAAAAAAGATATATTAGCCCCAGATATATTGGCCAATATAGATTAACCAAGATAGATTAGCCCAAGATATATTGGAACAAGAGAGATTGGATACTATAGATTGTTCCCAGATAGATAGGCCCGAGACAGACTGTTCCTAGATAGATTGGCCCAATATAGATTGGCCCCAGATATACTGGCTCAAGATAGTTTGTCCCAATACAGATTGGCCCCAGACAGACTAGCCACAGGTAGATTGGCCCAAGTTAGGTTGGCCCCAAATAGATTGTCCCCAGATATAATTGTCACTGTCACTGTCCTCCCGTTGTTCATCGATTTGTTCGAGCAGGCCCAGTAACGTCTCCATTGGAGACTTTGTTGTTACTGTGTTTGGCATATCGAATACATCACGGGTAGCTTGCCAGGCTCTGCTGTGTGGGCGAGATACTCTCGGTAGCTTGCCAGGCTCTCCGAGAGGGGTGGAGGAATGGAAGTCGGGTCGGCCATGCTGACTGTGTGCAAGGCAAACGCCCTACCGCTGTGCTATCGCTCTAGCCCCAGATATAATTACCCCAGAATAATTGTCCATGATTGATTGACCCAAAGTAGATTGGCCCAAGATAGATTGGCCCAAGATAGATTGGCCCATCATATATTGGCACAAGATAGATTCACCCAATATAGTTATGTCCAAGATAGTTTGACCCAAGATAGATTTTCTTGTGATAGGTAAGCCTGAGAGAGATTGGTTCAAATCGTTTGGACCAAGGTAGATTACCCCCAGATATATTGGCCCCAGATATATTGGTCCCTGTTAGATTGGTCCAAGATAGAATGGCCCAGTTAGATTGGCCCCAGAGAGATTGGCCCAAGATATATTGTGCAAGATAGATAGGCCCCATGGGGATTCGCTGCATATAGATTGGGGCCAGATAGTTTGGGTCCAGATACATTGGTCAATGTTATGTTGGTCCCAGATATATTAGCACAAGATAGATTGGCCCCAAATAGATTTGCTTAAGATATATCAGCCAAGGATAGATTGGACCTACATAGACTAGCCCCAGATATATTGGCTCCAGAAAGATTAGCTGACATAGATTGACCCATGGGACTGGAGTGATAGCACAGATGGTAGGGCGTTTGCCTTGCATGCAGCCAACATGGCTGACCTGAGTTTGATTCCTCCGCCCCTCTCAGAGAGCCCAGCAAGCTACCAAGAGTATCTCGCCCACACAGCAAAGCCTGGCAAGCTACCAGTGACATATTCAATATACCAAACACAGTAACAACAAAGTCTCACAATGGAGACGTTACTGGGCCTGCTCGAGAAAATCGATGAACAATGGGAGGACAGATTGAACCAAGATAGATTGGCTCGAGATAGATTGGCCCAGGATTGCTTGACCCAAGATTTATTGGCCCAAGACAGATTGGTCTAAGATAGTTTGTCACAAGAAACACTGACCCAAGAGAGATTGAACCATGTAGCTCGAACCAAGAGAGATTGGCCAAAGATATATTGACCCCACATTGATTGTACCCAGAGAGAGTGGTCCCAGATAGTTTGGCCCCAGAGAGATTGTTCCAAGATAGATTGGTCCCAGATAGATTGACCCCAGATAGATTGGCCCAAGATGTATTGACCCAAAATAGATTGACCCCACATAAATTAGCCCCAGATATTTTGGTCCCAGTTATACTGGCCAAAGATTGATTGGCTCCTAGATAGGTTAGCACAAGATAGACTGGCCCCAAATAGTTTGGCCCTACATAGATTGGCTACTGATAGATCGGGCCCAGATAGACTGGTCCAAGATAGAGTGGCCCCAGATCGACTCTAGATAGATTGGTCCATGATAGATTACCTCCAAATGATTTGGCCCCAGATAGATTGGCCACAGATTTTTGTCCTAGATAGATTGGACCAAGATTGATTTGCCCCAGATTATAACACAAGATATATTGGCCCTATATTAATTGTCCCAAGATAGTTTTGCCCTAGATAGACTGGCCCTATATTGATTATTTTGAGATAGGTTGGTCCAATACATATTAGACTAAGATAGATTGACTGCAAATAGATTTGCCCAATATAGATTGGCCCCAGATATAATGGCCCAGATAAATTGGTCTAATAGATTGGCCCAAAGAGATTAGCCCAATATAGATTCACTCAAGATAGATTGGCCCAAGATAGATTGGTCCATCATATATTGACCCAAGATAAAGTCGCCCAAAATAGTTTTGCCTAAGATAGATTGGCACAAGATAGATTTGGCTGTGATAGGTTATCCTGAGAAAGATTGGCCCAAATAGTTTGAGCCAAGATAGATTGGCCCCAGCTAGACTGGCCCCAGAAAGATTGGTCCAAGATAGAATGGTCCCAGTTAGACTGGTCCCATGTGGTTGGCCCAAGATATAATGGCCTAAGATATATTGGCCCCACAGAATATTGGCCCCAAATAGATTGGAGCCCAATAATTTGGGCCCCAATTGACCAATTTTATATTGGTTCCAGATATATTAGCACAAGATAGACTGGCCACAGATAAATTTGCCCAAGATATATTGGCCAAGAGCGCAGATTGGCACTACATAGATTGGCCCCAGATTTATTGACTCCAGAGAGATTAGTCGAGATAGATTGGCCAAAGAGTAGGCACAAAATAGCCAGTAACAAGAGCAAAGCACCTATTCCCACAGATCTTCCAGCAGTCCCTTAGAATTAAAGGAATTTAAATAATCAGAAATCCCTTGCCATATTTCTGAAAACCCAATACCAGAAATATGGTCCTTAAAGGTGCCATGAACTTTATAAGTTCAGTATTCTAGCTGTTATTTTCTTACATGCTTACAGATGTTTTTTAACCTTATTCCATGAAAATTTAGTCATATTATATATACAGCACAGATGTTACACAAAGTAAAATAGTAGTACCATCACATTTCAAAGACAACTGATGGTGGAGACTAGATAACTAAGCCTCCAAACAAAGTAATAATTTAAGCAACATTAGCCAATTCAGCCTGCAGTTCAGAGCCAATTTGTCTTTGAGTAGTCCATAATTTCCCAGAGTTCTCACGCCATTTCTGGACGATTCCCACAGTCTGTGTTCCTTACTTCAGAGCTACATCTTCCACAGCCATCGTCACTGTCACTGCAATGACCCCCATGATAGCAGTGATGAGCAGGTCAAGGGATCTCTTGGTCCATTGGAAGAGATGGACGATCAGTTGACAAAGTGCTCCCATCATTGGACTCAACTCGCATGGTCTATGGAAAAGTCATCAGCATTCAAACACCTACTAAGGCTCTGAAAAAAATAAAAACTTCCTCCTTCAAGGAGTCTCACAGATGGGTCAATACAAGTATACATGGAACACTGTCTACAGGAAATCATTTCTTCATGTATGTCCTAATTAATTTTTCCTTTTTCAGGGTCACATAAGGAAAAGGGACACCAGCTAAGATAGAGAGGGTTAAATTTCTGTTGAAATACATCACATCAATAGTACCATCCTTAGTTTGGCTACTCTGCCAAGAGGCAGGTTCATACAGAGCAGAGCCAATTTTCCATAAGTAAATTCACTTTGAAAATCCAGGTTGAAATGATGCAGGAAGAGGAAACCCCTCATTCTTCCAATAAGTGGAGTCAGATGACACTGCATCCATATGTTGATCATCTTTAAATTGCCATACCAGGCTTCTTTTTATTCCTTTTTTGTCCATTCGAATAACCTAAATTTAGGGCTCCAACCTATAATTTTAACAGAATCATCAATGTAAATGTTTGCAAGCAATCCTCTACAATTTTCCCAAGAAATCCAATAATATAAATTTTTCATACTCTCCAGCTTACATGGAGGTATAGCTGGGATAGATAGATATATTTGCAGCCAAAAGGTTTCATTATTACAATAAGTATCACTTCGTCCTACTGGACACATCACTTGGTAAAGGTGGATTAAGAATGTAAGCCCAATAGGTTAGATTTTTGAGTAGAGGGATTTACTTATAATGACAGAAGAGATATGATAGCTAAAAAGAGAGCTTCAATCTTACCCAGGTACCCACCCAGTGGCAGGGCTCCTTCTCAGAGCTGTGCATCTAGCAAGTCCCCAGGGCTGCCGGTTTTCATCCTTGATCTGCGGGGGATGGGAATTGAGGCACACCGCACACAACCAAAGCTGAACCATTCCGGGTACCCTCTGCTCATCTCACCCAGGTACCCGCCTGGTGCCAGGGCTCCTTCCCGGAGCCAAGCGTCTAGCTAGTCCCCAGAACTGCCGGTTTTCATCATTGATCTGTGGGGGGACGGGAATTGAGGCACACTGTGCGTATACAAAGCTTAACCATTCCGGCCACTCTCTGCTCATCTCACCAGGTACCTGCCCGGTGGCAGGGCTCCTACCTGGAGCCACGGCTGTGTTAGTGGCCATCAATAATCCTCCACTCCATATCTCATAAGAACTATAAGTTACCCTCTTAGTTGGAACTTTCACTAAGTTAGCTTAGAAACACATTAGTTAATAATTCATTAAGCCCACTTTAATTAATACTGCATCATAAGAAGAACAGAAACAGTGAGTGTGAAGGGCTAAACTATACTATGGTAAAAGAACGGAGAAGCCCACCAAGCTTACCTATTGAAAAGGCTAGCCTAGAAGACCCCAACAGTAATGAAGTACTAGACAACCTCTCCAACACGAAATTTAGAAAGGAGCTACTGAAGATGCTTAAAGAGCTAAAAGAAACAATGGAAAGCAATGCTAATAAAAGACAAGAGGATTTGAAAGTAGAAATGCAGAAAATGCAAACAAAATTACAAACGGAAATGTCAGGCCTGAACAACCTGGTAGGCAATTTGAAAAACTCAGTGGAAGGCCTCAGCAGCAGAGTAACAGCTGCTGAGGACAGAATCAGTGAGCTCGAAGATGAAGTCCAGAGACTCTCCAGAAAAGAGCAGAAAATGGAAAAGAGACTCAAAATCCGGGAACAGATGGCAAGAGAAGATCATGATGAAGCCAAGAGGAGTAAGATAAGAATTATTGGAGTCCCAGAGGGACAGGAAGAAAACCCTGATGTGGGAGATGCAAATAAAAACAACAATGAGATACCATCTCACACCATAGAGACTGTCACACATTCAAAAGAACAAAAGCAACCGGTGCTGGTGTGGATGTGGGGGATAAAGGACACTCTTTCACTGTTGGTGGGAATGCCCACTAGTCCAGTCTTTCTGGAAAATAATATGGACAGTCCTTCAAAAACTAGAAATTGAGCTTCCATATGATCCCGCAATACTACTTCTGGGAATATATCCCGAGGATGCAAAAAAGCACAGTAGAAATGACATCTGTATCTATATGTTCATTGCAGCACTGTTCACAATAGCCAAAATCTGGAAACAACCCAAGTGCCCTAGAACAAATGACGGTTTAAAGAAACTTTGGTTCATCTATACAATGGAATACTATGTAGCTGTCATGAGAGATGAAGTCATGAACTTCGTTTATAATGGATAGACATGGAGAGTATCATGCTAAGTGAGATGAGTCAGAAAGAGAGGAACAGACATAGAAGGACTGAACACATTTGTGGAGTATAAAACAACGTAACATGAGGCTGATACCTAAGGATAGTAGATACACTGGACAGGTACATTTCTCCAGAGCTGGAAGCCTGCCTCATGAGCAAAGGGGAGAAGTCAGCTGGAATAGGGAAGGGATCACTAAGAAAATGATGGCTTGAGGAACCGGTAGTGATGGGAGATGTGTGCAGAAAGTAAATAAAGGAACAAACATGATAAACTCTCAGTGTCTGTATTGCAAACCATAATTCCCAAAAGTAGAGAGAGAGTATGGGGAATATTGTCTGCCATGGAGGCAGGGGGAGGGGGATAAAGAGGGGGGTATACTGGGGATATTGGTGGTGAGGAATGTGCACTGGTGGAGGGATGGGTGTTTGATCATTGTGTGACTGTAACCCAAACATGAAAGCTTCTAACTATCTCATGGTGATTCAATAATATTAAGAGAGAGAGAGAGAGAGAGAGAGAGAGAGAGAGAGAGAGAGAGAGAGAGAGCACTTCAGGAGTTTTCTCTGTGTCAGTGTTGCACAATACCTCCTCAGCATGTTTAATCAGGGTTTTGAAGTTCCCCATGTTGGAGTCACTGCTGGCTGTGTTGTTGGAAGGCATCTGCGTTGAGGGAGTGCATTTTGGGCCAGACTCTGATGACTGTTTGGAATCTTTTCATCTTTTTTCATAGCTGTTTCATCTGTTTCTTTTTGATTGGATTGATGTTAAGTCTTTTTGGTGGGACACCAGAGCATTCTTTGTCAGTAGAAATAAAAGCAAAACCTTGCCCTCACCTTTCTACCTGACCTGGTATCCAATTACCAGAGACTAGGTCCCTATAAAGGACTTTTCATCTCTGAATAGTTTTATCTCAGTTATTTCTGATTGCCTTAGAACTTGTTTCTTCTGAGCTATTTTGAACTTCCCAGTGTTTTTCTGCAGGTGTTATATTATCAGAGCAGTCAAAAAATTTAAAGTAAACAGTTCTCTGAATAACTGCTGTCTGGGAGAATTCGTATATACTCCCCCTTTTTGTTTAAGTAACATTTCTTTAAGTGAGTGATTTGCTCTTTCAATAATAGCTTGTTCTGTAAGGAATTCCTGTAATATGATTAATACCATAAGCAGAGGAAAAAAAGCACACAATTTTGCTGAGGTATAGGCAAGTGAATTATCCATTTTCAGGGCCTTAGGAATGCCCATGACAACTAAAGCTTCTAACAAGTGAATAATCACAGCTCCTGCTTTTACTGAAGGTAATGCAGAAGCCCATTGGTAATGAGAATAAGTGTCAATTGATTGATGAACATATTTTTGTTTACCAAGAGTTGGGACAGAAGTTACATCCATTTGCTAAATTTCATTTGTTTTTATGCTTTGAGGGTTAGCCCCCCAAAGCATATGAGGTGTATTGATTGCCTGACAAGTAGTATATTGCCTAATAATGCCTTTAGCTTGCCTCCAAGTAAGAGCATATTTGATTTTCAAAGGATGGGCATTCTGGTGATGCAAAGCATGAGACTTCTCAGCATTCATTACCAAAGTAACCAATTTATCAGCTTATCATTGCCTTGAGCTAAGGGACCCAGAAGACCTAAGAGCTGTATATGAGTAATGTATAAAGGATGTTTATGGTCTCTCAAAACTTGCTGTAAATCTTTAAATAAAGAAATAAGTTCAGAGTCACTCAAAGGCAAAGCAACAGTAAGTATATGATTGAAAGTCCAAGCTGCGTATTGAGAATGGTTATTATATTAACGGGTTCAGAATAATCTCGTAAAAAGAGAAATAATTGCAAACAATTCATTCTTTTGAACCGAATTATATGGAGCTTGCAAAACCTTATCATTTTGCATACCAGCATAAGCAGCCTTTCCTTCTTTGCTAGCATCTGTAAAGAATGTAACTGCTGATTCAATAGGTTAAGCTTTTATGATGATAGGCCAAATCCAATCAGTAAATTTAAGAAATTGAAATATCTTTTGTTTTGGAAAGCTGTTATGGATTTTTCCCAAATAGTTTTTGCAGGCAATTTGCCAATCCTAATCAAGTTCTCATAGCGCTTGGATTTGTTCATTAGTCAATGGCACAATAATTTCAGCAGGATCACTCCCTATTGTCTAGTTCTTTTTCTTCCTTTGAGAAATATTTGAGATATTTTACACACGCAAGTGACCAATTTTTTAGTAGGCTTGTTACGTAAAAAACTCCATTCCACAATATTAGTTCCTTGTACCAGAAACTCAGTGGGAGAATGTGAAGTATGCAACACTATTTAAATTTTCTAAAGAATCAATTCTATCTAGCTGATCCTTATTAACAATTTTCTCAATTAGTTCCAATTCATGCTCAGCTCCTGGGGCTGAGTTGCCTCAGACTATTAAGAGAAGAGTTACCTTCCAAAGTACAAAACAAATTTTGTAGGACATAAGTCGGAATGCCCAGGGAAGGCCATAGCCAATTTATATTTTCCAAAAGCTTTTGAAAATCATTTAAAGTTTTTCACTTATCTCTCTGAATTTAGGCCATTTGAGATGTAATCTTACTCTCCCATATTATTTGTCCCCAAAATTTCCTAGGAACCTGACATTGAATTTTATCCTGTGCAATGTTTAAACCCCATGACTCTAATTCATAAGTTACAGCTTCATACACCTTCTGCGAATTGGTCTGAGGTGCAGTAGTGATTAGAATATCATCCATCTAGTGAATAATTTTGACTTCAGGACATGTGCCTTTATGACATCCAGTGGTTGATTAACAAAATATTGGCACATCGTGGAACTGTTCATCATCCATTGGGGCAAAACAGTCCACTGATATCTTTTAGTAGGAAGTTCATTATTTAAAGAAGGCACAGTAAATGCAAATTTTTTTCTATCCTCTTCCCTTAAAGAGATAATATAGAAACAATCTTTTATGTCAATTATAATAATATCCCACTGCTTTGGGATTATGGCCAAATTAGGCACCCCCTATTGTAAAGGGCCCGTTGGTTTCATACAGTCATTAACCTTTCTTAGATCAGCTAACATAATAATAAATACAGGTGAATTCCAAAGACTAGAGCTAGGAACGATATATCCCAAATCAAGCTGCTCTGTAATAAATTTATGCAAATTTATGCAAAGCCTCAAGTTTTTCTTTTGTCAGGGGCCACTGCTCAACCCAAACTGACTGAACTTGTTTCTGAACTATTGGGAGAGCTATTTTTTTTGAGCAGCAGAATTGTTTTGAAAACATGACCAATACCTATTTGCTATAGGTCCTCATCAAATTAATAAAAGCTTTAAGTTGTGTAGAGATAGAATGTAAAGTTTAACAACATCATGTATAACTCATTTAGTTCCATGTTGAAAACCATGATTTCCAATTATCTAGGAACACTGTAATAGGAGTCTGGATACTAGAACAATTCTGCAGATACAAGTTTAAAAGTTTTTATGAAGATTACTAATCATTGTCTCATTGACCATGACTAAGTTGTACTTTGTAGTACTCTTTCAAAAGCATCACATTAGCCCTGTATATTTTCAAAAGGTTTACAATGCTCATAATGAAAGACCTTATGATATAGAATTTCAAACTGCAGGAGAACATGGATAGAAGAGGGTTAAAATGCTCACAAAATTCATATATTTCATTTATCTACATATTCCTTCTATCTTTGCCCACTTCATCACTTCCAGTGGACTAACTCTTCTGCCAGAATACTTTAAACTTGAAATTCCTTTTTACCACACATACATATTTTGTTTTCTGGAGATACTCAATTCAAAAGGCATTCAAAACTTTTAACACTTTAGATATTGACTTCCTAACTTCAAAACGAAAATCAGAAGACTGAGAAAGGATGGAGGGAGAAAAAAATTCTGAAGCTGGTCTGGCATTTTAGCAGGAAAACCTGCTATCTCTTTAAACTTTTACAAAGACACCGTGTAAGCTATGACTTCAGGCTATCAGGTTAATATCTGACATTAACCCATTATAACTTGTCTAATTAGCCCTAGAAATTTTAACTACCAAAAGTCTCAGAGATTAAAACACTGGTAGGATAAGTTTTGCAACCAATTTTATAACATATATATGTATATATATGAGCATAGAGAAGAGTTTGAAATTTTTTTTATGAAGCACGAGAAAAACCTCTTTTGGCTTATTTTCAATAGTTCTTACAACTTAGTTATTTCAAATCATGAGCTTTCTGCACCAGATACTTTAGCAATTTTTACTTTAGTTTCAGACTCTAATTCTGCAATTCTTCCTACACAGCAGCATATTCTGAAGTTCAAAAAAATGCAACTGTTAGTAACCATTAAAGTTTTTCCAATAAGAAATTTTAGATTGAGAATTTCAAGTTCTCTGTAGGTGCCACATACATCCCCATTCATCCGCAGGGATTGGTTTTTGTTTAAACCTTTGTCAAACAAGTTCCAAAAATGCCTAATCTTTTTAAATTGCTGGATTGCATATCACTGAACTTTTGTGATAATGCTGCTTACACAGGTTTAAGGATTTCTACTTCTGATTTTAATCTGACTCTAACATTTGAGTACTCAATACAGACAGACAGACAGAAAGACAACAAACATCACATGTACATGTGTGCACATATATACTTGATCAATTGATCTGACCCTTCAAGAATGGCAGGGAAGGGGCTGGAGTGATAGCACAGTGGGTAGGGTGTTTGCCTTGCATGCAGCTGACCCCGGCTTGATTCCCAGCATCCCATATAGTCTCCTGAGCACTGCCAGGAGTGATTCCTGAGCGCAAACCAGGAGTAACCCCTGAGCATCGCCAGGTGTCACCCAAAAAGCAAAAAAAAAAACAAAAAACAAAAAACAAAAAACAGGGGTATGATGCCACCAGCAGATCAATTTGTACCTGTGAGATGAGTGTATCAGCACCCTGATGGCACCATCAGACTTTCAGATACCCCAGAAATGCTGCTGTGCCCTTGGTCAGACCCCAAAAACTTGGGGCAAAGTTTACCAAGAAAGTAAACAGCCAAAAGTTAGGTATGTGGGAGACACACCCACAAACCACCTCCGGCTCAGCTATATCATTGGAGGCATGGCCTCTATGGTTCCTGATCGAACTGCTTGACAGCCATGATCCCAGAGACTCAGAAATGAATCTTGGAACCCAAAGGCTTTTGGCAGAAATGCATCCTGTTCCTGCAGTAGGTTACTGGCTCTGGGCCAATCCAGGTGGGAATAGGTTTTGTGCCTTGGCCTGTTCCCCTTGGCGGCCCGGAGACCACCATCCTCCAGAGGCTACTGTACAGTCAGGTTTGGGTCTGCAGGGATGAGACATGTGGGGCCTCACCAGATGGGGGTGGAACCAGCCCTTTCCTCTCCATCCCAGCGACCTCTCTGGCTCCTGATCAAGCTAATTAACGGCCATGATCCCAGAGATTCAGAAACAAATCTTGAAACCTAGCGGCTTTTGGCAGAAATGCATCTGGACCACCTACAAGGTGGCCGCCGCCTCAGAGCTTCTTGGAAAGCCGGGTATGAGCTGGCGTTGACGGGGCAACTGCAGTTTCATGGGAAGGGGGGCGGTACCAGCTCGTCCTTCTCGCCCTACCAAGGTCACTAGTTGCCCCCCACGAGCTACTCTCCGGCACGGCCATGGCTCCAGAGGCAAAAGGACTTAATCCAGAGCCCGGTAGCTTGTGGCAGAAAAGTGAATGGACCATGCATTAAACTACGGCTCCATGCCTTCCCGAGAGGGAAAAGGTGTTGCTCCCTTCTGCCTTTTTCCCGCCCAGCAGCAAGGTGGCCGCCGCTTCAGAGCTTATTGAAAAGCCAGGTATGAGCCGGCGTTGACGGGGCAACTTCAGTCTCATGGGAAAGGGGGCGGTACCGGCATGTCCTTCACGCCTTACCGAGGTCACACGTTGCCCCCCACAAGTGGCTCTCTGGCACAGCCACACCAGATGCACAGAAACCAATCTCATAATTATCTGGCTCTTTGCAGAAATCCAAAATCAAAAGGCTGCTATTGTGGCCATGCAAGATTATATGATTCTTATAACCAGCAACAGAAAACAAAGTATTTCACAATGCCTTTTCAGCAATTCTGATTGGTTGGGGGGGGATTCTAAACAATAATGGTGCATATTTTGTTAAAATAATGAATGTAATCAATGTAGAGAAGAGTTAAGTGAAAAATCATCTGCCTCACAGGCATTGGGAGCGGTGGGAGGAGGTTATATTGGGGTTCTTGGTGGTGAAAAATGAGTACTGGTGAAGGGAAAGGTGTTTGATCATTGTATGACCAAGACTTAGACCTGAAAGCTTAGTAACTTTTCCCACAGTGATTCAATAAATAAATAGAAGAAGAAGAAGAAGAAGAAGAAGAAGAAGAAGAAGAAGAAGAAGAAGAAGAAGAAGAAGAAGAAGAAGAAAAGAATGACAGGGGAAAAACTGATGGACTGAGAAAGGAAGGGCAGTCCCCAAGGTAAAATTCCCCAGGATTGTTCCCCATTTCTCAGTCTAACTAGCTTGTCTCCTGCTTGTTAAAATTGGATCAATAAAGTGCCTTTCTTACTATAAAGTCGGCAAAATATATTCAAAGGGGACCCATCCTGGTGGGTTTTGGACTTCTTCTGGCACCTTTTCGCTTAATTTTAAAAGTTCTTAATTACCTTAAATCATAAAATCTTCACACCATACCCAGACACTTTAACAATTTACAACAGTTAAAGTTACAAACATGCCTTCACAGACAGACAGATAGACACACACACACACACACACACACACACACACACACACACACACACACACACATCATTGGCACTCACTAAGCAACATAAGAAAACACCAAACTAATTTTATCTCTGAACTGTTTCACAAAAGCTCTTGTTTTTTAACTAGGCAGGTTAAAAACTAGGAGTTCAGTGAACTCCTGCCAGACCATGGTGTCTTACCAAACAGTGCTCCATTCCTGGGGGCAATGGGGACGTCTCCCACACTCCCCAACCAGTGACCCTCCAGTAAGCCATGCATTTTGTGGCGTCAGACTGGAAAGGAATCAGGGAGGTGGTAATTACATCGCACACGCCCCATTCATCTGCAGGGATCAAGTCCCCTTTCTGATGTGCATGACACAATTTTTTCCCTACTTTTCTCCACAGTTTCAAATCGAACTGTTCTCTCTTTGCAATACCTATGTACCCTCTCAAGGAGCAGTCGCATTATTTGTTCCTTCAAAAGCAGACCTACTGCTTTTGTCAGAGAGTTCAGGATGTCAATATAAACCTCCTGCTGCAACATTACGGAACTACCCATCACACCCTTTCCCCCGCCTCCTATCTGTCGAGAGACTATGCAAACTCGGTGCAACGTTATCCCTCTTGGTTTCTCCCGTACCCGGTCCTTACCTTCTGGCCTGTGTGTTGAGCGCCAGATGTTGCGAGTATTCGTTCAGTCAAAGGCACTGAGACAAGGAACGCAAGAGAAATTATTTTTCGTGTAGGATCACGGGAATCACTCAGATCCTGTGACAAAGGTAGAGCATCCTGAGATCTCCTTTTATTACATCATCTAAACAAAAAGTTCAGAAGTTCGCGGAGGAACATTGAGGCATTAAGACATACATTGTTTCCTTATGTCCCCAAGCCAGTTACTTTCAATCCCCTCAGAAAGAAATGCACAGACAAGAGCATTCCAGGGCCACAAGCACCTAGGGTTTGCTTATCAAAGACAAGCTGGGTCTGGGCTCTGTGAGAAGAGGAACGCTGACTCTTCTGGTATACTCAGATTTAGGTTATTTACTGAAGGAAGCCTAAAGAAAGAGATGTTCTGTCTTATCCAAACCAGTCTGGACACACGAGTCATGTCTTGCCCATTTTCATGGGTCCCTGGGTTTCTGCCCTTTTGCAGGTCAGTCTCCATGGGCTCATCCAGACGGTCTAGTCTGGCCCCAACAGATTGACCCCAGGTATTTATTGGCCCCAGAAAGATTGGCCAAAGATAGTTTGGCCAAGATAGATTGGCCTCTGAAAGACTGGTCATTGATAGACTTGCCCCTTTTTGATTGACCTGAGATAGATTGGCCCAAGATATATTAGCCAAGATAGACTGGCCCCAGATAGATTTCCCCATGATAGATTGACCCGAGATAGATTGGCCCCAGATAGATTGGCCCCAGATATATTACCCTCCTATAGATTGGCCAAATAAATTGACAACAGATGCACCCCATATATATTGGCCCCAGATATATTGGCTGAGATAGATTGGCCCAAGAGAGATTGGCCCCAGATAGATTAGGCCTAGATAGATTGGCCCAAGACAGATTGTCCCAAGATAGAATGGCCAAGAATGAATTTGCCCCACATAGATTGACCACAGATAGACAGACCTCAGATAGATTGGCCCCATATTGGCCCCAAGAGAGATTAGCACAAGAAATATTGGTCCCAGTTGATTTGCCAAGATAAATCGTCCCCTGAGAGATTTGCCCCAGATATATTAGCCCCAGTTAGATTTACCCAAGATAGTTTGGCCCAAAATAGATTGGCCACAGATAGATAGCACAAGATAGATTGGCACCAGATTGGCCTGAGATGATTGGCGCCAGATAGATTGACCCCAGACAGACTGTCCCAAGAAAGATTGGCCCAAGATAGATTGAACCCACATGGATTAGCCCCAGATACATTGGGCCCATATAGTTTAGCACACAGTAGATTGCTCCCAGATAGATTGTCCCAAGATAGATTGACCCCCATATAGTTTGGCCAGAGAGAGATTGGCCACAGATTGATTGACCCAAGAGATTGGCCCAAAATATATTAGCCCAAGATATATTGGCCCTACATAGTTTTGCCCAAGATAGATTGGCCAAGGGTAGATTGATCCCACATAGATTGACCCTAGATATATAGTCTTGAGAGAGATTGACCGAAATAGATTGCTCAAGATAGATTGGCCCAAGATTGATTGGTACAGGATATATTGGGCCCAGATAGATTGGCCCCAGGTATATTACCCTCCTATAGATTGGCCAAATAAATTGACAACAGATATATTGGCCCCAGATATATTTGTCACTAATAGACTTGCCCCATATTGATTGACCCAAGATATACTAGCCAAAGATAGATTGGTCTCACTAGATTTCACCAAGGTATATTGACCTGAGATTGCTTGCACACATAGATTGGCCCCACATATATTGGCCCTAGAAAAAGTGGCTGAGATAGATTGGCCCAAGATAGAATGGCCCATGATATACTAGCCCAAGATAGTTTCACCCAAAATAGATTGGCCCGAATAGATTGGCTTGAGATAGATTAGCCGAAGAATGATAGACCTGGGATAGATTTATCCATAACATATTGGTTCCAGATATATTGGCCCCCAAGAGATTTGAGCCAGATATATTGGCCTAATATAGATTGGCCCAAGAGAGATTTTCCCCACATAGATGGGCCTCAGATATCTTGGCCCCAGAGTGATTGGTCTCAAATAGATTGGCCCAAGATAGATTAACTCAGTTATATTGGCTACTGATAAATTGGCCCCAGAAAGATTGGCCAAGGTAGATTGGCCCAAGATATATTGACCCCATAGTTTGGCACAAGATAGATTGGCCAAAGATAGATTGGCATAAGATAGATTGGCCCAAGAGAGAATGGCTCAAGGTAGACTGGCCCAAAGTAGATTGGCTCCAGATAGATTGACCAAATATATATTGGCCAAGATAGATTTGCCCAAGATAAATTGGCCCCAGATATATTGGTCCCAGGTATATTAGCACAGGCTACACTGGCCCCAGCTAGTTTGGCCCCACATTGACTGGCCTGAGATAGAGTGGCCCAAGAACGAATGCCCAAGAAAGATTGGCCCCAGTTGAATTTTCCAAGATAGAATGCTCATGAGAGTTTTGCCTCAGATTGTCACCAGTTATATTGGCTTAAGATATATTGGTGCAGGATAGACTGGCCCAAGGTAGATTGGCCCAAGATAGATTGAACCCATAGAGAATGTCCCAAGATAAATAGGCCCCTGAGAGATTGTCACAGATATATTCATCCCAGTTAGTTTGGCCCAAGACACACTGGCTCAAGATAGATTGGCCCAAGATTGATTGGCCCAAGATAGATTGTCCTCAGGTAGATAGGCCCAAAATATATTGGCCCAAGATAGACTGGCCAAAGAGAGATTGGCCCAGGATAGATTGGCCACATATAGAATAGTCACAGATAGATTGGCCCAAGATAGATTATCCAAGATAGATTGACCAAGATAGATTGACCCCACATATATTGAACCAAGAGAGTTTGGCCCCATATATATTTGTGCCATATAGATTGTCCCCAGATAAAGTGGCCCCAGATAGTTTGGCCCAAGATAGATTTACCAGGATAAATGAGCCCAGGAAAGATTGTTTCAAGGTAGACAGGCCCAAGATAGATTGGCCCAAGATAGACTGACCCAAATAGATTGGTTCAAAATAGATTTTTCCCAAGATATAATGGCCAAAGATAGATTGACCTCAGATAGGTTGGCCCCAGATAGATCTGCCCAAGATAGATTAGCCCAAGCTAGATTGGACCAAGGCAGATTGGCTCCTAACATATTGGCCCAGGATAAATAATTCCAAGATAGATAGGATGAAGGTAGATTGGTCCAAGATAGACTTGCCCAAGATAGATTGACCCCAAAAAGATTGACCCAAGATATATTGGCCAAAGACAGATTGGCCTAACCTAGATTGGTCCCAGATAGATTGGGCCAAGACAGATTGGCCCAATAGACACTGTTCCAAGATAGATTGGCCCAATATCAATTGTGCCAAGACAGATTGTCTTCACATAGATTGGCCTCAGTAGGTTGACCCCACATAGATTATTTCAAAATAGATTGGCACAATATAAATTGGACCCACATCAACTGACCCAAGAGAGATTGGCTCAGGAATGATTGGCACCAGAAAAACTGGCCCAAGATAGAGTTCTGGAGTTCTGACCTCCAGCATCCCTTAAGGTTCCTTGAGACTTCCAGGAGTTGTCCCTGAGCCCAGAGCCAGAAGTAAGCCCTGAGTTTAGAGTTAGAAGCCCTTAGCACCACCAGCTTTGACCCCCCAAACCAAACAAAATAAAAAGCAACAGTTCTCAGAGGCTACATGGTCCAACATCAAGACACCAGCCCCATCTGCTGCAATTCTGCTTCCAGATCAGAGCTGGTGGGAATCGGGAGGAGAGGTGTCCCCTCACAGAGGGATCAGAGGGCAGTAGAGACCAGTAAGCCATCTGGAGTTAGTTTTTGTTCTTGCTATTTTGGGACCATACCCAGCACTGCTCAGGGGCAACTCTCAGCTCGGTGCTCAAGGGTTGTTCCCAGTGGTGCCCATGGGACCATACAGTGCCATAAGCCAAACCTGGGCTCCTGCATGCTAAGAGCATGCTCAGCCCATGGAGCCATATCTCCTGCCCTTGAGACATTAGTTTTAATGAGAGCATCAGTCCCATCACTCGAATTCAACCTTCTTAACCTACTCTCCTCCAAAGGCCTAGAGTCCCTAAAAACTTCACATTTCAGCTGGGTTTCAATACATGGATTTTGGGAAGACACAGGTGTTCACTCTATAGCAAATACACCATGTATAATTTCATTCAAACACTCTTCAGAAGCAGAACAAGTCACCTAGAGTCAGATGCCTGGCCTCACCCTTGGGCTGGGTCTCAGAGTACTCGGGCCCTCTCTATAGTGGGTAGGACACTTGCCCTGCACACGGATGACCCAGGTTCAATACAAAGCACCACATAAGAGACCTTAAGTGCAAAGTCAAGAGTAAGCCCTGAGTACCACTGGGTGTTGCTCCAACCCCCACCAAAATAAAAAGGGTAAAGCACAGCATGAAATAAGTAGCAAAAACAAAGGGAGGGACAGAAAAACATTACAAGGCTGATGCAGATGCTTGTAACCCACCGGCCCTCTTTGAATGCTAGTACTGAATACAGTCCCCTGAGCACCATTGAGTACTGTCCCCTGAGCACCACCAGTGACCAGGGGGAGGGGGTCACTCCTGAGCACAAAGCCAGTAGTAGCACCTGCATACTGCCAGATATAGCCTGAAGACAAGAAAAGAGCAGCTACCTTTTTGTTTTCTTCCTTCCTACATGCTCCCGAGTCTAGAGTAGAGCCCATTTCAGCAGCCTTTGTAAGATGTGGTCGCCACCTACTGCATGGTGTCTCAGCCTTTGTCCAGGTGCAATCAGTCAGAACATCACCACACCACCCTCCACCAGGAAGCAGAGTAAGAGGCCGAGGGTCTCTGCTCTCACAGCAGCCCGAATCACTCTGCACCATTCCCACTTCCTGTCAGTGGACCGGAGAAAGACAAGGCATCACCCGGTCCCCAACAAGCACCATGGCACACAATTCCAGGTGATCCCTTACCTTCTGTGCCATGCAAATCTTGTCTGGAGGTGACAGACTAACTCAGAGCCACAGACATGTGTCTCCTCCACACAGAGTTTCTCTGCAGCACAAACAGAGCCTGTGAGCACATCTCCTGCGCAGACGGCCACGGGCTCATCCATCATGAACAGCACCTGCTTCCAGTGAGTGGTGTTGTGTGACAAGGGATGTGTGTCGGGAACTGCTGCTCTGTCAGAGTCCCACCCCAACCCATGGGTAAACCCACGTTGGATGTGGGGTCACAGACCAGTAGGGACTGGCTCCATCAAACCCAAGGGTCGGTGTTCATGAGGACCCTGATTACTGAGACAGTTCCTGAAATGTGCCTGTTTCCTGGTCCCCTCCCAGGAAGACCCTCTCTGCCTACATTGAAGTGTGCCCCAAAGTCACTCTACTCTCTAAGCTGTGGCTGGCATGTTTAAAGCAGTGTTCAAAGGACCGTATGGGAGGTCAGGGATCAAACATGCAAGGTCAATGCCTTACCCACTGCACTATCTCTCCATCCCCATGTTCATCTTTTTCCAATAGAATTGAAGATCTAACAAGGCACTGCATGTTGAAGTTGTAACTGTGGCATTTTCATGTGTAGATACCAAGGTGACAAGGTTTTCATGAGCAGTGGAAGCCCCACACTCTGGGTTTCTGTCCCACCAGGACTGGAAAGCAGTTCCCCCTGATTGATCGCAACAGGTATGCACATATTCACACAGAAAACTTAAAAGCACCACAGACCCAATTCCAGTGCAGTGTGAAAGAAGCAAGCGACTCTCTCCCAGTCACCTGTCCCAGAGGCCCTGCACTCACCACTACACTCAGTTGAGGGCACTGATGTCAAACTCACAGGCATTGTCCCAGAAGTAAAACTTGCTGCGGTAGTCCTGGTCTGCTCTGCAGTGCAGCTGTAGTTGGCCAGACGATCCCGTCCTCCTTCAGCCATGCATCCCGGGCATAGAGGGTGGACTCAATCATGAACTCGAACTGCACCGACGGAAAGACAAGAGACAGACGAACAGTGACTGGGTTGTGTCTCTGCAGAAATACCACCTGCAACAGTGACCAGGCTGTGCCTGCACAGACCAGCCACCAGCAGCAAGTGTTGCTCAGTGAACTGCATTGAGTGTTTCACTCCACGCCTGTATGTCTGTGTCCCCACCTTTTCATATGAAAATTGAAAACTGGGTGCAGTTTTTATGAAAGCCCTCCAGTTCATTCCACCAACCTCCCAGGAACCAACCACATGATAGAGCCCAAGTTCTGCAGGTTTCATTGTTGAAAGAAACAATTTGGCCTGGCACAAGACATCATAGCTGGGAGTCATGGACATCTGTGTGTAACCTGAGCAGGGGTGTCCACAGGAAGGGTAGAGGTGGCAGATGAAGGGTCTTGAAGAATGAGCTGAGGAAAAAAAAGAGTGAGCTGAGGGAGGGTTTTGTGTTTATAAATGATGTAGAATATTCATTTATAAGTTTTAGGCCACACCTGGCAATGTTCAGGGCTTCCTCCTGGCTCTGTGCACAGGGATCATTGCTGGGAGACTTGGGGAACCATATGGGATTCCAGGAATCAAACCCAGGTGGGCTGCATACAAGGTAGATATACCCTATCTGCTGTATTATTGCTCTGGCCCAACACAGGCAGGCTATACTCCAGAAAAGTGTGTGTGGTGCTCGCTGGACATGCAGCTCCCCAACTGCCCGCCCATGGGGCCTGGTGGCCTTGATGCCTCAGTCACTGCACAATATCAGCAATGCACATGAACGTGTGTGTGCAAGGCTCACGCACTGTCATGAAGACCCATGTCCAGAAATGTGTAGGAGGACATGTTTGCAGACATGGACTCAGGGAAAGAACGTGTGTGTAAGAATGTGTACACAGATGTAAAAGGGCCACTCAGTCAGGTCATGCATCAGCGTGACCTGACTGGCCCCTTTTTTGGGGGCGTCCAACACGCCTTTTGGTGGACATGGTGCTGCCCAGACAACCCACCCACACCCCGTCCCTGCTGCTGGGCAAGAGCGGTAAGGACGCCATCTGGGGGCCATTCAGCTAAGCTCCCTGTGTCTGACTGCCCAGAAGGGCCAGATTTGGCAAGGGGTCAGGGCAGTGCAGAAGGAGAGGGGGTCCCATTCCTCCTTCACAACTGCTTGGCAAGTTCACGAGGGCAAAATCTTGGGTCTTCAAAATAGCCTGACCAGGGCTGGACAGGCAGAACAGGGGTCGAGGCACTTACCCACAGGGGGTCCTGGCTCCGTCCCCAGCACTGCCCAGGGTACCCTGAGTGCCCGCAGGTTGGCCTGACCTGTCATCAGGCTGCCCCAAACATGGTTAGAGAGGCTGTGGTTGAGGCTGGGGCTCGCACAGCCCAGGACGACAACACAGAGGGAAAAGTGCCGTTTTGGATGCTACACAAGGCACCAGGGCTCAGAATCCGCCTCCAAACCCCGAGTCCCCACCAGAAGTCCTGGACCCCCACACCAGGATAAAATGATTTGGGGGTTTCCACTGAGAGGACCAGAGACCTAACAAAGTGGGGTGACACAAACTTTCTCATTCAAACAGCAGTGCTGTCCACTGCTTTACACACCACACTGGTTCTGCAAGGCACCGATAGCTCCCGTGACAAGTGGCGTGGCGAAATGGAAGACACAGGCAGAGCCCTTGACTTGGCATCTGCCCTCGGTGGCCTCCATCCTGTGCCACGTGTCTCTTGACACAAACTGGCAGAGACGCGCTAGCTTCAGGCCCAGGCCAGGCCCTGCTCACGCCTTAGATCACTCTGCACGTTATCCCCTCTGGGTGTAGAATTACTTGTGAATCATTAGGAATGTGGTATTTGAATTCTGCCTTCTACTTTGATGCCCTTCCCCCCCTTTTAAAACTTCCTGCAGTGAGTATCACTGCTGATGAAATGAGCTGATGTTTCTCACCGTCGCCATGAGTCCCTCTGAGCCCTAAGTGGACACTGCTGTTACTCAGGGCTCATTTTACACAGACTCCTGTGGACACGTAACGGTCTTGCCAGGGACGGTTCAGTAACGGTGTAACGGAGTGACTCCGCACTTCAGTAACGAAGCCCTGATGGACACAAACACGGGCTTGACAAGCTCCAAAATAATGCGGGACAAAACAGTAAAAGATCTTTCCTAGTAAAGTCTTTTTAATTTTTCAACTTAACACTTCTATGTTTTTCTACTCATACTCAAAATGAGCTTCAGAGGCCAGAGAGATAGCATGCTTACTATCTCTTACTAGAGTCTTACTATTTATTTATTACAAGATAGGGCACTTCTGTTGCCACATGGCTGACCCAGATTCAATCCCTGGCACCACAGACAATCCCCCAAGCCCCATCAGGCATGGTTCCTGAGCACAGAGGTAGGAGAAAGGCTGGCACTTTGCTGGGTGTCGATTAACCCCTTTCATAAAAATGAGCTTTGAAAGGTAAAGTTACTTAAAATTAAAAGATAGCAAAGGAAGGAAAAAAATGGCAATAAAAATCCTGAAGAAAAATGGCCACCAATTTCTTCCAATTTATGAATTTATTCATAAATAAATTCTCTAAGCATCAATGCACAGAACTCTGCCATCTAAGGGCACAGACAGTCATACTGCATCCAGAGATAAAGTGCAATTTCTAAATAAATTCTGTTCAAAATTTATCTTTCTGTTCAAAATTTATCTATCTTGTTTGAGGGCCAGAGCAATCAAACAGTGCGGAGGGCACTTGCCTTGCATGCAGCTAACCCGGCTTTGATCCCCAGCACCCCGCAGGGTCCCCAAGCAGCACCAGGGATGATTCCTGATTGGAGAGCCAGGACTAATCCCTGGGCATCACCATGCAAGTCCCCCAAACAAAAAATAAATAAAAACTATTTGTAAAGAAAACCCAAGCTTCTGCTCCTCACAGGAGACGCACCAAAATTCTCATGATGAACAGTGGCTCCGAGGGAAATGTTGAAAAACAGGAAAAATGAAAATCAAATCAGACAAACATGCTGGCTTCAGATCAATTATTGGGACCCAATTTCTGTGTCCATCAGGTCAATAAAGTAGAAATCATGACAGGAGCTTTCTCAGCCACAGTGCCATGATGGAGCCGGGGAGGGAGAGAGAGAGAGAGAGAGAGAGAGAGAGAGAGAGAGAGAGAGAGAGAGAGAGAGAGAGAGAGAGAGAGAACCTTCCGCATTTGGGTTTTTCCACGAGGGCTTACTCCCGAATCTGCATTCAGAGATCACGCCAAGTGGGTTTGTGGTTCCCTGTGGGTTTCCCAGAATTAAACCCAGGTTGGCCCAGTGCAAGCAAACATCCTACCTGCTGTACTAGCTCAGGCCTCAATGCTCCCACATTTGAAAACAGAGCACAGTACAGTTAAACAGCTACTGAGTCACGGTGGAAGCCAGTGGAGAAGCAAGAAGATGCTTCAAAACAAATGAGCAAGAAGGCAAACCATGAGGACCAACGTGGACACCACAGAAGCAGGACTTTGGGGAGTGTGTAGCTATCCGGGCTTACACAGAACCATGAACACACTGAACTCAGTAACTAAGTTCGCACCTGGAGAACTAGAGTAGAACAGGTGAATCCCAGGGTGGTGGTGGGGGGGTGGGAATAATAAAAATTAGAACAGAAATCAATGATACAGAAATTAGAATGCAGCACAAATGATAAATGAAATCAGGAGCTGGGTGTCTCAGAGAGCACACAGGACTGAAAACACTTAGACTCGTGAAGACAAAAGAGAAAACTCCAATAAACCGGGTCGATGATGGAACAGAAAAAGCTACAAAAGACACTTCTGAAATGCAAAACTGTCTCCTAAGAGGTGTCCAGGAACGGCTTGAGGCCATTAAGCTAGTGAGCCTGGAAGAAATCGCGGAATTCTTAGAATCAGAACTGCTAACAGCTGATTGAGCAAGCAGAAAACCGAAGTGACCAAAAACGAGTGAGGAAAGGGAAACAGTCATTTAAAAATCCCAAGAACAAAAGCCCAGTCCAGACCCAGATGCTAGTGACAATAACAGCCTCTGAGACACCAGCATCACCTGATAAGCAGTTTGAAAAGGAAAGTTACAGGCTGACATCCCTGATGAACCTTGAGGCCAAGAACCTCCTCCACAGGAACTCAGCAAAGCAGATCAGCCCAAGCAGGTGGGATCATCCCGGAAAGGCTCAGCATTATGCATGCAGGTTCCTGTGACCATCAACCAAAGGGAAGGGAAACAAAACACATGCTGGGCCAGGGAGCAAGGACAGAGAGGATGGTGCTGGCCTAGACTGGGCCCAGCTGGGTTCGATCCCTGGTACCACATATGGTCCCCCAGGCACCACAAGGGATGATCCCTGAGGGAGAGCCAGGAGTAAGACCCAGAACTGCCAGTATGGCCCCCCAAAAAAGTACACACACAATACACGATCAAATAAAAAGGTGCAGAGAAAAACTTCTGACAAGTTTCAACATCCATTCATGACAATTCTCAACAAATAAGACTAATAGGCACACACCTAAGGCCAGCAATGGTCATCCGCAGCACCACAGCCAGCGCCACAATCAACAGCAGTTACTGGCTTAGACGCCCACGTTCCCCACTCCCTCCCAAGAGTTTTGGAAGTCCTTACCGTAGCAGTCAGGAAAATAATCACAGATCCAAATTAGAAAAGAAGAAGTGAAACTGTCTGTGGATGGCACAAAAATTTATGTAGAAAAACCTACAGACTCCACCAGAAAATGACTTAGAAACGAGAAGCTGGGACTAGAGCGATGGTACAGCGGGGAGGCAGCTTAAGAATCAATTTGGAAAGGATGTTGTGAGGATCCTCCCAGGATGGGAGATGCTTGCTGAAAGTAGACTATGGACCAAACATGATTGCTACTCAATGCCTCTTTTGCAAACCACAACACCCAAGAGGAGAGAGAGAACAAAAGGGAATGCCCTGAACAGAGGCAGGGTGGGGTGGGGGGATGGGGGATGGGAGGGATACTGGGATCCGTGGTGGTGGGAAAAGGGCACTGGTGGAGGGATGGGTGTTTGATCATTGTATAATTGAAACCCAAGCACAAAAATTTGTAAGTCTACAACTGTACCTCATGGTGTCTCACTAATAAAAATTAACAAAAAGAAAGAAAGAAAGAAAGAAAGAAAGAAAGAAAGAAAGAAAGAAAGAAAGAAGGAAGGAAAGAATCAATTTGGTTGGGGCCGGAGCCATAGTACAGCATAGGGCATTTTTCTTGCACGCGGTCAACCAGGGTTCCATCCCCTGCATCCCATATGGTCTCCCCGCATTGCCAGGAGTAATTCCTGAGTGCAGAGCCAGGAGTAACCCCTGAGCATTGCTGGGTGTGACCCAAAAAGAAAAAAAAAAAGAATCAACTTGGCAAATGACCTGAAAGATGACCAAACTGAACACAGTCAGTGCCCCCCACCCCCAGCCCCACCAGGGCTCCTAACCGACCCTCTTCACACACACACACACACACACACACACACACACACACACACACACACACACACACTCTGGGCTCCTGGAAGGGATTATGCCCCTTGAAGCTGCAATAGGTAGTGGAAACCACTAGGGGGCGGCACACCCTGCAGCACTGACACTGTCAGGCACACAGGACACCTCCCACCAGAGTCAGCGAGGCCACACCCTGCTCTCCTGAGCCACCTGCCAGGCTTCCCTGTGGGGACAGTCAGTGCTGGCTCTTGAGGATTGCACTGTACATCTTCAGGTTCTGGCTGTCCTGCACATCCCACAAGGGCCATTCACCCCCACTTCCAGCTAAACCATTTAGTAGAGGGGCCAAATGACAGCATCCCGTCCTCTACCCTGTCCAGGGGGCCTGGGACAGCCACCAGGACCTCCTGGGAATCTGTGCCTGGCTCCCCGACCTGGGGCACCCCTCCCCGCCCGCACCCCAATTGTGATTCCTCTGAGGTATATGCCCTTAGCACAGCCACCTCCAAGGGCACCATACCCTCCTGAAGGGACCACGTGGGTGGGATGGACCCTATAAGTCATACTGGGTATCACTCGAGAGAAGCTAGGAGGTTGTTGGCTGACCCTGTGTCTGTACCCAGACCAGCATGCACCCCGAGTGGCCTGGTGTTCGACCCACAGTAGAGGGAGGTCGCCACTGGCTGCTGTCCACCCTCGTGTCCTTTCAAGAGGATCGAGGCCAGTCTATGTCCACTCCCTGCGACAGGGCTCCACACCCCGAGGGGGTGGAGAGGGTCAGAGGAAGCTGGCATGGACCAAATGATTTTTCTGGGTGCCCAAGCACAGGAAGGAGCTTGCCTGTCCCAGTCATGAGTGGGCTCTCCCCTCCTCCCCCTCAGAAATGCCACCACCCCCAGATTTCCATCCCTGGAAACTTCCCAGCTCCCAGGGGGTGAACTGAGCAGAGAACAACCGGACAGTGAAGGCAGGGAGGGGCCGTGTAGGGGTTCCCTGCTTCAACAGTGTCCATCCACGAGACAGGAACCAGGAGGCACATACATACACCTGCAGGGTGTCTGGGGACACCAGTCTCACCTACAGGCTCCTCAGACCCTGTTCCCTGGCTCCAGGCCATGGGTCTTCCTGCATGCAAGGGGGCTGAGTTTTACGCCAACACTCCGCAGGACCCTGTGATTCCGAGACACTCGCTCTTCCCCTTTCTGCGCCAACAGCCTGGGCTGACAATGCCCAACCCTCTCCTCATCACTTGTCTGGGCCCTGGGAACCTGCCTGCACTGAGTGGGTGCCCCAGCACCCACTCCACCCTCTGCCTGGGTTCGCCCCAGGCTGACCACGAGCACCCACCAGTTCAACTATGCACTGCTCCAGGAATGCGTCCCACAGACCCTCAGGCTCCCGCAGACCTGGGAGATGGGCTGAGCGAGAGACAAGCTGGCCACAACCCCCAGCCCCTGACTAACCCCCAACCACGCTGGCCGAACCCCCTGGGGCCCTGACTCCCACCCCCAACCCTGGGCCCCGAGTCCCACTTATGTCCCGGCCCTGCAGTGGGCCTGAGGGGAGAATGTAGGACATGCCACACCTGTCACCTAGTGCTCGGGACCCCAGAGCCTCCACTCACCTCCCCGGAGCTGGGCCATCCATACCAGGCTCCCCGGGCTCCCTCCCAGAAACCTAAGGGGCAGGCGCGCTGGGCTCCGCTGCATGGGCCGCACCTGGGCCTCCTGGCTATGTCAGCCTGACTGACCGGGGGGGAAACAGCCGTGACAGGACGGCCTTGTGCAGTGTCAGGAGTGAGTCCTGAGCACAGAGCCAAGAGTAAGCTCCAAGCACTGTCAGGAGTGAGTCCTGAGCATGGAGCCGAGAGTAAGCCCCGAGCACCTTCAGGAGTGAGTCCTGAGCACAGAGCTAAGAGTAAGTCCCACTCACTCTCAGGAATGAATCCAGAGCAGAGAGCCAAGAGTAAGCCCCGAGCACTGTCAGGAGTGAGCCCTGAGCACAGAGTCATGACTAAGCTCTGAGCACAGTCAGGAGAAAGTCCTGAGCACAGAGCCAAGACTAAGCCCTGAGCACTGTCAGAAGTGATTTCTGAGCACAGAACCAAGAGTAATCCCTAAGCACTCTCAGGAGTGAGCCCTGAGCACAGAGCCAAGAGTAAGCCCTGAGCACTGTCAAAAGTGATCCCTGAGCACAAAGTCAAAAGTAAGCCCCACGCAGTGTCAGGAATGACTCCTGAGCACAGAGCCCAGTGTAAGCCCTGAGCACTGTCAGAAGTGAGTGCTGAGCACAAAGTCAAAAGTAAGCCCCACGCAGTGTCAGGAATGACTCCTGAGCACAGAGCCAAGTGTAAGCCCCAAGCACTGTCAGAACTGAGTGCTGAGCACAGAGCCAAGAGTTAGCCCAGAGAATTGTCAGGAGAGACAGTGCAGAGCAGAGAGCACTGTCAGACTTGGATGCCACCCTGGAAAGCCCCCAAATACTGCCAGAGTGACCCCTGGCCCACAGGGCCCCCACACCCTCGGTGCACACACTGAATCCACAGCGTACTTAGCTGATGGCTGAGAATCCCCACAAGGCTTCCCCCAGCAGCGTTGATCACCAGTTGGGGGGACCCCCCACCCCAGTTGAAATGTTTGGAATTAAGCTATTTTTAAATTTTTATTTGGGCCACTCCCGGCGGTGTTCAGAGTTGAGTCCTGGCTCTGCACTCGGAGATCACTTTTCACCACACTCAGGGGACCCTAGGGGATGCCAGGGATGGAACCAGGCGGGCCGCATGCCAGGCAAGCACCCTCCCCACTCTACTGTGGTTCTGCTCGCCTCCTCCCGATTTTAAACAAGAAGTAACCAGAAATAAATTCAGCAGGGAGACAGAGATTTGTACGTGGAAACTGCCCTCACCGGAGGAGGAAAGTAATGGCACAGAGGGCAGGGCGCATGCCTTGAATGGAGCTGAATCGGGTTTGATCCCCGGCACCCCCAGAGTTCCCTGGCGCAGAGCCAGGAGTCAGCCCTGAGCAATACTGAGTATGACCCCAAAACCAAACCAACAAATCTCACCAAACTACAGCATTCTTTAAGGCATTAGAACTCCCACCAATAAAATCTTAAGAACACACAAAGAATGCAAACAGCTAAAACCCTAAAACTGGAGCTTGGAGTCCAGAGGGGTCCTCAGAACCACGAGTAGTGGGTGCAGGAGGAGGCCAAAAGTCAGGCAAGCCAGGGGCCGGAGCGATAGCACAGCGGGTAGGGTGTTTGCCTTGTACGTGACTGACCCGGGTTCAATCCCCCGCATCCCGTAGGGTCCCCCAAGTACCGCCAGGAGTAATTCGTGATTACAGAGCCAGGAGTAACCTCTGAGCATCGCCGGGTGTGACCCAAAAAGAAAAAAAAAAGTCCTAGTGGGAACAAATGAAACACAATAGAAAGTTACATGATGATAAAGACTGTTTATCATTGAGTACAGCGGGGAGGGCGTGGGGGAGGGCGCTTGCCAGGCACACGGCTGACCCAGGTTCGATTCCCAGGCACTCCCCAGGGACACCGCCAGGAACTGGAAAGCTAACACAGGAGGGGAAGTGCAGCGCCAAATTCATCGATGGCACTCGTGAGCTCAGAGCCAGGAACAGGACCAGACCCACAGCCACCAAATAAAGGGAATATAGGGCAGCGAGGGAGGGGGCGGCGGCCAGCACCTCGTGGTGGCTGGGGAAGTCGGTTCTGCAGATTCAGTGCTCAGCTGTCAATCTCAGAGTCCCTTTCGGGAAAGAAATATGGCCGGGGTGCCCAGAGCCAGGACCCTGGGTAGCAGTTCGCTCAGATGCACCACGGGGAAGCTGAGAAGCCAACTTGGCGGAAGAAGGTAGGGGAGCCCCAGGTCAGACCTGAGCACCCAAAATAAAAATAGAGTGGAAAAGTTCTGGGTGAGAAGGGGAGGAGAGCGGGGGGAGGGGGGAGTCAAGGAATTAACGTTGTTCCTGAGGTCAGAGTGTACTGGAAGGGAGAGGCAGCAGGTGCAAAGTCCTGGGGTGGGTGTGAACTGGATGCAATGGGGATGACAGACTGGGTATGGTGTGCAGGATACGGGCGCTTGGGACCCTAAGAGAAGGCAGGGGGTGCAAGTGCCTGTGTGTCCAGGCAGGAGGGGGCGAGCAGGGCAGGACTGGAAAATGACAGGGTCTTTCTGAGAGCGATAGCATAGTGGTGGGGCGTTTTGCCTTGGACCTGAATTTGATTCCTCCGCCCCTCTTGGAGAGCCCAGCAAGCTACTGAGAGTGTCTCGCCCGCACGGCAGAGCCTGACAAGCTGCCTGTGACGGATTCGATATGCCAAACACAGTAACAACAAGTCTCACAATGGAGACGTTACTGGGCCCGCTGGAGTAAATCGATGAACAACTGGAGGACAGTGCAAAGAAAGTGCTTTCTGAGAGCAAAAGGCCAGTGATGCCCCAGAGGGAAACCAGCAGGGGGCCAGAGTCAGGGCTGGCTAAAGGGAAGGTCCAGGGATGGGGGTGATAGGGTGAGTTTTCCGTGAGTGTGGAGAGGCTCTGGAAAGGCAATAATAAGGGGGCTGGTGAGGGGTGGGGGAGTGCTCCAATGTCGGGGCAGGCAGAGTCTTGGCTTCCCTGGTTCAAATCCTGCCCAAACTCACCATGGGCAAGTTCCCTTTTGTCTGTGGGGATTTCTCGGCAGAGCCATGTGCAAAGAGCTCAACCCTCCCAAACACAAGCTGCAGTGAAGTGTCCCCTGCACAGCTCTGAGGAACGGAATGTTTTCCATCCCAGCTTGGGATGAGACAAGCGCCTAATCTCCCCCGGTCCCCCGGTCTCTACACAAGTACACACACACACACACACACCACCACCACACACACATCACATACACACCACACACACACACCACATACACACACCCCACACACATACCACACACACTACACACACCCCACACCCTCCCACACACCCCACACCCCCCCACACACCACACACACACCACACACACTACACACACCCACCACACCCACCACAAACAATACACACACCACACACATCATACACACAACCCCCCCACACACACCCCACACACCTCCCCCCACACACACACCCAGACCCACACACACACCACACACAGCACCATACACACACTACTGTTTTTGTTTTGGCAGGGGTGACACACATCCCCTGCAATGCTCAGGGCTTACTTTTGGCTTGGTACTCAGGGATCACAGGGAACACTGAA
The DNA here is from genome assembly GCF_029834395.1 of Sorex fumeus. NCBI lineage: Eukaryota > Metazoa > Chordata > Mammalia > Eulipotyphla > Soricidae > Sorex > Sorex fumeus. Next base: position 420,831 of record NW_026606123.1, read on the forward strand.
GGTGCTCTGGGGGACCCTATGGGAGGCCAGGTATTGAACCTGGCTTGGCCACGTGGAAGGCCAGAGTCCTCCCGGCTATTCTGTCACTCCGGCCCTGTCCCTGAGCTCCCCATATCTCCCTCTACACGCAGCACATCAACCCCCTCCACCCACCTCCTACTTCCCACCCCAGGATCTTTGCACTGGTTCTGTCCATTGCCTGGCAGTTAGTCCCACTCTCTGGGGTACCCACTCCACTGCCATCTCCCTGCACTGTCCTGTTTTCTGACCTTGTATTTGTGTTTTGGGGGACACATCCTGTAATACTAGGGGGCCATGCGATGGAACCCAGGGCTCTCCCACGCAAAGCCTGAGCTGCCCTCCCCAGCTCCCCTGCTGCCTGTCCCGCCCCCACCCCTGGTCTTGAGGGGCTGCTCAATCATCTTTCTCCTAGGCCCCCAGACAGTCCACAACCGCCCGCCCCACTTGGCAGAGGAAAAGGAGGTGGGAGAGAACAGGGCTGCGGGGCACGCGGGGGCAGGCCTGGCCGTGGGGTCCGCCGGGTCCCATATGGAACTGCCCAGCGTCTGCTCCTGAAGCCAAGCACGGGGGTCACGGCGCCAGGTACAGGCTAGCAGTGCTAGGAGAGGCGTGGCGTCAGCCGGTGGGCGTGGCCTCCATTGAGAGCAAGGTTCCTGTGATGGGTGTGGCCTCACTCAGTGGGCGTGGCCTCGCGGTTGCTAGGGTAGTACTGTGCATTATGGGTAGACTTCTCTTATTTTCCTCTAACACACGTACTTTTTTTTGATTTTTTTTTATTAGTGAAACACCATGAGGTACAGTTGTAGATTTACAATTTTTTGTGCTTGGGTTTGATTATACAATGATCAGATACCCATCCCTCCACCAGTGCCCATTTCCCACCACCATGGATAATATCCCCCCCACCCCCATCCCCCCATCCCCCCCGCCTCTGTGGCAGGGCAATCCCCTGTGTTCTCTCTCTCCTTTTGGGTGTTGTGGTCTGCAAAAGAGGCATTGAGTGGCAAACATGTTCAGTCTATAGTCTACTTTTGACATGCATCTCCCCTCCTGGGAGGATCCTCCAAACACCCTTTATTTGGTGCTCCCTTCTCTATCTGAACTGCCCTTTCCTCTAGAATGCCCGGCTGGCCACTAAGCTATGGAGTAATCCTCCTGGTGCTGATCTCAGCTATTCTTGGGTATTAATCTCATACTTTGTTACTTTATATCCCTCAGATGAATGCAATCTTTCTATGTCTATCCCTCTCTTTCTGACTCATTTTGCTTAGCATGATACTTTCCATGTTATACCACTTGTATGTAAATTTCATGACTTCATCTTTTCTAACAGCTACATAGTACTCCATTGTGTAGATGTAGCAAAGTTTCTTTAACCAGTCATCTGTTCTTGGGCATTCAGGTTTCTTCCAGTTTCTGGCTATTGTAAAGAGTGCTGCAATGAACAAACAAGTGCAGATTCACTTTGACTATACATTTTTGCCTCTCTGGGATATATTCCCAGGAGTGGTGTCGCTGGGTCAAATGGGAGCTCAATTTCTAATTTTTTGAGAATCGTCCATACTGTTTTCCAGAAGGGCTGAACCAGTGGACATTCCCACCAACAGTGAAGGAGTGGCCCTTTCTCGCCACATCCGACACACGTACTTTTATTTATGTATTTATTTGTTTTGGTTTGGAGGCCACACTGGCAAGCTACCCGTGATGTACTCAAGATGCCAAACACAGTAACAATTGACACAATGGAGACGTTATTGGGCCTGCTCAAGCAAATCGATGAACAATGGGAGGACAGTGACAGTGATAGTGACCCAGGGACGCTCAGGGATTACTCCTAGCTCCTGGTACCCTATGGGATGCCCAGGATCAGACTCGGTCAGCTGCAATTCGCTGTGCCATCTCTCCACCCTCCCTTCACTTTACTTAGACACTGGGTCACACATGTCACAAACTTCCTCCCGATGCTTTGTTACAGGCACCAGACCATTACCACTGTCTCTTTCCTTCCTCCACTGTCTCCTTTCCCCCAGCCTCCTTTCCCTCAATGAGTTATTTTCTATTGCTTGTTACCCCCTAAACAGCTAACAGAATGATAAAAAAAAATACCGGAGAAGAAAATGTGTGAGAATGGTTGTATCTTACCATGGGGGCCTCAATAGCAGGATGACTTTGTGGGGCAGGAGAGATAGTACTGCTGGGAGGGCATCTGCCTTGCACGTGGCCTACCAGGGTTCAATCCCTGACATTCCCTGATCAACTACCTGGACAATGTCAGGAGTTGATCCCTGAGCGCAGAGCCAGGAATCGTTCCACCGGATGTGGCCACTAGACAAAAGGTGACCTAACATGAGTGGTTCCCTGAGTAAATAAATAAATAAGACACTCACTGTAGTTGATTTGTCCGATTCTCCCAACTACTATATCAGTTCTGTGACGGCAGAGAATTAAAAAGCACTGCTTGGGCACCCCATGTAATCACCTAGCACCGCCAAGGTCTGGGTCTGGGGTTCTGTGATCCCTGAGCACAGATTTAGGAGGAAGCCCTGAGCACTGTTGGGTGTACCCCCCTCCCCAACAAACAAAGCAAAAAGCATTAACTTTGGGGGTGGGAATATAGTTCAAAGGATCAGAATTTAGGATTTACATGTGGGGGTCCTGGACTCCATGCTGGCACCACACGACCCCATGAGCACTAATCCAGGAAACACCTCTTGACCCTATCAGCTGTGGCCCAAAAGCTGAAAAGGAAATAAAAACCAGAGGTAGTGCAGTTGCCTTGCATATGGAGGATGGAGGGCCTGAGGTTCTCTCTCTCTCTCTCTCTCTCTCTCTCTCTCTCTCTCTCTCTCTCTCTCTCTCCCAGAACCCCAGATTTTGCTAAATATTGAAGCTTTCCTGTCTCACACTAGGCCCTGCACACAATCGGTGCTCAATAACTACTTGTTGGATGGCTCCCTGTGTGGCTAGGGGTGGTGGTGAGCAGAGGAGGCCTGGGCCTTGCGCAGATGTCCAGTTTCCCTCTGACCCCCTTGGACCAGAAGGTTCTGGAAGGTTGTTTTGGTTACTGGGTTATGTAGGTGAGTGGGGGTGAGGGCAGGACCCAGGACGGCATGAGAAGCAGCTGTATCACGAGAGTAGCCCTGCACCCACACCTGCCCTCTCGAACCACAGCATCTCTGCTTCATTTCACACCCAGTGATGTTCAGGAGTCTCTCCTGGTGGCTTGGGGGACCCTGCGTGGTGCTAGGGGGCTGACCCCGAATCAGCCCTCACCACTGGACTGTCACTTTTTTCTTTTTTTGCTTTTTGGGTCACACCCAGCAATGCTCAGGGGTAGATCACTCCTATCTCTATACTCAGGAATCACTCCTGGCTGTGCTAGGGGGACCCTGTGGGGGTGTGTACAAGGCCAGCGCCCTCCCTGCTATCCCTTAACCCCCTGTCAGTCTCCCCACCCATCCTCTGTGCCCCTGAGTCTGTCTGATTCCCACTCCTGGTTGTTTCTGGGGGCAGCAGACCCAGAGCCCACATGCAAACCATCTACTCTGTTCCCCCCACCCAGCCTGTGTGATTGCCTCTGGGTCTATGTCTGTCTGTCTCTTTCTGGGGGAATTAGCACCCAGCCCCTCTCATTCCCACACCCTCACAGGGGACAGGAAGGAACAAAGCAAGCCTCTTGAAGGTCCCAGAGGAGGGGGCTGCAGGCCCCTCCCCCCCCAAAAAAAAAGAAAAAGAAAGAAAAAAGCCCCCTCCACCCCTAATAGTGCAGTGGGGCAGGGCGCTTGCCTGGCATGTGGCCTACCAGGGTTTCATCCCCAGCATCCCATAGGGTCCCCCAAGCCCACCAGGGGTAATTCCAGAGTGCATAGCCAAGAGTAACCCCTGAGTAAGCCGGGTGTGACCCAAAAAGAAAATAAGGGTGTGTGTGTGCAGGAGCTTGGTCCCCCCAGTTGAGCCTTTTGGGGGCACAGGTGCCTGGAGGGCCCTTTGCCCTTCACCCTCCATCCCTGTGAGTCCCCATGTGCACATAGGGGGGTTTCCGAGGCACCCTGCAGGGCCCCGAGGGGAGCAGCTGCCTGGAGTTACAGCTACAGAGACTCACTTGGAACAAGGGACGCGATTGCAGGAGTGAGGGCAGGGAGGGGGCTGGGGCCAAAGAGGAATCAGGCTAGATCAATGGCAGCAACTGCAGGGGTGGGGGGAGCTGGGAACAGGATGCATTTCTGCCAAAAGCCTTTGGGTTCCAAGATTCGTTTCTGAGTCTCTGGAATCATAGCTGTTAAGCAGTTTGATCAGGAACCAGAGAGGCCTGCCTCCATTTATATACCTGAGCCGCAGGTGGTTTGTGGGTGTCTCCCCCACAAACCTAACTTTTGACCACTTACTTTCTTGGTAAACTTGGCCCCAAGTTGTTGGGGTCTGGCCAAAGGCACAGCAGCAATTTTGGGGTATCTGGAAGTCTGAAGGCGCCATCAGGCTGCTGATGCACTCGGCTCTGAGGTACAGATTGACCTGCTGGTGGCACCATACTCCCCACACACTTCCCTCTTATTGTGGTGGGAAGATGCTTGCTGGTTGGGTGGGTGTTTGAATATTATCTGTAAAGAACTATTGTGAACTACTTTATGAAAATAAAATATATAAAAATGGCAAATAAAAGACAATCTGAGATCAATTCCAATACTGAATATCCTACAAAATTCCTGATCAGGACATCACAAGACTAATAGCAGTGGGGGTATGGCTGAAATGGCAGTGCCCACCCGAGCCCAGCATCTGTGAGTCCCTGTTACTGATAAACTCATCTAGGGTGTGACCCTATTTTTTTTTAAAAGAAACTGTCAAGATCATCAAAAACAAGGGTAGTCTGAGAAAGCTGCCACAGTATAAGGCGACATTACCATATGTAATGTGGCATCCTAGCAAGGCTCTTGACACAAATAAGGGATATTAGGCAAGAAATAAGGAAATATAACTAATTAATGGAATTAATAATAATGCACATTACTGGAGCGATGGCACAGCGGTAGGGCGTTTGCCTTACAAGCGGCCAACATGGCCGACCCGAGTTCGATTCCTCTGCCCCTCTCGGAGAGCCCGGCAAGCTACCGAGAGTATCTCGCCCGCACGGCAGAGCCTGGCAAGCTCCCCGTGACGTATTCGATATGCCAAACACAGTAACAACAAGTCTCATGATGGAGACGTTACTGGGCCCACTCGAGCAAATCAATGAACAACGGGAGGACCGACCGATCTTACTGGATGATTAACTATACCAAATGTACCGTTCTAAGATTAGACGTTAATTCAGGGATGGAGTGATAGTACATCAGGTAGGGTCCTTGTCTTACACATAGCTGACCTGGGTTTGATCCCTAATATCCCTTATGGTGTACCCCGAGCACTGTCAGAAGTAATTCCTGAGAGCAGAGCCAGGAGTAACTCCTAATTTCTGGGTGTGGCCCCAAAACCAAAAAATAAAATAAAGATTGTCAATTGTCTATTTTCAAACTTGGTGGCAGTGGGGGAGGAGGGGCGATATCCCACAGTGCTCAGGAATCAGTCCTGGGGAGGCCTGGGTGGGTATCATATGTAGTTTTTGGAATCAAACCCGGGTGCATGGCAAGCACCTTATTCACTATACGATCTCTGTGGCCCCATCATTTTTTAAAAACTAGTTTTTATTTTATTTGAGGGGTGGGGGTTTGGCACCAAAACACATTGTTGCTCGGGGGCTGTTCCTGGCTCTGCTAAGCAGTGACCCCTGGCAGTCATATTGGGGGACCATATAAGATGCTGGGCATCAAGGTGGGGTTCAGAGGCCTGGAGAAACAGTGGATGGGTAGAGCTCTTGCCTTGCACAGGGCTATCTTGGATTTGATTCGTGGCACAACCAGGAGTGATTCCTTACCACAGAGTCAGAAGTAAGCCTTGAGCACGGCCTGTTGTGGCTCCCCAAAACAACCAAATTGAAACAAAAAAACTCGAGTTGACTGCATGCAAAGCAAGTGCCCTACCTTGTGTCCTACCCCTCTGGCCCCAGCCTCTCTATTTTTAAATATATCCAAAACTAGGACCAGGAGGCAGGTCTAATAGTGGAACAGGAGCCTGTCCTATACTAGGCTCTGAATTCAAGCCCAGGGTGCCCACCCTCAACACAGCAGGCACTGTTGGTCCCTAGGAAGATTAATGCAAAGTGTTTTTTAAAAAACAATGCTAAAAATAATCTCGATTAAAAAGATCAGACAGTGCTTGAAAGATAAAGACTAGCATGAAGGTGCCTGCCTTGCACATGGCTGACCCTGGTTAGATAGCTGAGGGGAGGAAGGCAGTCACCTGGCACCTGAGCACTGAGAGGGATCCGCAGGGAGGCCCCAATCCTCAAAATGAAAATATAAAAATATAAAAAAAGGTCTCTTTTATATATTTTTTATATAAAAATATATAAAAAAAATTAAAAAAAATCTAAAACAGCTTAAGAACAACCAGACATTAAGGCCTGCCTTTCTCTTTATAGCTCTTTCCCTACTAGGCAGCACCAACTTCTCAGTTTGATTTGAACTCTTCTGTACTTATAAATGTATATATACTTCGCCTACAGGTTATTCTGGTTTTGGTTTCTGGGGGGGGGTGCCACAAGACGCAACGTTTGGGGGCTTCTCTAGCCCAGTTTACACTTTTAAACGTTTTTACACTATGTAAGTGACTTGTCATACTATGTACATTATACATACATCCTCCTCCTTTGGGTTCACTCTACCGGGCGTTTCATCAACCGTCAATGTAATACGTCTTAACGTCCCAGAATGTTTACTTTTACTGAAGGATGCTTCTAACTTTTTTTTTTCACTACTCAACGCTGTTAATGCTCATCCTGAACTCCAAATTCAAGTCCTGAGACAGGAACCTTGCAGCGGAATACTGCGATTTTGGTACCTTTAAAGTTTCAGTTCTAGATTTCGCCCAGTGGTTTTCCAAAGCAGTTCTAACACGCGCGCACACGCAATCGAGCACGGATGCGTCGACAGGAGGCTGCAATCGCTTGGCTGCTGGGCCCTGGTGCTCACGTGCCCGGTTCTGCACAAAAGCGGCTCCCCCCAGCCCCGCAGGGCGCCCCCGGCAGCCGAAGCCCCGCCCGGGCGGCAGCGCGGACGCCGGTGACGTCACCACGCTCGCGGGCCCTGGCTTCCGGTTCGGCCTCTTCGAAGCCCCCTGACGTGGTTAGTGTGGCTCGACGGCTTCATCTTGGTGTTAAAGGAAAACATCCTCACGGGATTCGCTTGTCCTCAAGGACGGCCCTTATTTCCCCATAATTTCCCCATAAGCGTCGCCTACAGGGCTCGTTTCTTGCCCGCTCCGCCCCGGCCCGCCGCCCCGCCCCTTCCTCCTCCCCTGTCCCCGCCCCACGCCGCCGCCCCGCCCCTTCTTCCACCCCGCCCCAAAGCCCCGCCCCTTTCCTCGCCCCTCCCCTGTCTCCGCCCCCGCGCCGCCGCCCCGCCCCTTCTTCCACCCCGCCCCAAAGCCCCGCCCCTTTCCTCGCCCCTCCCCTGTCTCCGCCCCGCGCCGCCGCCCCGCCCCTTCTTCCACCCCGCCCCAAAGCCCCGCCCCTTTCCTCGCCCCTCCCCTGTCTCCGCCCCGCGCCGCCGCCCCGCCCCTTCTTCCACCGCGCCCCTTCCTCCGGGCCGCGCCAAAGCCCCCCTTCCTCCGCCCCGCCCCCTTCCCCGCCCCTCCCCTATCTCCGCCCCGCGCTGCCGCCCCGCCCCTTCTTCCACCCCGCTCTGCCGCCCCGCCCCTTCTTCCACTCCGCCCCTTCCTCCGGGCCGCGCCAAAGGCCCCCTTCCTCCGCCCCGCCCCTTTCCCCGCCCCTCCCCTTCCTCCGCCCCGCGCTGCCGCCCCCGCCCCTTCTTCTACCCCGCCCCTTCCTCCGGGCCGCGCCAAAGCCCCCCTTCCTCCGCCCCGCCCCCTTCCCCGCCCCTCCCCTGTCTCCGCCCCGCGCTGCCGCCCCGCTCCTTCTTCCACCCCGCTCTGCCGCCCCGCCCCTCCTTCCACCCCGCCCCTTCCTCCGCCCCGCTCTGCCGCCCCGCCCCTTCTACCCCGCCCCTTCCTCCGGGCCGCGCCAAAGGCCCCCTTCCTCCGCCCCGCCCCTTTCCCCGCCCCTCCCCTTCCTCCGGCCCTCGCCGCCGCCCCGCCCTTCTTTCGGCCCGCGGGGTGGTCTGCCGGGTAGTGGTCTCTGCCGTCTGGGCGCCCATCGCTCAGCAGGCGCTGATCCTTCACCCGTGACGCGGCAGCGCTCCCTGGGGGACTCGAGAGGCTGAGTCTCCACTGCCTGGCCCGGGTAGTGCAGTTTTGTCCCTGTAAGTGGGACTGGCGTGCCATGGCCCGGGCCCTGTCCGGTCGGGGAGGAGGGTCAGTGCGGGGGATTCGCTGGTCCTCAGGGACCGTCGGTGCAGTCAGTGGGTCACAGGCCTGCGCTTGTGAAAACAGCTGCTGCCCCCGCGGGGAGGCCGGGTGGGCGAGGCGGAGTGCGGGGCACACCCACCGATCCCGGCTGGGGACGATCTCGGGCCGCGGTGGTCCGGCCCGCCCCCCGCAGCGGGTTGCTGGTGATTTCTATGAAGGTTCAGCATCTTCGTTGCGATCGATCGGCTACTAGATTGCATACTGACACCCTCACCCACATCTTTTGTGTCGGAATCTACGTATTTGCTTTGCCTTTGAAGCCCTGCCCCTGCGAGCGCCCCCCCCCCCCCACACGCGCCTTTTATAAAAAAAATAACTTGGTTTCAATTACCTAGTCGGTGGTAGCAGGAGATATTTTGGTCGAAATTGTTCGATTTTATTGCTACTTTTGTCAGTCTCTTAACTGGGCACACTTCACTGATTTGTAAGAACAGCCCAGGTTGCTGTTGAAGGCACCCACTTAAGGAATCTTGGGATGGAACCCTGGGGTGTCAGATTAGTCAATTTTTTAACTATTAGACTTGCTTCTGTATCTGATAATACATTCTCACTTGGAGAATTGCTTGTGGGGGACGAGTGGGATTTTGGAGTCAGAGAAAAAAAGTATAAAAACAGGATGTTTAGCACTTAATGCGTGCTTGCTGGCCTTTTTAAGAGTGCATTCGCTGGACTAATGGTGTTAGGTTTCTGCGTTATATGGAAAGGATGCTTTGGTGTGGTCCATTTTCTCTAGAATTCTCATGTTAGTTGAGAAGTAATTTGTTAGAATATTCAAATTCAACCTTGCCCTCTATTTCACTCTGTGATATCAATTGTAGCATGACTGACCAGCAGTGATTAAAATCATTGTTTTGGCCTGTTACTGTTAACAACCACTGCTCAGTTGCCAGTGCTTTGTAGATTTGGCCTCAATTAATTGCCCTGTCTTCCAGATGAGGATCGGGGTGTAAATGGACCCAGAACTGGGTCCATGATTTCTTGCTTGTTTTTCCTCTTCTACCCAATATGTGTCCTAGTAAACATGTCAGTGATCAAATGTAAATGAATTGGACATTTTGACTGTTAGTAGATGCTGTGGGCAATGTGCTGTGACCAAAAATTAGGTTGATCAGAAGAGTTACTGGAGGTTTTGTCATACTGTCAGATTGTCTTCTAATTTCCTTCGGTGCCCTTCTAGGTTAACATGTTCTTAGATCTGACGTTGCTAGGGAAACGCAAGTATTCAAAGTTGAAATTTTTGGTAGAGGTACATATACCAAATTTGTCTTTATATCTTTCACATTTTCCAGTAAAGAGCAGAAATGACCAACACAAAAGGAAAGAGGAGGGGCACCCGCTATATGTTCTCTAGACCTTTTAGAAAACATGGTAAGTACATTACTCCTGAGAAAAGTACATATGGCATTTGTGATTTTGCATATGGTTTGTTTTTATTTTTAGGCCTATGTTTTATAAGATGTATTCCAGTTTTATTTTTTAATGCATTATTATGTTTGCGTTTTTTATTACATTGTTGGTGTTTGTGGTCTTGGTGCTATATTAACTAGCATCTCCCTAACTTGTACTAAAAAGCATGACTTACATAGCTGCATTCATTGTGAATCAGCAAAATTGTAAAATACAACTCTGAATTTGTATTAGCTGGCACTATTTATGGTACAGCGGGTGGAGGGGTTGCCTTGCACATGACAAGACTGAGTTTGCCAAGCCTGCCAGAAATGATTCCTGAGCGCAGCCAGGAATAAGCCCTGAGCACCACCACACCACCAGGGAAACCCAAAAGCTGCCTTTTTTTTTTTAAATGCTGAGAGCTGCTCAGTTCATAATTTGGATACTGACTGTGTACTGATGTTTCCCAGGAGTTGTTCCTTTGGCCACGTACATGCGGATATACAAGAAAGGTGATATCGTCGACATAAAGGTAAGTTGGACAAATTGGACATAACTTAGTCAATACTTATCCTTTTAGATGAGAAACTTTTATTAAGTGTAGACTGTTAATATTTTCAGAAATCTGAATTATTTGTGTTTAAGTTTTTCTCATTACTTAGTTGTTGCTAATATCTAGTAGAGTTCATTGAGGTATAATTGAATACCTTGTGTAAAGGGTTACTGGTAAGGATGGCTGTGAAAAAATCTTACTCTCAAGCGAGAAGCTGTGTAAGCCCCTCATGCACGCAGGGATTACACGGGAAAGGATGTTTGCGGGCTCTCCAGGCAGTTCGGTGCTCTCAGCTGCTTATCCACCCCAGGCGACTGTTGCCTTGGATGGACGAAGGAAGAACGAGGGCCAAGCTGGTTGCTGATTAGTTGTCGTTTATTCAATCTCTCGTCTCTCCTAGCTCTCTCCAACCCTCTCTCTTTCTCTCTCTCTCTAACCGCACAATTCTTTCTTCCCGCTGTACCCGTCTCCTCTCTCTCTGCTGTCTCTCAGCTGTCTCCGTAACTGTCTCTCCTTCAATCCATCCCTTTCTCCCCACAGCCACTCTTTTTTATCCTCTCACCATGCCTTCCCAACCATGCCTCCCCACAGGAAGCGTGATCAGAAATGTTTTTCCAGACATTCCACCTGCAACCCACAGCAAAAGAGCCCTTAAGGTGTGTTTCTCCCCTCCTTAGACCTGCAACTTAATCAGCATCTTTAATTCTCCTTCCTAATTCTTCCTAATTCTCCTTCCTTTACCATTCCTTGTGGACACAGTAATAGACACTTTTAGGCTTGTAGGGTGACTCTCCTGGGGCCATCTAACCACAGACTCAGACTACAGTGCTCAGGCCGGATCAATCATTCCTAACTCCAGCAGGGTCCAAATCTAGTTACTACTTTTGGATCATGACAGAATTTGTCCATGACCAAACTCTTTTTTTTTTTTAAGTTTCCTTGAAAATTTTATTATCATTGAATAAAAATAAATTCTTTAACTTTTTCACAGTTTGTAAAAGCTTTTGCTTTTAATTTTTGTTTTGGGCCATAACTGAGGCTTTACTCCTGTCAATGTTCAAGGGTCACTCTTGGTGATTCTGTGGAATGAATTGACAATTAAATACAGTTAATCCTTAATTCCTGTACTAATTCTCTGGCCTGAAGAATTGCTTATTTTAAAGAGCACTTCTTGTTAAAATATTTATTTCAAAAGTCCTCATGTAAGCTATTTGGATGTGAATAAAATTTTATAAACATCTCAGAAAATTATTCCTAGTATCTATCCTTTTATTTGGGATGACAGTAAAATTACTATGACAGTATTTTCTTATTCAAATGAACTGATTTCAAGGTAAATGGTTATTATAATATCTTGATTTTAAAATTTTATTCTGGTAAGACAGAAAATGACTTTATAATTATTTTTCAATTTCAATGAACTATTATAGAATAAAAATATTTGATACTAAGTTTTCTTATGCTTGAATACTGAAAATAATCATTATTAGCCCAAATAAACTGGTACCGTCAATATTTTAAAAAATTAATGATATTTACATAATAAATGTTAATCACTAAGTTCTTCCTCATTACTGAATACGTGCTTTTCTTTATTCTTGGGCGTCTTGAATCATCTGGTGTTGAGGGACCTCCTGAGTTGGGTTTCCATTTATTTTGTTGTTCTTCAATTTTGGCTTCCTGGAAAGCAGTGGCCTGACTAAGACTATCAAGAGAAGAATCTTCACCTTCATCTTCACTCTCTTCTACTTCTTCAATTTCTTCTTCTGGTTCAGGAATTTTTTTTTTCTTTGGAGGTTCACGTTCTCCAAGCATATTTCTGGGACAGGCATAACTCAAGTGCTCACTTTCCCCACATTCATAACACTTAGATTTATCAAAGTAGTTTCGTCTTCGGATAAACTCATCTGCTCTTCCATTGTCAATAGCAATACTTGCTTTTATTACTCTACCAAATAACTGTTTGTTATTTATTGGCCTGGTACAATTCTGTGCAGAGTCTTTATCCAAAAACAAAATAAATGCTACCCCTTTACTCTTCCTGGTATCTTTATCTTTCATTCTAGTAACCTTTACAACTTTGCCATACTTGGAGAATATCCAGTATAAGTCATTGTTGGTCAGGGAAAAAGGCAAGTTGGATACATACACAGTGCTCTTACTTGAGGCCGATCACCACTCATTTCTTCGGGCGGGCCGACCCGGGGCCCCGATGGGCGCGAGCTCTCAGTTCCTGTGGGGCCCTCCCCTTTTAATCTCGCTGGCGACCCAGGGCCGTGGCAGTGGCGGCGGCGTCTCTCCCATGACCAAACTCTTAATTTATAGTTAGGACACTTTGGCCAGGCCCATTTCAATGCCAGGGTAGCTTATAGCTCACCGCTTGCCCTGGGTCCTCGTCAGGACCCTGCTTTGGGGGATCTAGGAAGTAAGGGCAACTGAGGCTTAAGTCGAGCGAGCAGATGTCTGGGAGTCAATTATCTGGAGTCAGTCAACTCCCAAGCCACAAGCTTGTCTTTTTAACTATCTTCCTGTATCCATGCAAAAAGCAACTGCTCTGAAATAACTAAGCATGCAAAGGACATTAAGGAGAAGAGAAAGACAATATTTACAAGTCAGAGTCTGATCAGGAGACAAAGATAATTGACAGGCTAGGGGGCAATCAACAAACACAAGCTCCTAGTGGCCAGGGAGGAAGGGCTAACCAATGTTATGCTACAGAGGGCTATTAAAAATAGTTAAAACTTTGTGACTAATTTTTAAACACATTATGGTGCTGTAGAGTTTAATGATGGTTGTCTCTTTGATTGCTTTTTGAAACAATATATGAAAAAGCACACTTCACCGACTCTGAAAGCTCTTGAGTTGCCATTAAAAAGAAAAAGTTCCTTGAATAGCCTTGATAAGAAAGGGAAATAGATGGCATGACGTTTGCCTCCTTTGTTTATAGGGAATGGGCACTGTCCAAAAAGGAATGCCCCACAAATGTTACCATGGCAAAACTGGAAGGGTCTACAATGTTACCCAGCATGCTGTTGGCATTGTCGTTAACAAACAGGTCAAGTAAGTAATGTGGATTGGGAGGGCTAACTAGTATTCCCTTATGCCCCCTTCTCACTTTGCCAATTGGACTTATGTCTTAATTGGTCATTCAAGTGGGGCAAAGGAAGCGTCCCTTTAAAGCTCAAGCAAACTGGGTGTTTGTCTTGTATCCAGTCAGAGGAAACAACTTGAAGGATCAAAGTCGTGGAACGTCATGGGATTGATTTAAGGTGGTTCTGTTGCCAGAGTAAAAGGTTTAGTGAGTTAATACAGCAACCTGGTTTTAGTTTCAAGGTCCGTTATCATAAGAAAGAGCTTAAAAGTGGGGCTGTTTGTCCAAACACTAATTCTCGCAGTAAGATTGATCATGATTGCAAATTTGCCATCACTTTATTCTGTTTTATGGATAAAAAATTTGTGATTAATTGTGAAACTGCCAAAAAAGTTTTCTGAATTTTGCTGGCCTAAGATAGAAACCAGTCCACAAGTGTAGAAATGTTGCAGAATGCTATGCTAAATTCAGTTAAATCTTAAGTCCAGTTAAACCTTAAATCCAGTTAATCTGCCCCATCCCCATGCAAAACAAAATCACATTTTTTTTTTTACACTGGAGGTTTTACCTGCAGATTTGTTCCTTCTGAGTTATGTTTTTGGTGAGGCATTTATAAGAGTTCATCTTCTTTCCAGGGGCAAGATTCTTGCCAAGAGAATTAATGTTCGTATTGAGCATATTAAGCACTCTAAGAGTCGAGACAGCTTCTTGAAACGGGTAAAGGAAAATGATCAGAAAAAGAAGGAAGCCAAAGAGAAAGGGACTTGGGTTCAACTGAAGCGCCAGGTGAGTACTTTGAATCTGATCTATACTAATGTAATTTTCTTTCGTCATTTCACTGGTTCTTAGAGTACTGTGTGGTTTAAATTAGTGTTTTACAGTCACCTTTTTTCCCCTCTTCTAGCCTGCTCCACCCAGAGAAGCACACTTCGTAAGAACTAATGGAAAGGAGCCCGAGCTGCTGGAGCCCATTCCCTATGAATTTATGGCATGAGAGGTGTTTGTTTAAAAATAAAGAGACTCCTGGACTATAGAAAATGGTTCTTTTCAGTGTCATGTCGTTCGACCTCCCCCACCCCCCCCACCAATCCCCCAAATTATTTAAAGCAAACTTTGAGTCGTGTCTAATTAATTGGGTCTTTTGTCTTTACTATTTAAATTTAATCTTGCGAAAAAATGTGGAAAGGTTTATTGGGCAACCAAATATGCTCTAAAGCTGCTCTGGAAATAAGATAACACTAAGTAAAATCTAATTTAACTTCTTGCTTATCCTCAGGAAGTATGGTTACTCCCAATTGTGTCTCAAATTGCTGTTTCAGGATCAGGAACGTGACTTTGAAATGAATTACTTAACTCCTTTGTGAGTTACTTTAACTTTTTGAGGAATCTTGACTCAGAAAATAATAGGTTTGGGGGGTTGGGGGCAGGCTGGCAGTGATGCTCAAAGGCTACCAAGAGTCACTTCTGGTGGTACTGGACGCTGTATAAGTGGTCATGCAAGACAAAGCACTTTATACTCTTTGAGGCCTTAATACACCTTTTTGTTTTGATCGAGAGTAAAAGTATCAGTTAATACTAATGGTTCTGTGATATCATTGAGCACTTTACATGACCTAGATATTAAAAACTTGGAATCAAATGCTCCTGTCCATTTCACATAAAAGAAAGTGCAAGACAGTTAACTTGCCCAGAGTTAGAAATGATCTATATTAGTGTCTTTTTAGCTGGCCTAGCCCCACTTAATACCGAAGGAGCATTTTAAATCTGTATAAGAGAGTTAGCAGTTAGGTTGTTGCTTCCAGTTTGATTTTACAGATATGGCAAGCACTTTGTGCATATAACCAAAGGGGAAGTGATTGTTTACATCTTTAGCTGCCTTTAATATTTTGTTGTAGTAATGGCTGACTGGTCTGGGTTCTATTCCTCCGCCACTCTTGGAGAGCCCAGCAAGCTACCGAGAGTATCTCGCCCGCATGGCAAAGCCTGGCAAGCTACCTGTGACGTATTCGATATGCCAAACACAGTAACAACAAGTCTCACAATGGAGATGTTACTGGGCACACTCGAGCAAATCAATGAACAACAGGAGAACAGTGCTACAGTAATGGCATCTGTTTATTTGGAAGGGAAACTCTTACGTACTAGTACTGGGAACACAACTGGAATTCACTTGGAATCAGAGAGAAATTACTTCTGGTCTTGGTTGGTGAAATAAAATCCATGTTTTCATGACTAGCCTTTGCCTCTCTGAACTGTATTTTTAATGTAAGAATTTCCTCCACCAGACCCGAAGTTAGAGACATTGAACTTCTAATTCCTCTTGCCTGACAGTGAATGTTCTATGCACTGTCTTGATAGGCGGGGAATAAATCACTTGTTTGTGGGCCACATGGCAGTGCCTGAATATTGGGCTTGTTAGGGTCCTCCACACAAGTGACTTGGAAGTTACATTCTTTCACTGTAATATAAATTTCCCTTTCTGTTGATTCCTTGAAGTGAGGGTATTATCTGCATGCATGCTCAGGTTAGAACTCTGTTCTAGTTCTTTAGCAATCTAATAGGCTCGAACCTTTGTCGACCAGGTTGGCCGCATGCAAGCCAAACGTCCTGTCCGCCATAGCACAGTGGTGGCACAGCAGCAGCGCTGTGCTATAGCAGGTAGGGCGTTTGCCTTGCTCGCAGCCAACACGGCCGACCCGAGTTCGATTCCTCCGCCCCTCTCGGAGAGCCTGGCAAGCTACAGAGAGTCTCTCGCCCGCACGGCAGAGCCTGGCAAGCTCCCCGTGATGTGTTCGATATGCCAAACACAGTAACAAGTCTCACAATGAAGACGTTACTGGGCCTGCTCGAGCAAATCAATGAACAATGGGGAGGACAGTGACAGTGACAATATGCTCAAGATTCTAGGGCCAGAGTGATAGTACAGAAGGTAGGGTGTTTACCTTGTATCAGCCAACCCAGGTTCAATCCCCAGCATCCCATATGGTTCCCTGAGTACCACCAGGAGTAATTCCTGAGTGCAGAACCAGGAGTAAACCCTTGAGCAATGCTGGGTGTGACTTCCCCCCTTCCATCCCTCCCACCCCGTGTGTTTGTGTGTGTGTGTGTGCGTGCGTGTGTGTGTTTGCGTGTGTGTTTGCTCAAAGCTCAAGATTCATAGCTAACTCCCTGAGACTACTGATTTCGTTGTGTGTTCCTGTAAATATTTGACAAATTAGCTGGTCCCCAGTCTGATGTCTGTTGGTTTCTGTCACCTGGGAACTGAAGTAGCCAGAGTATTGTGTGGGATTTTTTTTTTTTTTTTTGGTGCTTTGGGTCACACTCAGCCATACCGAGGGCTTACTCCAGACTCTTGCTCAGGGTTAACTTCTGATGGTGCTCATATGAGGTGCCAAGAACTAAATATGGTTGAACTTTGTGCAAGGTCAGTGTGCTATCTCTTGGCCCACCGCCTTCATCATTGGACTCTTAGCCTTCCCTGCTGTATTGGTCATTTAAGGAACAAATTAGCTGACAGGGCCCTCACGAAGCTCACTAGAACTGTTATCTCAAAAGTAGCTCTGAGGAAACCATGTAGTAGATCTCCATTTTCACATCGGTTTGTGTTCTAAATCACTTACTGTAACTCTGTAAGTCTCTGCCCTGTCCAGTGGCCGTGAGGCTAGACCCTGGGACTTATGCTCCCCATCTGCTCACAGGGATGGTTCAGGTAAGACAGATGGGCAAGTAACGTGCATCAGAGACACAGGCTGAGTCACAGGAGAAAGAGAAAACGGTCCCCAGTCAGCAGAGTCGGCTTCTGAGAAGACAGCAGCATAGTCCCACCAGCTGGGGCCTCGGGTCCATCAAGGCCAGGAGGGATTTGAAATTCATGACGATTCAGACTCTGCCATCCTGGAAGCAATTCCACCTGCCATTCACTCCATCATCAAATGGAATATCTCCCAAGGCATCATGTTGGCACGAGAGAAGAAACTTCCAAACGGATCCCAGGGAGCCCATAAGGGCAGACACATCATAGATTTCACTGAGTGGCTGTGACTGGGATATGACCAAGAGTCACGGGGCTGGGGCAGGTTTTTCTGGAAAACCTTTCATCTCCCTTTGCATCCCCATCCCAAAGCTTGCTGGTTTGTTTGTTTGTTTGTTTGTTTGTTTGTTTCCCTATTTTTTAGGATTCCTTTTCTTTTTGTCTGTGTGGGTGTCTAGCTCTCTCAGGGATGCCTTAGATGAGGGATAATGTATTTAGTGCCATGGCTTGTAAGTCACATGGAAACAAAGGCAGAGTCCAGAACCACAAACAGAAGAAACTAGCCCTGATCCTCTGGGGAGCTTGGGGCAGAGAATTGCCCGTGACTGCGGCTGGGGCCGCAGGCCCCGTCTGATGCTCACCCTGACCCGAGGTTTGGTCCGTGTGTGCAGGATTCACAAGCACACGCGTGGGAGCTCGTCCATGCAGAGGCTGGGGCATGTCCCTCTGCAGCAGGCACCATCTCCGCATACGCCCCGCCTCCCACCCTTCCTCTCTCCTCCAGGCCACCCGCTGCCACCCTGGACTCCCTTCTCACCTCAGGCCTGCGCTCAAAGGCCCTCTCCCAGACAAGTGCCCCCCGAATGCTGCTTGCTCCCAGGTCATCCTTAGGGACCCAGCTCCCGAGAGCCCAGGACCCTTTTTCTCCCTCCAACCCCAAGGATCACAGACCCCCTGTGTGCCCTCATTTTCGTTCTGGTAGCACAGCTAGCCTTCACCTGTGCTGGCTTCAGGAATGTATCTGACCTCTCATTTGCGCCCTGATGGCAGGACCCCTGGGTGAATTTTAGTAACATCAGTGACACCAATGCCCAGAACACAGTCACGGAATGCACTCAGCGGTGGACTCAAACCCCCTTCACTTTACCCCAGCTGGGCTGCAGAGATGCCCTCGTTCCTGAAGCTGAAACAGCCATAGTGACCTCTGCCACACGTTTCCCGCCTCAGTTTCCACAGAATCTCAGGCATGTCCTGCCCCCTGATGACAAGTGTGCAAGTCCTCCAGGCTAGAACCCAAGTCATCCTGACAAAGGAGTGCTTGACATTCCAGGCTGTCCCAGGAAGTGGAACCAGGGCCCTCCTCAGAGCAGGCCTCTCCCTCCGACCTCTTCTCCTCTGTGACCAGCTCCAGGGCCTTGAACCAGGTGAGAAACTGCTCGTGGGGCTGCAGGCGGTAGTTCTCCGTGGCCTCCTGGAGCAAAGCACTCTCCTGCAGGATCTTCTTTTCCTGGGACATGGAGAAGGAAGGAAGGGAAAGGCCTGAGTGGGATGCGGCGCTGTCCAGGGCTGCCCAAAGCCAGACTAGAAGGAAATTTCCACAGGGATCCCCCTTCACTCTGCCCATCAGCATCTCCACTTTCCTGAGGTCAGATAACCCCCTCCACCAGGAAGTTCTCCTTGAGGGATGCTGCCACCCACCCACACATGTGTCTTCCATTGTTTCATTCTCCTACTACTAGGAGTGTCAGGCTGGAGGGACAGAGACAAGGAGGATCTGACAGGGCACCATGGGACAGGAAGTCGGGTCCACTCCTCTGTTTCCCTGGATTCCCAGGTGCTCACCTTTGCGAATTCCTCCTCATTGACCTCCTCCCCTTGGAAGCAATCAGCCAATGCATGAGAAAGGGCCCCAGGGGACACTGCCAGGCCTTTCACCTTTTCCATTTTCTGCCTTTTCATTCACCATCACACTTAAAATGGATGAGTGGGATGCAGAGATAGTCCAATGTTTAAGGCACTTGCCTTGCACTTGACCAACCTCAGTTTGATACCTGGCACCACATAGGGTCCCCCATGCACTGCAAGGAGTGATTTCTGAGCACAGAGCCCAGAGAAAGCCCTGCGGATTGCAGGGTGTGGCCTACAAACCAAAAAAGTAAAAATAAAAATGAACATGCCCACCTGATTTTCATTTATTTAAGAGAATAAAACGACTAATGTATCAACACTCATAGTCTGTTATGCCCCATATAGGATGGAATTATTTCTCCTATCTATCTCCTATATCTCCACTACACTTTTTAAGTGTATGTCACTTTTGGAAATAGCCAGTAGGACCATTTTAGATGGTCTGAAATAAGGATATTTGGAAGAGGAAGCAAAGATGACCACCACGGATCCTGGTGGCCAGGACACTGGCTGGTCAGAGGGCTGACAGAGGAACTGGACGTTCTGGGAGGAAGGAGAGAGAGGTGGACTCAATTAGGTCTCTCCGAAGGAGCTGGGTGACAGGCGTGTGACCCAGATGCACAAAGACCTTGGGGTTCCCACGGAAAAGACGGGCAGCCCGGATGCTGAATTCCAGGGGCTGCACCCTCAGGGATGGTCTCTCCCTCTGTGGTCTTCAAGGAGCCCTCAGAGATGGATCCCAGCTTCAACCAGCAGCGTCCTTGGGCCTGAGGTCTGAGACCAGGTTGGGAGCAGCCGTGGCCATTATTCCCACAGTCCTGGTGAAGCCCTGAAGAGTGAGGGGGAAGAGAGGAGAGCCTGGAAGTGATAGTCCATTCCCTGACACAAGCTCTCTCCCTGAACCCCCTCTCTGCCCTGCCCCCACACTCCTAAGAGTACCTCCTTCACACAGACACATACACACACATTCCCTAGAGCACCTCCTTCACACGCGCACTCACACCACACACTCCCTTGAGCAACTCCTTCACACATACACACACACACACACACACACACACACACACCTTCACACATTCCCTAGAGAATCTCCTTCACACACATACACTCCTTAGAGCACGACCTTCACACATGTACACACACTCCCTAGAGCACCTCCTTCACACACGCACACACACACAATCCCTAGAGAATCTCCTTCACAAACAGACACACACATGCTCCTTCACACACACTCTTTAGAGCACCTCCTATACACACACACACTCCCTAGAGTACTTGCTATACACACACTCACTCCATAGAGCACCTCCTACACACACAGACACACACACACTCCCTAGAGCACCACTGACACACTCTCACACACACAAATTCCCTAGAGCACCTCCTACATACACATACACTCACACACACTTGTTAGAGCACCTCCTACACACAAAGACACACACACTCCTTACAGAAACTCCTACACACACTCACACACACAAAAAACTCCCTACAGGACCTCCTACACACACACTCCCTAGAGCACCTCCTTCATACACACTCTCCCCAGACACTTCCTCACATACACACACACATGCAATACCTAGAGTACCTCCTTCAGACACACACACACACACACACACACACACTCCTTAGAGTGCCTCCTTCACACATAGACACACTCACTAGAGCACCTCTTTCACACAAACACACACTCCCTAGAGCATCTCCTTCACACACAGAGACACACACACGCCTTAGAGTACCTCCTTCTCCTTAGAGTACCTCCTTCACACAAACACACAAACACACTCCCTAGAGCATCTCCTTCACACACATACACTCCTTAGAGAATCTCTTCACACACATATGCACACTCCTTAGAGCACCTCCTACACACTTCTTGGAGTACCTCCAACTCTCACTCACACACACACACTCCTTATAACACCACCAAAACTTGCACTCACATTTCCTAGAGCAATTTCTTCACACACAGACACACACTCCTTTAAGTACCTCCTTCACACAGACATACACACTCCATAGAACACCTCACACACACACACACTCCTAGAACACCTCCTTCACACATGCACACACACACACACACGCTCCTTAGAGCACCTCCATCATACACACACTTCTCACACAAAGACAAACATACAATACCTAGAGCACCTCCTTAACACACACACATGTTTTGTAGAGCATCTCCTTCACACATGCACACACACACACTCCCTAGAGCATCTTCTTCACACACAGACACACGCACACTTCTCAGAGCACCTCGACACACACCTCGAACTCTGCTGACCTGAGTTCAATTCCCAGATGCATAAATGGTCCCCCAGTCACTTCCAGGGGTTCAGTGATGCCTGAGCATAAAGCCAGGAGTCAGTTTGAGCATCACCGGGTGTGGCCCCAAAAGAACACAATTCCATCTGACACTAACACTTTTTCCCCTTTTTGAGTCACAGGGGTTATTCCTGGCTCTGAACTCAGGAATTACTCCTGATGGTGCTTGGGGGACCCTATGGGGTGCTGGGAATCTAACCCGGGTCGGCCACATACAAGGCAAACGCTCTGCCCACTGTACTGTTGCTCTAGCCCCTGACACTAACATTACAGATGGGTAGGACCTGCTTGCCTCCCAGGCCGTTGCTCCACCAAATAGCTACAGGGAAGCTAAGAACAGCCTCTTGGGCACCACGAGCTCCCATGTTGGAGCCACTACTTGAATCAACTCGATTCCCCAGTTTCAGCCCTGACCCCAGCTCCGACATCATCCCGGCCCCACAAACTCACCTTCATAATAGTCTAGTATCCTGTGTGGTCGGGATTGGGGTGGGAGGAAGGAAATTGTTTTTTTTTTTTTAATTAGTGAGACACAGCGGGTAGGGCGTTTGCCTTACAAGCGGCCAACATGGCCGACCCAAGTTCGATTCCTCCGCCCCTCTCGGAGAGCCCGGCAAGCTACCGAGAGTATTCGATATGCCAGACACAGTAACAACCAAGTCTCCAATGGAGACGTTACTGGGCCCGCTCGAGCAAATCGATGATCAACGGGAGGGCCTTTACCTTTTACCTTCTAGTGAGACACCATGAGGTACAGTTGTAGACTTACAAATTTTGTGCTTGGGTTTCAATTATACAATGATCAAATACCCATTCAGGCGGGACTAGCACTGACAAAAATTTTTATGATCTGCCTCTTCCACAAGGTCAGCGCTCCTCGTTTTCCAGTTTCACTAGGTGGTGCTCTCTGTCTGCTACCCAAAGGTCCCTGATGAACAAGAACCCGCTGCTTTCTCCAGGTCCTTGCCCAGTGTCCTTAAATTAGCTCTCTGTCTCTAATCCCGGCGACCAATGGCTCCAAGATGAGATACAACAATTTTCATAAACTTTCCTCTATGGAAACCTTTTTGGATCATTTTTAGTCAGTTATTTATAGCAAGCAATACAAAATAAATGTTCTAAATATGTTTATTAGTGAAACACCATGAGGCATAGTTGTAGACTTAGAAATTTTTGTGCTTGGGTTTCAGTTATACAGTGATCGAGTACCCATCCCTCCACCCGTGCCCACTTTCCACCACCACTGATGCCACTATACCTCCCACCCCCCATCTCCTCGCATCCCACCCTGCCTCTGTGGCAGGGCATTCCCTTTTCTCTCTCTCCTTTTGGGTGTTGTGGTTTGCAAAAGAGGCATTGAGTGGCAAAGATGTTCGGTCTATAGTCTACTTTCAGCATGCATGTCCCATCCTGGGAGGATCCTCTCAACACCCTTTCTTTGGTGTTCCCTTCTCTATCTGAGCTGCCATTTCCCCAGCATGTGCTGCTGGCCTCCAAGCCATGGAGTAAACCTCCTGGTACTTATCTCGGCTCTTCTTGGGTGTTAGTCTCCTATTTTGTTACTTTATGTTCCCCAGATGAATGCATATTTTGGGGAGATCTCGGGCAGTGGTGGGAAAACTCAAAATAAAGGTGGTGGAAAGGGGTCATGGTGGTGGAATTGGTGTTGAAATATTGAGTATAATTAAATACTGTGAAAAACTCTTTGAGAAAAAGAAAGAAACAAAACTAGCACTCTGGACTCTTCAAGAGAGACTTGTGCTGCTGGGACCCGCGCGAGGGTGGGGGTGTGCGGGGAGCGTGGGCCTTGGCCGCGGGTCTGTGTGGTGAGTGACTGCGGTGCCCTGCAGCATTCTCTGTCCTCAGCCTTCTGCTTTGCCTTCTGATTGTGGTGCGAGTCTTCCCCAAGGCTGCGGCCACCCAGCTGGGGTTCGAAGTTGTGGTCACGTTTTATTCGGCACTCGCCGCCCACTCAGCTCAACCGGCTTGCGACCTGCAGACGCTCTTCCAGTCCTCTCTGCTGAGAACAGGTCAGAACTTGGTGGGGGTCTGGGCCGTGGGAAGCATTGCTCGGCAGGGTCACCTTACACTGGCAGCTACCCACCCCACCCACCAGCTTCCCCCTGCCTTGCAGAGTGTCCCCTAGTATCCGGGCAGCACGCAGCTGCTCCCCCAGGGCTGTCCGCTATAGAAATGCCCAGGCTGCTTGCAGTAAGACTAGTTGGAAGGGTCAGGGCCCAGTTCCCAGGCTCCTCTGGGCTCTGCCGGGGTCCACGTGTGCATTTGACAGTCCTGCCGGCTGGAGGGACTTGCGGCCAGCATCATGGCTCTGCCTTCCGCCAACCGTTCCCGATGCCCACCCTCAGTTCCCAGTTCCCACTGAAAACTTCCTTCCCTTTGCGTGCACCCCGGGCTCCAAAGCCTGGCAAACTACTCGTGACGTATTCGATATGCCAAAAATAGTAACAAGTCTCACAATTTGTTGTGAAACGTTACTGGTGCCCACTCGAGCAAATCTATGGACAATGGAGGACAGTGCTACAGTGCTATATCCATTGGAATTAATGAGTGCTACTCCCTCCACCCCTTTCTCTCATTGGCTATTAAGACCATTTCGTAGGAACAGGGATGTGACTCAGTGGCAGAGCATAGACCTTGCATGAGTGAGGGCACCCCAGGAGGGAGGAAGGCGAGTTTCATAAATATGGTGTTGAGATTTTTATAGCATAAGATTCATTACCAGTATAGTGATAATGGCAACATTCTGTAAATCAGTATGTAGTTGTGAAGGTGGTACCCTAGTTTGATCTTCTCATGCACAGGCTGGGATTACTACCTTATCTCTGAAAGTTATCCAGTTCCATGAGAGGTTCTTTTATACCTTGGAGAGCACCCATAGTTCTTGTCTATTTTTGGCCTCCTATAAGTACAGAAAAGTAAAGGGGATCTTAATGTAAAATGAAGGAAAGACCCAAGTCTTCAGAGAATTTCTTCATAGTTTCCAGCAAAAAAATAAATAAAAAAAACTGTTACAAAATTAAGGTAACTCCTCTCCAGGGTCTCAGAACCTTTCTGAAGCTTCCTAAGTTGACAAAGCTGCAGTCACTACAGGTCTGTGGTGTAAGCATTCAAAGATCAGTCTTCATTGCTCCCTCTCCTCAGGCAGCTTTAGGTTGGGGAAACTAATTGTGTTCTCTTTTCTCATTCCTTGATTTATTCTCTCAACCAACAAACTATCAAGCCTTTGTGAGTAACAAACTTTTCTTGCTTCAGAGAATGAGGAAAGGATACAATATGGATTCATTGAGCACTCAAAGTGTTTATAAACTGGTAATAGTGATAGGCGCATGAGACAAATCAATAATTAATATTGCTCTGCTTTTATTTGTGTTTGAATAGTTTTTCTTTTTTGTTTTGCAATGCTCAAGGCTTTCTTCTGACTCTGCACTCAGGGATCACTCCTGCTAGGCTTGGTGGCACTACATGGGGTACTGGGTGTTGAACCCAGATTGGCCATTTGAAAGGCAAAAATGCCTTACCCATTGGACTATCTCTCCACCCTTGCATTTGAATTTTTATTAATATGTTCACATAGTACATCCTGGCTGAAAGTTGAAATTGTCATTTAAGAACTAATGATGTAAGAATTCCACAATAATGTATTTAGAAATCTAATAATAGAGGTGGAAAACCAGCAGGACCGTACTACTGTTCAAGAAGGGAGACATCCATGACATTGGCATCTATCGCCCGATCTGCCTATTGTCTGCCATCTACAAGTTGTTCACTCGAGTCATCCTAAATAGGATTGGCAGAACACTAGATGAAGGACAACCATGCGAGCAAGCTGGGTTCCGCAAAGGATTCAGCACCATCGACCACATACACACGATAACCAAGCACATTGAGGTTTCTCGGGAGTTCAAGATGCCACTCTGTTTAACGTTCACTGATTTAAAGAAGGCCTTTGATTCTGTTGAGACGGAAGCGGTCATTGAAGCCCAAGCCAATCAGGGCATTCAAGCCCAATACATCAGGATCCTCCGTGAGCTGTATTGCGGATTCACTACCAGGATCTCACCATTCTACAAAGAAGTGATCGTTGATGTCAAGAGAGGGGTGCGACAGGGTGATACCATTTCACCGAAACTCTTCAGTGCCACCCTCAAGAACATCATGCGACGACTGGAATGGGAAGGAATGGGAGTGAAGATAGATGGTCGGCAACTACACCACCTCCGCTTTGCTGATGACATTGTTTTAATAACACCAAACATCAGCCAAGCGGCACAAATGCTGGCCGACTTTGACCGTGAGTGTGGAAAGGTAGGACTACAGCTGAATCTTACGAAGACAATGTTTATGAGAAACAGCCTTGTTCCTGATGCCCCATTCGCTCTCAATGGAACGACCATCTCCGAATGCAACAGCTATGTGTACCTAGGTCGAGAGGTCAACATGACAAATGACCTGGCACCCGAGCTGCGCAGGAGGAAGAGAGCGGCTTGGAACGCCTTCAAGAACGTCGAAGAAATAGCTAAGAGGACAAAGAACCTCCGGCTCCGGGCACATCTCTTTGATTCCACTGTTCTTCCTGCATTAACATATGCCTCAGAGACCTGGGCCCTACGCAAACAAGATGAGAATGCTATTCAGGTCTCCCAAAGAAGAATAGAAAGAGCTATGCTTGGAATATCACGTTTCACTCAAATGAGAGAAAGAATCCAGAGTTCTGACATCCGTCGACGATCAAGAATCAGGGACGCTGTCTCATTTGCCAAGGTGTCGAAAATCAGATGGGCTGGTCACATAATGAGATTTAAAGGCAACCGCTGGACTAGAGCTGCTACCGACTGGATTCCACAGGATGTCAAAAGACCGCGTGGCTGCCCACCTACCAGATGGTCAGACTTCTTCGTCAAGATCATGAACGATCGGTTTGAGGCTCTTCATGTTCCCGGAGCGAACAGATGCCATTGGGCTACACTAGCACGCGACAGGGACAAATGGAGACATTACTGGCGCCCGCTCGAGCAAATCGACGACTAACGCGAAGTTAAGTGATTAAGTGAACTAACAGAATCATTTTTTTGATGGGGGCGAAGGACCCGGGGACACTTCACAATTTTAGAGCTGTCTTCCTACCAAGAACCTTAGAGATATAGGGATGGGAATACTGTTTCTCCTATCTCCTATTTGGGGGTAACAGTCTTCTTTGTTCCAAAGAAATTTTTCAAGTATAGATCCTGTGTAATTGTCCATTATCTCACCAAAATCTTCATTTTGATAATGAAATACACTAATAAAAATGTTTTTCCCCCCATAATCTCTGGTACTTAGGCTTAGGGTATTAAATCAAAGGCAGGGCTGTTAGTGAAAGAACTGGAACAGACTCTGGTAGGTGAATCTTAATGAGACCAGCTCATCCTTGGCACTAGCAAACCTTTCTCAAGCTCCTGAAATTGATAGGTGATAGGGCAGACATTCGAATGGGTTGTCACTCCCCGTGGTGGGTGCGGGCGTGCCATCTGCCCGAGGTTATCTAGTCACCATCAACAAAGCCCCTTGCACCTGCCTCGCAGCCGGCTGGAACCAAGGGGAGGCTGACCGGATTGGCTCTGATCTGAGAAATGTACGCATCCCCTGGGAAGGGGGTCAGCGCCCATCCGCATGTATTACCTCTAGAATTACCACAGTTATCCAATTCGGTTACTCCTAGCTGCGGTATCCAGGTGGCTCGGGCCTGCTTTGAACACTATAATTTTTGCAAAGTAAAGGACTCCATGACAGACCGTTTTCACTCGGGGCACCCCAGAGAGGGGCGGGTGACGGTCCTTCCCATCCCCAGGGACCCTGCCCGGCAGCCGATCTCCACTACCCAACTGCCGCCACTCTCCAGGCCAGGCCACTTTCACATTAAAAGACACTTCCTACCCATTTTCCATATCTGATGGGGTTCAGACAGCAAGCAACAAATCATAGAGAGAAATATATAAATATTTGCTTCTCGGAGAGCCCGGCAAGCTGCCGAGAGTATCCCGCCCACACGGGCAGAGCCTGGGAAACTCCCTGTGGTGTATTCGATATGCCCAAAACAGTAATGACAACAAGTCTCATTTCCCTGATCCTAAAAGAGCTCCAATCATTGGAAGAAGCTGCTAAAATCTCAGGACTGGGAGGAATAGAGACGTTACTGGCGCCCACTCGAGGAAATCGACAAACAACAGGATGACAATGATACAGTGATTATTATAAAGTAATTTTATTTTATAATAAAATTATTATTTTATGATAATAAACCTGCACAGTTTGGGACTGGACCTGCCAGTAACTAGACAGTTACACCCACCAACTGCCATGTAACTCCAACAACGGCCAGGATCCAGAGATCATCACACTCAGCTCCTGGGAGAGAACAAGGCAGAGTCTCCTACCCTATGCCTGACTGTCTCCACCAGGGTCCAACAGCTGAAGACCACTGAGGCCCAGCCAAGGCCATGCTGGGACCACTCTCCACACACTTGGATGAGCCTCACGCATAAAAGAACTGACAGAGGAACCCAGGTGTGTGGGACCCGGGGCTGAGATCTCCAAGCCTGCACAGTTTGGGACTGGACCTGCCAGTAACTAGACAGTTACACCCACCAACTGCCGTGTAACTCCAACAACGGCCAGGATCCAGAGATTATCACACTCAGCTCCCGGAAGCGCGCGGCCGCATTCGCGGCTGCGCGACATCTTATCATCTCATTCCTAATTTGGTCAAACTGGCAGGCTACCAAATGTAACCTGCCCACACGGCAGAGTCTGACAAACTCCCCGTGGTATACCCAATATGCCAAATACCAGTAACAATGATGGGTCTCATTCTCCTAACCCTGAAAAAGCCTTGAATATGGCACTTTAAAAAAAAAAATCTCAGGGCTAGGACGAAGAAGACGTTACTGGCACCTGCTCGAGGCAATCGACGAACAACAGGGTGGTCGTGATCGTGATCGTGAATTTTATTTTTATAAAAATATTTGATTACATTTAATATTCAAACGCCAATCCCACGACCATTACACCTTGCTACCATCATATTTTGTGTGTTTCCTTCTCGAACCCGAACCCCTGCCCCAAGCAGAACCGAAGCAATTTATTTTGTATTGTGTGTTCTGAATCAACTGCTGAATATGCTCCACAAATGTTTCCTTAGAGGAAACTGTGTGAAGCTTGTTCAATTTCCCCCACGGACCATTGATTGTTCTATTTCCCCTAGGGACCATTAAGCCCTTAAATAAGAGATTATTGACATGTTGTTAATGGGTGAGCTGCACGTGTGTGTGTGTGTGTGTGTGTGTGTGTATAATACACACTTCTGTAAAAATATATTTCCCTCTATGATTGCTAGTCTTCTATTTTAAACCCCATCAAATGTGGTTTGCTACTCTTGAAATATTAGTGGTGTGAGGTATGTCAAGTTCCTAGAGTAGTCTGTAGGTTTGCCCATTTGAAATACATAATCAGTGTGAGATTTGTGCACTGATCTTGACTAATTTCTCCCTTCTAGTTTACCTGTTTACGAATGTCCAGAATTGATCAGACAGCAAAAATGCATGGTAAAAGCCCTGACAGAATATACTTAGCACAGAGCCTTCAAGACATAGCCTGGTGTGGTGCCTTCCCTTACTCATTAAGATCGTGATGTAGTTCTCTTTTTGTTTTTTTTATTTTTGTTTTTATTTTTTAAACTTTTTTATTTTTGCGGTTATACCCAGCGATGCTCAGGGGTTATTCCTGGTTCTGCATTCAGAAAGTACTTCTGGCAGTGCTGGGAGAACCATATGAAATGCGGGAGCTCGAACCCGGGTTACCCTCCTACAAGGCAAACGCCTTACCCTCTGTACTAGAGCTCCAGCCCCAGTTCTTTTTTTAGACTTCATAAAAATCAATTATAAAGATTGGCGTAGTAAATCTATTTGTTTTGGTTGGATGTAGGACCATTATCTTTCCTTACGAAAAGGAAGACGACTCAGAAGTTTGCTATTCAAAAGACCGTGTCAGATACATTTCAGAAACTGCTCATTGTGGTTTAGGTAAGACTTTTGGAGGTTGTCTATGAAGTACTGCAGCTGTCTTACTTGAAGAGCAAATAAATTGATTTTGAGAAGTCAATTATATTGAAAATAATGGAAATGTAAGTACTTCCTATTCCTTTGTTTACTAGATGCTTTACAGAGTAGTCTCAAATTTGTCCTTTGTAGAATCTGTGAAAAATAATTACAGCAAATATTACCCCCAATGTATAAACGTAGAATTGTTTAGACTGTAGAGAGAGTATTTGATCCAATTCCTCTTTCTCAATTGTTTGTCAGTAAAACAGAAGAGTATAGTGGCTGTAAACTTCAGATTCCTCTGTTTAAGTACTAGCTCTGTCCTCCATTTTTTTTCTTTTTTCTTTTCTTGGTTTTTGGGCCACACCTGCTGATGCTTAGGGCTTCCTCCTGGCTATGTGCTCAGGAACCACTTCTAGTAGGACTCGGGGAACCACATGGGGTGCCAGGGACTGAACCTGTGTTGTCTGCATGCAGAGCAAATGTTCGACCCATTGTAATAGTACTCTGGCCCTCTGTCTCATTTTTAAAATACAACTATAGGTTTCTAGACAGATATGTGAAGGTATTTCTAAGCCGCAATTTTCTTTTCTTTCATTTGCGTTTTGGGTCACTCCCAGGGATGCTGAGGGGTTACTCCTGGCTCTGCACTCTGGAATTATCCTTGTCGGAGCTCGGGGGACCACATGGGATGCTGGGAATCGAACCCAGGTCAGCCATGTGCAAGGCAAACACCCTCCCTGCTGTGCTATTGCTCCAGCCCCTCTAAGCTGCAATTTTCTGAAAAAAATATACTTTTAATTTAGCTTACCTTATATTGTAAAAGTAAATACTTAACACTTACCTAGAACTTCACTCATTTGCAGACTATAAAGTAACAGAATAGGAGACTAACACCCAAGGATAGTAGAGATAGGGACCAGGAGGATTGCTCCATGGCTTGGAAGCCGGTCTCACATGCTGGGGGAAAAGGCAGCTCAGATAAAGAAGGGACCACCAAGTAAAGGATGCTTGGAGGGCCCATTCGGGATGAGAGATATGTGCTGCAGGTAGACTACAGACCGAACATGATGGCCACTTAATGCCTATACTGCAAACCACAACACCCAAAGGAAGAGAGAGATTAAAAGGGAATAGTCCTGCCATGGGGGGGAGGGGCGGTGGAATGCGGGAGTCATGGGAGGGATACTGGGAACACTGGTGGTGGAGAATGGGCACTGGTGGAGGGATGGGTACTCAATCATTGTATGACTGAAACATAATCACGAAAGTTTGTAAGTCTGTAACTCTATCTCACAGTGATTCATTAAAAAGAGAAAGAAAGAAAGAAAGAAAGAAAGAAAGAAAGAAAGAAAGAAAGGAAGGAAGGAAGGAAGGAAGAAAGAAAGAAAGAAAGGAAGAAAGAAAGGAAGGAAGGGGCTGGAGCGATAGCACAGTGGCTGGGGTGTTTGCTTTGCATGCAGCTGACCTGAGTTCGATTCCCAGCATCCCATATGGTCCCCTAGCACCGCCAGGAGTGGTTCCTGAGCGCAGAGCCAAGAGGAAACCCTGCATCGTTGGGTGTCACCCACAAAAACAAAAAAATAGGAAAAACATTAATAAAAATAAATGTTTAAAAACTTACCTAGAATTTAGTAAAGGACAAAATATTCTAATTATTGCTACTGTATTCCTACTGAAGAGGAAACTTAGCTGGAATCAGTTCGGGGTTGGTTTTCAGCACTGACATATTGAGTGTTTGTGAGTCTATTTAACAACCAACTATGTCTTGTGAACCTTCACAGTGATTCTGTTGCGGCCAGGAAGATAGCTAAGAGGCCTAGTGCACATGCTATGCATGTGGAAGGCCAGGGTTGGATTCCTGGCACAACATGAGCGTCCAGGAGCAGCCCCCAAGTACTTTGGTCAGGAGAAGACTTAACACTGCTGGGTGTGGCCCCCAACAAAAACAAATAGTGGTCATACTATTTAAGATTTTTAAATGTTCTCCTCTTATGGAATTTTCTAGTTCTATGGATATTTCCGGTTGTGCCCAAAGGAAAGTGAATAATCCGTAGAGAGTCCACAAATAGAATTGCTTTCCTTGCTTTATAGCCCTGCAGTCTTAGAGAAAGGAATTTTCAGTTGTCAGAGACCTTATTTATTACACGAGTAGATCCTGGCTTGACTTCAGCCTTGCAGTCTGGGCAATTCTTCTAGCAAAAGAGACTTCTGTGGTCAACTGGTAAAATTTCTATCAACTATAATAACTTTTGAGAACCAATGGGGGGTTAAGAAGATGGTACCAGAGCCTTGCATATCCCTGGCACGGCATATGGTCCCCTCTAGTACCATCAGGGAGCACAGAGCCAGGAACAGTCCCTGAGTACCAGAGGGTAGGATCTGCAAACCCCAAATAAAAAGAAATGAAAGAAGCAGTGGGTTGGAGAGATAGTTCAACAGGCTGAGCACATTCTTGGCATGCAGGAAGCAGGTTTCAGTTCCAGCTCAGCACTGCATTGCCAGGAATGACTCCAAGTACTAAGTGGGTATAATCCCTGAGCACCTTTGAGAATGGCCTCAAAACAGAGAAGCAAAAGGAACCAAACTTAATGTCTGCATTGACAAGGAAAATGCTCTTATTTTATGCTTTAGAAATAAAATTATTGGATGTATAAAGGAAGTACACACCTGTGTAATCTCACACAAAGAGGGGGTTCGGCACCCACACGGCGGCGGCTCTATCTCTCCCGCCACCCGCGTTCGGTAGTCTCACCCTTCTACCACCCCGGAGAGGTCGATGGTGATGGTCAGGCGGAGGAAGGAACGAGGGCCAGGCTGGTAGGTATTAGTCGTAGTTTATTCTGATCCTCTCCTCATCTCTCCTTCTGTCTCTGCCCCCATTCTTCCTCCCCCAGCTACTTCATTCTCCTTCTCCATTCCCCTTCATCCTCCTTCTCTGGAGTCTGGGTTCTGATCCTCTCTGAACTCTCTTCTTCCTTCTACCCCTGCCCCACTCCTACAGTACAGTTAAATCCTCTCTCCATGAGGAATTGGGGAAACAATTACACATAGGTGTGGTCACAATCAATAGGGGTAGAAATCAACAGGGGTAGAAATCTTAGCCTCAGGGAAGACCGCTCCTAGGACAGATCCTCCCTCAGCAGGAGGACCCACCCTAGAGCAGAATCCCATGGGCGTGCCTCTCCTCTCCTTGTCTGACAAGCATATAAGAATATAATATAAATCATTTTGTATGGATACAGTAAGAAATATCTTAAACTTATAGAATTGCTCTCCTAGGGCCATCTCGATCTCAGACTACGGTGCTCAGGCCAAATAGTCTTTCCCACCCCTAGCAGGATCCTAGTCTTGTCGTTACCTTTGGATCATGACAGCATTTGTCTATGATCAAACTCTTAACTTATAGTTAAGAATCGTGGCACTTTGGCCTGGCCCATTTCGCTGCCAGGGTAGCTCACTGCTTGCCCTGGGTCCATTCAGTCCCTCGTCGGGACCCTGCTTTTGGGGTGTTAGGAACTAAGGGCAACTGAGGCTTAAGTCGAGAAAGATGCCCGGGAGTGAATAATATTCAAGGCCAATCAAATCCTAAGTTACAAAGCATAATGTTAACGTTCTTTCTGTATCTATACAAAAAGGATATTACTTTAAGGTAAATTATTCATAAGGCATAAGGAGAGGAAAAGGGCAATATTTCACTCATACATATAAAATCATAGATTTCTGGGAAACTGATCTGACAAATTAACAAAGTCTGATTAAGGGGAAAGCTGATTAACTGGGTGGGAAGGAGAGCATAGGAAAGACTGTTTACATGTTTACATGTAAACACAATGGAAGTGGAAGTGCCTCTGGAGCACTGTGGTGGGTGTAACCAGATTGATGGGTGTAACCAGATAAAACCTAAGCTTCTTGAAAGACAAAGCAATGTTACCCAACACACACCCACTATCACTGTGCACTACCTTCATAGAAAGAACATTTTAGCCAATAAGTTTGAATTGATCCTTGTTAACTTTATTTCAGAAAGTGGTAAAGTAGCTGTGGAATATCGGCCTTTTGAGGAGCTCACTGATGCCAGAACCGAAGAACTACATGACTTAGTTCAAGTACGTGAAAGAAAAACTCAAGGATGACATATACAGGATGGCAGCAATTCAAAATAATGAGCAGATTTTAGAAGTGTTTAGCATGTGTAGGCAATTCTAGCATTCCCAGAAAAATATGAAACTCTAAAATTTAGTTCAGAGAATTTCTGAAGTTTTCCTGAAGTCCTGGCCATTATTTGAAAAATGGAGAGTTCTGAGTGCCCTCTGCGTTCTGTCAGAGAAATACCTTTTCTTTTTTTTAATGTAGGAGTACTGCTACATAAATAGCAGCCACTGATTACGCTGGTTGAATTGGGCATTAACTCCACCTTATTCTTTTTTTTTCATTTTTTATAATTTTATTTATTGAATCACCATGAGAGCAGTTACAAAGCTTTCAGGTCTAAGTCTCTGTCATACAATGAAACACTCGTACCTTCACCAGTGCCCATTCTCCACCACCAAAAACCCCAATATACCCCATCCCACACCCTCCCCCTACCAGTGGGGCAGATGATTTCTACATTACTCTCTCTCTACTTTGATTACATTCAATATTTTGACACCAGACCTACCATTATTATTTGGGATTTTACTCCAACACTCATATCTGCCTAAAAGGCAACCGTAGACAACTTTTTTTCTATTGCTGGTTCTGAATAACATATGATGTCGCACAGCCACAGCAGTGGCTGCGCAATTTTGAAATTCCAAAATTTTAACAATTAAATCTGGAGGGATTTCTGCCAATACCTGCTGGGTTCCGAGATTTGTTCCTGAGTCTCTGGGATCATGGCCATTAAGCAGCTTCATCAGGAGCTAGAGAGGCCATTCATGGGAGGTGACTCGGGGTCTCGCTGGGGTGGGGAGGAAAGGGCCAGCTCCACCCCCATCCCGTGAGGTCCCATGTGTCTCCTCACTGAGGGCCCAAACCTGACTCTCCAATGGCGTCTGGAAGATGGCGGCCACCAAGCCTTCTAGGGGGAGCAGATGGAAGGACAGCACCCTTCCCCCCCTGGGGTGGCTGGGTGCCGGTAACCCACTGCAGGGTCCAGATGCAGAAAAATGCCTTTTTGAGCTCCACTTAAACAGGATCTAGGAATGTGGGGCCTTAAGTGTCATCATGCTACAGCATTTAAAAAGTTACATTTTTTTCCAAGTATGATATCATTCCTAGAGTTCAGCATCTCATATATATCTCGTATGAACTATTTTATGAAAGAACCTTTCTGTTCAACAATTGCACAGTATTCCAAATTAGGAATTAATTTGCTAATTTCCAGGAGAACATATGAATACACTATGTGTGTATTCTAGGGATGGTGGGGAGCGGCAAAATGTGATTCATATCATTGGGAACAAATTTGGAATTGAATATATGTAATTAACTTGGCCCAAAGTCAGAAAATTTTTTTCCGAAGTTAGTGAGTTAGGGAAAGAAAGAGAGAGAGAAGGTAGTTCTCTTCCTCTTGTTGAAAGTCCTTTTTTTTCCTTTGTAAAATAAATTTTATTTGTGGGTAAGGTAGCGGGGTACACACTTGGTAGCGCTCAGGAATTACCCAGCCTGGCTCTTTGTTATAATCACTTGTCGAAGTGCTCGAGGGACCAGGTGATGGTAGGGATCAAATTCAAACCTTTCTTGTGCAAAGCATGTGCTCAATCTTTTGAACTATTGATCTAGTCCTGCAAGAACTTTTTTAAATAGTTTAAATCAAACCCACCAAGAAAACTTCCAACACCTACGATTGGGTCTTAAAAGACTTAGCTTAGGAGCCTGAGGCATAGTTCATTAGGCTGGAGCATGGACTGTGATGAGGGAGACCTGGGTTTGATACCTGCCACTGCATGGCCTCCTGAGCACTGTCAGGTACAGCGTCAAACACCTCCAGGTGTGGCCCCCAAAGAGACAACAATGTCCACCTTACTAAGAAAGGTGAGAAGACATTTCGTACTAATGCCAAAGAATTCAGAAAACTAACATCCATCCCTAAATGAGGATACTCTTGGAACCAACTCCATTCGGGGCACGCTACTCAACTAGAGAGCGGGAAGAAGCCCTTTCTCGTGGAATTTATATTCTGGAAGTGTGAGATAATAAGAACTGATATGGATGAGAAGAAGGACTGTGAAAAAAGTAAAATGGGTGCTAGTTACAGTATTGCAAGAGAGCCTTGTCACTTTCTGACGTGAACATCTTAAGTGTTCCCTCCGAGTGCTAGAAGGGCAGCCCTCTAGAAAGGAGCTTGCTCCTTTTTCTCCATGAATTTATGTTGAGTTCCATGCAAGAAAGGGGGATTTCCCCAGGCCGGTGTAAAGGAGCGCATATGGCTGTTCATTCAGTTTAAGAACGGTCTCCCAGAATCAACTGTTTCTGGCCCCAGAGCCCTGCTTGAGAAAATGTTGTGTCCCTGATTCCGTACTATCCCCTCTCTAGGAGAGTGATAAATAATCAGAGAGACTAAGAGCTTAAAGGAAATGACAACATTTGTGAACCCCCACCCACCCGAAGTAGTGCTCCTTTTGCAGGTCAGCTGCCTTTCTTGGAAGCAGGATGGCCAAGGGGAGGAAGAATGTCTCTTGGATTTCAGTAGTGAGGAGGAAGCACCAAGACCACCACAGCTGGATTAGTGATGTTGAATTCACCAGTGTTCCCTGTCTGGGGACAAGCTGTTCCTCCCCCACCCTCGGGGCTCCGCCCAAACGAGTGGGCAGTCCCAGTCCTGTTGGGTGGCAAGAGTGGGAGGGGAGGCAAGGGGGGTGGGGTAGAGGACCTGATTGGATGTGTTTGGTGCCTTGGGGGAAGAAGGAAAGCCTGGGTCCTGCTGGTTTTGAGGAGCCTGCTTTGCCCAGATCCAGTAAAGGCCGCTTAAAGGCTCATAAAGATGCTGAGGGGGTGGGTTACGCGGTTGCCAAGGGCCTGTGGTTGCCAAGGGCGTGGGTGATAAGGGCATGCACGCGCAGCGCCCAGCTGCCTTCATCCTCAGGCTCAGGAAGAGGACACTCTTCCTCTTCTTGTCATGGATATGTTATTCCAAATATTTTCATTCCTTTGCCTCCTTACCTATCTGCAGGGCGCTCCTCTCCGGGGGAGAATCCTATCCCCAGTCCCCCTGACCCCCAGTCCCCCAGGGCCCCCCAAGCTCTGGCTTTCACCTTCCCCTGATCCTGCCGCTGAATCACCCTCTACCCTTCAGCCCCGCATTTCAAAACTGCTTGCCTTCACTATTTCGCATGAAAACCGGAGATAGGATTCAGTTGGCGTTCATCGTGC
The DNA here is from genome assembly GCF_029834395.1 of Sorex fumeus. Taxonomy (NCBI): domain Eukaryota; kingdom Metazoa; phylum Chordata; class Mammalia; order Eulipotyphla; family Soricidae; genus Sorex; species Sorex fumeus. The sequence continues at coordinate 457,808 of NW_026606123.1, forward strand.
TGATGAAGTTATTGGAACTTAGCCCTCTGGAAGAGGACGCTAGGCCCTTCTTGCCCGGACCTAGGCTTGAAAATGTACTGGAAAATACTCCCTATCCTCTTGTCTCCTAACTTGGCAGCCAATTTGGCTGCTGGTGCAGGGAGCTCCACTCCGGGGGAGAGTCCTACCCCCAGTCCACCTGACCCCCGGTCCCCCAAGGCCCCCCAGGACCCCCTAAACCCTGGCTTTCACCTTCCCCTGATCCTGCCACTGTATCACCCCCTACCCTTCAGCCCCTGGCGAATTCTGGGTTCTTTAAGGTTTTAACAAGTACTGCCCTGGTAAGTTTTTTAGGACTTTGGTTCCCACCCTCGATGAGAGTCTGCCTCTGGCTTTGCATCCTAGGAGTATGATTCCACCAAGAGCTATAGAACAACCTGAAGATCAGGTTGAAGATCTGACATATGAAATACGCCTTCCAAGTCCAGTTGGAGCGATTTCCAAACCACTAACCTTTATGAATTCCCCGGAAAACTTAAATTTGCCCCATGTCACTGTGCCTGCGCAGAATGCGCCCATGCTTTTTCAAATGGGGCTTGCCCGAGGGGTGGGGCTGCTGGGGGCGGGGCTACTGTGGCCCGCCCTGCCTGTAGTGGACAGGGCTTGGCGCTAAGTCCCCACCATGGACCCCCACTGGGTTCCAGCAGCACAAGTCTCTACTGAAGATTCCAGAGTGCTAGTTTTGTTTCTTTCTTTTCTCAAAGAGTTTTTCACAGTATTTAATTACACTCAATATTTCAACTCCTCTGTGCTATCACTCCAGCCCAGTATCCCACTGAGAGTATCTTGCCCGCACGGCAGAGCCTGGCGAGCTCCCCATGATGTATTCGATATGCCAAACACAGTAACAACAAAGTCTCCAATGGAAACTTTACTGGGCCCGCTCGAGCAAATCGACGAACAACGGGAGGGCCTTTACCATTACTTAATATTTCAACTCCAATTCCACCACCATGACCCCTTTCCACCACCTTTGAGTTTTTCCACCACTACCCGAGATTTCCCCAAAATATGCATTCATCTGGGGAACATAAAGTAACAAAATAGGAGACTAACACCCAAGAAGAGCCGAGATAAGTACCAGGAGGTCTACTCCATGGCTTGGAGGCCAGCTGCACATGCTAGGGAAATGGCAGATCAGATAGAAAAGGGAGCACCAAAAAAGGGTGTTGAGAGGATCCTCTCAGGATGGGAGATGCATGCTGAAAGTAGACTATAGACCGAACATCTTTGCCACTCAATGCCTCTTTTGCAAACCACAACACCCAAAAGGAGAGAGAGAACAAAAGGGAATGCCCTGCCACAGAGTCAGGGTGGGATGCGAGGAGATGGGGGTGGGAGGTATAGTGGCATCAGTGGTGGAAAATGGGCACGGGTGGAGGGATGTGTACTCGATCACTGTATAACTGAAACCCAAGCACAAAAATTTCTAAGTCTACAACTATACCTCATGGTGTCTCACTAATAAAAAAATTTAAAGCATTTATTTTGTATTGCTTGCTGTAAATAACTGACTAAGAATGATCCAAAAAGGTTTCCATAGAGGAAAGTGTATGAAAATTGTTGTATCTCATCTTGGACCCATTGGTCGCCAGGATTAGAGACAGAGAGCTAATTTAAAGACATTGGGCAAGGACCTGGAGAAATTAACGGGTTCTTGTTCATCAGGGACCTTTGGGTAGCAGACAGAGAGCACCACCTAGTGAAACTGGAAAATGAGGAGCGCTGACTTTGTGGGGGCAAACTACCTTGAAGAGGCAGGTCATAAAAGTGTTTGTCATTGCAATCCCGCCTGAATCCGTAAAAAACAATTTCCTTCCTCCCACCTCAATTCCGAACCCACAGGATACTGGACTACTGTGAAGGTGAGTTTGTGGGGCGGGATGATGTGGGAGCTGAGATCAGGGCAGAAACTGGGGAATCGAGTTGATTCAAGTAGTGGCTACCACATGGGAGCTCGTGGTGCCCGAGAGACTATTCTTAGCTTCTCTGTAGCTATGTGGTGGAGCAACGGCCTGGGAGGCAAGCAGGTCCTACCCATCTGTAATTCTAAAATGTTAGTGTCAGGGGCTAGAGCAATAATACAGGGCGTTTGTCTTGCACGTGGCCAACCCGCGTTACATTCCCGGCACCCCATAGGGTCCCCCGAGCACCACCAGGGGTAATTCCTGAGTGCAGAGCCAGGAGTAATCCCTGTGACTCAAAACAAACAAACAAAAATGTTAGTGTCAGATGGAACTGTGTTCAATTCTTTTCGGGCCACACGGTGATGCTCAAGGCTGACTCCTGGTTTATGCTTAGGCATCACTGAACTCCTGGCAGGAGGTGAGGAACCATTTATGGAGCTGGGAATTGAACCCAGGTTAGCAGAGTCAGGACAGCATCAAATCCCATCTGTGATATTTAGCCTGGTCCTCCAAAGACTAATAATATATTCAGGAGTCAGAGATATAGGACAACAGGTAGAATATTTGCCTTGCATACAGCTGACCAGGTTCAATCCCTAGCATCCCATATGGTCCACTGAGGACCACCAGGAGTAATTCCTGAGTGCAGAGCTAGGAGAAATCCCTCGGCATTGCCAGGTTTACCCCCCAAAAACATAAACGATAATATAACCAATGTTCTCCTTTTCTAAGATAAAAATTGGTTCTATTAATCAAGTGTGACCTTTCTACAATGCCAATAATTGTTTTATGAAAACGAAGATATTTTTATTTATCCCCTTCAGTCTTAAAGTTGTTTTAGAAGTGAAAAATCTTTGATCATGGTCTTAACTATATTGTTGTTTTTTCCTGTTCTGCAAATCTACAAGTCTAGAAACTACCACATCATCATTTCTCATTTTATGACTGCTGTAGTTAAAACTCGAAGTAGGAACATGAGGGATTCAAGGCACACCCCAGTTTTATCAGGACTGATGGGTGTTAAGTGCAGGACATGCCTCCATCTGTCCCTTTCCTGAAAATTGCCCTGGATTGTCCTTAAACAGGTTTTATTCCATATCGGCATCCCAAAGACCTCTCCCCGAAACAAAAGAAAGACATAGATTCTATCCAGGACTTTTGAAAGATGATCTGAACTCTAGTCCATTCTTCCAAGCAGCCTGAAATAACTGGCATTCTGACACGCTTCCTCTGCCCACCCCTATTTTCTATGCCTCCGTACCAGATCATTAAGCTGCACCCGAGCTTTCTCTCTCCACAAAACACAACTGGCTGTGGATAAGTTACTGGAGGCTGATATTGTTCCAGGCCAGTAACTACAGCGTCCATTGCCTCTCCCATTTCCTGTGAAACTGTTCGCACGGTCTCCACTTCACGATGAACATGTTGCGGAAACAGGTTTTATCTTCCTTCTAGTACCCTGAGTGCTCCACTTGCAATAGGCACTCAAATTCGATCAGGAAAATGTGATCACTTTCTTCGTACAAGGAGCACTTTAATAAGCCCCCAAATATAGAAACGTCATTGGGGTCCCCTTGGTTTTACGAATGACAGTCAGGAGCTAGGGGCCTGGAATTGCATGGGAATGAGGAGGCAGCCCTTGGAAACCCTTTAGTCCTGAGGCTCTGGTTCCATTTGGTTTCTGAAGGGCAAGGGAAGAAAGTGACACAGAATGAAAGCAAAGGACAAAGTGGAGAATCCCCAAGTGAGGAGAGAGACAAGTTCTGGAAAACTCCACAGTAGGTCGGCTTCCCTCCCCCCGCCCCGCCCTCATCTCATTCCAGGTGACAGCCTGTGAAGCAGGGAAGGAGTGGTTGGCCCTCACAGTGCAGCTTCCACCTCACCCTGAGGAGACAAGACACTAGTTCTGGCTTCATCCACCCTGACCCAGTGCTCTGTGAGCCCCCGGGTCCACTCCCTGGGTCTCCTTTGTGGCTCTCTGCTCTGGCCTCCTGTGGCCCTTCCCATGCTCCCTTTCAACTGCCCTCATCTGTGGCCTTTGCTCTTGCCCCATTTGGCTGCTTCCACATTTGCAAAGAGTTTTCTCCCATGACAGGAATGGGCCCTGTTTGCTTGGGCCAAGAGTTACTCAAGAAAAATGTTGCTCCCCCCCTCTTGCCCCAGAACTGTCTCTCTGGAAAGAGTCAGTCTTAAGGTACCCCTGCGGTCCTTGAGAGTTTGCCCAGCGCCACACAGTCACCTGGAGAGGGCAGGTGCTTAGTTAACGCATCTGTTCACCGAGAAGTGCAGAGAAGTTCAGTAACCATTGGAACACCCGACATGTCTGAGCTGACTGTTTGAGGGTGTCTACCTCTCTGGGGAATGGGACATTTCTTTTTCCACTGAGAATGTTGCTGCTAGCTGAGACCATACATGACTGTTTCATACAAATGCTCCCATGGCTCCAATTATGGAACTAAGAGCTGATCCAGCAGACCTTGCATCCCAGGTACTTGGTCTGGACTGAAGCCATCCTCTTCTTTCCTAGGACTTTAGTGGGGGAACCTGAGGGGCCCCTCAGGAGTGGAAAAAGCTGGCATGCAGGGGGTGCTGTGGAGCAAGGTTCCCTGCAAAGAAGTGGCCAGCTGACTCTGGGGTTTTGGGTTCCATCCTGCTGCCTCTGCACTCAGGAATTACTCCGGGTGGGCTCAGGGGAACATAAAAGATGCCAGGAAGGGGGAAGGGCGGATCAAAACCCAAGTCAGCTGCATGCCAAGCAAGCTCCTGACCCACTGTGGCTCCTCCTCCTCCCGGCCTTCTGTGTCTTTTTGAGGAACTCTGCACCCTTTCCCATCCCCGGCAGCTGTGCACAGGGGCCATGACTCCAGACCTGCTTGGACTCCTGTGGCTCCAGCTGACCCTCTGCCCCCAGGCCCACCACCGACCAGTGGGAAACACTACACCACTAGGCCACCGTGATGATGATGGGTGCGTCTGTACTGAGCTTGTACAGAAATTTTCTTTTCTTCCCCTGCGACATCTGGATATGCTCAGAAGTTACTCAAAGATGTGGGGTGCCAAGGATCAAACCTGGTTGTGTGCTGCAAGGCAACACCGACCCGCTATGCTACAGCTCTGGCCAAACTTTGTATGCCTTGGGACGTGTTTTTACTTTCCTGATGGCACCGCAGGAACTGACAACGTTTTGAGGATGACCACCTGAACTAGCCTGGTTTTGGTCTCTATGCTACTGTCCTCAGCAACTGCGAAACTGACTCTGTTCTTTACGAACTTTCAAAGCTGAATTTATCGGGGATCTGGGCCACAGTCAGTGGAGTTCAGGGCTTACTCCTGGCTCTGAGCTCAGGGATCATTCTTGGCAGGACGCGGGGCAACATATGTTGTGTGGGGGATTGAACCCGGGTCAGTTGGACACAAGGCAAGTGCAAGCGGCGTTACTACTCATTATACTATTGCTGCAGTCCTGTCACCTCAGTTTTTTCATGCCACTTCACACTCTGAGCTCACTTGTGCACGTGTTCTGAGGAAGGGATCCAGCTCTGATCTTTGGCGTGGGGGCCTCTGGTGAGCCCAGCATTCTTTGTTCAAGACATTCTGAGCATTTGGGCCCTGCATGTACAATGTGAGCTGTGGAAGGCCAGGCCCAGCCCCTTCCCTGCCATGACTGTCTCTCCTGTCGCCAGTGACTCACGCGCTGGCTGGGTTTGATCCCCAGCACCACACAAATCGATAGAGGCACAGGGCAGGTGTCTCCAGTCGGCGAGAAAGGGAAGTGAAGTCACACTTCATCAGAGGAGCCTCCGGAGAGCTCCTCCCATTACACACAGCTGCTGAAGGAGAAAACCAGTCCTGGCACCTCAGGACTTCCTGGCATCTCTGAGGAGTCCAGTCTCAAGGAGGGGGATCTGGGAGGCACCTTAAGGAGGCTCAAAGGAATGAGACTCAAAGAAGCGGCACAGAGATGATGGGTTCTCCTTGGGGTCCGTATCCACAGCTGTGAAATAACCAACTCTCTGCTCTCCAATCAAGAGAATGTGGAGGGAATGTGCACCTACCACGCATGGGAAAAGTGTGTGTGCTGCTCTGAGGTCACAGTTCCTTGGGTCCAGGAGTGTCCCAAATGGTCAAAATTCAGTGATCTTGCACCTGCAGAAAGAAGAAACAGATTCAATGGCTCCTGTGCCCACCCTGGCAGTAGCCTCCCCAGGACCCACTTACCCACTCCCATAACTACAAGACTCATCGCCAAGTGCTCCCGAGTGGGTGGTTGTTGGGGCTGACCAGCAAACAGTCCTAGCGGGGGAGCACAGGGTGACAGGCCTTAACATGTGCCAGGACAACTCACACAGCGTTCTGCAACCACACGGTGGCACTCTCCACTTTCCCGGGCCAGCACCAGGAAGGAAGGCCTGGTTCCTGCCCCTGCAGTGTAGAGAGTGACTGAGGTACCAGCACTTGCCTTCAGGGACTTGGCTGATGCCTACCAGGCGGATGGCCAGCCCAGGGAATCCAATGCCAGTGCCGGACACACAAACCCCAGGACCGCCCAGGGGAAGAGAAGGTGAGGAGAAACCCTGGCCACGCAGCAAGGGCGGCCCCTCATGCTAGCAGCCCACCACTGAAGTCCCTGGGGGGTAGTCCAGACACCCCCCTAAGTGCCATGTTCCCCAAGCTACTGACCACCAGAGCGCCAAAACTGCCAGGCTATTCGCACGCGTCTACATTGGGGGATATAATGAAAAAACCCAATGAAATGAACGCCTCACCAAGAATCCTCTATCCAGCTCAACTCTCATTCAAACTTGGAAGGAAACATACACTACTTCATGGATAAACAACAGCTCAGGAACATCATAGACTCAAAACCAACTTAAAAGAAGGACTAAGGGGGCTTCTATAAGAGAAGAAAACCCCCTACGAGCACAACAAGCCCCTACAGAAAGATGGCACAAAACCCTCTACCAATAACCTCTCTTAACATCAATGGTCTAAGCGCACCAATCAAGAGACACTGAGAGGCAAAATGGATTCAGAAACTGAACCCAACATTCTGCTGCCTACAAGAAACTCATTTGAACCTTCAGAGTGAACACAGACCCAAAGTTAAAGGATGGAAAACAATCCTGAAGCAAACAGTTCCCTCCAAATAGCTTAGGTGGCCATACTAGTGGCCTTAGAACTCATTTATATTTTACTGAAAAATCATTTTCTGGGGCAGACATGATGGCACAGAGGATAAGGTGCTTGCCTTGCACATCACTGACCCAGGTCTGATCTCTGGCACCCCAGAAGGTCCTCTGAGCCCTGCCAGTAGTGATTTCTGAGGACAGAGTCAAGAGTAAACTCTGAGCTCTGGGTGTGCCCCAAAGCAAAAACTTCATTTCTAAGTTGGATTTTTGGACGCATAAATTTGCACACAGAAATGACTGGAGATCGACAACACCTTTATATTTATAAAGTATGTTAAGTGCAAGGGCCAAAGGAAGAGGCACTGCTCAGGTCTTTTGGGGGCTAATGATTTTCCCAGCTCCGCCAGTGGTGCCTGAGGCTCCCAGGACTACACTCCATGATGATCGTGTGCGGCCAGGGGTGAAATAAGCATCAACCCCTTCCCAGTCATGCACCTTAACCTCTGTACTCTCCGCTACACCTGCCTTTTAATTCTTTTGGTGTGGGAGGAAGAGGAGGTGCAGGGAGAAGCTGTGAATCAGTGCTCAGGAATCTGGAGGCCCCTCCCAGTGATTTTAAATGAAGGGAGCTGGTGGTTTACTAAGAAGCCCGAGAATGTGGGGGTGCTGGCCCAGGAGCACCAAGGCTTTGGGGCCTGTAGGCACCCACATTCAGTGCTTAGAGAAACAGGTGATGCCAGGGGGTGATCCGCATTTCGCCACATGCAAGGCTCACTCTTTAATGCCTAGACTATCTTTCTGGCCTGCAAATTTGGTCTTTTCTACGTCTTAAATCTGAATTTATTATCAGCACGCAAGTGATTGAGAGTTGAAAACTACTGTGATATTGAGACCTGGACAATGGGAGATCAAAGGCGCTTAGATGCGTATCTCTTTTGGCTTCTAATAAAGATTCACTCTAGAGGCCAGAGAGGGGGTCAAAAGGGCCAGGGCATGGTCTGTATCGGGGGAGGAGACCAGAGGAAGATCCTGGGTTCCATCCCCAGCACTGCATGGTCCCCCTGAGCACTGCTGGGTGTGTCAAAACCCAAACAAGCAAAATTCACTACTAACAAGCATGCGAAGATGTTCCCAACAATACTCTTGAGCACATAAATATCTTTTCTGTCATTTTCACTAACCTGAGTCAAAAAGAAGTCTTTTGAACAATACTCAGGTTTGTAAGCCTTAGTGGTTAAACTGTCAAAAACACTGAGTTTACAGCAAATAAGGGAAATGCAATAACTGAACATGCAAAAAGACCTATTCTGTTCTCTCACAGAGATTCTACTTAGGCCAGGGAAGTGAAGAGTGGATGGAGAGAGTGATGGGAATGAGTTCCCAAAGAAATAACCAGTGGGGCTGGAGCAATAGCACAGCGGGTAGGGCGTTTGCCTTGCATGCGGCTGGCCCAGGTTTGATTCTTCTGCCCCTCTGGGACAGCCCAGCAAGCTACTGAGTGTATGCTGCCTGCACGGCAGAGCCTGGCTAGCTACCTGTGACCTGTTGGATATGCCAAAAACAGTAACAAGAAGTCTCACAATGGAGACGTTAATGGTGCCTGCTTGAGCAAATCGATGAACAATGGGAGGACAGTGCTACAGTGTTTATAATAATGCACATTTGAAGGTACATAATATGTGAACACTATATAACGATTAGAAGCCAAAAGGCAACAATAAGAAAATAAACATTCTTTCGGCACATACGGAACAACGTTTATAAAACCTTCTCACATACAAAGGAAGGCCCACAAATAAGGAAATTATACCATGCAAAATACATTCCAACCTCAATCCAATAATCATCTATAAATAAATATTTTTAAAAGACACTGTACATTTATAAACTAAAAGAATAATGTAGTAAACCACTATGACAATAATAGCTGGGAATGTGAGGCTTAAAAGTAGGTAAGGGATATTCCTGATAACATTTCAGTTAAATATTGCAAACCACAATTGGAGAGAGAGAGAGAGAGAGAGAAAGAGAGAGAGAGAGAAAATGCCCGCCAAAAGAGGCAGGCAAGGGGTTTGGGGTGATGGGAAGGAACGTGGGGGGACACTGGTGAAGGAACGGGTGTTGGAATACTGTATGACTGAAATCCAATCATGAACCGCTTTGTAATGCTCTAAAAAACCAAACAAATAAATCACGGTCACGGTCCTCCTGTTGTTCATCGATTTGCTCGAGCAGGCCCAGTAACATCTCCATTGGAGACTTTGTTATTACTGTGTTTGGCATATCGAATATATCACGGGTAACTTGCCAGGCTCTGCCGTGCGGGCGAGATACTCTCAGTAGCTTGCCGGGCTCTCCGAGAGGGGTGGAGGAATCGAACTCGGGTCGGCCATGTTGGCCGCTTGTAAGGCGAACGCCCTACCGCTGTGCTATCGCTCCAGCCCAAACAAATAAATAAACCAAAAAAATTATGTAGTATAAAACAAGAAACCAAAAAAAAAAAACCAGCAACTGTGAAGGATTTAGAATTGAATCACAACAGAAACAAAAATCTGGGGGCAAAGCTATAATAGATTTTAGAAAGAATTTCATAATCTTAAATTTCTATATTTCACAATAAGAACTTTAGTATACATTAAAAAAAAGTTCATAGAAGAAATGAGAACCTAAAGATAGGATTAAAAATAAGCAAACCAAGTGCCAAACAGGTAGTACAGTGGGAAAGGCACTTGCCTTGCATGTGACCAGTCTAGGTTTGATCCCTGGCAGCCCATAACGTCCCTCTAGCACCACCAGGAATCACCAGCTCTTCGGGTTCTTGTACTGAACTGCTGGCCTAGTTGGCTAAGAATCACCATGAGGGGCCCCAGAACCTCCTGAGAGCTGTTGGATCCCTCTTCCCAACAAAAGGATTCCAACTATGTCCTTAACTAGGAACTTTTTAATTATTTTAACTTATACTGGTAAAAATTTGAAAATATAGGTGTCGAATTTAAGCTAATTGAAACGAACAAAATAATCTCAAGAAGAAACAGGAGTGTAAAGGATATGTAAGTAATCAAGAAATTCAATTGGAGACAAAAATCTAAAGATCTGAAAACGATTTTAAAATATTTGAAAATTGGGGCTGGAGCGACAGCACAGCGAGTAGGCCATTTGCCTTGCACGCGGCTGACCCGGGTTTGATTCCCAGCGTCCCATATGGTCCCCTGAGAACCGCCAGGAGTAATTCTTGAGTGCAAAGCCAGGAGTAACCCCTGTGCATTGCCAGGTGTGACCCAAAAAGAAAAAAAAAAAGAAAATATAATAGGTCCTAGTGATTCTGCACGGTTATTTCCCTTTCAAGCAACAAATAGTTCCTCTCTTTATGTAAGTAGTAGAATGAACAAAATGCGCAACTCACTGTTCTTTTACTAAACTAACGATGGTAGGGGCCGGAGTGATAGTACAGCAGGTAGGGCAATGGCCTTGCCTACGGCCCACCAGGATTCTATCCCCAGCACCCACTATGGTCCCCCAAACACTGCCAGGAGTGATCCCTGGTGCAGAGCCAAGATTAAGGAATGAACACCGCTGTGTATGGTCCCAACGCAAGAACGACAATAACAACAAAATCAAAAAACAAAGAATCGTAGTACACTAAAGGAAAATGTTAAGCTAATCTCATTTAGGAACACAAATGCAAAAAAAAAAGAATAAAATATTAGTGAACTAAATCTAATGATATATGTCTGAACAAGATGAACTTACACCAAGTCCTCAATAACAACTATCTAACAATAAAAAATAATTCTAATTATAATTCACCACTGCATATGTCGTTCCCAATGATCTCCCTTCCGAAATCCAACATGCCATCTCATCAGTAAAGAATCAGAGAGCACCTGGCCCAGACAAGGTCAACCTGAAAACCTGAAGAACCTACCGTCAATACTCATTAAGACACTGGCTGGGCTCTTCACACGCTACCTGTCTGAATGCAAGGTTCCGTCCCAATGGAAAACCAGCAGGACTGTACTACTATACAAGAAGGGAGACATCCACGACTTTGGCAACTATGGCCCAATCTGCCTATTGTCTGGCATCTAGAAGCTGTTCACTCGAGTCATCCTGAAAAGGATTTGCAGAACACTAGATGAAGGACAACCATGCGAGCAAGCCGGGTTCCGCAAAGGATTCAGCACCATCAACCATATCCACACGATAACCATGCTCATTGAGGTTTCTCGGGAGTTCAAGATGCCGCTCTGTCTAACGTTCACTGATTTAAAGAAGGCCTTTGATTCTGTTGAGATGGAAGCGGTCATTGAAGCCCTAGCCAATCAGGGCGTTCAAACTCAATACATCAGGATCCTCTGTGAGTTGTGTTATGGATTTGCTCCCAGGATCTCACCATCCTACAAAGAAGTGATCATCGATGTCAAGAGAGGGGTTTGGCAGGGTGATACTATTTCACTGAAACTCTTCAGTGCCACCCTCGAGAACATCATGCAGCGAGTGGAATGGGAAGGAATGGGAGTGAAGATGATTGGTCGGCAACTACACCACCTCCGCTTTGCTGATGACAGCGTTCTAATAACACCAAACATCAGTCAAGCGGCACAAATGCTGACCAACTTCGACCGTGAGCTGAATCTCACAAAGACAATGCTCATGAGAAACAGTCTTGTTCCTGACATTCCATTCGCTCTCAACAGAACGACCATCTCCGAATGCACCAGCTATGTGTACCTAGGTCGAGAATTCAACATGACAAATGACCTGGCACCTGAGTTGCGCAGGAGGAAGAGAGTGGCTTGGAACACCTCCAAGAGCGTTGAGGAAATAACCAAGAGGACGAAGAACCTCCAGCTCCAAGCACATCTCTTAGATTCCACTGTTCTTCCTGCATTAACATACACCTCAGAGACCTGGGCCCTACAAAAATAGGATACAAACGTTATTCGAGTCTCTCAAAGAGGAATTGAAAGAGCTATGCTTGGAGTATCACGCTTCACTCAAATGAGAGAAAGAATCCAGAGTTCCGACCTCCGTCAACGCTCAAGAATCAGGGAAGCTGTCTCGTTGGCCAAGGCATCGAAAATCAGATGGGCTGGACACGTAAGGAGGTTCAGAGACGACCACTATGGACTAGAGCCATTACCGACTGGATTCCACGTCAAAAGATCGCGTGGCCACCCACCTACGAGATGGTCAGACTTCTTTGTCAAGACCCTGAATGATCGGTTTGAGGCTCTTTGTGTTCCTAGAACGAGCAGATGGCATTGGGCTACGCTAGCATGCAACAGGAATGAATGGAGGCGTTACTGGCGCCCGCTCGAGCAAATCAATGAGTAATGGGATATCAAGTGATCAAGTGATAATTCACCACACTAACATAGTATGGGAAAAATTACATGTACATCTGAAAGGTGCGAAATCTGCATTAGAGGAAATCTAACACACATTTGTAATAAAACAATTAAAAATATTCAGCCATTTAGAATTAGAAAAGAACTCCTCTTAACTAGTTTAAAACATCTAATATAACACTTATATATGGTAATAAGAATACTATAACAATATAACATTTAATACCACTGTGAATTGAAGTTTTGAAAAGTCAACTATCTGTCTCTCGCTGGCTTATAGGAATATGCTTGACTTTTGACTACTGATCACATGTCTAGCAAATTGCTTTCATGTTCTTTTTCTTGCTCCTTGCTGTGGTTCATTGCTTCTCCGGGATTTTGGGGCAGTGATATTATCTGTCAATAATGACATTCCTGATTCTTCCTTTTCACTCTTGATATAACTTCCTTTTTATATGCCCTGACCAGACATGCTAAGACATGTTTTCAACAGCAATAATGAAAAAACAAAAGCCCTTATCTACTATTCACAAATAAAACAAATATGCAAAGTATAGGAAGGAGGACATAAACAGCAAAAAAAATTATGATAAAAATGTTCAGGAAGAACTGGAATGATAGTATCGCAGGGAGGGTGCTTGCCTTGCATGCAGCCAACCCAGGTTCAATCTCCCACATCCCATATGGTTCCCCCATGCACCACCAGAAAGAAAGTCCTAAGTGCACAGACAGGAGTAACTCCTGGACATCACTGGGTGTGGTCCCCAAACAAAACAAGATTAAAAAACAATGCTCAGGCTAATCAGGAGTCAGAAGACTACAAGTATAACTGTACCGAGAGAGAGAACACTGACTTACTGTAAGAATGTTTAAATTCAGGGGCAGGGCTGTTGCTAAAATAAGAGAGTACATGCTTGGCATAGACAAAGGCCTGGCTCCATCATTGACGCCACAGGTCCTCCCCACCAGTACTGCTGGATGTGACCTTGGTGGCTCCTCTGCACTGCTAGGCCCAAGCACTGCTAGGCCCAAGCACTGCATTCTAGAATCTGCATTATAAAAAAAAATATGCATTTTGATAGGGTATGGTGCCGCCAGCAGGTCAATCTATACCTGTGAGGCGAGTGCATCAGCAGCCTGATGGTGCCTTCAGACTTCTAGATACCGCTAAATGGCTGCTGTGCCTCTAGCCAGATGTGGACATGATAGCCATGAAGAAAGGAGTTTTGTATACTCATGAATTCTCCAATCAGAAGACACAGGAAAACTCCCAGAGCCACAGCAGGAAGCTCCAGAGATGGTCAGGAGGCAGGGACTGAGGCGGACGTGGGCACAAGTCTTGGCTTTTTCCACGAACAGGGATGTGTGAGGCAGGCTGTGCACACATGTCCGGGGCTGGATGCACTGGCCCACTAAGGTTGGTATGCTAAGCATCACCCATGACTTTGACTTTCATTGCCTTTCACTTCTCACAACCAGATGGGGCAGGCTTTCGTACAATCCAACTTTCAGGTGAGGGGTTTCTGCTGCGGTTCAGAGCAGAAGCTTCTATGACACTTCTGTTCAAAAAACATTTCTAGAAAGCCAGTTTCTCTTATGTTTGAAAAATTTTTAATTAAGAGGAGAGTATCATGCTAACTGAAATGAGTCAGAAAGAGAGGGACAGATATAGAAAGAGTGCATTCATCTGGGGAACATAAAGTAACAAAAATGGAGACCAACACCCATGAATAAAATAACCGAGACAAGTACAGGAGGTTCACTCCGGGGCTTGGAGGCCAGCTGCACATTCTGGGGGACAAGGCAGCTCAGATAGAGAGGGGAACACCAACGAAAGGGTCTTGGCAGGATCCTCCCAGGATGAGAGATGCATGCTGAAAGTAGACTATAGACCCAACATGAAGGCCACTCAATGCCTCTCTTGCAAACCACAGCACCCAAAAGGAGAGAGAGAACAAAAGGGAATGCCCTGCCACAGGGGTGGGGTGGGATGGGGGGTGTTGTAGGCTGGTAGATAGGGAAAGGCCCTTTGCAATGAAACAAAGTTTCATGGAAGAAGAATTCTAGGAATGACCCACCTTGTGGATACAGAAAACAGAGGCCTGATAAGACCATGGCAGACCCTGAGGATTTAGGCCTCCTCCCCATGAAATTCCTCTTTTTGGACCTCCCCTTTAATCTGATTAACTTTAGTGATTCAGCCCAAAGAAGACTATCACCCTCCCAACCTTCCTGGTGACCTCCTTAGCAATGGACTTTTACCTGGGAAGAAGCTTCATGTGGGGGCAGGCTGGAGAAACCCTATAAAGGCCACCTTGAACAAAGGAGGGCGCGCATATGCTGCCTGAGCCCATGTGCTGCTTGCGCCCACGTGGCCGAGCACATGTGGTGCCGGAGCACATGTGGTGCCCGAGCACATGTGTAGCCCGCATCTCCCCCTTTGAGATGTGTACTTTCATGCTTTTCTGTCTAATGCTAGGATGTGTGTAGGGGTTCTCTCTCTTCGTCCTTGGAGAAGCCTGTGTTCTCTCTTGAGTACGTTACTGTTTCTCTCTCTCTCTCTCCCTCCCTCCCTCCCCCTCTCTCTCTCTCCCTCTCTCTCTCCCCCCCCCACACACACACCTTTAAAAAAATCCTCCAGATAAAATCTATGTGTTTCACTGCTTGTCTACTCCTGAAATTCCTTTCTGCAAGGCGAGACAAGAACCCAGTAACCCTGGGTCCTGGGTCCTGGGTGGCAGAGGCGGTTGGGAAGAAAGTGAACGTCTTTCTCCTCCCCGTTTCACATAAGTCACGCGTGGGGCCCACTGACATCAGAGGGTGGGATGGATGCTGGGAGCATTGGAGGTGGGGAATGGGCACTGGTGGACGGATGGGTTCTCAATCATTGTATAACTGAAACCCAAGCACAAAAACCTGTACGTCTACAACTGTACCTCATGGTGTTTCACTAATAAAATTTTTAAAAAGTAGTGATTAAGGACATATGCTTTACACAGTTGCTGTTAATTGCACTTTAGGCATACAATACTTCAATACCAATCCCTCCACCAGCATCAACTTTCCTCCACAGGTGTTGCCAGATTTCCTCCAAATCCCAGCCCCAACTCCACCTTGGCCTGTCAATTTGGCGGGAACTGCGGCTCTTTTCAGAAAAGGTGTCTGGCTGCTAGTTTGCCCTCAGATCAGTCCTGGAGGATCTAAAGTAAAAGTAAAGTAAAGGCCCTCCCGTTGTTCATCGATTTGCTCGAGCGGGCCCAGTAACGTCTCCATTGGAGACTTTGTTGTTACTGTGTCTGGCATATCGAATACGTCACGGGGAGCTTGCCAGGCTCTGCTGTGCGGGCGAGATACTCTCGGTAGCTTGCCGGGCTCTCCGAGAGGGGCGGAGGAATCGAACTCGGGTCGGCCATGTTGGCTGCGTGCAAGGCAAACGCCCTACCGCTGTGCTATCGCTCCAGCCCAAAAATGTTCAGTGGATGTGAAACTAGTGAACAAAGAGTAGTTTTCTCAATCTATCATTTTTTTCTTTTTCTTTTTGACATTTTATTTATTTATTTATTTTAATTTTATTTTTGGGTCACACCCGGCGATGCTCAGGGTTTACTCCTGGTTTTGCACTCAGGAATCACTCCTGGTGGTGCCCCCTGGTTTTGCACTCAGGAATCACTCCTGGTGGTGCCCCCTGGTTTTGCACTCAGGAATCACTCCTGGTGGTGCTGGGGGGGGGGGGGGGGGGGGGACTATGTGGGATGCTGGGAATCTAACCCAGTTGGCCTCCTGCAAGGCAAACGCCCTACCTGCTGTGCTATTGCTCCAGCACCTGGAGGATCTAAAGAAAGAAAATACCAAAATAGGGGAGGGAGAGAAGAATGAGAAAAGAGCAAATCGGTACAGAGGTGAGTTTATGCAGAACATATGCAAATGATTTCCTTAGTTGAATATCTATCAAAGCAATGTGCCCAATTAATAGACAAAAAGAAAAACCAAACAATCCTCTTAATAGAAACAGGAAGGATACTTCTCAGACTTTAACAACCATTCAGGATTTGCTTTTACAGTCTTAGTTAACTGAGAAATGTTCTTAACCTGACAAAGATCTCTACAAAAAAGCCTACAGTGAATGCCATTTTAAATTATTAAGAAACACTTCCCTTAACAGTACAAATAAGGGGCCTAACAGGTAGAACTGGTGATTGACTGGCTTGCGTGAGTCCAACCCCAGCTCCATCCTGGAACCATAAGGTCCCTTGAGCACTGAGTCAGAAACAGCTTCAACAGTAGGGCTCAAACCTCTCCCCTATCCATCCCATCCCCCCACACACACACACACATACCAAAAAAGAAGCCAAAGTTAGAGTAATCAGTCTGCCTGATTGAGACCCACCGCAGAGCTAAAGTAATCAAAACTGTAAGAAAGAGACATATGGATCAATGGAACAGGACAGAGAGCCCATAAACAGATCCAGACCACAGGAAAATATATCTGATTCATGTCTGAAGAGATTCAACGGTGGGAAAGTGTTATTACACATGTATAAGCAAAAGGCAAAACAAGGAAAGTCTGAAGAAGCGTCTTCTGAACGGAACTGTGGAAGAACCTGTGGAGGTAGCCTTTTGTGAAGGCTGTTTACAGGTAAGTCTTGCCATTAAAGGCAACTCCTTCCTGGGAAAGCAATCTTACATTTTCCAGGACAAGGAAGACCTTCTCTTTTACTATGAATATGCCTTTTCCTCAAAAGCCTCCCTGAGAGATCTGGCATGCTCCTTCCCAGAGTTCTCTCTGTTTGAACTAAGCTACGATCATAACCTCAAAAGTCTTGTGAGGGGCTGGAGCAATAGCACAGCGGGTAGGGCATTTGCCTTGCACGCGGCCAACCCGGGTTCAATTCCCAGCATCCCATATGGTCCCCTGAGCACCGCCAGGGGAAATTCCTGAGCGCAGAGCCAGGAGGAACCTGTGCATTGCCGGGTGTGACCCAAAAGGGAAAAAAAAAGTCTTGTGAGTGAATTACTCAATTCAGTGGGGTCTCTCTCATCTGCACAGGAAATAAATGTGTAGGATGGAGTGATAGTACAATGGGTAGGGCATTTGCCTTGCATGCGCCAGACCTAGGTTGGATGCCCAGCATCCCATGTGGTCTCCTGAGCCTGCCAGGAGTAATTTTTAGAATAGTCAGGAATACCCCTTGGACGTGGCCGTGTGTCACCTAAAACCAAAAACACAACAAAACCATGTGTTATCAACAAAAACCTTACCTGTTTTTCTTTTCTCTGTCTGATAATTATTTCTCAGCAAGCCTAGGGGGATCAAAGATGATTTTCTCTGTGTTCCAACATGGAAATCGGGCAAAAGATGTAAAAAGACATTTTCTCTGAGAGGATATACAGATGGAAAATAAGTATATGAAAAGATGCTTGATATCATTAGTCATTAGGGGAAAGCAGATTAACACCGCAGTATCTTCGGTGGAAAAGAAATGTACTTCTATGTTCTGTGTACCCCCCCCCCCCGCCACACACACATATATGTAAATTTAACTGTACTGATTTCTATGTATGTCTCTGAAACCAAAAATCTTCGCCCTTAACTTCAACTGCCCTCGATTTGAGGGGTCTGGAACCCTGAAAACCCTTTCCAGCACTTCATAGTCAAGCCTACCATGCTCTGCCACAGAACCACAGTCCAATGGGAATATTCTATTCCTAGATAGAGACAAGGCTTGCAATTCAGTGTTCTCTGCTTGAAAGACATGGTCCCAGAAATGTCTTTTGTATCTTGTCCAATCGCCTCCTTACTATCCCACATTCTTTAGTCATTCTTCATTCCCTTACCCTTTTTATTTTCTCCACCGAAACACCGTGAGCTACACTTACAAAGCTTTCATATTTGAGATTCAGTTATATAGTGATCTAACACCCATCCCTCCACCAGTGCACATTTTCCAGCACCAATGTCCCCAGTATCCTCCACCCCTCCCCCTGCCACTATGGCAGAAAATTTCCCTCTAACTTTCTATCTTTACTTAAGCCATTCCCTTAATCCTGCTTTACTGGCTTCACTGTACTTGTCTTCTGCTGACACTATTTTCCATTTGTTATCTGATTGCTTTCTGTCAGTCTCCATTAGAACAAGGCCCATGGAAACAAAGGTATGCTCTTCATCAATTACCTGACACACAACAGTGAATTGAAACATTTTAAATAAATGAAATGATACATTTATGTGTTAAAAGGTTCACTTTCATATTTCCACCCATGATGTTTTAGACAAATGGACTTCCTAAATATTAGATCTCTCCTGCTAAGTTTCCCAAACTCTTTCTGGTGTTTGGCCCAAACCACTGCATTCTTTTTTGTTTTCAGTGTGTATGTGTATTTGGTTTTGGAGGTCATACCCGACAGTGCTCAGGGTTTACTCCTCCTAGCTCTGTAATCAACTATCATTCCTGACAGTGCTCAGGGAACTATATGGGGTACTGAGGATCAAACCCAGGTTGGCCACATGCCAATGCAAGCACCTTATCCACTGTACAATCTCTTGGTGGGGCTGGAGAAAAAGTACCGAAGTAAGGTGCTTGTCCTACACATGGCTTCCCCATCTTCAATCCCTGGCATCCCATGTAGTCCCCTGGGCGCTGACACGAGTAACTTCTGAGCATACTGTCAGGAGTCACCCTCCACATCACCAGGTGTGGCCCCAAAACAAACCAAAAAAAAGTAATATGGTCATTGGACTCTGTGTTTATCAATCAATTCCTTTCACTAATCTGATTTTTACTGAAGCATACCACACATCCAGGAAAGAAAGCCCATCAGTAAATAATGAGCCCAATGAATTTACACCAAGTTAAAATTTATATTACAATCCTGACCAATGAAGAACTTCCTTTATCACCCTAATGACCATCATGGTCCTACCATTACCATGCCCTGAGAGCAACTACCAGACAAACATATAGCTATACAAAAGACAGTCTATTTTTAAATTTATATGCAAGGACAGCAATTAGATTCTTGAAGTACTCCAGGGGGATATTTATCAAATGAAAAACAAAAAGGAAGGGGGCTGGAGATAGGGTTCCACTGGGTAGAGCACATGCCTTGTATATGAGACCTTGAGTTCAATGCCAGCACTGTCATGTAACGCCGGTAGCCTGACCATTGAACCATTCAATCCAGTTGAGTTGGAGTATAGCACAGAGTAGCCCTCAAACTCCTGGACACTGCTTGGAAACTGCCCCAATTCCTGTTAGCAACAAGTTTTTATTTCCTCTGTGTGGTGTGTGTATGTGTGTGTATTTGTGTGTGTGTGTGTGTGTGTGTGTGTGTGTGTGTGTGTGTACAGCAACAATTTTGGACTGGTACTTTTATTTCTTGTTTGCATGGGTTTGTGGATTATACCTGGTGTTCAGGGGCTACCAAGAGTTTGATGCTCTGGGAGTCACTCCCGGGAGTTCTTGAGGAGAACATGGGGTGCTGGGAATAGTATCTGGTCTCCCACATGCAAAATATGTGCTCCAGACCTTTGGGCTATTGTCCTGGCCCTAGACGTATTTAAAAAGATCATTGCATTGCAGGAAAAATATTTAATTCTAGAGAGCCTGTCTGTTTTTGCACTTCTGTACTAACTTTTTCATGCTAACTCATTTCTTTGTGAAGCTTCTGGAAACGATGTTGGAGACAATAGAAGTAATTGTTATTTTGATGGAAATACTTATAAAGCTGTATTTATTTTAATTTCTCTTTCATAAAAAAAAGTATAATCCTCCGTCTTGCAAGCAATTGCAAAGAAACTACCATTTTTCTCCAAATTGCTGCCTCAGACTTTTTCCTTATCATTTTCTCTTCATATTTTAGAGCCAGGTTTTTTAAGTCTCACGATTCACTAAAGTGTGACCTTTATAAGCACCCCCTTGTACTTGAACAGCATACAACACTCCTCTTTTCCACCTAAATTCCCAATGACTGTGGTTGGATGAAGAAGCTGGGCTAGATACACTCAAAGGCAAACTAATGAAATTTTTCCATTTGGGACAAAGTAGATGGAACTGAGGTGATTATGCTAAACTAAATACATAAGAAGGTCAAAGACAATTAAGGAACAGTTTCACAAATAAGTAGAATAGAAGTAACTAAAGCCAATGAACTGGCAGAAGAATACAACAAGCTCCTGGACTTGGTGAAAATTACAGTGGGCAATAAGATTAGGTTTGATTCAAAACAACAAAAGCAACCAGTGCTTGCATGGAGGTAGGGAAAAAGGGACGCTCTTTCACTGTTGGTGGGAATGCCATTCTGGAAAACAATATGAACATTCCTTCAAAAACTAGAAATTGAGCTTCCGTATGACTCCACAATACCACTTCTGGGAATATATCCCGAGGGTGCAAAAAAGCACAGAAGTAGTGACATCTGTACCTATATGGTCATTGTAGCACTGTTCACAATAGCCAAAATCTGGAAACAACCTGAATGCCCGAGAACAGATGACTGGTTAAAGAAACTTTGGTACATCTACACAATGGAATACTATGCAGCTGTTAGGAGAAGATGAAGTCATGAAATTTGCTTATAAGTGGATAGACATGGAGAGTATCATGCTAAGTGAAATGAGTCAGAAAGAATGGTATCGACATAGAAGGACTGCACTCATTTATGGAGTATAAAACGAGATAACATGAGACTGACACTCAAGGACAGTAGACACAAAGGCCAGGAAAACTGCTCCACAGTTGGAAGCTTACCTCATGGTGGGGGGATAAGAAGCGGGAGGGCATCTGGAATAGAGAAGGGACCACTCAGAAAATGATGGTTAGAGGGATTGGTCGGGATGGGAGATGTGTGCTGAAAGTAGATAAAAGACCAAACATGATAACCTTTCAGAATTTGTATTGCAAACCATAATGCCCCAAAGTAGAGAGAGAGTATGGGGAAACGGTCTGCCTTGGAGGCAGGGGGAGGGTGGGAAAGGGAGATATACTGGGGAGATTGGTGGTGGGGAATGTGCACTGGTGGAGGGTTGGGTGTTTGATCATTGTATGATTGTAACGCAAACATGAAAGCTTGTAACTCTATCTCATGGCGATTCAATAAAATAAAATAAAAAATTTGAAAAATGATGAAGTTTGGCTGGCCATTCTGGAGTGGCCCTGATCCTGCGTGCTCCACCAAGTACTCCCAAGGGTGCAATGGATCAATTTTTTTCTTTTTCCTGAAAGGGGACGATAGGTCAAATTAGCATAGAAACCCTTGTTATAATATACCTGTATTAATATATAAACCTTTGTTAAATTATTATAGAAAGCTTTTCAGTATGTAAGCCTTGGTTTAAGCATTGTAAAACCTGCTGGGCAAAGAGTGGGCATAAGACCCAAGAGAGGCCAATCTTAGCCTATTCATTGAAACCTGAATCTTCAAAGGATGCTGAGGACTCCGCACAGAGAGCGGCTAAAATGCAGCCTCTCTAATATTCAGGCCTTAGAGAAACCTTTGTTGAGATCTTAGATCCTCAATCCTTGGATCTGTGTTGTCCTTTCCAAAATCTGATTAAAAGTCTTCCTTTGGAAAAAAAATCTTCCTTTGATAGCACAGCGGGTAGGGCGTTCGCCTTACAAGCGGCCAACATGGCTGACCCGAGTTCAATTCCTCCGCCCCTCTTGGAGAGCCCGGCAAGCTACCGAGAGTATTGGATATGCCAGACACAGTAACAACAAAGTCTCCAATGGAGACGTTACTGGGCCCGCTCGAGCAAATCGATGATCAACGGGAGGGCCTTTACCTTTTACCTTTACCTTGCAATATTCATTTCTGCTGCAATTGCCTGAGATGAATAATTTCTGTTGTTTGTGTCACCATTATGCTGAATGGACAGAACTCCCAAAATCAAATGACGCAGTAACTTTGTATTTGTTTAATATCTCATTATCTCTCTCTCTCTCTCTGTCTGTCTCTTTCTCTCTTTAAAGTTATTTATTGACTCATCGTGAGAGCAGTTACAAAGCTTTTGGGTTTAAGTCTCGGTAATACAATGATGAAACACCCGTCCCTTCCCAGTGCACATTTACCACCACCAAAACCCCCACTATACCCCCCAGCCCACATCCTCCCCCTACCTGTGTGGCAGATGGTTTCCACATTACTCTCTCTCTCTCTACTTTGATTACATTCAATATTTCAACATCAGACCCATCAACACTCACATCTGCTGAAAAAGCAACATTAGGCAATTTGTTTTCTACTGCTGATCATGAACAACGATTTTGGATTTCTGAAATCTTAACAATTAGATCTGGAGGGATTTCTGCCAAAAGCCGCTGGGTTCCAAGATTTGTTTTTGAGTCTCTGGGATCATGGCAGAAGCAGTTTGTTGAGTAGTCAGAGGGCCCATTTGTGGGCAGTGACTGGGGTCTCTTTGCGCTGTGGGAGGGAAGAGCCAGTCCCACCCCATTCCATCTCATTGTCTCTTTCTAGCTACTCATGAGCCTTTCTCTTCGCTGTCTCCTATAGAGGTACTATAGAATTTGAGAGAGATGGCTCTGGAATCAAGTTTTTGGGCTCCATTCCTAGTTCTGTCTCCTCTAAACTATGTGAGTTGAGGCACCCCAGCCTCAGTTTCCTCCCCTGCCAGATGGAGAAGAGCAATACCTACATTTTTAAGTCATTATAAAACGCATATGAATTTCCAAAGGTAAACTGCAAGGGCTCTTGGCACACAGTTCAGTCCTGAGAAATGCTTATGGAGATGATGGCAGTGGTAGTGAAGCGAAGTTGTCTGGCTTAGGAGGCCATGATTGCTCTCAAGGATCTTTTCTCTCCTTATCTAAATCCATGGAAAGAGTTCAAGCACCACCATTTCCACAAGATTCACACAGGTCTGCCAAGTGCACATTCAACTAACAGTTAACTTGCAGAAATTATAATCTATAGCAGACCCATAAGTCATGATTATGGGTCTTTCTTTCTTTCTTTCTTTCTTTCTTTCTTTCTTTCTTTCTTTCTTGTCAAAAGTGTGTAAACCATCACTACCCCAATGACAAAATCGTTCCTTGAAGGTAAGAATGTAATTGTACATATTGAGAGGTTGGGGGTGGAGAAGCCTCCCAAGCAATGCTCAGGGGACACTCCTGATAATATGAATCAACTGGGTAGTACAGTAGACTTGGACTACTGTAATCAACTTGGACTCAGGAATACAGCTCTGTTCACGCCTCGCAGTACTCACAGTCAGCCTTAAAATTTAACACTTTATTTTCTCTCTCTAACCCCTGCCCAAGAGCCAAAGCAATCCTGGGGGTAAAAGAAGGTGGGAGGCATTGTAAAACTTCAAAATGCACAACAAAGCGGCAGCAATTAAAACAGCATGGTACTGGAATATAGACAGACCCATAAATCAATGAGATAGGATTGAAAATTCAGAAACAGACCCTTGAGTATATATATGGCCCGTTAATCTTTGATAAAATGGTGCTGAGAAAACTGGTCAACCATGAGCACAAAAATAAACTCAGACCTCTTCCGAATGTCATGCACAAGAATGAAATCAAAATGGGTTAAAGATCTTGATATCAGACTTGACCCTATAAGACAAAGAAAAGAAACATAGACAGAAAATCTCCACGACATTGAAGCTAGAGGCAACTTAAAGGAGGAAATAGCACTGACCAAGCAAGTGAAACAAAATATAAACAAATGGTAGCACTGTAGCACTGTCCTCCTGTTGCTCATTGATTTGCTGGGGTGAGCACTGGTCTCCATTGTGAGACTTGTTATTACTGTTTTTGGCATATCGAATATGATATGCCGTGCGGGCGGGATACTCTCAGGAGAATGTTGGGCTCTCCGAGAGGGATAGCCACGTGCAAGGCAAACGCCCAACCCACTGTGCTTTTGCAACAAATGTACTATATAAAATTAGTACCTAAAATTAGCTTCTGCACTTCACAGGAAACAATGACCAGAACAATGGCCCCCAGATTAAGAAATTATTTGCCCATCACTCATCTGATAAAAGATTAACATCCAGGACATATAAAGCATTAGCAGTATTCTACAAGAAAAAATGTATCCGATACTATCAAAAAATGAGAAAAAGAAATAAACAGAAGTTCCTCAAAGAAGAAATACATATGGCCAAAATGCATGTTTTAAAAAATACACTACATCATCAATCATCAGGGAAATGCAAATCAAAACAATGAGCTATCACACCTACAGCAGCAAGACTGACACTCATCAAACAAACAAACAAACAAAAAATGTAGTATTGAAGAGGTTGTGGGGAAACGCAGCCTTCATTCGCTGCTGGTGGGAATGTCCATAGGACCAGACTTTTGGGAAGACAATAAAGACATTCCTCAAAAGACTACCAATTGAAGGTTTATATGACTCAGCAATTCCACTCCCTGGAAGACATCCCAAGGGTCCAAAGCACAATGCAAGACAGACATCTGCACCCCTGCGTTCACTGTAGCACTATTCATAATAGCCAAAATCTGAAAACAACCCAAGTGTCCAAGAACAGATGACTGCATAGAGAAGTTGTGGCACATACACAGAACACAACGGAATATTACACAACCATCAGAAAAAGATGAATCAGGCAATTTGCTAAGTGGATGGATCGGAGTGGTATCATGTTGAGTGATGTTAGTAAGAGGGAGAGGGACAACTCAGAATGGTCTCTCATATGTGGGATACAAAGAAACTTCATAGGAATAACAAATGCCCAAAGGCAAGAGAAACATAGAGCAGGAGAAGTGGTCTTCAGCAGGAAGCTTACTGTGAAGCAGGGGTGAGGGGGATAAGTTAGGGAAGGGAACACTAGAATAATGGTGGAGGGGAAAGTGCCTGCCACAGAGGCAGACTGACAAGTGGGAAGGACACTGGGGACTCTGGAGGAGGGACAAAGAACCTGGAGAAGGGGCTGGTGTTGGAAATGGAAAATTGTTAACCTGAGACTTAATACTGAATAACTTTGTAACTATAATTCATAGTGATTGAAAAAAAATAATAATTAACACTTTAAGGGATCACCAATGAGCAAAAAATATTTCCAATCTCAGCTATTTCTCGGATTACACTTTCTGAGGTGTATGTTTTGGAATAAGTGCCGCCACAGTGAGCACATGGCCGGTGCTCTTTATCATGTGCACAAAGGTGCCAGGGATGTGACCCAGTGGCAAAACACTTAGCTGGTATGTGCGTGTCAAGCTCAAGTTGCAGTACAACCAAATTTATATATATATACACACATATATATATATGTATATATATTATACATAAAAACAAAAAAAAAAGACTGGCGACAGATGTTTGTCTTTTTCCCCACATACCTGGTATTCAATAAACATCTCTCTCCCCACAAAACACAAACACAAAACAACAACAATCAAAAGAAAACTACCTTGTAGATTTCAAGAGTTGAAAATTCTGTTTTCCTGAGTTTTGGAAATAAGTTTTAAAATACAAACACAAAGTTAAGAGGAAAAAACTAATTCCAGTCATCTTAGGAAATTCCCACTGCATCTGTTACTGTGAAGCACTGACACGATCACGCCAGAGGTCTTGTCTTGTTCAAAAATTAAAAAAACATGGAGATAAGAAACCGATATTCGGAGATATATTTTTCCCCTTCCAATTAATTTTTTCCCTTCCTAGGAATTGCTGAAGAACAAAGTGGAGACGATCAGTACTATAACCTGTCATTGTCAACCTTGCCAAGAAATGTTCTTTAATGTTGGAAACTGCGTAACAGAAAGCACACCATCATCTTTATTTTTTTTTCTTTTTTTTTTTAAATTTTTTTTTTTATTTATTGAATCACCTTGGGAAAGGTTACAAAGCTTTCAGGTTTAGGTCTCAGTCATGCAAATATCAAACACATTTCCCTTTACCAATACTTTTTTTTTACCATGAAGAACCCCAATAAAACCCCACCCCCCACCCCTCCCAGTCCCTGTGGGGCAGATGAATTCTAGTTAACACTCTATCTGCTTTGATTAGATTCATTGTTTCAATAAAAGATTCACCACTATAATTTAGAGTTTACCCCCCCCCCCAAATCAGACATGCTGAAAAAGCATTGTGACGTGATTTGCTTTCTACAGCTGGGTTCAAGAATTAAATGTTGGTTTTGGATTTCTGCTATTTTACTTATTGACCCTGGAAGTATTTATACTGAAAGTCAGATAGTTAAGAAATTGGTTTCTGTGCTCTGGAGTCGTGGCTGTGCTGGAGAGCCGCTAGTGGGGGGCAACTGGTGGCCTCGGTAGGGCGTGAAGGGCGGACCGAAACGCCCCCTTCCCATGAGGTTTTAGTCGTCCCCCCACTCCCCCGGCTCATACCTGCTGTCCACAAGGCTCCCATGCGGCCGCCATCTTTCTTTCCAGAGAGGAGAAGGCGACTGGGGCAACACCCTTTCCCCTCTGGACAGACATGATAGCCTGGATTAACGCATAGTCCTTTCACTTTTCTGCTCCAAGCTGCCGGGTTCTGCATTAAGTCCCTGTGCTTCTGGGGCTGTGGCCGTGCTGGAGAGCCGCTCGCGGGGGGCAACTGGTGACCTCGGTAGGGCGTGAAGGACGGACCGGAACGCCCCCATTCCCATGAGGTTTTAGTCGCCCCCATACCCCTGGCTCATACCTGCTGTCCACAAGGCTCCCATGTGGCCGCCACCTTTCTCATCTTGCTGTGATTTGTCTAACCATGAGAAGAAATACACACAGAGATCAAAACTTGGCCACTGCTGCCCCAGAGCATATCATGTCCAGATAAGAGATGGCAGCATCTCACAGCTGCGTAGGCTGTTGTTTGGCCAGGTAGGAACGTCCATTGGGGAAAGGGAAGCCTATCCTCAGTCCCATACGAAACTGTCTATGAAATGGAGACTTACAAACTGACTAACTTGACTCACCCTGGGAACAAGCTTCTATTAAATCTAAATGATACCGCTGCAAAACCCCGTGCTTTGTGGCTCAGTGTTGGCTAAAGAATATGGTTATTTCAAAGTTAAGAAAACGTGACTTTTTTCCAACATGAAATCCATCAAATTTCCCCAGCAGGCCAATGTTTCATTTCTAGAGCAAAGCTCAGCCTCAGAGAGAAAAAGAAAAAGAACAGTGAGGAGGATGAGGGGAAGATAACTCACTGGGATTGTGCCAGACAGCCTGGTGCGACCACGTTCTGCTTCTCGTCTTCAGCCTGGAGGGCCGTAAGCCCGGCCATGCTGACCATCCCATCACTCGTGTGGCCGGGAAACTGCGGGAGCACTGATAGAATCTTTTCTACCAAGTTGTCTCCATGAGGTCCCACTGCTCCTATTTAAGCAGACAAGAAGACAAAAATTTACAATGACGACCTGGGGGAAGACCCCTTGCAGTCTGGGTCAGTAACTGTGATCTGTAGAGAAACAAAACCCGGGATCAGACAATATCAACTGATAACAAATCTTTGGCTTTCGATTTCTAAAGTAAGAATGCCAAGCAGCAGTGGGAGGGGGTTGTAAGGCAGAAAGGGAGCCAAAGTAGAAGTGACAGGAGGACCCGAAGGCACACAAGGTCCGTGGTGGAGGCTTTTTGGCACTTTGGGGGTAGTCAAGGTGCAGTAACCTTGTTCAGAATTAAAAAGCGCTAACTATGGTAACCACGTTACACAAGTTATCGTTTTTAGAAGAAAAGGAGGAAAAGAAATTTGGCTTCATGTTTATAACGGTCCTTTAATCTAAACTAACATGCAGGTGGGGATGGAAAGAGCAGGAGTTTAGAAACTTGCCTTGCACATGGCCCAACCCGGTTCAACTCCCTCATGCCACATATGCCAGGAGGGATCTCTGAGCACAGAGCCAGGAGGAGCACTGCCAGGTGTGGCTTAACCTCTCTCAAATAACAGACAGGGCTGGGAAGATGGCTCATGAGGTAGAGTACGTGCCCAGCATATTCACATCAGTGCGTTTGATTCCCAACACTATGTATTCTTCCAGAGGGTGGTGTTCCTGGCCCCTGAGTGTGGCCCTATTAAATAAGTAAATGACATACATTGTTAAGTTTCTGTTACACAGATCAATCACATGAACTTCGTGTTTCAGGCACCCAAGCACCCAGTCAACTTCTGCTTTGGAGTGAATATTTCATATGCTGTGACACTGAGTCTACTCTGGTTACTACTGTATTTTCAGCACCAATCATGCTTTGCAACAACACATATTTAATGAATAAGTGAGCAGCCTAGAGACGTCAGGCCAATAGCATCCCAGAACACCATACTAAATTTTTAGGATAGCAATTTTTTTCCTTTTTGTGCTAATGACAATTGAAGGTCCAGAACAGTGTAGAAATCTGATGAGTAGATCTCCCCTCTTCTGGAATCTTCTCTTCACGTGGTAACTTTCATTGGGTTCACCCTGTACCCAAGAGGTCGAGAACACTGAACTTACAGTTACAGACTCCCTGAAGTTCTTCCCCGATGAAGGAAAGAATAAATTGAGAAATGGTAACAGTTTACAATAACAGAAGAGGTTAAAGAGTGTGTTCTATGTACTGGTGACTACTGAGACATTTTACATCTATGTATTAACACTTTTACAACAAATGAGGGTCAGAGAGATATTGTACAGGTTTCCTCTGCTCAAGCATGAGGCAACTCTGGATTCAATCCCCAGTACTGCAACCCTCAGATTATCACCAGGAGTGAAACCTAAAGTAATGGGCTGGGAGTAGGTCCTGAGCTTCGGAGACTGCCCCAAAACATACATTAAAGAATAAGAAACAAGCTCATTAAATGAAACTCAATCCAAAATTCAAGACAAATAACAATGTTCAGTGCTTTTTAAAGAATGAACCTAAGTTCTCACTCCCAAATTCATCATTGGGGTTTTTTACAATTACTTTTCAGTTATTATTATTATTATTTTGACTTTTGGGGTTACACCTGGTGCTGTTCAGGAGCTACTCCTGGCTCTGCACTCGGAATTATTCCTGGTGGTGCTCAGGGGACCACAGGAGATGCTGTGGATTGAACTTGGGTTGACCATGTGCGAGGCAAACACCCTTCCTGCTATACTATTGCTCTAGCCCTAACTTGATCATTGTTTGGAAGATTATCATTCCACCAGTGAACAGAACTACCCACAACACAACTTTCCCTTGGACAATTCAGAAAACAAAACCTGGGAGACTTAGGGGCTGGAGCGATAGTACATCAAGTAGGGCAAATACTTGCCCGTGGCTCACCCAGGTTTGATCCCTGGCACCCTTGATGGACACCTCAGCTTGTCAGCAGTGAACCCTGAGTGCATAGCCAGTTATGGCCCCAAACAAAAAACAGACAAAAAAGATGGTGGACTTAGACATTGATAGAAATATTGATACAATTCTGGCCCAGCTGGTCTTCTCCTCAATGCTCATGCTTTCCCCCTTTTCAGTAAGTAAAGAACAACTCCTGAACCTGCAAATCTATTTCCTTCCAAGCATGAATACAATACTCAACTAATATGTTTGGATCTATAAGTTGAAATGATTTTTATTCACAAAGCAGCCCTGCAAATAGGATTAACAAATATCACTATTGCCGTGCTCGATAGCACAGCGGGTAGGGCATTTGCCTTGCACATGGCCGACACGGCCGACATGAGTTCAATTCCTCCGCCCCTCTCGGAAAGCCTGGCAAGCTACTGAGAGTACACACAAGGGCCCGGAGGATTGATCCATCATTGGGAGCCTGCAACAAGTGCTCTGGGAGAAGGCAGCTGGAATAGAGAAGGGACCACCAAGCCAATGATGGTTGGAGGATCGCTTGGGATAGGCGATGTGAGCCGAAAGTTGACCAAGGACCAAACATAATGGCCTCTCAGGATTTGTATTGTAAACCATCATATCCCAAAGGAGAGAGAGAAAGTAAGAAGGAAACTACCTGCCATAGAGGCAGGGGTGTAGTGGAGTGGGGGTGGCGGGAGACATATTGGCGACACTGGTGGTGGAAAAGCTACACTGCTGTAGGAATTGGTTTTCGATCATTGTGTGACTGAAGCTCTAACATTAAAGCTGTCACTATCTCGTGGCGATTTAATACATAAATTAGAAACCTAAAAACTCTCAATAAGTCAGTCATAAAGGAACAGACCTCAGGTTCATCACCTATAAGAAACCCATGTCTAACATTATGTTCAATGACAAAAGAAATTTAAAAAATAATAGAAGTAATCACTTTATTCATCTGAACTCAGAGCCACTACAGAACATAAAAACAACGGCCATGTCATGTCTTCTAACGTGTAGCTTATTGTCATAGAGAGCACTGTGAACTTGGTTGCATACCTACATAACAAACCTACAGGTCGAGTTTTCACTTTTTTTCACTTTTGTCATCTTCCTAACCATTTAAACATTATTGATTTCAATGAAATCTCCCATGTGAGAATTTTCTAACTCAGCACCATCATTCCATTACCCTATCCTCCCGCTGATCCCCTTAACAGACAACAATCAGTTGGTATATCTGCTAATAGTTGGAATATCTTTGACTAAATTTGAACACACCTGTTTTCTTTAACATATTTGTTTTAGAGGGTTGGAGTGATAGTACAGTGGGGAGGGCGTTTGGCTTTCATGCATCCGACCCAGGTTCTATCTCTGGCTCCCCGTATGGACCCCTGAGCATGCCAGGAGTACTTCCTGAGCACAGAGCTATGAGTAACCCCTGAGTACTGCCAAGTATGACCCCAAACCAAAAAGTAATAAAATATTTGTTCTAGTGTGCCAGAGAGCTGGGATCCCCAACACTAAGATGTAACAGGTGCTCAGTAACTGTGTTAAATGAATCTTCAGTCCATAACATTCAATCCAAAATATTATAATTTATATATTCAATCAAATTTTAATCAATATGTAAAACATTTCAGGTTCTATACTGGACAAAAGCACAAAGAATAATAAAGGTACAATGAAAAATAAGCCACAGCCTTAGCTTCAAGGGAATCTAAAATAACCAGAGAAATAGTGCAGAGGTTAAGCCTGTCACCTTGAACAAGGCCGATCCCTGTTCTTTTCCTATAAACTCCTTCTTGTGCCCATGAGACAAAGTTGTTGCTTTTAGGCCACAAGTACAGTATCTTCCTATGTGTAGGCCTGTTGCTAAAAGGTCCTTTTACTCGACCCACTCAAAAATATAGGTTTCGGGGTGGATACATTTTCACTAGAACAAATGGTTGGATGGGAGCAGGAAAGGGCAGGTTTTGGAAGGAATGCACACATTTTGGCTTGAGCATAAATTTGACCTATTTCCAAGAGAGCTATCAGCGAAAGCATCCAATGAGTGGCTTGTTCTGAGTTCAAAGAATAGTCTGATAGCGAAATTGAAAGCCACTGGATCCTCTGTTATTTATTTATAATATAAATTATAAATTAGGAAAAGAAAAGGAAGGGAAAGAAAAAAAGAAGAGAAAGGAAAAGGAAAGAAGAGAACAGAAAAGAAAAGAAAGGAAAAGAGAAGAAAGGAAAACAAAAGAAAAGAAAGAAAAGGTAAAAAGGAAGCCCCCATGGGCACAGCAAGAGGGATTTGCAGAGGGCGGGTGCGGGGGAGGCGCAGCGGACGGGGACGCGGGCGAGAAAGCCTCGCTGCGAGGCGGGGCGGGATCTCTTGGGGGCGTGGCCTCGGCCGCGCGCAGGCGCAGTCAGGCTCAGGTCGCCACCGCCGCGCCGCTGGGTCGTTGCTGCGCGTGCGCAGAAGCCGCGCCGCTCGCGCGCCGCACCGTGTCCCCGCCGACGCCGCCGCCCCCGCTGCCGCCGCCGGTACCTGCCGCTGATGCTCCCCGGCGCCCCTCCCGCGAAGCCTCGCTCTGTCCTCGCGTCCCCCGGCTGCGGGACGCCCTCCCCGGCCTCCGAGCTGCCCGCACCGCCCTCCCGTCCTCAGCGCTTCGCCCCGCGCCCCGGGAACGGCGCCGCCCCCGCCCCGCCAACGGCTCCTTTCCGGAGGGCCAGTGCGCGTGGACGCACCTGCGGAAAACGGCGCCTCTTGCCCGACAGTCGGGCTTTTCGAAGTCTTTGACGGGAGATGGGGTGCCTGACGGCCGCACGGAAAGGCCCGAATGTCCCCTGGGTCCCGCCAGTGCTTTTTCATCCTCCTTTCCCCAATGAATGAAAACAGCCGGGGGTCATCGGTGTGTAGAATCAGCTGGCGTGGCCACACAGCAGCCGCCACTTTTAGGTGACAGTTTCTGCCTTTCTAAGTGTTGGCCGAACATACTCTCGGTGACGGAAAAGCAAGCTGGACTTGCTGAAGCTTCTTGAAGAAGTAGGTAACTAAATGTACCGAGCAATGATATTTGCATTTTGTTTCCTTAGATCAAGCAATTGAGCAATGAGAGTTTCACAAGTTTTTCACTTTTCAACCTTTCACGTTGCTTATTTGAGGATTGTGTTGCCAAGGACCGCTAGAGAATAATGGACTTCTAGAGAAACTGCATGACAAGTTTCAGAGAAATTAACAGTAATTAAAGAAGAGTTTTGAGAATTTTTAGAACTCTTATTTTGGCTTTTGGGGGTCACAGCCAGCAATGCTCAGGGATTACTCCTGGCTCTGCACTCATGAATTACTCCTGGTGGTACCGTGCATGGTACCATTTGGAGTGCCAGGGATCATACCTTGGTCAGCTGTGCAAGGGAAACACCGTCCCCACTGGACTAGGGCTCTGCCTTCCTGAGCTCTTACTAATTGTGAATTAATTGCTTTGTGCTTTTAATTTCCTTATCTAGAAAATGGAAACTGGTTAATCCACACTATCAGAATTACTTTATTTTATTTTATTTTATTTTGCTTTTTTGGGGGGTCATACCCGGCGATGCTCAGGGCTTCTTCCTGGCTCTGCGCTCAGGAATTACCCCTGGCGGTGCTCGGGGGACCATATGGGATGCTGGGAATTGAACTCAGGTCAGCCACGTGCAAGGCAAACACCCAACCCACTGTGCTATCACTCCAGCCCCTCAGAATTGCTTTATGAATTTTAGTTTTGGGGCCACACTCTGCCATGCGTGGAACCACTCTTGTCAGGTGTGGGGTGATGGGGCTCCAACCTGGGTTTGCCATGTGCACGGCAAGACCCTACCCACAGTACTATTGTTTTTTTGGTCCCAGAATTATAATTTAAAACAAAATCATACTGTAGCAGGATTTCGTACACTTTTTTCTACATGTGACCTCATTTCACCCAAGACATTTTTGCACAATCCAGGCATATCAAACATTTAGTAATTACAAATTTATTGTGAAACTTGTTTTGCTACATTTACATTTGGTTATAGCGCTTAGGTAGTATTCAAATGGTTTAGAATAAGTCAAATGGATTCTGATGCATATTTTAAAAGTTAAAAACCTTTAATTATACCTCTGCCAAGTTTTAAAATTGCTGTACTTAACAAATTTTGGAGGCTATTTTATGTCACCTTCAGTGTGAAATGTTTATTTAAAGCAAGGCATAGGAATAGAAGAATAAACAGGCAGCTCTTACTTGTTTTTACCTTCTCAGTGTGGACAATTTTCAGAAACTACCAGAACTAGGTAGTATACTCTGTCTCTTTTGAAAAGTAACCACAGACACGTATACTTGTTTTTATTTGTAGTGCCAGTCCTCCATCTGGAAGTGAAGAGGAAGCTGCTGAAAATGGTGTACCTAAACCGGTAACATAAGGCTTTGGAATTCAGTCGCTTCCGTATTTAAAATCTGTAGATTTCTAGTTAAGAAGAAAGTCTACATTTAGCTAGACTTTGGAGTATCCTGCACAATCTCGCTGTCAGGTATTTTTATTTGATGCACAGTGAAAAGAAATAGTGGGAAGGTATTCAGATGAAATAGAGTGTGTGCAGAGGTTTATTGCTTTCATTTGAGTTCTGAACCTGTTAGATTATCACAGTTCTTTTAAGAAATAATTGGCTTTTTTTGGTTTTGTTTTTAAGCAAGGTGTTATTTTGCATGTTGGTCTCTGACCTCATTCACCTTCAAAGTGATGTTTTGCAGGATTAATTTACCATGGTCTTTTGAAGATTTTAATATATTCAATTATTTCTGTGAAAGAAAGAGATTGGTACTCTGCAGGATTAAACTTGTCCTGGTAAAAATGTTTTTCCCAGGTTCATGTTTTTCCATCTTTTTTAGACTCTGGCCCCTTCCAGCCTTTTTTTCCACGTGTGGCCTGGTGGCCTGCCCTCTCCTGCTAATGGTCCTCTAGTCTCCTACTTTCTCTCACCCATGGGAATTCTGCCCGTTGCCCCTTGGAACATCCTGGTCTCATACCGTCTCTTATTGATAAATACTGGTTTAAATGATGCTTTTTTTTTAAAAGTTAACTAATAGGATACTATGGACACAATAGCTGTCTAGAGCCAGAATAACACTTTCCTAAGTATGCTGATGTATTTTAGTTTTTCAGATAAAATATATTCCTGGTCATTTTATGGCAAGACCTCTTCGAGATATTAATGAATGCCATGACTGGTGAACTCTTTGGTAACATTTTGTTGCTTTTCAACCTAACACTGTGCCTAGTATGATTAATTTTTTTTTTTTTTTTTTGGTTTTCGGGTCACACCTGGTGATGCACTGGCCCTGCACTCAGGAATTATTCCTGGCAGTCCTCAGGGGACCATATGGGATGCTGGTAATTGAATCCAGGGTCAGCCGTGCGCAAGGCAAATGCCCTCCCTGCGATGCTATCGCTCCAGCTCCATAATTAATTTTTCACTCTTATCTTCACATTCCTTTTGCCAAAAGTTCTTCAAATACCTACTTTTTATGGTTCTATCTGCTGGATATCTTAGCACATTCCCTTAGATCCTTTTTGCAAGAGAGAAAGCTTTACATATAAAGATACATTAGGTAGTCTTACAAAAACTTTTTGAAAGCTTTTTTCACATTTCTATCACTTTTTTTAGGCTATTAAGCATTAAAGTTACAAAGTAGAGGCCCTCCCGTTGATCATCGATTTGCTCGAGCGGGCCCAGTAACGTCTCCATTGGAGACTTTGTTGTTACTGTGTCTGAAGAAGTGGAAACATTGGTTTCATAACTCTAAACCCATAGATGAAACAAATTGGTTACTTTTTCAGTTACTAGATATTGAAGGTGGATTATTGAATCTATTTTATTACTATTTATGTTGGTATAGAAAGCGACTGAAACTGGATATGATCGTGACAGTCATGATGATGAGGATGATGTTCATGTCACTATCGGAGACATTAAAACGGGAGCACCACAGTATGGGTAAGTTTTTAAATTTTCAATTTCAAGTCTTGTGGTGCAGGGAATTGATCCCAGGACCACATACATGTGAAGCATGTACTCTTCCATTGAAATACATCCTTTACTCCTTTAACAGTTCTGTATCAAAAACTGGGTGCCATTATTAAGACTTTAGTGGTAGATTCTGTTGGTTTTACATTTTTTATCATATCATGATATGAAAGCATTCTTATTTAAGTTTTACTTTCAGTTGCTAAAACTTGTACATCTTAAACATTCTTATAAGGAAACAATGAAAACTGTGATGATGAATGTTAAATTGCTGTGATCAGCATTTTGCAGTTTATATGTATATATGTATATGTATATCAAGTCATGTTGAATACCTAAAACAAATACTTTGTTATTTATATCTCAAAAAATACTTAGCCATGGAAAAGATTTCCTCCCTAATGGTGAATTGAATTATAAAAGTTGCATGGAATCAGTAATTTGTAATTCTAGAATTGAAAGTATTTTTGTAAAATGAGTGCTACAAATTTTTAGATTTAGAAACTATTAAATTTCAGCTTGCATTCTTCCAGTCTTGAGCTTTGTTTTTTTTCTGTATTTTGTATATGTAATAATTTTAAAATAAGGCCAGTAACTGCTGGTGTTGGGGATACTTTCAGTGATATTCATGGTACAGGATCTGACATGTTAGGCATGTGCTTTTATTTGAGCTATTTTCTTAGCTCCAGGATTTTAATATTTTTAATTCAGTTTTTAATTGATTTTTAAAAAATCAGAAGGCTTTTGTTTTTAAACTCTGTATGGCTTATGTTCCTTTAGTTTTGGGGAGTGGGGGGACACCCAGTGATATTCAGGTGTTACTCTGGAATCCATATGGGATCTCTAGGGTTGAGCCCAGGTTGACCACATGCAAGGCGGGCACCCTACCCACTGTGCTAAAGTTCTAGCCCCTTTAGCTTCTTTTTTAAGTTGTTAATTATTCCTTTTTGTTTTTTAGTTGTGTTAGCTAAGTTTTATGCTTTGTAAACTGGATCAGATGAATGAGCTGTCATTTGTTTGTCCATCCAATTATCTTTACTTGTGGGGTGATGTGGAGATTTGAACCTCACCCAACAGTGCTCTGAGACTATTCCTGGTTCAGCTTAGGAGTTCCATCTGGTGGTCGAGAGACCACATGTGGTGCTAGGGATTTGAACTGAGGTTGGCTACATGTGAGGCAAATGCCTTCCCTCATGTATTACCTCCCTGACAACATTTGGAGTCTTAATAGAAAGATTCTGAAATGAATAAAGTACAGATAATGCTTTTGTTATGATGGTTGAATGGAAGTCAGTGTTTTCTGATTTTCAAATTTGACATATGCTGTACTGGGAAGGTAAATTATCTTATTAAATGTGCCATCCTTTATCTAGCAGACTTTGTATCTTATATATCATAAATGCTTTAGAATTATTTCTTCAGTAGAACCTTTTCCTTAAGTTATTTCAAGAACCATGCAGTTAATTCAGCTACTGTCATTGTCATTTGGGGGGCAGAGGCACTCTCAGAGATGCGCAGGAGTTACTCCTGACGCCTCAGTCAGGAATTGCTCCTGGTGATGCTCAGGGGACCATATGAAATCAAACTTGGGTCTGCTACCTTCAAGGCAAATGCTCTATCCACTGTACTGTCTCTCGAGCTCCATATCACTGTCATCTTGTTATAATGGCAATTGCCTTTACAACTTAAAATCCTTAGGAAAATTTTGGTGGAATCCAGAATAGATTAAATTATTTGTCTTTTTTTAATTTAAAAAATTCATATTTTACTTTATTAATTTAAAAAAATTTTATCACCATGCAATACAGGGTCATAAAGCTGTTTATGGTTGGTTTTCAGTCATACAATTTTCCAACACCTGTGCCTCCACCATCGTATATTTCTCACTGCCAGTGTCCCAGGGTTCCCCCCGCCACCTTCCCCTGGCCTGTCCCTATGACAAGCACTTTTCTTCTCTCTCCCTCTCTCTCCCTCCCTTTTTCTCTCTTTCTCTCTCTCCCTCTCTCTCTCCCTCTCTCTCTCTCTCTCTCTCTCACACACACACACACACACATACACACACACTCATTTTGGGCATTATTGTGATCATTTTATATTTTGTTTATTTTTTATTTATTTCTTTATTTTTAATTTTATTGAACACCGTGAGATAGATGCAAGCTTTCATGTTTGGGTTACAATCACAGATGATCAAACACCCATCCCTCCACCAGTGCATATTCCCCACCACCAATATTCCCGGTATACCTCCCCTTTTGCACCCTCCCCCAGCCTTCATGGCAGACATTACAATCCCATTCACAATAGTACCTCAGAAAATCAAGTACCTCAGAAAATCAAGTACCTCGGAAAAGAACAGGGATCAGCATTGTTGAAGGTGACTGGCTTAACCTCTACACTATTTCTCTGGTTATTTTAGATTCTCTTGAAGCTAAGGCTGTGGCTTATTTTTCTTTGTACCTTTATTTTTCTTTGTACTTTTGTCCAGTATAGAACCTGAAATGTTTTACATATTGATTAAAATTTGGTTGAATACATAATTTATTATATATTGCATTGGAATGATATGGATTGAATATTTAACACAGTTACTGAGCACCTGTTACATCTTAGTGTTGGGGATCCCAGCTCTCTGGCACACTAGAACAAATATATTATTTTATTACTTTTTGGTTTGGGGTCATACTTGGCAGTGCTCAGGGGTTACTCGTAACTCTGTGCTCAGGAATTACTCCTGGCGTGCTCAGGAGTCCGTATGGGGTGAGAGATAGAACCTGGGTCGGTTGCGTGAAAACCAAAAGCCCTCCTCACTGTACTGTCACTCCAACCCTCTAAAACAAATATGTTAAAGAAAACAGGTGTGTTCAAATTTAGTCAAAGATATTCCAACTATTAGCAGATATACCAACTGATTGTTGTCTGTTAAGGGGATCAGCGGGAGGATAGGGTAATGGAATGATGGTGCTGAGTTAGAAAATTCTCACATGGGAGATTTCATTGAAATCAATAATGTTTCAATGGTTAGGAAGATGACAAAAGTGAAAAAAAGTGAAAACTTGACCTGTAGGTTTGTTATGTAGGTATGCAACCAAGTTAACAGTGCTCTCTATGACAATAAGCAACACATTAGGAGACATGACATGGCCATTGTTTTTATGTTCTGTGGTGGCTCTGAGTTCAGATGAATAAAGTGATTACTTTTATTATTTTTTAATTTGTCATTGAACATAATGTTAGACATGGGTTACTTATAGGTGATGAACCTGAGGTCTGTTCCTTTATGACTGACTTGTTGAGAGGTTTTAGGTTTCTAATTTATGTATTAAATCGCCATGAGATAGTGACAGCTTTAATGTTTGAGCTTCAGTCACACAATGATCGAAAACCAATTCCTACAGCAGTGTAGCTTTTCCACCACCAGTGTCGCCAATATGTCTCCCGCCACCCCCACTCCACTACACCCCTGCCTCTATGGCAGGTAGTTTCCTTCTTACTTTCTCTCTCTACTTTGGGATATGATGGTTTACAATACAAATCCTGAGAGGCCATTATGTTTGGTCCTTGGTCAACTTTCGGCTCACATCGCCTATCCCAAGCGATCCTCCAACCATCACTGGCTTGGTGATCCCTTCTCTATTCCAGCTGCCTTCTCCCAGAGCACTTGAGGCAGTCTTGCAACGATGGACCAATCCTCCTGACCCTTGTGTGTACTCTCAGTAGCTTGCCAGGCTCTCCGAGAGGGGCGAAGGAATCGAACTCGGGTTGGCCATATCGGCCACGTGCAAAGCAAATGCCCTACCCGCTGTGCTATTGAGGAAGGCAATAGTGATATTTGTTAATCCTAATTGCAGGGATGCTTTGTGAATAAAAATCATTTCATCTTATAGATCCCAACATATTAGTTGAGTATTGTATTTATCATTGGAAGGAAATAGATTTGCAGGTTCAGGAGTTGTTCTTTACTTACTGAAAAGGGGGAAAGC
Organism: Sorex fumeus; assembly: GCF_029834395.1. Classification (NCBI taxonomy): domain Eukaryota; kingdom Metazoa; phylum Chordata; class Mammalia; order Eulipotyphla; family Soricidae; genus Sorex; species Sorex fumeus. Next base: position 497,497 of record NW_026606123.1, read on the forward strand.
ATGAGCATTGAGGAGAAGACCAGCTGGGCCAGAATTGTATCAATATTTCTATCAATGTCTAAGTCCACCATCTTTTTTGTCTGCTTTTTGTTTGGAGCCATAACTGGCTATGCACTCAGGGTTCACTGCTGACAAACTGAGGTGTCCATCAAGGGTGCCAGGGATCAAACCTGGGTGAGCCACGGCAAGCATTTGCCCTACTTGATGTACTATCGCTCCAGCCCCTAAGTCTCCCAGGTTTTGTTTTCTGAATTGTCCAAGGGAAAGTTGTGTTGTGGGTAGTTCTGTTCACTGGTGGAATGATAATCTTCCAAACAATGATCAAGTTAGGGCTAGAGCAATAGTATAGCAGGAAGGGTGTGTGCCTCGCACATGGCCAACCCAAGTTCAATCCACAGCATCTCCTATGGTCCCCTGAGCACCACCAGGAATAATTCCGAGTGCAGAGCCAGGAGTAGCTCCTGAAAAGCACCAGGTGTTACCTCAAAAGTCAAAATAATAATAATAACTGAAAAGTAATTGTAAAAAACCCCAATGATGAATTTGGGAGTGAGAACTTAGGTCCATTCTTTAAAAAGCACTGAACACTGTTATTTGTCTTGAATTTTGGGTTGAGTTCATTTAATGAACTTGTTTATTATTTCTTAATGTGTTTTTTGGGGCAGTCTCCGAAGCTCAGGACCTACTCCCAGCCCATTACTTTAGGTTTCACTCCTGGTGATAATCTGAGGGTTGCAGTACTGGGGATTGAATCCAGAGTTACCTCATGCTTGAGCAGAGGAAACATATACAATGTCTCTCTGACCCTCATTTGTTGTAAAAGTGTTAATACATAGATGTAAAATATCTCAGTAGTCACCAGTACATAGAACACACTCTTTAACTTCTTCTGTTATTGTTAACTGTTACCATTTCTCAATTTATTCTTTCTTTCATCGGGGAAGAACTTCAGGGAGTCTGTAACTGTAAGTTCAGTGTCCTAGACCTCTTGGGTACAGGGTGTACCCAATAATATTTACCACGTGAAGAGAAGATTCCAGAAAAGGGGAGATCTACTCATCAGATTTCTACACTCTTCTGGACCTTCTATTGTCATTAGCACAAAAAGGAAAAAAATCGCTATCCTAAAAATTTAGTATGGTGTCCTGGGGTTGAACCCATGTGCAAGGCAAGTTTCTAAACTCCTGCTCTTTCCATCCCCACCTGCATGTTAGTTTAGATTAAAGGACCGTTATAAACATGAAGCCAAATTTCTTTTCCTCCTTTTCTTCAAAAAACGGTAACTTGTGTAACGTGGTTACCATAGTGTTTGCGCTTTTTAATTCTGAACAAGGTTACTGCACCTTGACTACCCCCAAAGTGCCAAAAAGACTCCATCACTGACCTTGCGTGCCTTTGGGTCCTTCTGTCACTTCTACTTTGGCTCCGTTTCTGCCTTACAACCCCCTCCCCCTGCTGCTTGGCATTCTTACTTTAGAAATCGAAAGCCAAAGATTTGTTATCACTTGATATTGTCTGATCCCGGGTTTTGTTTCTCTACAGATCACAGTTACTGACCCAGACTGCAAGGGGTCTTCCCCCAGGTCGTCATTGTAAATTTTTGTCTTCTTGTCTGCTTAAATAGGAGCAGTGGGACCTCATGGAGACAACTTGGTAGAAAAGATTCTATCAGTGCTCCCGCAGTTTCCCGGCCACACGAGTGATGGGATGGTCAGCATGGCCGGGCTTACGGCCCTCCAGGCTGAAGACGAGAAGCAGAACGTGGTCGCACCAGGCTGTCTGGCACAATCCCAGTGAGTTATCTTCCCCTCATCCTCCTCACTGTTCCTTTTCTTTTTCTCTCCGAGGCTGAGCTTTCCTCTAGAAATGAAACATCAGCCTGCTGGAGAAATTTGATGGATTTCATGTTGGAAAAAAAAAGTCACTTTTTCGTAACTTTGAAATAACCATATTCTTTAGCCAACACTGAGCCACAAAGCACGGGGTTTTGCAGCGGTATCATTTAGATGTAATAGAAGCTTGTTCCCAGGTGAGTCAAGTTAGTCAGTTTGTAAGTCTCCATTTCATAGACAGTTTCGTATGGGACTGAGGATAGGCTTCCCTTTCCCCAATGGACGTTCCTACCCGGCCAAACAACAGCCTACGCAGCTGTGAGATGCTGCCATCACTTACCTGGACGTGATACGCTCTGGGGCAACAGTGGCCAAGTTTTGATCTCTGTGTGTATTTCTTCTCATGGTTAGACAAATCACAGCAAGATGATGGTGTGCTTTCTGTCACGCAGTTTCCAACATAAAAGAACATTTCTCGGCAAGGTTGACAATGACAGGTTATAGTACTGATCGTCTCCACTTTGTTCTTCGGCAATTTCTAGGAAGGGGAAAAATTAATTGGAAGGGGAAAAATATATCTCCGAAGATCTGTTTCTCATCTCCATTTTTTTTTTAATTTTTGAACAAGACAAGACCTCTGGCGTGATCGTGTCAGTGCTTCACAGTAACAGATGCAGTGGGAATTTCCTAAGATGACTGGAATTAGTTTTTTCCTCTTAACTTTGTGTTTGTATTTTAAAACTTATCTCCAAAACTCAGGAAAACAGAATTTTCAACTCTTGAAATCTACAAGGTAGTTTTCTTTTGATTGTTGTTGTTTTGTGTTTGTGTTTTGTGGGGAGAGAGATGTTTATTGAATACCAGGTATGTGGGGAAAAAGACAAACGTCTGTCGCCAGTATTTTTTTTTGTTTTTATGTATAATATATATACATACATATATATGTGTGTATATATATATAAATTTGGTCGTACTGCAACTTGAGCTTGACACGCACATACCAGCTAAGTGTTTTGCCACTGGGTCACATCCCTGGCACCTTTGTGCACATGATAAAGAGCACCGGCCATGTGCTCACTGTGGCGGCACTTATTCCAAAACATACATCTCAGAAAGTATAATCCGAGAAATAGCTGAGATTGGAAATATTTTTTGCTCATTGGTGATCCCTTAAAGTGTTAATTATTATTTTTTTTATTCAATCACTATGAATTATAGTTACAAAGTTATTCAGTATTAAGTCTCAGGTTAACAATTTTCCATTTCCAACACCAGCCCCTTCTCCAGGTTCTTTGTCCCTCCTCCAGAGTCCCCAGTGTCCTTCCCACTTGTCAGTCTGCCTCTGTGGCAGGCACTTTCCCCTCCACCATTATTCTAGTGTTCCCTTCCCTAACTTATCCCCCTCACCCCTGCTCCACAGTAAGCTTCCTGCTGAAGACCACTTCTCCTGCTCTCTTGTCTTTGGGCATTTGTTATTCCTATGAAGTTTCTTTGCATCCCACATATGAGAGACCATTCTGAGTTGTCCCTCTCCCTCTTACTAACATCACTCAACATGATACCACTCCGATCCATCCACTTAGCAAATTGCCTGATTCATCTTTTTCTGATGGTTGCGTAATATTCCGTTGTGTTCTGTGTATGTGCCACAGCTTCTCTATGCAGTCATCTGTTCTTGGACACTTGGGTTGTTTTCAGATTTTGGCTATTATGAATAGTGCTACAGTGAACGCAGGGGTGCAGATGTCTGTCTTGCATTGTGCTTTGGACCCTTGGGATGTCTTCCAGGGAGTGGAATTGCTGAGTCATATAAAACTTCAATTGGTAGTCTTTTGAGGAATGTCTTTATTGTCTTCCCAAAAGTCTGGTCCTGTGGACATTCCCACCGGCAGTGAATGAAGGCTGCTTTTCCCCATAACCTCTTCAATGCTACATTTTTGTTTGTTTGTTTATTTGTTTGTTTGTTTATTGAGTGTCAGTCTTGATGCTGTAGGTGTGATAGCTCATTGTTTTGATTTGCATTTCCCTGATGATTGATGATGTAGTGTATTTTTTAAAACATGCATTTTGGCCATATGTATTTCTTCTTTGAGGAACTTCTGTTTATTTCTTTTTCTCATTTTTTGATAGTATCGGATACATTTTTCTTGTAGAATACTGCTAATGCTTTATATGTCCTGGATGTTAATCTTTTATCAGATGAGTGATGGGCAAATAATTTCTTAATCTGGGGGCCATTGTTCTGGTCATTGTTTCCTGTGAAGTGCAGAAGCTAATTTTAGGTACTAATTTTATATAGTACATTTGTTGCAAAAGCACAGTGGGTTGGGCGTTTGCCTTGCACGTGGCTATCCCTCTCGGAGAGCCCAACATTCTCCTGACAGTATCCCGCCCGCACGGCATATCATATTCGATATGCCAAAAACAGTAATAACAAGTCTCACAATGGAGACCAGTGCTCACCCCAGCAAATCAATGAACAACAGGAGGACATTGCTACAGTGCTACCATTTGTTTATATTTTGTTTCACTTGCTTGGTCAGTGGTATTTCCTCCTTTAAGTTGCCTCTAGCTTCAATGTCGTGGAGATTTTCTATGTTTCTTTTCTTTGTCTTATAGGGTCAAGTCTGATATCAAGATCTTTAATCCATTTTGATTTCATTTTTGTGCATGACATTCGAAAGAGGTCTGAGTTTATTTTTTTCTACATGGTTGACCAGTTTTCTCAGCACCATTTTATCAAAGATTAACGGGCCATATATATACTCAAGGGTCTGTTTCTGAATTTTCAATCCTATCTCATTGATTTATGGGTCTGTCTTTATTCCAGTACCATGCTGTTTTAATTGCTGCCGCTTTGTTGTGCATTTTGAAGTTTTACAATGCCTCCCACCTTCTTTTACCCCCAGGATTGCTTTGGCTCTTGGGCAGGGGTTAGAGAGAGAAAATAAAGTGTTAAATTTTAAGGCTGACTGTGAGTACTGCGAGGCGTGAACAGAGCTGTATTCCTGAGTCCAAGTTGATTACAGTAGTCCAAGTCTACTGTACTACCCAGTTGATTGATATTATCAGGAGTGTCCCCTTAGCATTGCTTGGGAGGCTTCTCCATCCCCAACCTCTCAATATGTACAATTACATTCTTACTTCAAGGAACGATTTTGTCATTGGGGTAGTGATGGTTTACACACTTTTGACAATAAAGAAGGAAAGAAAGAAAGAAAGAAAGAAAGAAAGAAAGAAAGAAAGAAAGAAAGGAAGACCCATAATCATGACTTATGGGTCTGCTATAGATTATAATTTCTGCAAGTCAACTGTTAGTTGAATGTGCACTTGGCAGACCTGTGTGAATCTTGTGGAAATGGTGGTGCTTGAACTCTTTCCATGGATTTAGATAAGGAGAGAAAAGATCCTTGAGAGCAATCATGGCCTCCTAAGCCAGAGAACTTTGCTTCACTACCACTGCCATCATCTCCATAAGCATTTTTCAGGACTGAACTGTGTGCCAAGAGCCCTTGCAGTTTACCTTTGGAAATTCATATGCGTTTTATAATGACTTAAAAATGTAGGTATTGCTCTTCTCCATCTGGCAGGGGAGGAAACTGAGGCTGGGGTGCCTCAACTCACATAGTCTAGAGGAGACAGAACTAGGAATGGAGCCCAAAAACTTGATTCCAGAGCCATCTCTCTCAAATTCTATAGTACCTCTATAGGAGACAGCGAAGAGAAAGGCTCATGAGTAGCTAGAAAGAGATAATGAGATGGAATGGGGTGGGACTGGCACTTCCCTCCCACAGCCCAAAGAGACCCCAGTCACTGCCCACAAATGGGCCCTCTGACTACTCAACAAACTGCTTCTGCCATGATCCCAGAGACTCAAAAACAAAACTTGGAACCCAGCGGCTTTTGGCAGAAGTTCCTCCAGATCTAATTGTTAAGATTTCAGAAATCCAAAATCGTTGTTCATGATCAGCAGTAGAAAACAAATTGCCTAATGTTGCTTTTGCAGCAGATGTGAGTGTTGGGGTAAAATTCCAAATAATAGTGGTGGGTCTGATGTCGAAATATTGAATGTAATCAAAGTAGAGAGAGAGAGTAATGTGGAAACCATCTGCCACACAGGTAGGGGCAGGATGTGGGCTGGGGGGTATAGTGGGGGTTTTGGTGGTGGTAAATGTGCACTGGGAAGGGACGGGTGTTTCATCATTGTATTACCGAGACTTAAACCTAAAAGCTTTGTAACTGCTCTCACGATGAGTCAATAAATAACTTTAAAGAGAGAGAGAGACAGACAGAGAGAGAGAGAGAGAGAGAGAGAGAGAGAGAGAGAGATAATGAGATATTAAACAAATACAAAGTTACTGTGTCATTTGATTTTGGGAGTTCTGTCCATTCAGCATAATGGTGACACAAACAACAGAAATTATTCATCTCAGGCAATTGCAGCAGAAATGAATATTGTAAATTGAATGGAAACAAAGGAAGATTTTTTTCCAAAGGAAGACTTTTAATCAGATTTTGGAAAAGACAACACAGATCCAAGGATTGAGGAACTAAGATCTCAACAAAGGTTTCTCCAAGGCCTGAATATTAGAGAGGCTGCATTTTAGCCGCTCTCTGTGCGGAGTCCTCAGCATCCTTTGAAGATTCAGGTTTCAATGAATAGGCTAAGATTGGCCTCTCTTGGGTCTTATGCCTACTCTTTGCCCAGCAGGCTTTGCAATGCTTAAACCAAGGCTTACATACTGAAAAGCTTTCTACAATAATTTAACCAAGGTTTATATATTAATACAGGTATAGTATAACAAGGGTTTCTATGCTAATTTGACCTATTGTCCCCTTTCAGGAAAAAGAAAAAAATTGATCCATTGCACCCCTGGGAGTACTTGGTGGAGCACGCAGGATCAGGGCCACTCCAGAATGGCCAGCCAAACTTCATCATTTTTCAAATTTTTAATTTTATTTTATTGAATCGCCATGAGATAGAGTTACAAGCTTTCATGTTTGCGTTACAATCATACAATGATCAAACACCCAACCCTCCACCAGTGCACATTCCCCACCACCAATCTCCCCAGTATATCTCCCTTTCCCACCCTCCCCCTGCCTCTAGGGCAGACCGTTTCCCCATACTCTCTCTCTACTTTGGGGCATTATGGTTTGCAATACAAATTCTGAAAGGTTATCATGTTTGGTCTTTTATCTACTTTCATCAAACAACTCCCATCCCGACCAATCCCTCTAACCATCATTTTCTGAGTGGTCCCTTCTATATTCCAGCTGCCTTCCCCCTCCTTATCCCCCCACCATGAGGCAGGCTTCCAACTGTGGAGCAGTTTTCCTGGCCTTTGTGTCTACTGTCCTTGAGTGTCAGTCTCATGTTATCTTGTTTTATACTCCATAAATGAGTGCAGTCCTTCTATGTCGATACCATTCTTTCTGACTCATTTCACTTAGCATCATACTCTCCATGTCTATCCACTTGTAAGCAAATGTCATGACTTCATCTTCTCCTAACAGCTGCATAGTATTCCACTGTGTAGGTGTACCAAAGTTTCTTTAACCAGTCGTCTGTTCTCGGGCATTCAGGTTGTTTCCAGATTTTGGCTATTGTGAACAGTGCTACAATGAGCGTATAGGTACAGATGTCACTACTTCTGTGCTTTTTTGCACCCTCGGGATATATTCGCAGACGTGGTATTGTGGAGTCATACGGAAGCTCAATTTCTAGTTTTTGAAGGAATGTTCGTATTGTGTTCTAGAAAGTCTGGAGCAGTCGGCATTCCCACCAACAGTGAAAGAGAGTCCCTTTTTCCCTACATCCATGCCAGCACTGGTTGCTTTTGCTGTTTTGAATCAAACCTCATCTTATTGCCCACTGTAATTTTCACCAAGTCCAGGAGCTTGTTGTATTCTTCTGCCAGTTCATTGGCTTTAGTTACTTCTATTCTACTTTGTGAAACTGTTCCTTAATTGTCTTTGACCTTCTTATGTATTTAGTTTAGCATAATCACCTCAAGTTCCGTCTACTTTGTCCCAAATGGAAAAATTTCATTAGTTTGCCTTTGAGTATATCTAGCCCAGCTTCTTCATCCAACCACAGTCATTGGGAATTTAGGTGGAAAAGAGGAATGTTGTATGCTGTTCAAGTACGAGGGGGTGCTTATAAAGGTCACACTTTAGTGAATCGTGAGACTGAAAAAACCTGGCTCTAAAATATGAAGAGAAAATGATAAGGAAAAAGTCTGAGGCAGCAATTTGGAGAAAAATGGTAGTTTCTTTGCAATTGCTTGGAAGACTGAGGATTATACTTTTTTATGAAAGAGAAATTGAAATAAATTACAGCTTTCTAAGTATTTCCATCAAAATAACAATTACTTCTATTGTCTCCAACATCATTTCCAGAAGCTTCACAAAGAAATGAGTTAGCATGAAAAAGTTAGTACAGAAGTGCAAAAACAGACAGGCTCTCCAGAATTAAATATTTTTCCTGCAATGGGATGATCTTTTTAAATACGTCTAGGGCCAGGACAATATCCCAAAGGTCTGGATCACATATTTTGCATGTGGGAGCCCAGATACTATTCCCAGCACCCCATGTTCTCCTCAAGAACTCCCGGGAGTGACTCCCAGAGCATCAAATTCTTGGTAGCCCCGGAACACCAGGTATAATCCACAAACCAATGCAAACAAGAAATAAAAGTACCCGTCCAAAATTGTTGCTGTACACACACACACACACACACACACACACACACACACACACAAATACACACACATACACACACCACACAGAGGAAATAAAAACTTGTTGCTAATAGGAATTGGGGCAGTTTCCAAGCAGTGTCCAGGAGTTTGAGGGCTACTCTGTGCTATACTCCAACTCAACTGGATTGAATGGTTCAATGGTCAGGCTACCGGCATTACATGACAGTGCTGGCATTGAACTCAAGGTCTCAAATATATAAGGCATGTGCTCTACCCAGTGGAACCCTATCTCCAGCCCCCTTCCTTTTTGTTTTTCATTTGATACATATCCCCCTGGGGTACTTCAAGAATCTAATTGCTGTCCTTGCATATAAATTGAAAAATAGACTTATCTTTTGTATAGTTATATGTTTGTCTGGTAGTTGCTCTCAGGGCATAGTAATGGTGGGACCATGATGGTCATCAGGGTGATTAAGGAAGTTCTTCATTGGTCAGGCCTGTAATATGAATGTTAACTTGTTTTAAATTCATTGGGCTCATTATTTACTGATGGGCTTCCTTTCCTGGATGTGTGGTATGCTTCAGTAAAAATCAGATTAGTGAAAGGAATTGATTGATAAACACTGAGTCCAATGACCATATTACTTTTTTTGGTTTGTTTTGGGGCCACACCTGGTGATGTGGAGGGTGACTCCTGACAGTATGCTCAGAAGTTACTCGTGTCAGCGCCCAGGGGACTACATGGGATGCCAGGGATTGAAGATGGGGAAGCCATGTGTAGGACAAGCACCTTACTTCGGTACTTTTTCTCCAGCCCCACCAAGAGATTGTACAGTGGATAAGGTGCTTGCATTGGCATGTGGCCAACCTGGGTTTGATCCTCAGTACCCCATATAGTTCCCTGAGCACTGTCAGGAATGATAGTTGATTACAGAGCTAGGAGGAGTAAACCCTGAGCACTGTCGGGTATGACCTCCAAAACCAAATACACATACACACTGAAAACAAAAAAGAATGCAGTGGTTTGGGCCAAACACCAGAAAGAGTTTGGGAAACTTAGCAGGAGAGATCTAATATTTAGGAAGTCCATTTGTCTAAAACATCACGGGTGGAAATATGAAAGTGAACCTTTTAACACACAAATGTATCATTTCATTTATTTAAAATGTTTCAATTCACTGTTGTGTGTCAGGTAATTGATGAAGAGCACACCTTTGTTTCCATGGACCTTGTTCTAATGGAGACTGACAGAAAGCAATCAGATAACAAATGGAAAATAGTGTCAGCAGAAGACAAGTACAGTGAAGCCAGTAAAGCAGGATTAAGGGAATGGCTTAAGTAAAGATAGAAAGTTAGAGGGAAATTTTCTGCCATAGTGGCAGGGGGAGGGGTGGAGGATACTGGGGACATTGGTGCTGGAAAATGTGCACTGGTGGAGGGATGGGTGTTAGATCACTATATAACTGAATCTCAAATATGAAAGCTTTGTAAGTGTAGCTCACGGTGTTTCGGTGGAGAAAATAAAAAGGGTAAGGGAATGAAGAATGACTAAAGAATGTGGGATAGTAAGGAGGAGATTGGACAAGATACAAAAGACATTTCTGGGACCATGTCTTTCAAGCAGAGAACACTGAATTGCAAGCCTTGTCTCTATCTAGGAATAGAATATTCCCATTGGACTGTGGTTCTGTGGCAGAGCATGGTAGGCTTGACTGTGAAGTGCTGGAAAGGGTTTTCAGGGTTCCAGACCCCTCAAATCGAGGGCAGTTGAAGTTAAGGGCGAAGATTTTTGGTTTCAGAGACATACATAGAAATCAGTACAGTTAAATTTCATATATGTGTGTGTGGCGGGGGGGGGGTACACAGAACATAGAAGTACATTTCTTTTCCACCGAAGATACTGCGGTGTTAATCTGCTTTCCCCTAATGACTAATGATATCAAGCATCTTTTCATATACTTATTTTCCATCTGTATATCCTCTCAGAGAAAATGTCTTTTTACATCTTTTGCCCGATTTCCATGTTGGAACACAGAGAAAATCATCTTTGATCCCCCTAGGCTTGCTGAGAAATAATTATCAGACAGAGAAAAGAAAAACAGGTAAGGTTTTTGTTGATAACACATGGTTTTGTTGTGTTTTTGGTTTTAGGTGACACACGGCCACGTCCAAGGGGTATTCCTGACTATTCTAAAAATTACTCCTGGCAGGCTCAGGAGACCATATGGGATGCTGGGCATCCAACCTAGGTCTGGCGCATGCAAGGCAAATGCCCTACCCATTGTACTATCACTCCATCCTACACATTTATTTCCTGTGCAGATGAGAGAGACCCCACTGAATTGAGTAATTCACTCACAAGACTTTTTTTTTTTTCCCTTTTGGGTCACACCCGGCAATGCACAGGTTCCTCCTGGCTCTGCGCTCAGGAATTTCCCCTGGCGGTGCTCAGGGGACCATATGGGATGCTGGGAATTGAACCCGGGTTGGCCGCGTGCAAGGCAAACGCCCTACCCGCTGTGCTATTGCTCCAGCCCCTCACAAGACTTTTGAGGTTATGATCGTAGCTTAGTTCAAACAGAGAGAACTCTGGGAAGGAGCATGCCAGATCTCTCAGGGAGGCTTTTGAGGAAAAGGCATATTCATAGTAAAAGAGAAGGTCTTCCTTGTCCTGGAAAATGTAAGATTGCTTTCCCAGGAAGGAGTTGCCTTTAATGGCAAGACTTACCTGTAAACAGCCTTCACAAAAGGCTACCTCCACAGGTTCTTCCACAGTTCCGTTCAGAAGACGCTTCTTCAGACTTTCCTTGTTTTGCCTTTTGCTTATACATGTGTAATAACACTTTCCCACCGTTGAATCTCTTCAGACATGAATCAGATATATTTTCCTGTGGTCTGGATCTGTTTATGGGCTCTCTGTCCTGTTCCATTGATCCATATGTCTCTTTCTTACAGTTTTGATTACTTTAGCTCTGTGGTGGGTCTCAATCAGGCAGACTGATTACTCTAACTTTGGCTTCTTTTTTGGTATGTGTGTGTGGGGGGGGGGATGGGATGGATAGGGGAGAGGTTTGAGCCCTACTGTTGAAGCTGTTTCTGACTCAGTGCTCAAGGGACCTTATGGTTCCAGGATGGAGCTGGGGTTGGACTCACGCAAGCCAATCACCAGTTCTACCTGTTAGGCCCCTTCTTTCTACTGTTAAGGGAAGTGTTTCTTAATAATTTAAAATGACATTCACTGTAGGCTTTTTTGTAGAGATCTTTGTCAGGTTAAGAACATTTCTCAGTTAACTAAGACTGTAAAAGCAAATCCTGAATGGTTGTTAAAGTCTGAGAAGTATCCTTCCTGTTTCTATTAAGAGGATTGTTTGGTTTTTCTTTTTGTCTGTTAATTGGGCACATTGCTTTGATAGATATTCAACTACGAAATCATTTGCATATGTTCCCCAGATGAATACACTCTTGCTGTGTCTGTCCCTCTCTTTCTGACTCATTTCAGTTAGCATGATACTCTCCTCTTAATTAAAAATTTTTCAAACATAAGAGAAACTGGCTTTCTAGAAATGTTTTTTGAACAGAAGTGTCATAGAAGCTTCTGCTCTGAACCGCAGCAGAAACCCCTCACCTGAAAGTTGGATTGTAAGAAAGCCTGCCCCATCTGGTTGTGAGAAGTGAAAGGCAATGAAAGTCAAAGTCATGGGTGATGCTTAGCATACCAACCTTAGTGGGCCAGTGCATCCAGCCCCGGACATGTGTGCACAGCCTGCCTCACACATCCCTGTTCGTGGAAAAAGCCAAGACTTGTGCCCACGTCCGCCTCAGTCCCTGCCTCCTGACCATCTCTGGAGCTTCCTGCTGTGGCTCTGGGAGTTTTCCTGTGTCTTCTGATTGGAGAATTCATGAGTATACAAAACTCCTTTCTTCATGGCTATCATGTCCACATCTGGCTAGAGGCACAGCAGCCATTTAGCGGTATCTAGAAGTCTGAAGGCACCATCAGGCTGCTGATGCACTCGCCTCACAGGTATAGATTGACCTGCTGGCGGCACCATACCCTATCAAAATGCATATTTTTTTTTATAATGCAGATTCTAGAATGCAGTGCTTGGGCCTAGCAGTGCTTGGGCCTAGCAGTGCAGAGGAGCCACCAAGGTCACATCCAGCAGTACTGGTGGGGAGGACCTGTGGCGTCAATGATGGAGCCAGGCCTTTGTCTATGCCAAGCATGTACTCTCTTATTTTAGCAACAGCCCTGCCCCTGAATTTAAACATTCTTACAGTAAGTCAGTGTTCTCTCTCTCGGTACAGTTATACTTGTAGTCTTCTGAACCCTGATTAGCCTGAGCATTGTTTTTTAATCTTGTTTTGTTTGGGGACCACACCCAGTGATGTCCAGGAGTTACTCCTGTCTGTGCACTTAGGACTTTCTTTCTGGTGGTGCATGGGGGAACCATATGGGATGTGGGAGATTGAACCTGGGTTGGCTGCATGCAAGGCAAGCACCCTCCCTGCGATACTATCATTCCAGTTCTTCCTGAACATTTTTATCATAATTTTTTTTGCTGTTTATGTCCTCCTTCCTATACTTTGCATATTTGTTTTATTTGTGAGTAGTAGATAAGGGCTTTTGTTTTTTCATTATTGCTGTTGAAAACATGTCTTAGCATGTCTGGTCAGGGCATATAAAAAGGAAGTTATATCAAGAGTGAAAAGGAAGAATCAGGAATGTCATTATTGACAGATAATATCACTGCCCCAAAATCCCGGAGAAGCAATGAATCACAGCAAGGAGCAAGAAAAAGAACATGAAAGCAATTTGCTAGACATGTGATCAGTAGTCAAAAGTCAAGCATATTCCTATAAGCCAGCGAGAGACAGATAGTTGACTTTTCAAAACTTCAATTCACAGTGGTATTAAATGTTATATTGTTATAATATTCTTATTACCATATATAAGTGTTATATTAGATGTTTTAAACTAGTTAAGAGGAGTTCTTTTCTAATTCTAAATGGCTGAATATTTTTAATTGTTTTATTACAAATGTGTGTTAGATTTCCTCTAATGCAGATTTCGCACCTTTCAGATGTACATGTAATTTTTCCCATACTATGTTAGTGTGGTGAATTATCACTTGATCACTTGATATCCCATTACTCATTGATTTGCTCGAGCGGGCGCCAGTAACGCCTCCATTCATTCCTGTTGCATGCTAGCGTAGCCCAATGCCATCTGCTCATTCTAGGAACACAAAGAGCCTCAAACCGATCATTCAGGGTCTTGACAAAGAAGTCTGACCATCTCGTAGGTGGGTGGCCACGCGATCTTTTGACGTGGAATCCAGTCGGTAATGGCTCTAGTCCATAGTGGTCGTCTCTGAACCTCCTTACGTGTCCAGCCCATCTGATTTTCGATGCCTTGGCCAACGAGACAGCTTCCCTGATTCTTGAGCGTTGACGGAGGTCGGAACTCTGGATTCTTTCTCTCATTTGAGTGAAGCGTGATACTCCAAGCATAGCTCTTTCAATTCCTCTTTGAGAGACTCGAATAACGTTTGTATCCTATTTTTGTAGGGCCCAGGTCTCTGAGGTGTATGTTAATGCAGGAAGAACAGTGGAATCTAAGAGATGTGCTTGGAGCTGGAGGTTCTTCGTCCTCTTGGTTATTTCCTCAACGCTCTTGGAGGTGTTCCAAGCCACTCTCTTCCTCCTGCGCAACTCAGGTGCCAGGTCATTTGTCATGTTGAATTCTCGACCTAGGTACACATAGCTGGTGCATTCGGAGATGGTCGTTCTGTTGAGAGCGAATGGAATGTCAGGAACAAGACTGTTTCTCATGAACATTGTCTTTGTGAGATTCAGCTCACGGTCGAAGTTGGTCAGCATTTGTGCCACTTGGCTGATGTTTGGTGTTATTAGAACGCGTCATCAGCAAAGCGGAGGTGGTGTAGTTGCCGGCCAATCATCTTCACTGCCATTCCTTCCCATTCCACTCGCCGCATGATGTTCTCAAGGGTGGCACTGAAGAGTTTCAGTGAAATAGTATCACCCTGCCAAACCCCTCTCTTGACATCGATGATCACTTCTTTGTAGGATGGTGAGATCCTGGGAGCAAATCCATAATACAACTCACAGAGGATCATGATGTATTGAGTTTGAACGCCCTGATTGGCTAGGGCTTCAATGACCGCTTCCATCTCAACAGAATCAAAGGCCTTCTTTAAATCAGTGAACGTTAGACAGAGCGGCATCTTGAACTACTGAGAATCCTCAATGAGCTTGGTTATCGTGTGGATATGGTCGATGGTGCTGAATCCTTTGCGGAACCCGGCTTGCTCGCATGGTTGTCCTTCATCTAGTGTTCTGTAAATCCTATTCAGGATGACTCGAGTGAACAGCTTCTAGATGCCAGACAATAGGCAGATTGGGCCATAGTTGCCAAAGTCGTGGATGTCTCCCTTCTTGTATAGTAGTACAGTCCTGCTGGTTTTCCATTGGGATGGAAACTTGCATTCAGACAGGTAGCGTGTGAAGAGCCAAGCCAGTGTCTTGATGAGTATTGACGGTAGGTTCTTCAGTTTTCAGGTTGACCTAGTCTGGGCCAGGTGCTTTTTGTTTCTTTACTGATTAGATGGCATGTTGGATTTCAGAAGGGAGATCATTGGGAACGACGTATGCAGTGGTGAATTATAATTAGAATTATTTTTTATTGTTGGATAGTTGTTATTGAGGACTTGGTGTAAGTTCATCTTGTTCAGACATATATCATTAGATTTAGTTCACTAATATTTTATTCTTTTTTTTTTTTTTGCATTTGTGTTCCTAAATGAGATTAGCTTAACATTTTCCTTTAGTGTACTACGATTCTTTGTTTTTTGATTTTGTTGTTATTGTCGTTCTTGTGTTGGGACCATACACAGCGGTGTTCATTCCTTAATCTTGGCTCTGCACCAGGGATCACTCCTGGCAGTGTTTGGGGGACCATAGTGGGTGCTGGGGATAGAATCCAGGTGGGCCGTAGGCAAGGCCATTGCCCTACCTGCTGTACTATCACTCCGGCCCCTACCATCGTTAGTTTAGTAAAAGAACAGTGAGTTGCACATTTTGATCATTCTACTACTTACATAAAGAGAGGGATTATTTGTTGCTTGAAAGGGAAATAACCGTGCAGAATCACTAGGACCTATTATATTTTCTTTTTTTTTTCTTTTTGGGTCACACCCGGCAATGCAGAGGGGTTACTCCTGGCTTTGCACTCAGGAATTATTCCTAGCGGTGCTCAGGGGACCATATGGGATGCTGGGAATCAAACCCAGGTCGGCCGCGTGCAAGACAAATGCCCTACCCGCTGTTCTATCGCTCCAGCCCCAATTTTCAAATATTTTAAAATCGTTTTCAGATCTTTAGATTTTTGTCTCCAATTGAATTTCTTGATCACTTACATATCCTTTACACTCCTTTTTCTTCTTGAGATTATTTTGTTCGTTTCAATTAGTTTCAATTCGACACCAATATTTTCAAATTTTTACCAGTATAAGTAAGTAATGTAAGTAAAGGCCCTCCCGTTGATCATCGATTTGCTCGAGCGGGCCCAGTAACGTCTCCATTGGAGACTTTGTTGTTACTGTGTTTGGCACATCGAGTACATCACGGGGAGCTTGCCAGGCTCTGCCGTGCGGGTGAGATACTCTCCGTAGCTTGCCGGGCTCTCTGAGAGGGGTGGAGGAATCGAACTCGGGGTGGCCATGTTGGCTGCATGCAAGGCAAACGCCCTACCGCTGTGATATCGCTCCAGACCAGTATAAGTTAAAATAATTAAATAGTTCCTAGTTAAGGACATAGTTGGAATCCTGTTGTTGGGAAGAGGGATTCCAACAGCTCTCAGGAGGTTCTGGGGCCCCTCATGGGAATTCTTAGCCAACTAGGCCAGCAGTTCAGTACAAGAACCTGAGGAGCTGGTGATTCCTGGTGGTGCTAGAGGGACATTATGGGCTGCCAGGGATCAAACCTGGACTGGTCACATGCAAGGCAAGTGCCTTTCCCACTGTACTACCTGTTTGGCACTTGGTTTGCTTAATTTTAATCCTATCTTTAGGTTCTCATTTCTTCTATGAACTTTTTTTTAATGTATACTAAAGTTCTTATTGTGAAATATAGAAATTTAAGATTATGAAATTCTTTCTAAAATCTATTATAGCTTTGCCCCCAGATTTTTGTTTCCGTTGTGATTCAATTCTAAATCCTTCACAGTTGCTGTTTTTTTTTTTTGGTTTATTGTTTTATACTACATGATTTTTTTGGTTTTATTTATTTGTTTGGGCTGGAGCGATAGCACAGCGGTAGGGCATTTGCCTTGCACACAGCCAATATGCCCGACCCGAGTTCGATTCCTCCGCCCCTCTTGGAGAGCCCAGCAAGCTACTGAGAGTATATCGCCCGCACGGCAGAGCCTGGCAAGTTACCCGTGATGTATTCGATATGCCAAACACAGTAATAACAAAGTCTCCAATGGAGATGTTACTGGGCCTGCTCGAGCAAATCGATGAACAACAGGAGGACCGTGACCGTGATTTATTTGTTTGGTTTTTTAGAGCATTACAAAGCGGTTCATGATTAGATTTCAGTCATACAGTATTCCAACACCCGTTCCTTCACCAGTGTCCCCCCACGTTCCTTCCCATCACCCCAAACCCCTTGCCTGCCTCTTTTGGCGGGCATTCTCTCTCTCTCTCTCTCTCTCTCTCTCTCTCTCTCTCTCTCTCTCTCCAATTGTGGTTTGCAATATTTAACTGAAATGCTATCAGGAATATCCCTTACCTACTTTTAAGCCTCACATTCCCAGCTATTATTGTCATAGTGGTTTACTACATTATTCTTTTAGTTTATAAATGTACAGTGTCTTTTAAAAATATTTATTTATAGTTGATTATTGGATTGAGGTTGGAATGTATTTTGCATGGTATAATTTCCTTATTTGTGGGACTTCCTTTGTATGTGAGAAGTTTTTATAAATGTTGTTCCATACGCGCCAAAAGAATGTTTATTTTCTTATTGTTGCCTTTTGGCTTCTAATCATTATATAGTGTTCACATGTTATGTACCTTCAAATGTGCATTATTATAAACACTGTAGCACTGTAGCACTGTCCTCCCATTGTTCATCGATTTGCTCAAGCAGGCACCATTAACGTCTCCATTGTGAGACTTCTTGTTACTGTTTTTGGCATATCCAATAGGTCACAGGTAGCTAGCCAGGCTCTGCCGTGCAGGTGGCATACACTCAGTAGCTTGCTGGGATGTCCCAGAGGGGCGGAAGAATCAAACCTGGGTCAGCTGCATGCAAGGCAAACGCCCTACCCGCTGTGCTATTGCTCCAGCCCCACTGGTTATTTCTTTGGGAACTCATTCCCATCACTCTCTCCATCCACTCTTCACTTCACTGGCCTAAGTAGAATCTCTGTGAGAGAACAGAATGGGTCCTTTTGCATGTTCAGTTATTGCATTTCCCTTATTTGCTGTAAACTCTGTTTTTGACAGTTTAACCACAAAGGGTGACGAATCTAAGTATTGTTCAAAAGACTTCTTTTTGACTCAGGCTAGTGCAAATGACAGAAAAGATATTTATGTGCTCAAGAGTATTGTTGGGAACATCTTAGCATATATATTAGTAGTGAGTTTTGCTTGTTTGGGTTTTGACACACCCAGCAGTGCTCAGGGGACCATGCAGTGCTGGGGATGGAACCCAGGATCTTCCTCTGGTCTCCTCCCCCGATACAGACCATACCCTGGCCCTTTTGACCCCCTCTCTGGCCTCTAGAGTGAATCTTTTTTTACAAGCCAAAAGAGATACGCATCTAAGCGCCTTTGATCTCCCCTTGTCCAGGTCTCAATATCACAGTAGTTTTCAACTTTCAATCACCTGCGTGCTGATAATAAATTCAGATTTAAGACGTAGAAAAGACCAAATTTGCAGGCCAGAAAGATAGTCTAGGCATTAAAGAGTGAGCCTTGCATGTGGTGAAATCCGGTTCACTCCCTGGCACCATCTGGTTCCCTAAGCACTGAATGTGGGGGTCTACAGGCCCCAAAGCCTTGGTGCTCCTGGGCCAGCACCCCCACATTCTCGGGCTTCTTAGTAAACCACCAGCTCCCTTCGTTTCAGTTCACTGGGAGGGACCTCCAGATTCCTGAGCACTGATTCACAGCTTCTCCCTGCACCTCCTCTTCCCCCCACACCAAAAGAATTAAAAGGCAGGTGTAGCGGAGAGTACAGAGGTTAAGGTGATGACTGGGAAGGGGTTGATGCTTATTTCACCCCTGGCCGCACACGATCATCATGGAGTGTAGTCCTGGGAGCCTCAGGCACCACTGGCGGAGCTGGGAAAATCATTAGCCCCCGAAAGACCTGAGCAGTGCCTCTTCCTTTGGCCCTTCCACTTAACATACTTTATAAATATAAAGGTTTTGTCGATCTCCAGTCATTTCTGTGTGCAAATTTATGCTTCCAAAAATCCAACTTAGAAATGAGTTTTCTGTTTTTAGGGGGGCCACATCCAGCGCTCAGGGTTTACTCTTGACTCTGTCCTCAGAAATCACTACTGGCAGGGCTCAGAGGACCTTCTGGGGTGCCAGAGATCAGACCTGGGTCAGTGATGTCCAAGGCAAGCACCTTACCTTCTGTGCCATCATGTCTGCCCCAGAAAATGATTTTTCAGTAAAATATAAATGAGTTCTAAGGCCACTAGTATGGCCACGCAGCTATTTGGGGGGAACTGTTTGCTTGCAGGGTTGTTTTCCATCCTTTAACTTTGGGTCTGTGTTCACTCTGAAGGTTCAGATGAGTTTCTTGTAGGCAGCAGAATGTTGGGTTCAGTTTCCGAATCCATTTTGCCACTCTGTGTCTCTTGGTTGGTGCGCTTAGACCATTGATGTTGAGAGAGGTTATTGGTAGAGGGTTTTGTGCCATCTTTCTGTAGGGACTTGTGCTTGTAGGGGGTTTTCTTGTCTTATAGAAGCCCCCTTAGTCCTTCTTTTAAGTTGGTTTTGAGTCTGTGATGTTCCTGAGCTCTTGTTCATCCATGAAGTAGTGTATGTTTCCTTCTGAGTTTGAATTAGAGTTGAGCTGGATAGAGGATTCTTGGTGAGGCGTTCATTTCATTGGTTTTTTTCACTATATCCCCCAGATGTAGATGCGTGCGAATAGCCTGGCAGTTTGGGCGCTCTGGTGGTCAGTAGCTTGGGGGACATGGCACTTAGGGGGGTGTCTGGACTACCCCCCAGGGGCTTCAGTGGTGAGCTAGCGTGAGGGGCCGCCCCTGCTGCGTGGCCAGGGTTTCTCCTCACCTTCTCTTCCCCTGGGCGGTCCTGGGGTTTGTGTGTCCGGCACTGGGGTTGGATTCCCTGGGCTGGCCACCCGCCTGTTAGGCATCAGCCAAGTCCCTGAAGGTGAGTGCTGGTGCCTCAGTCACTCTCTCCACTGAAGTGGCAGGAACCAGCCCTTGCTTCCCAGGTGCTAGCCTGGGAAAGTGGAGAGTGCCACCATGTGGTCGCAGAACGCTGTGTGAGTTGTCGTGGCACATGTTAAGGCCTGTCACCCTGTGCTCCCCCAGCGAGGACTGTTTGCTGGTCAGCCCCAACAACCACCCACTCGGGAGCACTTGGCGATGAGTCTTGTAGTTAGGGGAGTGGGTATGTGGGTCCTGGGAGGCTACTGCCAGGGTGGGCACAGGAGCCATCGAATTTGTTTCTTCTTTCTGCAGGTGCCAGATCACTGAATTTTGACCATTTGGGACACTCCTGGATCCAAGGAACTGTGAACTCAGAGCAGCACACACACTTGTCCCATGCGTGGTAGGTGCACATTCCCTCCACATTCTCTTGACCGGACAGCAGAGATTTGGTTATTTCACAGCTGTGGATATGGACCCCAAGGAGAACCCATCAACTCTGTGCCACTTTTTTGAGTCTTATTCCTTTGAGCCTCCTGAAGATGCCTCCCAGATCCCCCTCCTTGAGACTGGACTCCTCAGAGATGCCAGGAAGTCCTGAGGTGCCAGGACTGGTTTTCTCCTTCTGTAGCTGTGTGTAATGAGAGGAGCTCTCCAGAGGCTCCTCTAATGATGTGTGTCTTCACTTCCCTTTCTCGCTGACTGGAGATACCTGCTCCGTCCCTCTCTGGACTTGTGTGGTGCTGGGGATCAAACCCAGCCAGCGCGTGAGTCACTGGCGACAGGAGAGACAGTCATGGCAGGGAAGGGGCCGGACCTGGCCTTCCGTAGCTCACATTGTACATGTAGGGCCCAAATGCTCAGGATCTCTTGAACAAAGAATGCTGGGCTCACCAGAGGCCCCCACGCCAAAGATCAGAGCTGGACCCCTTAAGACACATGCACGAGTGAGCTCAGAGTGTGAAGTGGCATGAAAAAACTGAGGTGACAGGACTGCAGCAACAGTATAATGAGTAGTAATGCCGCTTGCACTTGCCTGTGTCCAACTGACCCGGGTTCAATCCCCAACACAACATATGATGCCTCGCGTCCTGCCAAGAGTGATCCCTGAGCTCAGAGCCAGGAGTAAGCCCTGAACTCCACTGACTGTGGCCCAGATCCACGATAAATTCAGCTTTGAAAGTTCCTAAAGAACAGAGTCAGTTTCGCAGTTGCTGAGGACAGTAGCATAGAGACCAAAACCAGGCTAGTTCAGGTGGTCATCCTCAAAACGTTGTCAGTTCCTGCGGTGCCATCAGGAAAGTAAAAACACGGCCCAGGGCATACAAAGTTTGTCCAGAGCTGTAGCATAGCGGGTCGGTGTTGCCTTGCAGCACCCAACCAGGTTTGATCCTCAGCACCCCGCATCTTTGAGTAACTTCTGAGCATATCCAGATGTCGCAGGGGAAGAAAAGAAAATTTCTGTACATGCTCAGTACAGACACACCCATCATCATCATGGTGGCCTAGTGGTGTAGTGTTTCCCACTGGTCGGTGGTGGGCCTGGGGACAGAGGGTCAGCTGGAGCCACAGGAATCCAAGCAGGTCTGGAGACACGGCCCCTGTGCACAGCTGCCGGGGATGTGAAAGGGTGCAGAGTTCCTCAAAAAGATACAGAAGGCCGGGAGGAGGAGGAGCCACAGTGGGTCAGGAGCTTGCTTGGCATGCAGCTGATTAGGGTTCTGATCTTCTTCCACCCCTCTCCCTTCCTGGCATCCTTTATGGTCCCCTGAGCCCAGCAGGAGTAATTCCTGTGTGCAGAGGCATCAGGATGGAACCCAGAAACCCCAGAGTCAGCTGGCCACTGCTTTGCAGGGAACCTTGCCCCACAGCACCCCCTGCATGCCAGCTTTTTCCACTCCTGAGGGGCCCCTCAGGTTCCCCCACTAAAGTCCTAGGAAAGAAGAGGATGGCTTCAGTCCAGAGCAAGTACCAGGGATGCAAGGTCCGCTGGATCAGCTCTTGGTTCCATAATTGGAGCCATGGGACATTTGTATGAAATAGTCGTGTATGGTCTCAGCTAGCAGCAACATTCTCAGTGGAAAAAGAAATGTCCCATTCCCCAGAGCGGTAGACACCCTCAAACAGTCAGCTCAGACATGTCGGGTGTTCTAATGGTTACTGAACTTCTCTGCACTTCTCGGTGAACAGATATGTTAACTATCTAAGCACCTGCCCTCTCCAGGTGACTGTGTGGCGCTAGGCAAACTCTCAAGGACCGCTGGGGTACCTTAAGACTGACTCTTTCCAGAGAGAGAGTTCTGGGGCAAGAGGGGGGGAGCAACATTTTTCTTGAGTGACTCTTGGCCCAGGCAAACAGGGCCCATTCCTGTCATGGGAGAAAACTCTTTGCAAATGTGGAAGCAGCCGAATGGGGAAGAGCAAAGGCCACAGATGAGGGCAGTTGAAAGGGAGCATCGGAAGGGCCACAGGAGGCCAGAGCAGAGAGCCACAAAGGAGACCCAGGGAGTGGCCCGGGGGCTCACAGAGAACTGGGTCAGGGTGGATGAAGCCAGAACCAGTGTCTTGTCTCCTCAGGGTGACGTGGAAGCTGCACTGTGAGGGCCAACCACTCTTTCCCTGCTTCACAGGCTGTCACCTGGAATGAGATGAGGGCGGGGCAGGGCGGGGAAGCCGACCTACTGTGGAGTTTTCCAGAACTTGTCTCTCTCCTCACTTGGGGATTCTCCACTTGTCCTTTGCTTTCATCCCGTGTCACTTTCTTCCTTTGCCCTTCAGAAACCAAATGAAACCAGAGCCTCGGGACTAAAGGGTTTCCAAGGGCTGCTTCCTCGTTCCCATGCAATTCCAGGCCCCTAGTTCCTGACTGTCATTCGTAAAACCAAGGGGACCCCGATGACGTTTCTATATTTGGGGGCTTATTGAAGTGCTCCTTGTACGGAGAAAGTGATCACATTTTCCTGATCGAATTTGAGTGCCTACTGCAAGAGGAGCACTCAGGGTACTAGAAGGAAGATAAAACCTGTTGTCCGCAACATGTTCATCGTGAAGTGGAGACCGTGCGAACAGTTTCACAGGGAATGGGAGAGGCAATGGACGCTGTAATTACTGGCCTGAAACAATATCAGCCTCCAGTAACTTATCCACAGCCAGTTGTGTTTTGTGGAGAGAGAAAGCTCGGGTGCAGCTTAATGATCTGGTATGGAGGCATAGAAAATAGGGGTGGGCGGAGGAAGCGTGTCAGAATGCCAGTGATTTCAGGCTGCTTGGAAGAATGGACTAGAGTTCAGATCATCTTTCAAAAGTCCTGGATAGAATCTATGTCTTTCTTTTGTTTCGGGGAGAGGTATTTGGGATGCCGATATGGAATAAAACATGTTTAAGGACAATCCAGGGCAATTTTCAGAAAAGGGACAGATGGAGGCATGTCCTGCACGTAACACCCATCAGTCCTGATAAAACTGGGGTGCGCCTTGAATTCCTCATGTTCCTACTTCGAGTTTTAACTACAGCAGTCATAAAACAAGAAATGATGATGTGGTAGTTTCTAGACTTGTAGATTTGCAGAACAGAAAAATACAACAATACAGTTAAGACCATGATCAAAGATTTTTCACTTTTAAAACAACTTTAAGACTGACGGTGATAAATAAAAATATCTTACTTTTCATAAAACAATTATTGGTGTTGTAGAAATGTCACACTTGATTAGTGGAACCAATTTTTTTCTTAGAAAAGGAGAACATTGGTTATATTATCCTTTATGTTTTTTGGGGGGTAAACCTGGCAATGCCCAGGGGTTTCTCCTAGCTCTGCACTCAGGAATTACTCCTGGTGGTCCACAGTGGACCATATGGGATGCTAGGGATTGAACCTGGTCAGCTGTATGCAAGGCAAATACTCTACCTGCTGTCCTATATGTCTGACCCCTGAATATATTAGTATTTTTTCGAGGACCAGGCTAAGTATCACAGAAGGGATTTGATGCTTTCCTGACTCTGCTGACCTGGGTTCAATTCCCAGCTCCATAAATGGTTCCTCACCTCCTGCCAGGAGTTCTCTGATGCCTGAGCATAAAGCCAGGAGTCACCCTTGAGCATCACCGGGTGTGGCCCCAAAAGAAATGAACACAGTTCCATCTGACACTAACATTTGTTTTGTTTTGTTTTGAGTCACAGGGATTACTCCTGGCTCTGCACTCAGGAATTACCCCTGGTGGTGCTCGGGGGACCCTATGGGGTGCTGGGAATGTAACGCGGGTTGGCCACGTGCAAGGCAAACGCCCTGTCCACTGTATTATTGCTCTAGCCCCTGACACTAACATTTTAGAATTACAGATGGGTAGGACCTGCTTGCCTCCCAGGCCGTTGCTCCACCAAATAGCAACAGGGAAGCTAAGAATAGTCTCTCGGCCACCACGAGCTCCCATGTGGTAGCCACTACTTGAATCAACTCGATTCCCCAGTTTCTGCCCTAATCTCAGCTCCGACATCATCCTGGCCCCACAAACTCACCTTCACAGTAGTCTAGTATCCTGTGGGTTCGGGATTGAGGTGGGAGGAAGGAAATTGTTTTTTAAGGATTCAGGCGGGATTGCAATGACAAACACTTTTATGACCTGCCTCTTCCAAGGTAGTTTGCCCCCACACAGTCAGCGCTCCTCATTTTCCAGTTCACTAGGTGGTGCTCTCTGTCTGCTACCCAAAGGTCCCTGATGAACAAGAACCCGCTGCTTTCTCCAGGTCCTTGCCCAATGTCCTTAAATTAGCTCTCTGTCTCTAATCCCGGCGACCAATGGCTCCAAGATGAGATACAACAATTTTCATAGACTTTCCTCTACGGAAACCTTTTTGGATCATTCTTAGTCAGTTATTTATAGCAAGCAATACAAAATAAATGTTTTAAAATTTTTTATTAGTGAAACACCATGAGGTACAGTTGTAGACTTAGAAATTTTTGTGCTTGAGTTTCAGTTATACAGTGATCGAGTACCCATCCCTCCACCCGTGCCCACTTTCCACCACCACTGATGCCACTATACCTCCCACCTCCCATCCCCTTGCATCCCACACTGCCTCTGTGGCAGGGCATTCCCTTTTGTTCTCTCTCTCCTTTTGGGTTTTGTGGTTTGCAAAACAGGCATTGAGTGGCAAAGATGTTCGGTCTGTAGTCTACTTTCAGCATGCATGTCCCATCCTGGGAGGATCCTCTCAACACCCTTTCTTTGTTGCTCCCTTCTCTATCTGAGCTGCCATTTCCCCTAGCATGTGCGGCTGGCCTCCATGCCATGGAGTAAACCTCCTGGTACTTATCTCGGCTCTTCTTGGGTGTTAGTCTCCTATTTTGTTACTTTATTTTCCCCAGATGAATGCCTATTTTGGGGAAATCTTGGGCAGTGGTGGGAAAACTCAAAATAAAGGTGGTGGAAAGGGGTCATGGTGGTGGAATTGGAGTTGAAATATTAGGTAAATGTAAAGGCCCTCCCGTTGTTCGTTGATTTGCTCGAGCGGGCCCAGTAACGTCTCCATTGGAGACTTTGTTGTTACTGCATTTGGCATATTATATACGTCACAGGGAGCTTGCTAGGCTCTGCCGTGCGGGCGAGATACTCTCAGTGGGATACTGGGCTGGAGTGATAGCACAGAGGAGTTGAAATATTGAGTGTAATTAAATACTGTGAAAAACTCTTTGAGAAAAAGAAAGAAACAAAACTTGCACTGTGCACTCTTCAATAGAGACTTGTGCTTCTGGGACCCAGTGGGGGTCGATGGTAGGGACTTAGCGCCAAGCCCTGTCCACTATGGGCAGGGCGGCCACAGTATCCCCACCCCCAGCAGCCCCACCCCACGGACAAGCCCCATTTGAAAAAGCATGGGCGCGTTCTGCGCAGGCACAGTGACATGTGGCAAATTTAAGTTTTCTGGGGAAATCATAAAGGTTAGTGGTTTTGAAATCGCTCCAACTGAACTTGGAAGGCGTATATCATATGTCAGATCTTCAACCTGATCTTCAGGTTGTTCTATAGCTCTTGATGGAATCATACTCCTAGGATGCAAAGCCAGAGGCAGACTCTCATCTAGGGTGGAAACCAAAGTCCTAGAAAACTTACCAGGGCAGTACTTGTTAAAACCTTAAAGAACCCAGAGTTCACCAGGGGCTGAAGGGTAGGGGGTGATACGGTGGCAGGATCAGGGAAGGTGAAAGCCAGGGCTTAGGGGGCCCTGGGGGGCCTTGGGGGACCGGGGGTCAGGTGGACTGGGGGTAGGACTCTCCCCCGGAGTGGAACTCACTGCACCAGCAGCCAAAGTGGTTGCCAAGTTAGGAGACAAGAGGATAGGGAGTATTTTCCAGTACATTTTCAAGCCTGAGTCCAGGCAAGAAGGGCCTAGCGTCCTCTTCCAGAGGAACTAAGTTCCAATAACTTCATCAGCACGATGAATGTCAACTGAATCCTATCTCTGGTTTTCAGGGGAAAGAATTAACTGGAGGAGTTTGGAAATCCAGCAGGACCCAGGCTTTCCTTCTTCCCCCAAGGCACCAAACACATCCAATCAGGTCCTCTACCCCACCCCCCTTGCCTCCCCTCCCACTCTTGCCACCCAACAGGACTGGGACTGTCCACTCGTTTGGGCGGAGCCCTGAGGGTGGGGGAGGAACAGCTTGTCCCCAGACCTGGAATACTAGACTATGGGCTGGGCGGGCCACGGTAGCCCCGCCCCCAGCTGCCCCACCCCTTGGGCGAGCCCCCTCTGAAAAAGCGCGGGCGCATTCTGGGCAGGCGCAGTGATATGGGGCAAATTTAAGTTTTCCGGGGAAATCATAAAGGTTAGGGGTTTTGAAATCGTTCCAACTGGACTTGGAAGGCGTATTTCATATGTCAGATCTTCAACCTGATCTTCAGGTTGTTCTATAGCTCTTGGTGGAATCATACTCCTAGGATGCAAAGCCAGAGGCAGACTCTCATCTAGGGTGGAAACCAAAGTCCTAGAAAACTTACCAGGGCAGTACTTGTTAAAACCTTAAAGAACCCAGAGTTCGCCAGGGGCTGAAGGGTAGGGGGTGATACAGTGGCAGGATCAGGGGAAGGTGAAAGGGGAAATAATGTAGGTGAAAAGTTTGGAAATAGTTCCACCTGGACGTGGAGGACGTATATCAGGTGATATACGTAGATCTTCCGGTTGGTCAAGACCTGTGGGTGGACTTCTCATTCTAGGATGGAAAGCCACAGGTTTGGAAATCCGGGGCCGAAGGGTAGGGGATGATTCAGCAGCAGGATCAGGGGAAGGTGAAAGCCAGGGATTGGGGGACCCTGGGGGGCTGGGGGCCAGGGGGACTGGGGGTAGGACTCTCCCCCGGAGAGGAGTGCCCTGTAGATGGGTAGAGAGGAAAATTTCATTTCATTTTCATTTCATCATCCTGTTAATCGTCGATTGCCTCGAGCAGGCCCCAGTAACGTCTCTTTCATCCTAGCCCTGAGATTATATTCACGGCTCTTTAGGAGAATGAGACCCATCATTGTTACTGGTATTTGGCATATTTGTTAGGCCACGGGGAGTTTGCCAGACTCTGCCCTGTGGGCAGGCTACATTCGATAGCCTGCAAGTTTGTCCAAAGTAGGAGTGAGATAATAAGATGTTGCGCGGCCGCGAAAGCGGCCGCACGGTTCCGGGATCTGGATTTTATAGTCTCTGAGTCTTGGCCGCTGATGGGATTACACGGCGCCAGGGGGAGGAAAATAATTGTCAATATGTTTAATGCCAAATCCATGATGGGATTACACGGCGCCAGGGGGAGGAAAAGAATTGTCAATATGTTTAATGCCAAATCCATGATGGGATTACACGGCGCCAGGGGGAGGAAAAGAATTGTCAATATGTTTAATGCCAAATCCATGATGGGATTACACGGCGCCAGGGGGAGGAAAAGAATTGTCAATATGTTTAATGCCAAATCCATGATGGGATTACACGGCGCCAGGGGGAGGAAAAGAATTGTCAATATGTTTAATGCCAAATCCATGATGGGATTACACGGCGCCAGGGGGAGGAAAAGAATTGTCAATATGTTTAATGCCAAATCCATGATGGGATTACACGGCGCCAGGGGGAGGAAAAGAATTGTCAATATGTTTAATGCCAAATCCATGATGGGATTACACGGCGCCAGGGGGAGGAAAAGAATTGTCAATATGTTTAATGCCAAATCCATGATGGGATTACACGGCGCCAGGGGGAGGAAAAGAATTGTCAATATGTTTAATGCCAAATCCATGATGGGATTACACGGCGCCAGGGGGAGGAAAAGAATTGTCAATATGTTTAATGCCAAATCCATGATGGGATTACACGGCGCCAGGGGGAGGAAAAGAATTGTCAATATGTTTAATGCCAAATCCATGATGGGATTACACGGCGCCAGGGGGAGGAAAAGAATTGTCAATATGTTTAATGCCAAATCCATGATGGGATTACACGGCGCCAGGGGGAGGAAAAGAATTGTCAATATGTTTAATGCCAAATCCATGATGGGATTACACGGCGCCAGGGGGAGGAAAAGAATTGTCAATATGTTTAATGCCAAATCCATGATGGGATTACACGGCGCCAGGGGGAGGAAAAGAATTGTCAATATGTTTAATGCCAAATCCATGATGGGATTACACGGCGCCAGGGGGAGGAAAAGAATTGTCAATATGTTTAATGCCAAATCCATGATGGGATTACACGGCGCCAGGGGGAGGAAAAGAATTGTCAATATGTTTAATGCCAAATCCATGATGGGATTACACGGCGCCAGGGGGAGGAAAAGAATTGTCAATATGTTTAATGCCAAATCCATGATGGGATTACACGGCGCCAGGGGGAGGAAAAGAATTGTCAATATGTTTAATGCCAAATCCATGATGGGATTACACGGCGCCAGGGGGAGGAAAAGAATTGTCAATATGTTTAATGCCAAATCCATGATGGGATTACACGGCGCCAGGGGGAGGAAAAGAATTGTCAATATGTTTAATGCCAAATCCATGATGGGATTACACGGCGCCAGGGGGAGGAAAAGAATTGTCAATATGTTTAATGCCAAATCCATGATGGGATTACACGGCGCCAGGGGGAGGAAAAGAATTGTCAATATGTTTAATGCCAAATCCATGATGGGATTACACGGCGCCAGGGGGAGGAAAAGAATTGTCAATATGTTTAATGCCAAATCCATGATGGGATTACACGGCGCCAGGGGGAGGAAAAGAATTGTCAATATGTTTAATGCCAAATCCATGATGGGATTACACGGCGCCAGGGGGAGGAAAAGAATTGTCAATATGTTTAATGCCAAATCCATGATGGGATTACACGGCGCCAGGGGGAGGAAAAGAATTGTCAATATGTTTAATGCCAAATCCATGATGGGATTACACGGCGCCAGGGGGAGGAAAAGAATTGTCAATATGTTTAATGCCAAATCCATGATGGGATTACACGGCGCCAGGGGGAGGAAAAGAATTGTCAATATGTTTAATGCCAAATCCATGATGGGATTACACGGCGCCAGGGGGAGGAAAAGAATTGTCAATATGTTTAATGCCAAATCCATGATGGGATTACACGGCGCCAGGGGGAGGAAAAGAATTGTCAATATGTTTAATGCCAAATCCATGATGGGATTACACGGCGCCAGGGGGAGGAAAAGAATTGTCAATATGTTTAATGCCAAATCCATGATGGGATTACACGGCGCCAGGGGGAGGAAAAGAATTGTCAATATGTTTAATGCCAAATCCATGATGGGATTACACGGCGCCAGGGGGAGGAAAAGAATTGTCAATATGTTTAATGCCAAATCCATGATGGGATTACACGGCGCCAGGGGGAGGAAAAGAATTGTCAATATGTTTAATGCCAAATCCATGATGGGATTACACGGCGCCAGGGGGAGGAAAAGAATTGTCAATATGTTTAATGCCAAATCCATGATGGGATTACACGGCGCCAGGGGGAGGAAAAGAATTGTCAATATGTTTAATGCCAAATCCATGATGGGATTACACGGCGCCAGGGGGAGGAAAAGAATTGTCAATATGTTTAATGCCAAATCCATGATGGGATTACACGGCGCCAGGGGGAGGAAAAGAATTGTCAATATGTTTAATGCCAAATCCATGATGGGATTACACGGCGCCAGGGGGAGGAAAAGAATTGTCAATATGTTTAATGCCAAATCCATGATGGGATTACACGGCGCCAGGGGGAGGAAAAGAATTGTCAATATGTTTAATGCCAAATCCATGATGGGATTACACGGCGCCAGGGGGAGGAAAAGAATTGTCAATATGTTTAATGCCAAATCCATGATGGGATTACACGGCGCCAGGGGGAGGAAAAGAATTGTCAATATGTTTAATGCCAAATCCATGATGGGATTACACGGCGCCAGGGGGAGGAAAAGAATTGTCAATATGTTTAATGCCAAATCCATGATGGGATTACACGGCGCCAGGGGGAGGAAAAGAATTGTCAATATGTTTAATGCCAAATCCATGATGGGATTACACGGCGCCAGGGGGAGGAAAAGAATTGTCAATATGTTTAATGCCAAATCCATGATGGGATTACACGGCGCCAGGGGGAGGAAAAGAATTGTCAATATGTTTAATGCCAAATCCATGATGGGATTACACGGCGCCAGGGGGAGGAAAAGAATTGTCAATATGTTTAATGCCAAATCCATGATGGGATTACACGGCGCCAGGGGGAGGAAAAGAATTGTCAATATGTTTAATGCCAAATCCATGATGGGATTACACGGCGCCAGGGGGAGGAAAAGAATTGTCAATATGTTTAATGCCAAATCCATGATGGGATTACACGGCGCCAGGGGGAGGAAAAGAATTGTCAATATGTTTAATGCCAAATCCATGATGGGATTACACGGCGCCAGGGGGAGGAAAAGAATTGTCAATATGTTTAATGCCAAATCCATGATGGGATTACACGGCGCCAGGGGGAGGAAAAGAATTGTCAATATGTTTAATGCCAAATCCATGATGGGATTACACGGCGCCAGGGGGAGGAAAAGAATTGTCAATATGTTTAATGCCAAATCCATGATGGGATTACACGGCGCCAGGGGGAGGAAAAGAATTGTCAATATGTTTAATGCCAAATCCATGATGGGATTACACGGCGCCAGGGGGAGGAAAAGAATTGTCAATATGTTTAATGCCAAATCCATGATGGGATTACACGGCGCCAGGGGGAGGAAAAGAATTGTCAATATGTTTAATGCCAAATCCATGATGGGATTACACGGCGCCAGGGGGAGGAAAAGAATTGTCAATATGTTTAATGCCAAATCCATGATGGGATTACACGGCGCCAGGGGGAGGAAAAGAATTGTCAATATGTTTAATGCCAAATCCATGATGGGATTACACGGCGCCAGGGGGAGGAAAAGAATTGTCAATATGTTTAATGCCAAATCCATGATGGGATTACACGGCGCCAGGGGGAGGAAAAGAATTGTCAATATGTTTAATGCCAAATCCATGATGGGATTACACGGCGCCAGGGGGAGGAAAAGAATTGTCAATATGTTTAATGCCAAATCCATGATGGGATTACACGGCGCCAGGGGGAGGAAAAGAATTGTCAATATGTTTAATGCCAAATCCATGATGGGATTACACGGCGCCAGGGGGAGGAAAAGAATTGTCAATATGTTTAATGCCAAATCCATGATGGGATTACACGGCGCCAGGGGGAGGAAAAGAATTGTCAATATGTTTAATGCCAAATCCATGATGGGATTACACGGCGCCAGGGGGAGGAAAAGAATTGTCAATATGTTTAATGCCAAATCCATGATGGGATTACACGGCGCCAGGGGGAGGAAAAGAATTGTCAATATGTTTAATGCCAAATCCATGATGGGATTACACGGCGCCAGGGGGAGGAAAAGAATTGTCAATATGTTTAATGCCAAATCCATGATGGGATTACACGGCGCCAGGGGGAGGAAAAGAATTGTCAATATGTTTAATGCCAAATCCATGATGGGATTACACGGCGCCAGGGGGAGGAAAAGAATTGTCAATATGTTTAATGCCAAATCCATGATGGGATTACACGGCGCCAGGGGGAGGAAAAGAATTGTCAATATGTTTAATGCCAAATCCATGATGGGATTACACGGCGCCAGGGGGAGGAAAAGAATTGTCAATATGTTTAATGCCAAATCCATGATGGGATTACACGGCGCCAGGGGGAGGAAAAGAATTGTCAATATGTTTAATGCCAAATCCATGATGGGATTACACGGCGCCAGGGGGAGGAAAAGAATTGTCAATATGTTTAATGCCAAATCCATGATGGGATTACACGGCGCCAGGGGGAGGAAAAGAATTGTCAATATGTTTAATGCCAAATCCATGATGGGATTACACGGCGCCAGGGGGAGGAAAAGAATTGTCAATATGTTTAATGCCAAATCCATGATGGGATTACACGGCGCCAGGGGGAGGAAAAGAATTGTCAATATGTTTAATGCCAAATCCATGATGGGATTACACGGCGCCAGGGGGAGGAAAAGAATTGTCAATATGTTTAATGCCAAATCCATGATGGGATTACACGGCGCCAGGGGGAGGAAAAGAATTGTCAATATGTTTAATGCCAAATCCATGATGGGATTACACGGCGCCAGGGGGAGGAAAAGAATTGTCAATATGTTTAATGCCAAATCCATGATGGGATTACACGGCGCCAGGGGGAGGAAAAGAATTGTCAATATGTTTAATGCCAAATCCATGATGGGATTACACGGCGCCAGGGGGAGGAAAAGAATTGTCAATATGTTTAATGCCAAATCCATGATGGGATTACACGGCGCCAGGGGGAGGAAAAGAATTGTCAATATGTTTAATGCCAAATCCATGATGGGATTACACGGCGCCAGGGGGAGGAAAAGAATTGTCAATATGTTTAATGCCAAATCCATGATGGGATTACACGGCGCCAGGGGGAGGAAAAGAATTGTCAATATGTTTAATGCCAAATCCATGATGGGATTACACGGCGCCAGGGGGAGGAAAAGAATTGTCAATATGTTTAATGCCAAATCCATGATGGGATTACACGGCGCCAGGGGGAGGAAAAGAATTGTCAATATGTTTAATGCCAAATCCATGATGGGATTACACGGCGCCAGGGGGAGGAAAAGAATTGTCAATATGTTTAATGCCAAATCCATGATGGGATTACACGGCGCCAGGGGGAGGAAAAGAATTGTCAATATGTTTAATGCCAAATCCATGATGGGATTACACGGCGCCAGGGGGAGGAAAAGAATTGTCAATATGTTTAATGCCAAATCCATGATGGGATTACACGGCGCCAGGGGGAGGAAAAGAATTGTCAATATGTTTAATGCCAAATCCATGATGGGATTACACGGCGCCAGGGGGAGGAAAAGAATTGTCAATATGTTTAATGCCAAATCCATGATGGGATTACACGGCGCCAGGGGGAGGAAAAGAATTGTCAATATGTTTAATGCCAAATCCATGATGGGATTACACGGCGCCAGGGGGAGGAAAAGAATTGTCAATATGTTTAATGCCAAATCCATGATGGGATTACACGGCGCCAGGGGGAGGAAAAGAATTGTCAATATGTTTAATGCCAAATCCATGATGGGATTACACGGCGCCAGGGGGAGGAAAAGAATTGTCAATATGTTTAATGCCAAATCCATGATGGGATTACACGGCGCCAGGGGGAGGAAAAGAATTGTCAATATGTTTAATGCCAAATCCATGATGGGATTACACGGCGCCAGGGGGAGGAAAAGAATTGTCAATATGTTTAATGCCAAATCCATGATGGGATTACACGGCGCCAGGGGGAGGAAAAGAATTGTCAATATGTTTAATGCCAAATCCATGATGGGATTACACGGCGCCAGGGGGAGGAAAAGAATTGTCAATATGTTTAATGCCAAATCCATGATGGGATTACACGGCGCCAGGGGGAGGAAAAGAATTGTCAATATGTTTAATGCCAAATCCATGATGGGATTACACGGCGCCAGGGGGAGGAAAAGAATTGTCAATATGTTTAATGCCAAATCCATGATGGGATTACACGGCGCCAGGGGGAGGAAAAGAATTGTCAATATGTTTAATGCCAAATCCATGATGGGATTACACGGCGCCAGGGGGAGGAAAAGAATTGTCAATATGTTTAATGCCAAATCCATGATGGGATTACACGGCGCCAGGGGGAGGAAAAGAATTGTCAATATGTTTAATGCCAAATCCATGATGGGATTACACGGCGCCAGGGGGAGGAAAAGAATTGTCAATATGTTTAATGCCAAATCCATGATGGGATTACACGGCGCCAGGGGGAGGAAAAGAATTGTCAATATGTTTAATGCCAAATCCATGATGGGATTACACGGCGCCAGGGGGAGGAAAAGAATTGTCAATATGTTTAATGCCAAATCCATGATGGGATTACACGGCGCCAGGGGGAGGAAAAGAATTGTCAATATGTTTAATGCCAAATCCATGATGGGATTACACGGCGCCAGGGGGAGGAAAAGAATTGTCAATATGTTTAATGCCAAATCCATGATGGGATTACACGGCGCCAGGGAGAGGAAAAGAATTGTCAATATGTTTAATGCCAAATCCATGATGGGATTACACGGCGCCAGGGAGAGGAAAATAATTGTCAATATTTTTAATGCCAAATCCATGGCTAAGGAAGTGTCCTGAGCCTGAGGATTAAGGCAGCTGGGCGCTGCCCGTGCATGCCCTTATCAACCACGCCCTTGGCAACCACAGGCCCTTGGCAACCGCGTAACCCACCCCCTCAGCATCTTTATGAGCCTTTAAGAGGCCTTTACTGGATCTGGGCAAAGCAGGCTCCTCAAAACCAGCAGGACCCAGGCTTTCCGTCTTCCCCCAAGGCACCAAACACATCCAATCAGGTCCTCTACCCCACCCCCCTTGCCTCCCCTCCCACTCTTGCCACCCAACAGGACTGGGACTGTCCACTCGTTTGGGCGGAGCCCTGAGGGTGGGGGAGGAACAGCTTGTCCCCAGACCTGGAATACTAGACTATGGGCTGGGCGGGCCACGGTAGCCCCGCCCCCAGCTGCCCCACCCCTTGGGCGAGCCCCCTCTGAAAAAGCGCGGGCGCATTCTGGGCAGGCGCAGTGATATGGGGCAAATTTAAGTTTTCCGGGGAAATCATAAAGGTTAGGGGTTTTGAAATCGTTCCAACTGGACTTGGAAGGCGTATTTCATATGTCAGATCTTCAACCTGATCTTCAGGTTGTTCTATAGCTCTTGGTGGAATCATACTCCTAGGATGCAAAGCCAGAGGCAGACTCTCATCTAGGGTGGAAACCAAAGTCCTAGAAAACTTACCAGGGCAGTACTTGTTAAAACCTTAAAGAACCCAGAGTTCGCCAGGGGCTGAAGGGTAGGGGGTGATACAGTGGCAGGATCAGGGGAAGGTGAAAGGGGAAATAATGTAGGTGAAAAGTTTGGAAATAGTTCCACCTGGACGTGGAGGACGTATATCAGGTGATATACGTAGATCTTCCGGTTGGTCAAGACCTGTGGGTGGACTTCTCATTCTAGGATGGAAAGCCACAGGTTTGGAAATCCGGGGCCGAAGGGTAGGGGATGATTCAGCGGCAGGATCAGGGGAAGGTGAAAGCCAGGGATTGGGGGGCCCTGGGGGGCTGGGGGCCAGGGGGACTGGGGGTAGGACTCTCCCCCGGAGAGGAGCGCCCTGTATATGGGTAGAGAAGAAAATAATTGTTAATATTTTCATTGCCACATCCATGGCTAAGGAAGTGTCCTGAGCCTGAGGATTAAGGCAGCTGGGCGCTGCCCGTGCATGCCCTTATCAACCACGCCCTTGGCAACCACAGGCCCTTGGCAACCGCGTAACCCACCCCCTCAGCATCTTTATGAGCCTTTAAGAGGCCTTTACTGGATCTGGGCAAAGCTGGCCCCTCAAAACCAGCAGGACCCAGGCTTTCCTTCTTCCCCCAAGGCACCAAACACATCCAATCAGGTCCTCTACCCCACCCCCCTTGCCTCCCCTCCCACTCTTGCCACCCAACAGGACTGGGACTGCCCACTCGTTTGGGCGGAGCCCCGAGGGTGGGGGAGGAGCAGCTTGTCCCCAGACAAGGAACACTGGTGAAGTCAACAGCACTAATCCAGCTGTGGTGGTCTTGGTGCTTCCTCCTCACCACTGAAATCCAAGAGACATTCTTCCTCCCCTTGGCCATCCTGCTTCCAAGAAAGGCAGCTGACCTGCAAGAGGAGCACTACTTCGGGTGGGTGGGGGTTCACAAATGTTGTCATTTCCTTTAAGCTCTTAGTGTCTCTGATTATTTGTCACTCTCCTAGACAGGGGATAGCACGGAATCAGGGACACAACATTTTCTGAAGCAGGGCTCTGGGGCCAGAAACAGTTGATTCTGGGAGACCGTTCTTAAACTGAATGAACAGCCATATGCGCTCCTTTACACCGGCCTGGGGAAATCCCCCTTTCTTGCATGGAACTCAACATAAATTCATGGAGAAAAAGGAGCAAGCTCCTTTCTAGAGGGCTGCCCTTCTAGCACTCGGAGGGAACACTTAAGATGTTCACGTCAGAAAGTGACAAGGCTCTCTTGCAATACTGTAACTAGCACCCATTTTACTTTTTTCACAGTCCTTCTTCTCATCCATATCAGTTCTTATTATCTCACACTTCCAGAATATAAATTCCATGAGAAGGGGCTTCTTCCCGCTCTCTAGTTGAGTAGAGAGCCCCGAATGGAGTTGGTTCCAAGAGTAGCCTCATTTAGGGATGGATGTTCGTTTTCTGAATTCTTTGGCATTAGTACGAAATGTCTTCTCACCTTTCTTAGTAAGGTGGACATTGTTGTCTCTTTGGGGGCCACACCTGGAGGTGTTTGACGCTGTACCTGACAGTGCTCAGGAGGCCATGCAGTGGCAGGTATCAAACCCAGGTCTCCCTCATCACAGTCCATGCTCCAGCCTGATGAACTATGTCTCAGGCTCCTAAGCTGGTCTTTTAAGACCCAATTGTAGGTGTTGGAAGTTTTCTTGGTGGGTTTGATTTAAACTATTTAAAAAAGTTCTTTGCAGGACTAGATCAATAGTTCAAAAGATTGAGCACATGCTTTGCACAAGAAAGATTTGAATTTGATCCCTACCATCACCTGGTCCCTCGAGCACTTCGACAAGTGATTATAACAAAGAGCCAGGCTGGGTAATTCCTGAGCGCTACCAAGTGTGAATCCCGCTACCTTACCCACAAATAAAATTTATTTTACAAAGGAAAAAAACAGATTTTCAACAAGAGGAACAGAATCACCTTTTCTCTCTTTATCTTCCCCTAACTCCCTAACTTTGGAAACAACTTTTCTGACTTTGAGCCATGTTAATTACATATATCCAACTCCAAATTTGTTCCCAATGATATTAAACACATTTTGCCGCCCCCCACCATCCCTAGAATACACACATAGTGTATTCATATGTTCTCCTGGAAATTAACAAGTTAATTCCAAATTTGGAATACTGTGCAATTGTTGAACAGAAAGGTTCTTTCATAAAATAGTTCATACGAGATATATATGAGATGCTGAGCTCTAGGTATGATATCATACTTGGAAAAAATGTAACTTTTCAAATGCTGTAGCATAATGACAATTAAGGCCCCACGTTCCTAGATCCTGTTTAAGTGGAGTTCAAAAAGGCATTTTTTTCTGCGTCTGGACCCCGCACTGGGTTACTGGCATCCGGCCACCCCAGGGGGGGAAGGGTGCTGTCCCTCCATCTGCTCCCCCCAGAAGGCTTGGTGGCCGCCATCTTCCAGACGCCATTGGAGAGTCAGATTTGGGCCTTCAGTGAGGAGACACATGGGGCCTCACAGGATGGGGGTGGAGCTGGCCCTTTCCTCCCCACCCCAGCGAGACCCCGAGTAACCTCCCACGAACGGCCTCTCTAGCTCCTGATGAAGCTGCTTAATGGCCATGATCCCAGAGACTCAGGAACAAATCTCGGAACCCAGCAGGTATTGGCAGAAATCCCTCCAGATTTAATTGTTAAAATTTTGGAATTTCAAAATTGCGCAGCTACTGCTGTGACTGTGCGACGTCATATGTTATTCAGAACCAGCAATAGAAAAAAAAGTTGTCTACGGTTGCCTTTTTGGCAGATATGAGTATTGGAGTAAAATCCCAAATAATAGTGGTAGGTCTGGTGTCAAAATATTGAATGTAATCAAAGTAGAGAGAGAGTAATGTAGAAATCATCTGCCCCACAGGTAGGGGGAGGGTGTGGGATGGGGTATACTGGGGTTTTTGGTGGTGGAGAACGGGCACTGGTGAAGGTACGGGTGTTTCATTGTATGACCGAGACTTAAACCCGAAAGCTTTGTAACTGCTCTCATGGTGATTCAATAAATGAAATTATAAAAAATGAAAAAGAGTAAGGTGGAGTTCATGCCCAATTTAACCAGCGTAATCAGTGGCTGCTATTTATATAGCAGTACTCCTACATTAAAAAAAAGAAAAGTTATTTCTCTGACAGAACTCAGAGGGCACTCAGAACTCTCCATTTTTCAAATAAGAGCCAGGACTTCAGGGAAACTTCAGAAATTCTCTGAAGTAAAGTTTGAGAGTTTCATATTTTTCTGGGAATGCTAGAATCGCCTACACATGCTAAACACTTCTAAAATCTGCTCATTATTTTGAATTGCTGCCATTCTGTATGTGTCATCCTTGAGTTTTTCTTTCACGTACTTGAACTAAATCATGTAGTTGTTCGGTTCTGGCATCAGTGAGCTCCTCAAAAGGCCGATATTCTACAGCTACTTTACCACTTTCTGAAATAAAGTTAACAAGGATCAATTCAAACTTATTGGCTAAAATGTTCTCTCTATGAAGGTAGTACACAGTGATAGTGAGTGTGTACTTCCTTTATACATCCAATAATTTTATTTCTAAAGCATAAAGTAAGACCATTTTCCTTGTCAATGCAGACATTAAGTTTGGTTCCTTTTGCCTCTCTGTTTTGAGGCCATTCTCAAAGGTGCTCAGGGATTATACCCACTTAGTTCTTGGAGTCATTCCTGGCAATGCAGTGCTGAGCTGGAACTGAAACCTGCTTCCTGCATGCCAAGAATGTGCTCAGCCTGTTGAGCTATCTCTCCAACCCACTGCTTCTTTCATTTCTTTTTATTTGGGGTTTGCAGATCCTACCCTCTGGTACTCAGCGACTGTTCCTGGCTCTGTGCTCCCTGATGGTGATAGAGGGGACCATATGCCGTGCCAGGGATATGCAAGGCTCTGGTACCATCTTCCTAACCCCCTATTGGTTCTTAAAAGTTATTATAGTTGATAGAAATTTTGCCAGATGACCACAGAAGTCTCTTTTGCTAGAAGAATTGCCCAGACTGCAAGGCTGATGTCAACCCAGGATCTACTCGTGTAATAAATAAGGTCTGTGACAACGGAAAATTTCTGTCTCTAAGACTGCAGGGCTATAAAGCAAGGAAAGCAATACTGTTTGTGGACTCTCTACTGATTATTCAGTTTCCTTTGGGCACAGCCGGAAATATTCATAGGACTATAAAATTCCATAAGAGGAGAAAATTTAAAAATCTTAAATAGGGGGCTGGAGCAATAGCACAGCGGGTAGGGCCTTTGCATTGAATGTGGCTGACCCGGGTTTGATTCCCAGCATCCCATAGGATCCCCCAAGCACCGCCAGCAGAATCACTGTGAAGGTTCACAACACATAGTTGGTTGTTAAATAGACTCACAAACACTCAATATGTCAGTGCTGAAAACCAACCCCGAAGTGATTCCTGTTAAGTTTCCTCTTAGTAGGAAAACAGTAGCAATAATTAGAATATTTCGTCCTTTACTAAATTCTAGGTAAGTCTTTTTAAACATTTATTTTTATTATTTAATGTTTTTCTTATTTTTTGTTTTTGTGGGTGACACCCAACGATGCAGGGTTTCCTCCTGGCTCTGCGCTCAGGAACCACTCCTGGCGGTGCTAGGGGACCATGTGGGATGCTGGGAATCGAACTCAGGTCAGCTGCATGCAAGGCAAACACCCCACCCACTGTGCTATCACTCCAGCCCCTTTCTTTCTTTCTCTTTTTATTGAATCGCTGTGAGATAGAGTTACAGACTTACAAACGTTCGTGATTATGTTTCAGTCATACAATGATTGAGTACCCATCCCTCCACCAGTGCCCATTCTCCACCACCAGTCTTCCCAGTATCCCTCCCACGACTCCCTCCACCGCCCCTACCCTCCCCCCGCCCCCCCTGATGGCAGGCCTATTCCCTTTTAATCTCTCTCTTCATTTGGGGGTTGTGGTTTGCAATATAGGCATTAAGTGGCCATCATGTCCCGCCTGTAGTCTACCTGCAGCACACATCTCTTATTCCGAATGGGCCCTCCAAGCATCCCTTACTTGGTGGTCCCTTCTCTATCTGAGCTGCCTTTTCCCCCAGCATGTGAGGCTGGCTTCCAAGCCGTGGAGCAATCCTCCTGGTCCCTATCTCTACTATCCTTGGGTGTTAGTCTCCCATTCTGTTACTTTATATTCCGCAAATGAGTGCAGTTCTAGGTAAGTGTTAAGTATTTACTTTTACAATATAAGATAAGCTAAATTAAAAGTATATTTTTTTTTCAGAAAATTGCAGCTTAAAGGGGCTGGAGCAATAGCACAGCAGGGAGGGTGTTTGCCTTGCACACGGCTGACCTGGGTTCGATTCCCAGCATCCCATGTGGACCCCGAGCTCCGACAAGGATAATTTCTGAGTGCAGAGGCAGGAGTAACCCCTCAGCATCCCTGGGTGTGACCCAAAACGCAAATGAAAGAAAAGACAATTGCGGCTTAGAAATACCTTCACATATCTGTCTAGAGACCTACAGTTGCATTTTCTAAATGAGACAGAGGGCCAGAGTACTATTACAATGGGTCGAATATTCGC
Organism: Sorex fumeus; assembly: GCF_029834395.1. Taxonomy (NCBI): domain Eukaryota; kingdom Metazoa; phylum Chordata; class Mammalia; order Eulipotyphla; family Soricidae; genus Sorex; species Sorex fumeus. The sequence goes on from NW_026606123.1 coordinate 538,531, forward strand.
TCTGCATGCAGACAACACAGATTTAGTCCCTGGCACCCCATGTGGTTCCCCGAGTCCTACTAGAAGTGGTTCCTGAGCACATAGCCAGGAGGAAGCCCTAAGCATCAGCAGGTGTGGCCCAGAAACCAAGAAAAGAAAAAAGAGAAAAAAATGGAGGATAGAGCTAGTACTTAAACAGAGGAGTCTGAAGTTTACAGCCACTATACTCTTCTGCTTTACTGACAAACAATTGAGAAAGAGGAATTGGATCAAATACTCTCTCTACAGTCTAAACTACTCTACGTTTATACATTGGGGGTAATATTTGCTGTAATTATTTTTCACAGATTCCACAAAGGACAAATTTGAGACTACTCTGTAAAGCATCTAGTAAACAAAGGAATAGGAAGTACTTATATTTCCATTATTTTCAATATAATTGACTTCTCAAAATCAATTTATTTGCTCGTCAAGTAAGAAAGCTGCAGTACTTCAAAGAAAACCAACAAAGTCTTACCTAAACCAAAATGAGCAGTTTCTGAAATGCATCTGACATGGTCTTTTGAATAGCAAACTTCTGAGTCCTCTTCCTTTTCATAAGGAAAGGTAATGGTCCGACATCCAACCAAAACAAATAGATTTACTACGCCAATCTTTCTCATTGATTTTTATGAAGTCTAAAAAGAGAACTGGGCCTGGAGCTCTAGTACAGAGGCTAGGGCGTTTGCCTTATATGCGGCTGACCCGGGTTCGAGCCCCCGAATCTCATATGGTCCTCCCAGCACTGCCAGAAGTAATTTCTGAATGCAGAACCAGGAATAACCCCTGAGCATCGCTGGGTATAACCCCAAAAATAAAAAAGTTAAAAAAAAATCAAAAAGAGCACTACATCATGATCTTAATGAGTAAGGGAAGGCACCACACAAGGCTATGTCTTGAAGGCTCTGTGCTAAGTATATTCTGTCAGGGCTATTACCATACATTTTTGCTATCTGATCAATTCTGGACATTCGTAAACAGGTAAACTAGAAGGGAGAAATTAGTCAAGATCAGTGCACAAATCTCACACTGATTATGTATTTCAAATGGGCAAACCTACAGACTACTCTAGGAACTTGACATACCTCACACCACTAATATTTCAAGAGAAACAAACCACATTTGATGGGGTTTAAAATAGAAGGCTACCAATCATAGAGGGAAATATATTTTTACAGAAGTGTGTATTATACACACACACACACACACACACACGTGCAGCTCACCCATTAACAACATGTCAATAATCTCTTATTTAAGGGCTTAATGGTCCCTAGGGCAAATAGAACAATCAATGGTCCCTGGGGGAAATAGAACAATCTTCACACACTTTCCTCTAAGGAAACATTTGTGGAGCATTTTCAGCAGTTGATTCAGAACACACAATACAAAATAAATTGTTTCCGTTCTGCTTGGGGCAGGGGTTCGGGTTCAGGATGGAAACACACAAAATATGGTGGTAGTAAGGTGTAATGGTCGTGGGATTGGCTATTGAATATTAAATGTAATCAAATATGTTTTTATAAAAATAAAAAAATTACTTTATAATAATCACTGTATCATTGTCATCCTGTTGTTTGTCGATTTCTTCGAGTGGGCGCCAGTAACGTCTCTATTCCTCCCAGTCCTGAGATTTTAGCAGCTTCTTCCAATGATTGGAGCTCTTTTAGGATCAGGGAAATGAGACTTGTTGTCATTACTGTTTTGGGCATATCGAATAGGCCACAGGGATTTTCCCAGGCTCTGCCTGTGTGGGCGGCATACAGTCGGTAGCTTGCCGGGCTCTCCGAGACGCAAATATTTATATATTTCTCTCTATGATTTGTTGCCTACTGTCTGAACCCCATCAAATATGATGTGGCAATTATGGAAAATGGTTAGGAAGTGTCTTATAATGTGAAAGTGGCCTGGCCTGGAGAGTGGCGGCAGTTGGGTAGTGGAGATCAGCTGCCGGGCAGGGTCCCTGGGGATGGGAAGGACCGTCACCCGCCCCTCTCTGGCGTGCCCCGAGTGAAAACGGTCTGTCATGGAGTCCTTTACTTTGCAAAAATTATAGTGTTCAAAGCAGACCCGAGCCACCTGGATACCGCAGCTACGAGTAACCAAATTGAATAACTGTGGTAATTCTAGAGGTAATACATGCAGATGGGCACTGACCCCCTTCCCAGGGGATGCGTACATTTCTCAGATCAGAGCCAAACTGGTCAGCCTCCCCTTGGTTCTGGCCACGAGGCAGGTGCAAGGGGCTTTGGTGATGGTGACTAGATAACCTCGGGCAGATGGCATGCCCGCACCCCCCATGGGGAGTGACAACCCATTCGAATGTCTGCCCTATCACCTATCAATTTCAGGAGCTTGAGAAAGGTTTGCTAGTGGCAAGGATGAGCTGGTCTCATTAAGATTCACCTACCAGAGTCTGTTCCAGTTCTTTCACTAACAGCCCTGCCTTTGATTTAATACCCTAAGCCTAAGTACCAGAGATTCTGGGGGGAAAAACATTTTTATTAGTGTATTTCATTATCAAAATGAAGATTTTGGTGAGATAATGGACAATTACACAGGATCTATACTTGAAAAATTTCTTTGGAACAAAGAAGACTGTTACCCCCAAATAGGAGAAACAGTATTCCCATCCCTATATCTCTAAGGTTCTTGGTAGGAAGACAGCTCTAAAATTGTGAAGTGTCCCCGGGTCCTTTGGCCCCACCAAAAAAAATGATTCTGTTAGTTACTACCTAAGATTTAAACAAGTATTGTTAAAAACATCTGCCCAAGGCTTTAGCAGCTTAGCAAGGAGAGGGATGTTTCTGATGTATCTGAAAATATGATGAGAGAGAGAGAGAGAGAGAGAGAGAGAGAGAGAGAGAAAGAGAATGAATGAATGAATTCTTACCCAGACCCCCATTCCAGTCCCCACAGAGACCTTCCAGTTTATCCAAAGTCTCCTCGGCTCTGCTCTTGTTAAAGGACGACAAAACCACCTCTAAAGCACAGAAGATCTTCACACTTTGCGTCTGAAGTGGTGCCACAATATCTTCATTTTCCCTTTCTTCAAGTTCAGAAAGATCCTGAAGCTGTTAAGATTTAGATTGAAGGTCCTTCTGAACATCTCAATGTAGATTTTAAAATGTTTAATTAGAAATAAAAATAAAACGCCAGCAATCCTTGCCAACCGTTGAAGTAACCTGTGACTTCAACGTTAAGCAAAACTTCCCATGAACTACAACAGCCAAGCACATAAGGAGCACACAAGCGTTGTAGAATATGGACACCACCGTCAACTCACTGAGACCTTATTGATTCTGGGGTGTGACCAGTGCTCCAACACTTTCACTTAGACGAGTCTCATCTATCAGGTCTATAGGTTCTCTGGGCCAGCTGGGGTAACACCCCACACAGCTGGGAGTCGTGCAATACTCAGGACAAAACCCAGGGCCTTGAACACGGTGGGCACAAGTTCCGCACTTGAACTCTCTCTCCGCTTCCTACCTTGACAATCCTTTTAGACCATCCATTGAAACCAAAATATTAGTTTGCCAGTTCCTGGCACTGGGAGCTGTTTAGGGCAAGTGTAGAATGTCGAACTGCTTTATGTCTGCTGAGACGAACCTAAAGACATAAGAGAGGTACTCGAGGTTAGGAACGACTTCCCACAGAGATCTAATTCAGCCCACCCAAGACTTCTCAGTACAAGTTTCATAAAGTGGCCGTGAAGAGCAAATCAAACAAACTTTGCTGGTTGCTGTAGTTTCAGAGCCATACTCAGCAGTAATCAGTTACTCCTAGCTCTGTGCTCCGAGATCACTCCAGGTGGTGGTTGGGGGAATCATGTGCGGCTGGGGATAGAACCAGGTTGGCAGCAAGCAAGGTCAGCCCATTAACTCCTGGCCTATTTCTTTGGTCCTTAAACAGTTTAGTCATTAAGTTCATAGGAAGCACTAATACTTATTATTCTCAAGCCGTGGTACTTTTCTGCATTATTTCCAAAATCTCTGATTAATCTGAGCGTGTCCCTGACTTCTGGTGGTAAGTGAAACTATAAGCCGTAAGATCTGCAAGATTGTAGATAAGCAAAAGAAGTAAATTGCTTCAGAGATTCTATCTAGCAGCTCCTGTCTGTAACGATAACCTGAAAGATAGGTAAGAGACCTGCCACCAAAGCAAGACCTCATCTACAGCACTCCCCTCTGCAAATTATTAGCCCTGCTAGAGGAGACTACAGTTTCGTTTATTATTTTTGTTATGCCATTTTATAAGCAACTATCATCTGCATAAGAGCTTCCTAATAAAATAAAAACATACCTCTGTTATTAGATCTCTAAATACATTACTGTGGAATTCTTACATCATTAGTTCTTAAATGACAATTTCAACTTTCAGCCAGGATGTACTATGTGAACATATTAATAAAAATTCAAATGCAAGGGTGGAGAGATAGTCCAATGGGTAAGGCATTTTTGCCTTGAAAATGGCCAATCTGGGTTCAACACCCAGTACCCCATATAGTGCCACCAAGCCTAGCAGGAGTGATCCCTGAGTGCAGAGTCAGAAGAAAGCCTTGAGCATTGCAAAACAAAAAAGAACAGCCATTCAAATACAAATAAAAGCAGAGCAATATTAATTATTGATTTGTCTCATGTGCCTATCACTATTACCAGTTTATAAACACCTTCAGTGCTCAAAGGATCCATAATGTATCCTTTCCTCATTCTCTGAAGCGAGAAAAGTTTGTTACTCACAAAGGCTTGATAGTTAGTTGGTTGAGAGAATAAATCAAGGAATGAGGAAAGAGAACAAAATTAGTTTCCCCAAGTTCAAGCTGCCTGAGGAGAGAGACCAATGAAGACTGATCGTTGAATGGTTACACCACAGGCTAGCCTGTACCTGTAGTGACCGCAGCTTTGTCAACTTTGAAACTTTAGAAGGGTTCTGAGGCCCTGGAGAGTAGTTTTTACCTTAACTTTGTAAGAGTTCGTTTTTTTTTTTTCTGGTAACTGTGAAGAAATTCTCTGATGACTTGGGTCTTTCCTTCATTTTACATTCAGATTCGCTTTACTTTTCTGTATTACAGGAGGCCCAAAATAGACAAGAACTATGGGTGCTCTCCAAGGTATAAAAGAACCTCTCATGGAAATGGATAACTTTCAGAGGGAAGGTAGTAATCCCAGCCTGTGCATGAGATGATCTAACTAGAGTACCACCTTCACAACTACATACTGATTTGTAGGATGTTGCCATTATCACTATACTGGTAATGAATCTTATGCTATAAAAATCTCAACACCGCATTTATGAAACGCATCTTCCTCCCTCCTGGGGTGCCCTCACTCATGCAAGGTCTACGCTCTGCCACTGAGTCACATCCCTGTTCCTACGAAATGGTCTTAATAGCCAGTGAGAGAAAGGGGTGGGGGGAGTACCACTCATCAATTCCAATGGATATAGCACTGTAGCACTGTCCTCCGTTGTCCATAGATTTGCTTGAGCGGGCACCAGTAACGTGTCACAACAAATTGTGAGACTTGTTACTGTTTTTGGCATATCAAATACGTCACGGGTAGTTTGCCAGGCTTTGGAGCCCAGGGTGCACGCAAAGGGAAGGAAGTTTTCAGTGGGAAATGGGGACTGAGGGTGGGCATTGCGAACGGTTGGCCGAAGACAGAGCCATGACGCTGGCCGCAACTCCCTCCAGCTGGCAGGACTGTCAAACGCACACGTAGACCCCCGCAGAGCCCAGAGGAGCCTGGGAACTGGGCCCTGACCCTTCCAGCTAGTCTTACTGCAACCAGCCTGGGCATTTCTATAGCAGACAGCCCTGGGGGAGCAGCTGCGTGCTGCCCGGATACGAGGGGACACTGTGCAAGGCAAGGGGAAGCTGGTGGGTGGGGTGGGTAGCTGCCAGTGTAAGGTGACCCGGCCCAGCAATGCTTCCCGCGGCCCCGACCCCCGCCAAGTTCCGACCCGTCCTCAGCAGAGGGGACTGGAAGAGCGTCTGCAGGTCGCAGGCCAGTTGGGCTGCGTGGGCGGAGCGCGCCGAATAAAAGGTGACCATGACATCGAACCCCCCTCTGGGCGGCCACAGCCTTGGGGAAGACTCGCACTGCAATCAGAAGGCAAAGCAGAAGGCTGAGGACAGAGAATGCTGCGGGGCACCGCGGTCACCCACCGCACAGACCCGCGACCGAGGCCCACGCTCCCCGCACACCCCCACCCTCGCGCGGGGGCCACATTCCCAGCGTTGTGCACTCTGCAAGCCGGGCTGCAGCAGCGTCGCAAGGGTCCCGGGGTCCAGCACGAGAAATTGTCGTGGCTGCTGACAGCCACGGGGCCCTTGGCACACGGCAGGACGCGGGCCCACGGCGGGAAGTCTGGGCTCGCGGGGCGCCTTTCGCGGAACACCCGCCCTGCCCTCCGAACTGGCTCACACGCAACGCTGCGGCCGCTGGGCCAGGACTCAGCTCCAGCACCTGCAGGGTTTTGAAAGGTACCGCCCAGCCATCCTCGGCCTCACTGCGCCTGCGCGCTCCAGGCTCCCGTGGCACTGCGCCTGCGCAGAATGCGCCCGCGCCTTTCCAAGGGGGCTCGCCCGAGGGGTGGGGCTGCTGGGGGCGGGGCACTTTGGCCCGCCCAGCCCATAGTGGATGAGGCTTGGTGCTAAGTTCCCACCTTCGACCCCTGCTGGGTCCCAGCAGCACAAGTCTCTCTTGAAGAGTCCAGAGTGCTAGTTTTGTTTCTTTCTTTTTCTCAAAGAGTTTTTCACAGTATTTAATTATACTCAATATTTCAACACCAATTCCACCACCATGATCCCTTTCCACCACCTTTATTTTGAGTTTTCCCACCATTACCCGAGATTTCCCCAAAATAGGCATTCATCTGGGGAACATAAAGTAACAAAATAGGAGACTAACACCCAAGAAGAGCCGAGATAAGAACCAGGAGGTTTACTCCATGGCATGGAGGCCAGCCGCACATGCTAGGGGAAATGGCAGCTCAGATAGAGAAGGGAGCACCAAAGAAAGGGTGTTGAGAGGATCCTCCCAGGATGGGACATGCATGCTGAAAGTAGACTATAGACCGAACATCTTTGCCACTCAATGCCTGTTTTGCAAACCACAAAACCCAAAAGGAGAGAGAGAACAAAAGGGAATGCCCTGCCACAGAGGCAGTGTGGGATGCAAGGGGAAGGGGGGTGGGAGGTATAGTGGCATCAGTGGTGGTGGAAAGTGGGCACGGGTGGAGGGATGGGTACTCGATCACTGTATAACTGAAACTCAAGCACAAAAATTTCTAAGTCTACAACTGTACCTCATGGTGTTTCACTAATAAAAAATTTTAAAACATTTATTTTGTATTGCTTGCTATAAATAATTGACTAAGAATGATCCATAAAGGTTTCCGTAGAGGAAAGTCTATGAAAATTGTTGTATCTCATCTTGGAGCCATTGGTCGCTGGGATTAGAGACAGAGAGCTAATTTCAGGACACTGGGCAAGGACCTGGAGAAAGCAGCGGGTTCTTGCTCATCAGGGACCTTTGGGTAGCAGACAGCACCACCTAGTGAAACTTGAAAATGAGGAGCGCTGACCTTGTGGAAGAGGAAGGTCATAAAAATTTTTGTCAGTGCTAGTCCTGCCTGAATGGGTATTTGATCATTGTATAATTGAAACCCAAGCACAAAATTTGTAAGTCTACGACTGTACCTCATGGTGTCTCACTAATTAAAAAACAAAACAAAACAATTTCCTTCCTCCCCACCCCAATCCCGACCCCACAGGATACTGGAGTATTATGAAGGTGAGTTTGTGGGGCCGGGATGATGTCGGAGCTGAGGTCAGGGCAGAAATTGGGGACTCGAGTTGATTCAAGTCGTGGCTCCAACATGGGAGCTCGTGGTGCCCGAGAGACTATTCTTAGCTTCCCTGTAGCTATTTGGTGGAGCAACGGCCTGGGAGGCAAGCAGGTCCTACCCATCTGTAATGTTAGTGTCAGGGGCTAGAGCAATAGTACGGTGGGCAGAGCGTTTGCCTTGTATGTGGCCGACCCGGGTTAGATTCCCAGCACCCCATAGGGTCCCCCAAGCACCATCAGGAGTAATTCCTGAGTGCAGAGCCAGGAATAACCCCTGTGACTCAAAAGAGGGAAAAAAGTGTTAGTGTCAGATGGAATTGTGTTCTTTTGGGGTCACACCCGGTGATGCACAAACTGACTCCTGGCTTTATGCTCAGGCATCACTGAACCCCTGGAAGGGGCTGGGGGACCATTTATGCATCTGGGAATTGAACTCAGGTCAGCAGAGTCAGGACAGCACCAAATCCTATCTGTGATATTTTGCCTGATCCTTGAAAAAAGAATAATATATTCAGGGGTCAGAGCGATAAGACAACAGGTAGAGTATTTGCCTTGCATGCAGATGACCAGGTTCAATCCCTAGCATCCCATATGGTCCACTGAGGACCACCAGGAGTAATTCCTGAGTGCAGAGGTAGGATAAACCCCTGGGCATTACAGGTTCCCCCCCACACACACACCCCCAAAAAACATAAAGGATAATATAACCAATGTTCTTCTTTTCTAAGAAAAAAATTGGTTCCATTAATCAAGTGTGACCTTTCTACAACGCTAATAATTGTTTTATGAAAAGGAAGATATTTTTATTTATCCCCTTCAGTCTTAAAGTTGTTTTAAAAGTGGAAAATCTTTGATCATGGTCTTAATTGAATTGTTGTTGTTTTTATCTGTTCTGGAAATCTACAACTCTAGAAACTACCACATCATCATTTCTCATTTTATGACTGCTGTAGTTAAAACTCGAAGTAGGAACATGAGGGATTCAAGGCGCACCCCAGTTTTATCAGGACTGATGCGTGTTACACGCAGGACATGCGTCCATCTGTCCCTTTTCTGAAAATTGCCCTGGATTGTCCTTAAATAGGTTTTATTCCATACCGGCATCTCCAAAGAAAATTGAATCAACACTGGGAGAGTGCTTGCCTTGCATGTGACTGACCTGAGTTCGGTCCCCAGCATCCCATATGGTCTCCTGAGCACTGCCAGGAGTGAGTCCTGAGTGCACAGTCAAGAGGAACCCCCGAACATCATCAGGTGTGGTGCAAAAACAAACAAACAAAAATCCTGGCTAAGAAAGATAGGAGAGAGGGTAAGGTGCTTGACTTCCATGTGGTCAACCCAACTCTGATCCTTGGAATAGTATGTAAAATATAAAGAAAAATGTCTTTTTAAAAAGTCATCCCTAATCAATAATGTTCCTCCTTTTGTTTGATGACTGGGAGTGTATCCCCAGCACTCCAAGGGGTCACTCTTGAGCAAGATATTCTGGAATAGCCCCACACACTTGGGTGTGGTCCCAAATACCTCTCCCCGAAACAAAAGAACGACATAGATTCTATCTAGGACTTTTGAAAGATGATCTGAACTCTAGTCCATTCTTCCAAGCAGCCTGAAATCACTGGCATTCTGACACGCTTCCTCCGCCCACCCCTATTTTCTATGCCTCCATACCAGATCATTAAGCTGCACCCGAGCTTTCTCTCTCCACAAAACACAACTGGCTGTGGATAAGTTACTGGAGGCTGATATTGTTTCAGGCCAGTAATTACAGCGTCCATTGCCTCTCCCATTCCCTGTGAAACTGTTCGCACGGTCTCCACTTCACGATGAACATGTTGCGGACAACAGGTTTTATCTTCCTTCTAGTACCCTGAGTGCTCCGCTTGCAGTAGGCACTCAAATTCGATCAGGAAAATGTGATCACTTTCTCCGTACAAGGAGCACTTCAATAAGCCCCCAAATATAGAAACGTCATTGGGGTCCCCTTGGTTTTACGAATGACAGTCAGGAGCTAGGGGCCTGGAATTGCATGGGAACGAGGAGGCAGCCCTTGGAAACCCTTTAGTCCTGAGGCTCTGGTTCCATTTGGTTTCTGAAGGGCAAAGGAAGAAAGTGACACGGGATGAAAGCAAAGGACAAGTGGAGAATCCCCAAGTGAGGAGAGAGACAAGTTCTGGAAAACTCCACAGTAGGTTGGCTTCCCCCCTCCCCCGCCCCACCCCTGGCGCATTCCAGGTGACAGCCTGTGAAGCAGGGAAAGAGTGGTCGGCCCTCACTGTGCAGCTTCCACCTCACCCTGAGGAGACAAGACACTGGTTCTGGCTTCATCACTCCCTGGGTCCCCTTTGTGGCTCTCTGCTCTGGCCTCCTGTGGCCCTTCCAATGCTCCCTTTCAACTGCCCTCATCTGTGGCCTTTGCTCTTGCCCCATTCGGCTGCTTCCACATTTACAAACAGTTTTCTCCCATGACAGGAATGGGCCAAGAGTTGCTCAATAAAAATGTTGCCCCACCCCCACCCCCGGCCCTACAGACGTTGGGGTTTTTGGGTTCCATCTGGCTGGCTCTGCTCTTAGGAATTACTCCTGCTGGGCTCAGGGGACCACAAAGGATGCCAGGAAGGGGGAGGGGCGGAAGAAGATCAAAACCCGAGTCAGCTGCATGCCAAGCAAGCTCCTGACCCACTGTGGCTCCTCCTCCTCCCGGCCTTCTGTGTCTTTTTGAGGAACTCTGCACCCTTTCCCATCCCCGGCAGCTGTGCACAGGGGCCGTTTCTCCAGACCTGCTTGGACTCCTGTGGCTCCAGCTGACCCTCTGTCCCCAGGCCCACCACCGACCAGTGGGAAACACTACACCACTAGGCCACCGTGATGGTGATGGGTGTGTCTGTACTGAGCTTGTACAGAAATCTTCTTTTCTTCCCCTGCGACATCTGGATATGCTCAGAAGTTACTCAAAGATATGGGGTGCTGACGATCAAACCTGGTTGGGTGCTGCAAGGCAACACCGACCCGCTATGCTACAGCTCTGGCCAAACTTTGTATGCCTTGGGCCGTGTTTTTACTTTCCTGATGGCACCGCAGGAACTGACAACGTTTTGAGGATGACCACCTGAACTAGCCTGGTTTTGGTCTCTGTGCTACTGTCCTCAGCAACTGAGAAACTGACTCTGTTCTTTAGGAACTTTCAAAGCTGAATTTATCGTGGATCTGGGCCACAGTCAGTGGAGTTCAGGGCTTACTCCTGGCTCTGAGTTTAGGGATCACTCTTGGCAGGGCGCGAGGCATCATATGTTGTGTGGGGGATTGAACCCGGGTCAGTTGGACACAAGGCAAGTGCAAGCGGCATTACTACTCATTATACTGTTGCTGCAGTCCTGTAACCTCAGTTTTTTCATGCCACTTCACACTCTGAGCTCACTCGTGCATGTGTCTTAAAGGGTCCACCTCTGATCTTTGGCGTGGGGGCCTCTGGCAAGCCCAGCATTGTCTGTTCAAGAGATCCTGAGCATTTGGGCCCTACATGTACAATGTGAGCTGTGGATGGCCAGACCTGGCCCCTTCCCTGCCATGACTATCTCTCCTGTTGCCAGTAACTCACTCACTGGCTGGGTTTGATCCCCAGCACCATACAAATCCAGAGAGGGACAGGGAAGGTGTCTCCAGTCGGCGAGAAAGGGAAGTGAAGTCACACATCATCAGAGGAGCCTCTGGAGAGCTCCTCCCACTACACACAGCTGCAGGAGAAAACCAGTCCTGGCACCTCAGGACTTCCTGGCATCTCTGAGGAGTCCAGTCTCAAGGAGGGCGATCCTGGAGGCACCTTAAGGAAGCTCAAAGGAATGAGACTCAAAGAAGCGGCACAGAGATGATGGGTTCTCCTTGGGGTCCGTATCCACAGCTGTGAAATAACCAACTCTCTGCTGTCCGGTCAAGAGAATGTGGAGGGAATGTGCACCTACCACGCATGGGACAAGTGTGTGTGCTGCTCTGATGTCACAGTTCCTTGGGTCCAGGAGTGTCCCAAATGTTCAAAATTCAGTGATCGGGCACGCGCAGAAAGAAGAAACAAATTCGATGGCTCCTGTACCCACCCTGGCAGTAGCCTCCCCAGGACTCCTTATCCACTCCCCTACCTACAAGACTCATCGCCAAGTGCTCCCGAGTGGGTGGTTGTTGGGGCTGAGCAGGAAACAGTTCTAGCTGGGGGAGCACAGGGTGACAGGCCTTAACATGTGCCAGGAAAACTCACACAGCATTCTGCGACCACATGGTGGCACTCTCCACTTTCCCAGGCCAGCACCAGGAAGGAAGGGCTGGTTCCAGCCCCTGCAGTGGAGGGAGTGAGTGAGGCACCAGCACTCACCTTCAGGGACTTGGCTGATGCCTACCAGGCGGGTGGCCAGCCCAGGGAATCCAACCCCAGTGCCAGACACACAAACCCCAGGACCGCCCAGGGGAAGAGAAGGTGAGGAGAAACCCTGGCCACGCAGCAGGGGCGGCCCCTCACGCTAACTCACCACTGAAGCCCCCCCCGGAGGGGGGCAGTTCAGACACCCCCCTTAAGTGCCATGTCCCCCAAGCTACTGACCACCGATCGCCTAAAGTGCCGGGGTACGCGGCCGCGTCTACATTTGGCTGCTGGGGGCGGCGAGGGCGCTTGGCAGGGGACCACACGGGGAGCCTCCCATCCTCTCATTCCATCCATTCCTCGCGGACCACATCCCCAACTCTGGGAGGGATTCTAGTCATGCATTTCCTGCCAACAGCCTTAATTGGTTACGTGATCGATGAACTCTCGCGTTAATTTGAAAGCCCATCACTGCTCTTATGCATGTATGTATTTAACATACGAAAAAAGAAGAATTTTACAGCAACTGCCAAGAGGCTCTTCAGAAAATAAAATGTCCAGGTGGTATGAAGCGGGAGGTGTTCACTGTAGGGCCTCTAACACCACGGCTGCCTGTGATGACTCCTTTTGTTACTTATCCGTTTGAACTGAAATCTCCAGGGATGACGGGATCTCCTGGGATCTGAAGGACTGCTGTGCATCAGGGGACTGTGGAGCCCTGACAGACTGTCGTGCTGCGACGGGCTGTGAAGACCTGATGGAGTGTGGTGACTCTGCGTTCTGTGGTTCTAGGGAGCCATGTGGAGGCTCGCTGGTCTGTCGTGCCAGGGGGACAATTGGTGGTGGGGGGCGCTGTGGTGCCTGTGTCCCCTGTGCTCCCTGGGTCTTGGGAGTCTTGGTTGTCTTGGTCTCCTTGGCTGTCTTGGTCTCCTTGGCTGCTTTCTCCTCAGGAGTCCGTGCTGCTGTCTTCATGACTTCCCTGGGCTCCCTGGAACAAGAAGAATACAGCCAGATCTTGAAAGGGTCGTGCCCCATCTGCATCACTTCCTGACTTCAGGAAGGTATTGGAGCTGTTCCCCTGGTTTACCCTGCGTCTTTATTGAAAATCTCATCCTCATCAGAGGAATCCTTGTCATGGAGTTTCTGTGCCATGTTTTTCTTACGTGTGGCCTTGAGTGGCTGATACATGTCTCTCAGACACAGGGGCCGTCTTCGCCAGAAAAAGCCCTTCTGGAAAAGGCAAGGGGAGCGCGTAAGCCTGCACCCCGGCCCACTCTTGTCCTGCCTAAGTGCCGCCTCCCCCCAGTGGTTACCTGACTCTCGTGTTCCACTGAACTTCTATGCAGCAATAATCCAAAGAAGGTCCTTGGAGGAAAACACGGACGCACATGATTCGTAACCCACCCCATTTCCCATCCTTCCTAGGATAAAGGTCTCTGGTCTTGTTTGGAAACTATCTTGGTCTGGAGCCATGATGAGTCAAACCACTAGGACCTGACCCCTTGACAAAGTTTCCATGCATGCCTGTGGCGATTTTTAGAAATTTGTCGGGTCCATTCAAAGGGACCCCATAGTCTCTTGAGAGGCCTTTATAGGTAGCCTGGCTTGGAAAACAGGCAGGATATTTAGTTCTGGTTACCACCGTTGCCCCAGCAAATGCCCTGTGCAATGAACAAACTACCCACCACACCGAAAGCATTAGAGTCTGTCCAGAAGCTTTTCCACTGGTCGCCTCTGGATTTAGTCCCTCAGGCACCCTTTACCGGAAGTTGGGGCTGGGGGGATGATTCTATCGTCCTAGCTGCTTCATCCCAGATGCTGAACCAGAGTAAATGCCTGTGTGCAATTAGCCAAATCCTTTAGCTCACTAGTTTTCATGCTGCAGACAATCGCCCGTGAGCAAAGAAGCCACAGGTATCAGCATCAAAGGCAGGAACCGCACCGAGGCACGGAGATGAGTTTTGAGAATGAAGAGAGGAGAGAGCAGTCTTGCACTTTACGGGCAGTGTTATCATGTGTACAGAGCCCGTGGGTGCTGAGTGGAGGCAAGAAACGCAGCTCCCAAGTCAATGGAGAGGTCCCAAGGGACAGGGACCATGCTCTTTCCCAATCACCAGTAGTGTGTTCCTAAGGGCAAGGTAGTTTCCATTCTCCCTCTATTCCTTTTAATAAGAGACAGAGACAGAGGTTGGGGGATGTGGCTCAGTGGTAAAGTATTTGGCTTGCATGTGTGAGGCCCTGGGTTCAATTCCTGGCACCACACTGAGCACTGAGGCTGGAGTGGTCCTGAGCTACTGGACAGAGAGTTAAAAGGGCCTTTTGGACATGAGGCTCCAACTCTGGCCTCTGGCTCCGTATGTCCTCCCTGAGCACAGGTGGACTGGCATAGGTAACAGCCACCCTACAGGAGGGACTGAGCAACCCGGCCTTGCAGAGCCCTAAGACACTAACACTGAACTCAGGAGGCCCAGGTCACGGGCCAAGAAGCACACAGAAGGGCTCCAGGGTCCCCAAGAATCAGGGGGAGGACACTCCAGTGCAAGTGAAAGATTGTCAGACTAATATTTACCTGGACCTTCCATCTTTACACTGTCTTGCTCTATAAGAATAAATCTGTTTTGGAAAAAAAATATGATCATGATTATATTTATATTTTTCTCGGCTGAGAAGCCCTCGAGGCAGAGAAAGAGAAAGTGCTCGAAGAGGGCTGGGTGGTGCAGGAGGAGCTCCAGAGGGTGGGCGCCGAGAAGGATGTGCTGCAGGTCACCAAGGTGGGGCTGCAGGCCCTGGTGCAGGAGCTGCAGATGAGCAAGAGCAGCCTGGTGGCCGAGTGGAAGAAGGGCCTGGAGGAGAGGGGCCAGCTGGAGGAGCATGTCAAGAAGCTTGTTCTGGAGAACCTATCCCTGGCCAAGGACAAGGACAACATCGTCCAGAAGCTGCAGTGCTCCTACGAGGAGCTGGCTCGGGATCAGAAGTCGCTGGTGCAAGAGATCGAGGAGCTCACGGCCCAGAAGAATTCGGCCCTGGAGAAGCAGTCGGGCCTCAACAGCCTGTGCGTGGCCCTGAAGCTGGAGCGTGACGGCCTGGCCCAGAGCAACAAGGAGCTGCAGCTGGAGAAGTACCTGCTGCTCCAGGAGCAGGAGAAGCTGGGCGCCAGCCTGGAGGCGGAGCTGCAGGTGAAGGAGCTGCTGGGCGCCAAAGCCAGTGCCTGCGCATGCAGCTGGACGAGGCCTCCAAGGCCGTGCACGAGGCCGAGCTGGAGGCGCTGCAGACGCAGGCGGCCAACGCCCACCTGGCCCGGCTGCTGGAGCAGATCAAGACCAGCAGGGAGATCTCCGACTCAGAGTACGTGCAACTCCTGCAAGAGAAGGAGATGCTGAGCCCGGCGAGCGGCGGCTGGCAGCCGAGAAGAAGGAGCTCCTCGGCGAGAAGGACCTCCTGGCCCAGAAGTCCGGCCGCTGCTCCAAGGAGGCGGCCGCGTGGAGTCGGCCCTGCGCGAGCAGCTGAACAGCCTGGGCTCCGAGAAGGAGCTGCTGTGCCAGAAGGCCACGAAGCTCCAGGGGCAGCTGGACTGGCTGCTGAACGACCAGGCGCTGCAGGAGGCCCGGACGGGGCCGCAGCCTGGAGGAGACACATGCCAGCGTGCTGCAGGCCAAGGAGGCGCTCGACGCTGAGCGGCAGGAGGAGTGCCGGCGGCTGGCGGAGGACGGGCTCGCGGCACAGCAGGCCCTGGCGCAGGAGCAGGAGGCTCGCGCCCAGGAGACCCAGGCGGCCGCCCACGAGGCCAGCCAGCTGCGAGGCCGCCTGGGGCTGCTGGAGCAGGAGGCCAGGAGCTGCGGTCGAGCGAGCAGGGGCTGCAGCCTGAGCGCCTGGGCTTGCTGCAGGAGAAGGCGCGGTCAGACCAGAAGGTGGCCGAGATCCTGCGGGAGGAGGAGCTGCTGAGCGCAGACGCCTCCCGGCTGGCCGCCACTTCGAGGCCCTCAAGGGCGACTTTGCGGCCCTGTCCAAGTCCAAGCTGGAGCTGCAGGGCCTGCACAGCTGCCTCGCCGAGATCCTGGCCGACCTGCAGCGCAAGCACGAGGCGGCCCTGTCCGAGCGGGCCCAGCCCGGGCAAGAGAATGAGAGCCTGCTGGCCGAGAAGAGGGAGCTGCAGCAAGAGAGGGCGAGCTCCTGCAAGAGAAGGAGCAGCTGGCCGGCAGGTACTTCCTCCTCCAGAAGGAGGTCAGTCGGCTGGCCCAGACCAGCAGCCACGTCTCCACCAACCTCCTGGAGGCCCAGAAGGAGAACCGCGTGCTGAGGAAGGACAAGAGCAAGCTCGCCTTTGAGATCAGAGAGCTCGAGACGCTGCAGCCATTCATGGTAAAGTGGAGCAGGCCCGACCCCCGTTGGCCCGGGCCACCCCCTTTTAGCGGTTAAGAGGATTGCTCTTTGTCGGCACAAGGAGAGGTGCACCCCCACGGAACCCGTCGCACGTGTGTCACGAGCTGTTTGCTGCGGGCGCAAGGACAGCTCGTCACCACGTGCCTGGTGACCTCTAGGACAAGGCATAAGCTGTGAATAAAACCGAAAAAGCACAGTATGTTCATTTCCGGGGGGAGTTCTCATGCGCTGTGGCTCTTGAAGACGTAAGGGAAGGCATGAGAGAGGCACTAAGTTGTAAAATGGTGTCTTCCAGGGGGACTTTGAGCGGTTGCCCTGAGTCTGCTCACTTGGGACTCGGGGTGCCCTGCGACACCTGCAGGGTGCCCGGTGCAGGGCAGCCTGGACTCGGGGTGCCTGGTGCAGGGCAGGTGTTCTCTCTTCCCACCTCACTCACGGTTTACCTTTCTCCCACTCCCACACCTGTGCTCACGGCTCACATCTCTCCCTCCTCCCACCCCCAACGCTTTCCACCCAGGCCTGCTTATCTGTCCGCTCATGTCATTTTTATTCTGTGTGAGGAATGCAGGTTCTTGGGAGCACTGGGCTGTGTCGGGGCGTCAGTCTTGCTGCTGAGCGGCTCAGACGCCCGTCCCCGAGGGCTGAGCGGCGGCCAGCGGGGGCCGGAGCCGCTGTGGCAGGTGTGGGTGGTGTGTGGAGCATTCCGCGCTGTGCTGTGCCACTGCGACCAACCCCTCCCTGGCCCCCGGCGTGGCTCAACGAGGTTTCTCTCTCCAGGCTGTGCAGACTGCGGAAGATGCCAGGCAGTTCATGGAGCAAATGACCAAGGAGAAGACCGAGACCCTGGCCTCCCTGGAGGACACCAGGAACACCAATGCGAAGTCGCAGAGTGAGGTGGGTGATGGTGGTGACCAGGGCTGTGTAGGCCCGGCCTCAGCCCTGAGAGAAACCATATCCTGGGCCAGAGCGGTAGCACAGCGGGGAGGGCGTTTGAGTTAGACGCGGCACACCCAGGTTCAAGCCCCGGCATCACATATGGTCCCCTGAGCACCGCCAGGAGTAATTGGTCCCTGGTTCTCGCTTGGCACAGGAGGGGAAGTGTTGGGTAACATTGCTTTGTCCTTCTACAAGAAGCTTAGGTTTTATCTGGTTACACCCATCACAGTGCTCCAGAGGCACTTCCACTTCCATTGTGTTTACATGTAAACATGTAAACAGTCTTCCCTATGCTCTCCTTCCCACCCAGTTAATCAGCTTTCCCCTTAATCAGACTTTGTTAATTTGTAAGATCAGTTTCCCAGAAATCTATGATTTTCTATGTATGAGTGAAATATTGCCTTTCTCCTCTCCTTATGCCTTATGAACAGTTTACCTTAAAGTAATATCCTTTTTGTATAGATACAGAAAGACCGTTAACATTATGCTTTGTAACTTAGGATTTGATTTGCCTTGAATATTATTCACTTCTGGGCATCTGCTTTCTCGACTTAAGCCTCAGTTGCCCTTAGTTCCTAACACCCCCAAAGCAGGGTCCTGACAAGGGACTGAATGGACCCAGGGCAAGCGGTGAGCAACCCTGGCAGCAAAATGGGCCAGGCCAAAGTGTCACGATTCTTAACTATAAGTTAAGAGTTTGATCATAGACAAATGCTGTCATGATCCAAAGGTAACGACAAGACTAGGATCCTGCTAGGGGTGGGAAAGACTATCTGGCCTGAGCACCGTAGTCTGAGATCGAGATGGCCCTAGGAGAGCAATTCTATAAGTTTAAGATATTTCTTACTATATCCATACAAAATGATTTATATTATATTCTTATATGCTTGTCAGACAAGGAGAGGAGAGGCACGCCCATGGGGTTATGCTCTAGGGTGGGTCCTCCTGCTGAGGAAGGATCTGTCCTAGGAGCGGTCTTCCCTGAGGCCAAGATTTTTACCCCTGTTGATCTCCACCCCTATTGATTGTGACCGCACCTATGTGTAACTGTTTCCCCAATTCCTCATGGAGAGAGGATTTAACTAGACTGTAAGAGTGGGCTGGTGGTGGAGAGAGATGAGAACCCAGACTCCAGAGAAGGAGGATGAAGGGGAATGGAGAAGGAGAATGAAGTAGCTGGGGGAGGAAGAATGGGGAGCAGAGAGACAGAAGGAGAAGGGGGCAGAGACAGAAAGAGAGACGAGGAGAAACAGAGAGAGACGGGAGCAGAGAGAGAGAGGAGAGAGGGAGCAGAGACAGATGAGGAGAGAATCAGAATAAATCAGAATAATAAATACCAACCAGCCTGGCCCTCGTTCCTTCCTTCGTCTGACTATCGCCATCGACCTCTCCGGGGTGGGAGAAGGGCGAGACAACCGAACGCGGGCGGCGGGAGAGATAGAGCCACCGCCGCTGTGATTGCCGTGCGCCCCACTTTGTGTGAGTTTACACAGGGAAATGTACCCCTGCATGACTCCTGCATGACCCCTGGGGAGGTACTGCGCGGAGTGAGCACACAGGATACGGGGGACCTGGGGCAGCCTGGTGAGATCACTGAACAGCTGACCACTCCCAGACTGCTCGGAGGAGCAGGGAGCCTGGCAGGGACTGGACGCCCCACTTAGCTCGCCCAGAGCCTGGGCCAGGACAGGAAGAGAAGCCACATGTGTTGACATATGCAGCGTCTCAAGGCTCTTTGATGACCGTGAGGAGAGCCAGTGCCCTCTGACCTCACAGCCCCACTTTCCCAGGCTCGAGTGACTGCTGACGGCCTGGGCTGCTCCTCCCTCGCCAGGAGTGATCCCTGAGCACAGAGCCAGGGCTTAGTCCCCACCCACCAAACAAACCAAACTGACTACCCACAAAGGTTATAGATAAGCATGTATACATACACAGACATGTACATATGTATATATGCGTGTATGCTTCAAAAGAGTCGGGGAATATCTACCATTTAAGATATCCGAGAATGGGGCCGGAGCTATAGCACAGCAGGTAGGGTGTTTGCCTTGTACACGGCCAACCCAGGTTCCATCCCCGGCATCCCATATGCTCCCTGAAGCACCGGCAGGAGTAATTCCTGAGTGTAGAGCCAGGAGTCACTCCTGAGCAAGGCCAGGTTGTGACCCAAAAAGCACCCCCGAAATTAATTGATTAAATAAAATAACAGAAGCCCAAAAGAAGGAAGCTGAGGAAGAAGGGGCTGTGCTCAAGGCGCGTGTGAGAACCAGGGGCCGGGCACACGCTGCCGGAACCCCACCCCCACATGCTCCCAGCACAAGAGGTGATGCTTAAGGAGTGAAAGGCCCATGGACAAGGACACATCCCTTCAGTCAAGGGGTCATGTCCTTGCCAGCGCCCAAGAAGCCAGGCCCCTCCACTGCCCTTACTCTTGCTGCTCTCCCAGAACCTGGGCTTCAGGCTCCCCTAAAATTGGCAAATCTTCACTTTGCCAGAGTCTAACACCACTTTGGAGGGCCTCCTTCCCATCAGGAAGGTTCAGTCGCGAACGGAAAGGCCCACCGGCATGTGGCTGTCCCGGTCTCATTGCACAAGCTCTAGGCGCAGAGCTGGGGGAGTCTGGTCCTCCAGGTCGCCTTCCTGCTTCGTGCTCCTGTCCAGGGAGACAGCTGGGTGGGGTCCTCTGGGGTTTGCACACTTGGCTGCAGACCCCAGGGCCCGCACCTACCACCACCAGGTTAGGATCTGGCCTGTGGCAGGAGTCAGCCTTGGGGCCTCCTTGATGTCTGTCCTTCCCAAACCCCCTTCCATACCACCCGGGCCTGCAGCACTTTATAGTTTGAGTCCTCTCCGAGGAAGGGGACCAGCTGGGTCCCAGTGCCCTGAGGAGTTCCTGCACACCCTCCCTTCCTGCACTTCTGTACTAAACAGCCGGTGGCCCTGGAGGGCACATGTGGGCTGAAGTGAACTTTGCATGTGGGCTGTGGAGGTGGACCTGCATGGGCTTGTTGGGAACTGAACATTTCCATGTTTTGTTTAGTTTTGTTTTTTTCAGCTGGAGGAAGAGAGATCTGTGTTTCTTGCCTCCAGTGTGGGAGGGCCTGGGCGCTCTCAGAGACTAGGCATCAGAACTTGCCCTGAGGGAGAAAAAGAATCAGTCTGTTTTTCTGGTTTTCTTTCTACTTTCTTTGGGGGCCACACCTGGTGATACTCCGGGCTTCCTCCTGGCTCTGCACTCAGGAATCACACCTGGCTGCTCTCCGGTGGCCCCTATGGGATGCCAGGGATCAATCCTTTGTTGGCTGCATGCGAGGCAAGCACCTTTCCCCCTGCTATCACTCAGACACAAACTGCCAGTTTTTAAGTGAAACATGAATGTTTGTGCCTACAGTCATGCTTGCTTTTGTAAAGGGGGATTTTTTTTCCGCCATCGATTTTAAAGAAGCGAGTCTGTCTTTGTAGGAGAGGGAAGGCCCCTCTTGACTCCCTGCTCTGAGAGGAACCGAGGGGGCCCAGCATCTCCTCCTGGGGTCTTCTCTGGGGCACCCGGGAGATTGCGCTCAGGAAGGGAAAGGGGAGCTCTGGCTGCCTCAAACCCTGGGGCGGGGACTGGAAGCGGGGCCCAGCCTCCTCTGTGGCGAGCTCAGATGGCTCCCGCAGATGGCTCACCGTCTCACGCTCTCCTTTAACACAGATTGATTTCCTGAATTCCGTGATTGTGGACCTCCAAAGAATCAGGACCTCAAGATGAAAGTGGAGATGATGTCCGAGGCGGCTCTCGACGGGAACGCGGACGACCTCAACAATTACGACAACAAGAATTTTGACCCGGCCACCCCATTCTCTGCACTGTGCAGAAATCTCCAGCAGTTGATGGATGAGATAAGAATCTACTTGTGAAACACCTAAAATAACCAATTTACTGTTTTTACCAGTTTTACTTTTTTTCACTGTGCTTTTAGATGAATGTATGATGAGAAATTCAACATTAATAATTTTGGATTTTCTTATCACAAAAAAATTAAATGAAGGACCTCAACCATCAGAAGTTTATCATCCAGTTTGAATCGATTTTTCTTCACTTAAATGTTTTCTAGTTCTTTAAAAAGTGATAAATAATGTACCACTCAGGCTACATGTATAATAAGAACTTCTATAATTGTATATATGCTTTTGATGTATTTTCCTCTGGAGATTATGAACTGTCTGACAAGTGAAAGATCTGTATCAATTGAAATTTTTAGTAATAACCATTATTGAAATTGTTTCACAAACTATGTAAAGCAATATTAAAATCTGAGCAAACAAGTGTTCTATATCTACTTTAATAAAATTATTTCTTTTTTGCCAGTGATAACTGATCATTCTCAGGTTTATTTAGAAAAGATTTTTGGCTAGCAGTCAAGAACTATAGAGTCAAATAAGTAAAGCACTTTCTGCAATGGAATTCTGATACACCAATTTCTTTTTGTTTCTTTATGTTTGTGCCACACCTGGTGATGTCTTAGGGCCTCTTCATGGCTCTGCACTCAGGAATCACTCCTGACAGTGCTTGGGCAGACTATATGGAATGTCAGGGATTGAAGCCAGATTGGCCACCTGCAAAGCAAATGCCCTACCAGCTGCACTATTGCTCTGGGCCTGTATACCATTTTCTTTCTTTTTTTTCTTAATTTATTTTTTATTTTTAGTGAAACACCATGAGGTACAGTTGTAGATTTACAATTTTTTGTGCTTGGGTTTCGACTATACAATGATCAAATACCCATCCCTCCACCAGTGCCCATTTTCCACCACCATGGATAATATTCCTCCCAGCCCCATCCCACCCATCTCACCCTGCCTCTGTGGCAGGGCAATCCCCTGTGTTCTCTCTCTCCTTTTGGGTGTTGTGGTCTGCAAAAGAGGCATTGAGTGGCAAACATGTTCAGTCCATAGTCTACTTTCAAAATGCATTTCCCCTCCTGGGAGGATCCTCCAAACACCCTTTATTTGGTGCTCCCTTCTCTAACTGAGCTGCCCTTTCCCCTAGAATGCCTGGGTGGCCTCTAAGCTATGGAGTAATCCTCCTGGTGCTGATCTCAGCTATTCTTGGGTATTAATCTCATATTTTGTTACTTTATATCCCCCAGATGAATGCAATCTTTCTATGTCTATCCCTCTCTTTCTGACTCATTTCGCTTAGCATGATACTTTCCATATTGTACCACTTGTATGTAAATTTCATGACTTCATCTTTTCTAACAGCTACATAGTACTCCATTGTGTAGATGTACCAAAGTTTCTTTAACCAGTCATCTGTTCTTGGGCACTCAGGTTTCTTCCAGTTTCTGGCTATTGTAAAGAGTGCTGCAATGAACAAACAAGTGCAGATGTCACTTCGACTGTACATTTTTGCCTCTCTGGGATATATTCCCAGGAGTGGTATTGCTGGGTCAAATGGGAGCTCAATTTCTAATTTTTCGAGAATCGTCCATACTGTTTTCCAGAAAGGCTGAACCAGTCGACATTCCCACCAACAGTGAAACAGTGTCCCTTTCTCGCCACATCCGTGGCAGCATCGGTTGCTTTTGTTCTTTTGGATGCGGGCCAGTCTCTGAGGTGTGAGATGGTTGTATACCATTTTCTTAAAAGCGTTTATCTTGGGCTAAAGAGATAGTACAGTGAGTAGGGTACTCGCATGTGGCTGATCTGGGTTTAATCTCAGGAATCCCATCCAGCCATCTGTGCTCGGGGCGGGGCAGGGGGAGAGAAACTCAACCCTCCCCTCTCCAAGGGGCCCAGGTGAGGAGAGCCTGCGCAGGAGCAGGAGACTCTGCTGAGACAAGAGCTGGATAATCAAGAGCAGGCCAGGGCCACCCTGCCAGCGAGAAGGGCTCCCTCCCGTGGCAGCTATAGAGAACTGCAAGTCAGACACCAGCTGGACAATTAAGAGCAGGCCAGCGCCACCCCCGCCAGCGAGAAGGCCGCCCTCCCGTGGCAGTTCGGCAGAACTGCAGCTCACACAAGAGCTGGATAACCAAGGTCTGGCCAGATCACCCCCGCCGGCGAGAAGCGCGCCCTCCTGTGGCATCGTGGGAGAACTGCAGCTCAGACACAGGCTAGAGAATCAACATCAGGCCAGGGCCACCCTGCCAGCGAGAACCGCGCCCTCCCGTGGCAGCTTTGGAAAACTGCAACTCAGACACCAGCTGGAAAATTAAGAGCAGGCCAGGGTCAACCCCGCCAGCGAGAAGGGCGCCCTCCCGTGGCAGTTCGGCAGAACTGCAGCTCAGACAAGAGCTGGATAACCAAGGTCTGGCCAGATCACCCCCGCCGGCGAGAAGCGCGCCCTCCCGTGGCAGCTTTGGAGAACTGCAAGTCAGACACCAGCTGGAAAATTAAGAGCAGGCCAGGGCCAACCCCGCCAGCGAGAAGGGCGCCCCCCCGTGGCAGTTCGGCAGAACTGCAGCTCAGACAAGAGCTGGATAACCAAGGTCTGGCCAGATCACCCCCGCCGGCGAGAAGCGCGCCCTCCCGTGGCAGCTTTGGAGAACTGCAAGTCAGACACCAGCTGGAAAATTAAGAGCAGGCCAGGGCCACCCCCGCCAGCGAGAAGGCCGCCCTCCCGTGGCAGTTCGGCAGAACTGCAGCTCACACAAGAGCTGGATAACCAAGGTCTGGCCAGATCACCCCCGCCGGCGAGAAGCGCGCCCTCCTGTGGCATCGTGGGAGAACTGCAGCTCAGACACAGGCTAGAGAATCAACGTCAGGCCAGGGCCACCCTGCCAGCGAGAAGCGCGCCCTCCCGTGGCAGCTTTGGAGAACTGCAAGTCAGACACCAGCTGGAAAATTAAGAGCAGGCCAGGGCCACCCCCGCCAGCGAGAAGGCCGCCCTCCCGTGGCAGTTCGGCAGAACTGCAGCTCAGACAAGAGCTGGATAACCAAGGTCTGGCCAGATCACCCCCGCCGGCGAGAAGTGCGCCCTCCTGTGGCATCGTGGGAGAACTGCAGCTCAGACACAGGCTAGAGAATCAACGTCAGGCCAGGGCCACCCTGCCAGCGAGAAGCGCGCCCTCCCGTGGCAGCTTTGGAGAACTGCAAGTCAGACACCAGCTGGAAAATTAAGAGCAGGCCAGGGCCAACCCCGCCAGCGAGAAGGGCGCCCCCCCGTGGCAGTTCGGCAGAACTGCAGCTCAGACAAGAGCTGGATAACCAAGATCTGGCCAGATCACCCCCGCCGGCGAGAAGCGCGCCCTCCTGTGGCATCGTGGGAGAACTGCAGCTCAGACACAGGCTAGAGAATCAACGTCAGGCCAGGGCCACCCTGCCAGCGAGAAGCGCGCCCTCCCGTGGCAGCTTTGGAGAACTGCAAGTCAGACACCAGCTGGAAAATTAAGAGCAGGCCAGGGCCAACCCCGCCAGCGAGAAGGGCGCCCCCCCGTGGCAGTTCGGCAGAACTGCAGCTCACACAAGAGCTGGATAACCAAGGTCTGGCCAGATCACCCCCGCCGGCGAGAAGCGCGCCCTCCTGTGGCAGCTTGGGAGAACTGCAGCTTAGTCAAAGGCTGGAGAGTCAAAATCTGGCCAGCCACCCCTGCCTTTGCCCCCACATGACCCTGTCTGCCTTGTTTCATTCAGCCCCCCGTGATCTCTTTCTCACTCCCTCATATTTCTCTAAATTTCTTTCAATAAAAACATTTTACCGAAGAATTTTATTGAAAATCTTTCTTCGATAAAAAGACATCAGAATCCTTGCATTAGATTGCCGACATTGCCAGTATCATGCCATGTTTACCATACGGCCACCAAATTGCATCAAATTTGCTACAATGTCGCCAAGCCCACCAAATTCGTGCCACAGCAAACCAACACGGGAGCACCCCCAAAAAAACAGCAGTGCAAACGTTACCAAATTCACCATAACAACACCAGAGTCACCATGTTTGTGCCACAGTGTACCAAATTCACCAGATCTGTGTCACAGCCGACCAAAATCGGAAATATAAAACAGCAGTGCCAAACCTCACCAAATTTTCCCACAGTGTGCGAAATTCACCAGATTTGTGCCACATTCAACCAAAACAGAAATAGCAAAATAGCGGTACCAAACATCACCAAAGCTTCCATAACATCACCAAACTTGCCAGATTTGTGCCACAGCCAATCAAAAAAGAAATAGCAAAAAATAGTGATGCCAAAATTCACTGAATGTACCAGATCACCAAATTAACCAGAATTGTGCCACAGCCAACCAAATCAAATACAAAAAACAGCAGAGACATACTTCACAAATTTGCCATAGCATTGCCAAATTCACCAAATTTGTGCCACAGTCAACCAAAACGGAAATACCCCATAATAGTCACGCCAAAAGTCACCAAACTTGCCAGATCGTCGCCAAATTCACCATATTGTCACCAAGATTCATCAAACTTGTGCATGACTTCATATCATGCCCAACATCCTGATTACCACCACCACCAAAATGACCATGACCAGCCTCAGACCATGACCACCATATCACCAGCATGATCTGATCGGCAGAGCGTCCCGCCAGCTCTGTCCGCATCACCATGTCACCATCATCACCACAACTACATTCCCAACAATGCTGCCATTTTCACCACCAAAGCATCATCACCACAGCACCATGCAACAGCAATTCCTACCACCATCACCACCGCCACAATCGTTGGCATTGCCATTACTGCCTTAATAACTGTGCTCAGCCTATCCCAGTGCTCCCCATGCGTGTGACTGATGTGCTGGGGGGTGCCTCCCTCCATGACGAGTGCCGCTGTGCCGAGACGGGTGCCTGTGTGTCTGGGATGTCCCTGCCCCCTGCCAGGCGTGGACACTCTGAGCTGAAGGGTGCAGGCGAAGGTCCTGAGTAGGGACCAGTCTGGCAATAATGCTTGGAAATGGTTGGAAATCACTTTGGACAGGAACTGGGTGTTGAAAGTAGGTAAAGATATATGCATAATAACCTTTCAATGTCTGTACTGTAAACCAAAAGTCGCGTGTCAGAGAGAGGGGGAGAGAGAAAAGAGGGAGAGAGGGGTCGAGAGAGAGCACTGCAGAAAGGAGGAGGGAGTGAGAGGTGCCTTGCCTGCCTGGGGGAGTAGGGAGACTGGGAACATTGGTGGTGAGCAATGTACACTGGTGAAGGGACAGGTGTTGGAACATGATATGACTGAAATCCAATCATGATCAACTCTGTGTATTTCACTAGGATTGAAAAAATTCACAAAGAAAATAACATTTCTAAAAAGACAAAACAAATTTAAGTCGATCTTGAAATTTTGAGCGAGCAGCAGTGCAGTGGGCTGGTGAGCGGTGCTAGCAGAGCCTCATCTGGCAGCTGTGGTGAGAGTCAGCTCCCTCGCTCCAGAAGCTTCTGAAGCTTGGCGCCCTCTCCCTGGCCCAAACTGAGCCTTACTCATCAGTGTTCTTTGGGGGGCTGCAGGGGCTGAAGCATATGAAGCATATCCCTCCTGCAAGGCAAATACCTTAATCCCTGGGCTATTGTAAGGCCAGAGATAGGAATGTAAGGGCCGCCCGGGCTAATAGTCATGAAAGAGTTAAGTGGTAGGAAAGAGTTCACCAGAAAATTGGAAAAGCCGCGAAAGTTGGAGCTGCAAAAGCTGGCTCAAAAGAGTCATCATGTAGCTCCCACCTACACCCTGCTATGACCGTGTGGTTGGGCCTGATATGGGGACACGTGCTCAGATGTTCCGAAGAAGTTCATCTTGTGCAAGAGTCGTGCTGTTCTTGGTAAAGCTGCAGATTGCTGTACTGTCAGATTCCTTTTTTACTCTTGGTTATAAAAACCCACTGTACTTTGGCTCGGGGCTCGCTGCCTCTGTCCTGTTTTCGGGACATGTAGTGAGCCCCAGCATGCTTGGACAATAAACCCTGTGCGTGTTGCATGAGAACGTCTCTTGGAGTCTCCTTCACGCGCAGCGAGCATCTCAACCCTAACATTTGGAGGTCCCACCGAGATCTGCTCTGCTGCCCCAGTCGTCTCCAACGGGCTCTTCTCGGGGTAAGTAAGGTGCCCAAAAACTGGGGATCGCAAACGCATAAGGTCAGCTCCTGACTGGCATTGTGACTGTCCGTGCGAGGCGTGAGCCTTCTGGGACTGGGGCTGACAGACGTGTCCGGGTGCCAGATGTCACGCCCCCGGGGGACACCCTGGTAGTGTAGTAAAGGAACTTGGGAAGCCTGGATGTCTCCTAGGAGGCGGGTTCTGCGACTTTGTTGCCAGCAAAGTCAGGGAGGCTGCTAATGGTTTAGTTAAACATGAGTTTCTAGAGTTATAAAATGGGTTCATCTCAGATGTCAGCTTGCTGTAATAGTTTCTGAGAATGGAGAATTTCATGGAAAATGTGGGAAATTTTACTAAATATATTGTGAGTCAGGCTGTCCAGTGCATGAAAGTACATGCTACTATTTTGATAACTTTATTTCATGCAAAGCCTTGTCACCAGCCCTGATCTCCAGAGAGCTTTGTACACGAGTGTGAAATCCTTAATGTTGCATGATAATCGATGAGTGTTTTAATCTTTTTCCTGGAAATCAGAATTTTAAGACGTCTTCTGGTTAACTTCCAATGTGAAGTGATCTTTTGCCCAGTGAATATACCTTGTAAGAGCTTTAATTGTGAGCATTTTTAAGACTTTTTGAATAGCTATAGAACTGATCTAATGCTTTTGAAATAGCACTGCAGAGTACAGTTTTGTTATGTTAAGTGAGATTCTTGGTAGCTGTGTCCCAACTTGGGAGATGATGTTGTACTAAGATCAGTAAAATAAGAGTTCATACTTGTGGGATGACAGGAATATAGATGTATGTCTTAAGTCTGAAAGATAATGGATGGCGTTATCGTCAGTGGGAAAAAGGAAAGGGATCCTGTTAAAGTGAAGATGGTTTTTTACAGGACAGAATGAATGTTAAGGAATGTGCAGAAGGTTAGAGGTTGTGTTTGAAGAAAAGGAACTGATCAAACTGTATTGTTATAAGAAACTTTAAATTACACCTGCAGAATTGTTCTAGTGCTTTTTTGGTAAGCGCTATGGAAAAGATATTGGACAGATTGTCCAGACTCCTGGTACAGTGCTCTTAGAAAATGGAAGTCAAGGTTTAAACATGATGTTAAATTGTATCCTTTATCGCTACAGATTTAAGCTTCTTTTGACTAGGACCCACAGCAAATGGGTGTATTGCACCTCACCGTGAGTAAGGTGAAATGCTTACTCTTGTCTTCTTTTATGCCTTCAGTATGTTTTTTAATGCTCCATGGCACTATGTTGGTTTGTATAAATCTAGGTAAGTCTTTCCTCTCTGTAATAGGGTCTACCCCTCATGCAGATAGGAAAAACCAGCTATGGGACCCCAAAGCCCTCTTCCAGGGAAACAGTCAGGGGATCTGTCTAAATGACAGGAGCAGGGACTTAACAGGTACTGTTGCAAGTACCCTACAAACCTCAGGGCAACCCTAGAGGCACGTCGGCTCAAGGAAAGACTGGAAATCATCATTGCCATGGAGGAGTCTAGGTGAACTCAGTCTGGGCCTGCTCTCCGCGTCAAGGAAATAACGTGGAAACCAGGATTTCTCCCAGCCCTGAAGAAGGCCCGATGTCCTCTAGCACTTGTGGCTTGCACGGTAGAAGTCAGAACTGAGAAGAGACCACAGGAATTTGCCGTAAGGACTGGTCAGCAGGAGCAGCTGCCGGGGTCTGTTTGGCCGTGTCCGTGTAGGCGTCGCAACACATCCCCTGTCATGGACAGCCTGACGGGGGATTGTGCAATGTTCCAGGCTTGTGTCAGGAACACGTCAAGAAAGCTGCCCTCTCCTCCTGCCTCAGAGCTCATGGCTCAGGCAAGTTGGATAGTCCTGACCAAAGAATGGGGCTCTGGGACTGGAGCGACATTCCAGCATGGAGAGCATTTGCCTTGCACACCGGCAACTTGGGTTCAATCCTCGGCATCACATATGGTCCCCCTGAGCACTTCAGGAGTAATTCCTGAGTGCAGAATCAGGAGGAACCCCTGAGATCTCCCCGTATAACCCCTCCCCAAAATCAGAATCTGCTCATCCTCCTTAAACCCCTTCACTTTGAATAAACATTCAAAATCAGGTTTTCTAAGTGTGTGTTAGATTTAGAGCAGGAACTCTTAAGGAACTCTTAAAATAATCTTATGGTGGCATCAGTTACCAAATAAGTTTGTTTTGCTTTGCTTTGGGGACGCAGTGCTCTGCAGTCATTCCTGCCTCCAGAGACCAGGCAGTGGTGGGGACCAGCCCAGCTCTCCTGTCTGTGAAGTGTAGACCCCAGGCCAGCCCCCAAACACATGCCATAGGAAAGTCAAGATTCCTGACCCACGGGGTCGTATCAGAGATTTCCTTTCCACTAAAACCCTCTTATTTCCACCTAAAGAGGATCCTATTTCCTAGCGAGGTGTTACTCATGCAATAGCTTAACTGCACAGAAGTCCACCCTTTCTGGTGTACGTCCAGCCCTTGGGTGTTGATGGGCAGAGTGAAGGGGGATCCCTGTGGAAATTTCCTTCTAGTCAGCCTTGGCTAGCCCTGGATGACGCCATACCCCATTCAGGCCATCGCCTTTCTTTCTTTGCTATGTCCCAGGAAAATAAGATCCTCCTGGAGACTGTTCTGCTCCAGGAGGCCGTGGAGAACTACAACCTGCAGCCCCACGAGCAGTTTCTCACCTGGTTCGAGGACCTGGAGCTGATCACAGAGGAGGAAAGGTGGGAGGGACAGGCCTGATCGGGGGAGGGTCCAGGCTCCAGTTCTGGGATAGTCTGCGTCGTGTCCATGGACGTGATTTGCTGCCTGGACCCTTCTGGTCTCCTGAGCCTGGCAGAGACCGTGTTAGTGTGGCTTTGGTCGCCAAGCACTGCCTCTCTGTCCCCAGCCGCGTCCTGTCCTTCGAGCGGGAGCCCCCGACTCAGCCATCCAACCTACGGCACCGCCGGGAACGAGCTTCAGACGAAGCCAACGTCTACAGTGGACTTGACATCCCCTTCACTTCTTTTTGTTCTTAAAGAGCCTCAACCCTGATATTTCCTATTAACACTAACTTAGTTTAGAATTAAAACAATTGATAGAAAGAATGTGTCCTATTGCAATTTCTTAGTGTCACAATTTTTCTCCCTGGCCTTCCTCACACACTCGGCACCCACACCAGCAGCAGCTGTTTATGGTCCTGCGGCCTGGGGTGTGGAGATTCTTATCCAGTCCTTCTGGATTCGTTTGGGGTTGAACCATAGCACAGTGGATAGGGCGTTTGCCTTGCATGTGGCCGACCCAGGTTCGATATGTGTGTCCCTCTTGCAAAGCCCAGCAAGCTACCGAGAGTATCTCGCCCGCACTGCAGAGCCTGGCAAGCTCCCCCTGGCGTATTCAATATGCCCAAACCAGTAAGAACAAGTTTTCAAAGGAGACATTACTGGCACGTGCTGGAGCAAATCGAAGAACAATGGGAGGACAATGCTACAGTGCTCTCCATAATAAACTCCTTGCTTTTCTGAAACTTTCTTTCGACACAGGAATCTTAGGTGGACCCCACTGTCGGGAAAGGCTCTGCTTCTTCTGTGTGTGTCCCCTGCACACCAGGGCTTGTCTCATTGTTGGGGAAGCTCTTGCACTTTTTGGGAATATCTGCGGGATACCTTCTGGTAGATCCTCGAGCAGGGAAGATGCAATCTCTGCAGCCTCGTCCTCTCGTGGAGTTTTTTAGCAGGAAATATCTGGCTTCCCTGGCCAGGAGTGATGAAAAACACATACAAAAAAAAAACATAAAAAGTAAAGAAATAAAATTGTTTTGTGCCACACCCAGCACTATTCAAGGCTTATCCCACTGTTCTGACGAGTCACTCCTGGCAGAGCATGGGGCATGAAAGGTGTCGGGGCCAAACAGTGGTCAGTCTGTCGCGTGCATGTGATGTGTCGGAGTGAAACTGTGGTCAGTCATATGCAAGACAAGAGCCTTGACTCTGGTCCTGGCTCTCAAATCCCAGAAGCCCAATTTTAAGCAACATTGTGTGGAGTGAATTGTTCCAAGGCAGCTGGTTTCATGCTCTGAAGAGAACTAATTGTTAGGGATTGTTCGGACCCGAAGCCCTTCTAGCAAATTGAGGAGAGAGGCCTGTGTGCTCTAGGGAGTGTGTGTGTGTATGTGTGTGTGTGTGTGAGTGAGTGTGGGTCTAGGAGGTGCTCTAGGGAATGTGTGTGTGTGTGTGAAGGAGGTGCTCTACGGAGTGTGTGTGTGTGTGTGTGTGAAGTATGTGCTATAAGGAGTGTGCGTATGTGTGAAAGAAGTGCTCTAGGTGGTATATGTGTGTGTGAGAGAAGGTGCTCTGAGGAGTGTGTATTATGAAGGAGGTGCTCAAGGGAGTGTGTGCATGTGAATATGTGTATAGGGGGTTCTCTAGGGAGGAGTGTGTGTAGGAAGTGTGTGTATGTAGAAGGTTCTCTAACGAGTGTGTTAAGGTGCTCTAAGTAGCGTGTGTGTGTGAGTGTGTAGAAGGTGCTCTAGGGAGTGAGTGTGTGTAGGAGGTACTCTAGGAAGTGTGTGTGTGTGTGTGTGTGTGTGTAGGAGATTCTCTAAAGAGTGTGTGTGAAGGTGCTCTAAGGTGCATTTGTGCGTGTGTGAAGGAGATGAAGGAGTGTGTGTGAGGTGTTCTATGAAGAGTGTGTGTGTCTGTGTGAAGGAGGTGCTCTAAGGTGTGTGTGTGTGTGTCTGTGTGTGTGAAGATGCTCTAGGGAGATGCGTGTATGTGAAGGTGGTGTTATAAGGAGTGTGTGTGAGAGAGTGTGTGTAGGAGGTACTCTAAGGAGTGTGTGTGTGTGTAGGAGGTGCTCAAGGAGCGTGTGTCTGTGTGTGAAGGAGGTGCTCTGAGGAGTGTGTGTGTGTCGGTGTGTGAAGGAGGTGCTCTGAGGAGTGTGTGTGTCTGTGTGTGAAGGAGATGCTCTAGGGTGTGTGTGTGTAAAGGAGGTGCTGTAAGGAGTGTGTGTGTCTGTGTGTGAAGGAGGCACTCTAAGGAGTGTGTATGTGAAGGAGGGCCTCTAGGTAGTGTATATGTGTGTGTCGAGGTGCTCTGAGGAGTGTGCGTGTGTCTGTGTGCGAAGGGGATGCTCTAGGGACTGTGTGTGTGCATGTGTGAAGGAGGTGCTCTACGAAGTGTGTGTGTGTGTGTGTGTGCGAAGGAGGTGCTCTAGGAGTGTGTGTGTGAGGTGTTCTATGGAGTGTGTATGTCTGTGTGAAGGAGGTGCTTTAAGGAGTGTGTGTCTGTGTGTGAAGAAATTACTCTAGGAAATGTGAGTGCAAGTTTTGGTGGTGTTATAAGGAGTGTGTGTGTGTGAGTGAGAGTTGGAGGTACTCCAAGAAGTGTGTAGGAGGTGCTCTAAGGAGTGTGCATATGTGTGTGAAGAGATTCTCTAAGGAGTGTATGTGTGTGAAGGAGATGCTCTAGGGAGTGTGTTTGTGTGTTTGTGTGAAGGAGGTACTCTAAGGAGTGTGTGTCTGTGTGTGAAGGAGATGCTCTAGGGAGTGTGTGTTTGTGTGAAAGAGGTGCTCTAGTGAGTGTGTCTATGTGTGAAGGAGGCACTCTAAGGAGTGTGTGTGTGTGAAGGAGGTACTCTAGGTATTGTATGTGTGTGTGTATGTGAGGAAGTGTCTGGGGAGAGTGTGTATGAAGGAGGTGCTCTAGGGAGTGTGTGTGTAGGAGGTGCTGTAGGGAGTTTTTTGTGTGTGTGAGTGTGTGTAGGAGTTTCTGTAAGGAGTGTGTGTGTCTTTGTGTGTAGGAGGTGCTCTAACAAGTGTGTGTGAGTGTATGTGTATGTAGGAGGTGCTCTAGGGAATTTGTGTGTGTGAGAGTGTGTCAGTGGTGCTCTAGGGAGTGTGTGTGAGTGTGTCTGTGTGGGTAGGAGGTGCTCTATGGAGTGAGTGTGTGTATAGCAAGTGCTCTAGGGAGTGTGTGTGTGTATAGGAGGTGCTCTAAAGAGTGTGTGTGAAGGAGCATGTGTGTGTCTGTTTGTGAAGGAGATTCTCTAGGGATTGTGTGTGTGTGCGTGTGTGAAGGAGGTGCTCTAGGGAGTGTGTGTACATGTATGAAGGATGTGCTCTAAGGAGTGTATGTGTGTGAAGGAGATTCTCTAGGGAATGTGTGTGAAGGTGTGTGTGTGTGTGTGTGTGAAGGAGATGCTCAAGGAAGTGTGTGTGTGTGTGAGTGCGTGTGTGAAGGAGGTGCTCTAAGGAATGTGTGTGTGTGAAGGAGGCACTCTAAGGAGTGTGTGTGTGCATGTGTGTGTGTGTGTGTGTGTGTGTGTGAAAGAGGTGCTCTAGGTATCGTATGTGTGTGTATGTGAGGAAGTGCTCTGGGGAAAGTGTGTGTATGAAGGAGGTGCTCTAAGGAGTGTGTGTAGGAGGTGTTGTAGGGAGTTTTTTGTGTGTGTGAGTGTGTGTAGGAGTTTCTGTAAGGAGTGTGTGTCTCTTTGTGTGTAGGAGGTGCTCTAACAAGTGTGTGTGAGTGTATGTGTATGTGTATGTAGGAGGTGCTCTAGGGAATTTGTGTGTGAGAGAGTGTGTGTCAGTGGTGCTCTAGGGAGTGTGTGTGAGTGTGTCTGTGTGGGTAGGAGGTGCTCTATGGAGTGAGTGTGTGTATAGCAAGTGCTCTAGGGGGTGTGTGTGTGTAGGAGGTGCTCTAAAGAGTGTGTGTGAAGGAGCATGTGTGTGTCTGCTTGTGAAGGAGATTCTCTAGGGATTGTGTGTGTGTGCGTGTGTGAAGGACGTGCTCTAAGGAGTGTATGTGTGTGAAGGAGATTCTCTAGGGAATGTGTGTGAAGGTGTGTGTGTGTGTGTGTGTGTGTGTGTGAAGGAGATGCTCAAGGGAGTGTGTGGTGTGAGTGCGCGTGTGAAGGAGGTGCTCTAGGGAATGTGTGTGTATGTGTCTGTGTGAAGGAGGTACTCTTAGGAGTGTGGGGGCAGGGCAGAGAGGGGGCTCAGGGAGAGAGCTTGTGTCAGGGAATGGACTATCACTTCCAGGCTCTCCTCTCTTCCCCGTCACTCTTCAGGGCTTCACCAGGACTGTGGGAATAATGGCCACGGCTGCTCCCAACCTGGTCTCAGACCTCAGGCCCAAGGACGCTGCTGGTTGAAGCTGGGATCCATCTCTGAGGGCTCCTTGAAGACCACGGAGGGAGAGACCATCCCTGAGGGTGCAGCCCCTGGAATTCAGCATCCGGGCTGCCCGTCTTTTCCGTGGGAACCCCAAGGTCTTTGTGCATCTGGGTCACACGCCTGTCACCCAGCTCCTTCGGAGAGACCTAATTGAGTTCACCTCTCTCTCCTTCCTCCCAGAATGCCCAGTTCCTGTCTCAGCCCTCTGACCAGCCGGTGTCCTGGCCACCAGGATCCGTGGTGGTCATCTTTGTTTCCTCTTCCAAATATCCTTATTTCAGACCATCTAAAACGGTCCTACTGGCTATTTCCAAAAATGACATACACTTAAAAAGTGGAGTGGAGATATAGGAGATAGATAGGAGAAATAATTCCATCCTATATGGGGCATAACAGACTATGAGTGTTGATACATTAGTCGTTTTATTCTCTTAAATAAATGAAAATCAGGTGGGCATGTTCATTTTTATTTTAACTTTTTTGGTTTGTAGGCCACACCCTGCAATCCGCAGGGCTTTCTCTGGGCTCTGTGCTCAGAAATCACTCCTTGCAGTGCATGGGGGACCCTATGTGGTGCCAGGTATCGAACTGAGGTTGGTCAAGTGCAAGGCAAGTGCCTTAAACATTGGACTATCTCTGCATCCCACTCATCCATTTTAAGAGCTAAGGATAGGAACAAATAATTCATTTCTTAATAAATAACAAAAAATTCATATGAGCATGTGTGCAAAATGGCCCAGAACCCAAGATATTTGAAATGTAGTGAGACCTCAGGCCCTACCCCTTCTTCAGAGATGAAAATCTATGTTTATCATATTCCATGCTGGGAAAGTCTGGGAGGAAAAGGGAATTTTCATGACTAGTTGAAAGGACATGATGAATAGCCTTTATCTGGAGGGCAGCGTGATGGTGAATGAAAAGGCAGAAAATGGAAAAGGTGAAAGGCCTGGCAGGCTCCCCTGGGGCCCTTTCTCATGCATTGGCTGATTGCTTCCAGGGGAGGAGGTCAATGAGGAGGAATTCGCAAAGGTGAGCACCTGGGAATCCAGGGAAACAGAGGAGTGGACCCGACTTCCTGTCCCATGGTGCCCTGTCAGATCCTCCGTGTCTCTGTCCCTCCAGCCTGACACTCCTAGTAGTAGGAGAATGAAACAATGGAAGACACACGTGTGGGTGGGTGGCAGCATCCCTCAAGGAGAACTTCCTGGTGGAGGGGGTTATCTGACCTCAGGAAAGTGGAGATGCTGATGGGCAGAGTGAAGGGGGATCCCTGTGGAAATTTCCTTCTAGTCTGCCTTTGGGCAGCCCTGGACAGTGCCGCATCCCACTCAGGCCTTTCCCTTCCTTCCTTCGCCATGTCCCAGGAAAAGAAGATCCTGCAGGAGAGTGCTTTGCTCCAGGAGGCCGCGGAGAACTACCGCCTGCAGCCCCAGGAGCACTTTCTCACCTGGTTCAAGGCCCTGGAGCTGGTCACAGAGGAGAAGAGGTGGGAGGGAGAGGCCTGATCTGAGGAGGGCCCTGGCTCCACTTCCTGGGACAGCCTGGAATGTCAAGCGCTCCTTTGTCAGGATGACTTGGGTTCTAGCCTGGAGGACTTTCACACTGACCACCACAGGGCAGGCCATGCCTGAGATTCTGGTAAAATTAAGGTGGGAAACGTACACGCAGAGCCCACTATGGCTGTGTTTCAGCTTCAGGAGCGAGGGCATCTCTGCAACTCAGCTGCGGTAAAGTGAGGAGAGTTCGATTCCACCCTTGAGTGCATTCTGTGACTGTGTTATGGGTGTTGGTGTCATTGATGTTACAAAAATTGACCCAGGGGTCCTGCCATCAAGGAGCAAATGAAAGGTCAGATACATTCCTGAATCCAGCACAGAAGAAGGCCACCTGCGCTCCCAGAAACCAAATGAGGGCAAGCAGGGGGTCTGTTACCCTTGGTTCGGGGGGGAGAAAAAGGGTCCTGGGCTCTCAGGAGCTGGGTCTCTAAGGGTGACCTAGGAGTAGGCAGCATTCGGGAGCCACTTGTCTAGGAGAGGGGCTTTGAGTGCAGGCCTGAGGTGAGAAAGGGCTTCAGGGTGGCAGTGGGGAGCCGGGAGGAGAGAGGAGGGGCAGGGAGGCCGGGCAGTGTGCAGAGATGGCGCCTGCTGCAGAGGGACATGCCCCAGCCTCTGCATGGACGAGCTCCCACGCGTGTGCTTGTGAATCCTGCACACACGGACCAAACCTCGGGTCAGGGTGAGCATCAGACGGGGCTTGTGGCCTCAGCCTCAGTCACGGCAATTCTCTGCCCCAAGCTCCCCAGAGGACCAGGGCTGAGTTTCTTCTGTTTGTACTTCTGGACTCTGCCTTTGTTTCCCATGTGACTTACAAGCCATGGCACTAAATACATTATCCCTCATCTCAGGCCTCCCTGAGAGAGCTAGACACCCGCAGACAAACAGAAATGGAATCCTAAAAAAATAGGGGAAAAACCAACCAAACAAACCAGCAAGCTTTGGGATGGGGATGCAAAAGGAGATTAGAGGTTTTCCAGAAAAACCTGCCCCAGCCCCGTGACTCTTGGTCATATCCCAGTCACAGCCACTCAGTGAAAACTGAGATGTGTCTGCCCTTATGGGGTCCCTGGGATCAGTTTGGAAGCTGCTTCTCTAGTGCCAACATGATGCCTTGGGAGATGTACCATTTGATGATGGAGTGAATGGCAGATATAATTGCTTCCCAGGATGGCAGAGTCTGAATCGTCATGAATTTCAAAGCCCTCCTGGCCTTGATGGACCTGAGGTTCGAGTATTAGGGACTGTGCTGCTGTCTTCTCAGAAGCCAACTCTGCTTACTGGGACCTTCTTCTCTTTCTCCTGTGACTCAGCCTGTGTCTCAGATGCACGTTACTTGCCCATCTGTCTTACCTGAACCATCCCTGTGAGCAGATGGGGAGCATAAGTCCCGGGGTCTAGCCTCACGGCCACTGGACAGGGCAGAGAACGGGGCCCCTGAGAGTCACAGTAAGTGATTTAGGACACAAACCAGTGAGAAAATAGAGATCTAATACATGCTTTCCTTAGAGCTACTTCTGAGATAACAGTTCCAGTGAGCTTGGTGAGGGCCCTGTTGGCTTATTTGTATCTTAAATGACCAATACAACAGGGAAGGCTAAGAGTCCAATAATGAAAAGGGGGTGGGCTTAGAGATAGCACACTGACCTTGCACAAAGTCCAACCATATTTAATTCTTGGCACCTCATATGAGCACCATCAAGGAGTTATCCCTGAGCAAGTGTGGGTGTCACCCAAAGCGCGCGTGCGCACACACACACAAACACACACACACACACATACACACACACACACACATCCCGAAGAATCCTCTGGCTACTTCAGTTCCCAGGTGACAGAAACCAACAGACATCAGACTCTGATGACCAGGCACTCTCAATCTCAAGAAGGAGACCAT
This sequence comes from Sorex fumeus, assembly GCF_029834395.1. Taxonomy (NCBI): domain Eukaryota; kingdom Metazoa; phylum Chordata; class Mammalia; order Eulipotyphla; family Soricidae; genus Sorex; species Sorex fumeus. Next base: position 576,699 of record NW_026606123.1, read on the forward strand.
GAAGGTCGCTGGAAGAGATGTTCAGAGAAGGTGGTTTCCTGTTGGGTTCCCCTGTTCAGAGGCTCTGGGCTGAGGAGACCCCTGAGGCTGGAATCTCATCCTGCTGCTATGTCTGGTTGTGTGAGTGTAGGGACACTTGTGTCTCTGAATCTCGAAGGGGCCCTTCTGTCCTCACCGCCTCCTGTCCCCACCGATAGAATGGATACACGGGGCTATGTTGAGGGGCCAGATGAAATTGGAAGCTCACACATCATTTCTCTGAATTCAGGGCCCCCATTACAGGGTCACTGAATCACAGAGAGCTGGGGAGGGTTCAGAGAGTCCAGGAACCAGAGTAGGCTGGGAGGGGGCAGCCCCTGTCTGACCCAAACTTCCCTGCCTGCCTCTCCCTCGACCAGCCCCTGTCCAACCCTCTGGAGAGCACCTTCTGGCTCTAGAGCACAGCTGCTGGCAGCTGCCCCCAATGCCCCCAGCCCAGGGAGTCAGGTCGGGAGATCGGCATGAGCAGTAAAGCCCCAACTTCCAGGTCTGTCGCTCTCATGACCTAGAGCCCAGAGCAGAAGGGTCTTGGAGCATTGGGGGCGGGGCGCCAGCAGCTGCAGAGGTGGGAGGCGCATGGAGGCGGGAGGGAGAAGAACAGTCCAGCGCTGACTGTTTCCAGGGAACCCCTGGGGTCCTGCCCGCACTTGCTGGCTGAGTGCCGCAGGTGGGATCCTGGCCGTGACAGCTCTGTCCCTCGTCCAACCACACACTGGCCTCTGGGTCGAGCTTCACGCCAGCCAGCACCATGCTATGTCAGGAGCACTGGGCAGAGCAGCCGCTTCCTTGTGAAGGCAGGGAGGTGGGAGGCCTGCGGGGAGAGGCTGAAAGGGAGGGGTCCGGGCACTGGGGTCTCACGGAGTTTCTGGGGGACTCTCCTGTCTTCTCAGCACGTGCAAGGCAGATAAGTGGGGAGGGTCACAAGAGGGGAGGCAGTGCCATCAGGCCCCGGAGAGGCATTGGGAGGGTGCTTTCAGGGAGTGGGGGCGGCCTGGCTGCTGTTCCCTAGATTTGAGGTGGGAAGATCAATGGGAGGGGAGATTGTGGGTTCAGGATGGTCTGCGAGGACGATGAGCTCCAGAGACCACCAGGAAGGCCGGGAGGACGGGAGTGGCGCAGGCACACTGAGGGGGGTCCTGTCTGGTCCGACTCTCTCACAGGAAGTGAGCAGGCTGGAACAGAGCTGGCCTCGGGGTGCGTGTGAAGAGGGAGCCCCATGGGAACCCTGAGAGTAGCCCCTGGGCAGGATGCAGCTGTGTTGGGGGGAGGGTGAGCGTGAGAGGCACTGAGCGGGTTCTGCTCCTCCTGGAATCCTGGGGAGTCAGGGGCCTGGGGGGTAGGGTTCCTGGAGTGCCCTGGGGTCCCTGACAGTCAGTCACCATCCTTATATGCCCCACAGACCAAAGGGCTGGTCCCATCTGAGCCCTGATCCTCACAGAGCGAGAGACTACACTCGGAAATGGAGGATTCGTGGCCTTTGACCTGGGGACTGGGCAGCTGAGCAAGGGGAGGCCGGGCGCCTGGAGCCTCACACTCAAGCCTGCATCTCAGTGAGAGGTCATCGCCAATCTGAAAGGATTCATGCGATGCCCCCAAGTCCTGTGGTTCATGCACACCTGAGAGAGAAGCAACAGAGAGTGCCCAGGTCCCAGGAAACAGCAGAGTCCCCGATGCAGAAATGCTCTGGAGGACCCCTCAGGCTCTCTCTCACTCAGAGCCCTGGAGGCAGAGGGTCTCCAGGATCCACCTCAGAGACACATGGCAATGACACCCCAGTCCACAGGGCGATGGGCTTGAGTCTCTTACACCCCATGACCCTATACCTGGAGCTCAGATCCTGGCCCAGCGTCCCCCTGCTCTCTGTGTGGCGCCCCCTGTGGCTGCGGGCGGTAGTGCAGTCAGGCAGGGCTGGGCAGTGGAGCTGTGAGGCCCAGGGACCCTTTCTCAAGCACTCAGTTGTTTGCTTCCATGGAAAGGAGATAAAGCAGGAGAAGGAGGCAAAGGGGAGCAGCTATGACTCTCTGCCAGGGAGGGAGTAGAAGGTGCCCTGACCAGTGAGAATGGACAGAGGATTGGGATTGCTCCATGGGACATGGAGCAGGAGGTACATGAAGAACGTTCTGGTGGAGCGGCTGCTGGACCGTGTCAGAACGGGGGAGGCTGCGTGAGCCTGATGGAAGAAGGGTCCTCTGTATGCAAACTCCTAGCCCCTTCCCTAATCTTGCACCCCCAGAGTGCTGACACCTGTCCCCGCAGGGCCTTTCTGCAGCCCTTCTGAATGTGACCAGGGAAATGTACTTCTTCTTCTTCTTCTTTTTTAATTTTATTGGATCACCGTGAGATAGTTACAAGCTTTCATGTTTGGGTTCCAATCACACGATGATCAAACACCCATCCATCCACCAGTGCACAGTGCACCAGAGCACCACCAATATCCCTGGTATAGCCCCCCCCTTTTTCCACCCTCCCCCTGCCTGGCAGACATGATTCTCCATAATCTCTCTCTATTTTGGGGCATTATGGTTTTCAATACAGACCCTGAGAGGTTATCATGCCTGGTCCTTTATCTGCTTTCTGCATACATCTCCCATCCCTAACGATTTCTCCAGCCCTCTTTTTCTTAGTGATCCCTTCTCTATTTCAGCTGCCTTCTCCCCTTTGCTCATGAGGCCGGCTTCCAGCTCTGAAGCAATCTATCTGTCCCATGTATCTACTATCCTTAGGTGTCAGCCTCTTGTTTGTTGTTTTATATTCCACAAATAAGTGCAGTCCTTCTCTGTCTGTCTCTTTCTTTCTGACTCATTTCACTTAGCATGATACTCTCCATGTCTATCCATTTATAAATAAAGTTCATGCCTTCATCTCTCCTAACAGCTGCATAGTATTCCATTGTGTAGATGTATCGAAGTTTCTTTAACCAGTCATCTGTTCTAGGGCACTCTGGTTGTTTCCAGATATTGGCTATGGTGAACAATGCTGTGATGAATGTATAGATACAGATGTCATTTCGACTGTGCTTTTTTGCATCCTAGGGATATATTCCCATAAGTGATATTGCCGGGTCATATGGAAGCTGAATTTCTAGTTTTTGAAGGACTGTCCATATTGTTTTCCAGAAAGGCGGGACTAGTGAGCATTCCCACCAACAGTGAAGAGCGTCCCTTAACCCCCACATCCACACCAGCACTGGTTGCTTTTGTTTTTTGCAATGTGTGCCAGTGCCTCTGGTGTGAGATGATATCTCATTGTTGTCTTGATTTGCATCTCCCTGATGGCTAGCAATGTGAGCATTTTTTCACGAGCCCTTTGGCCATTTGGAGGAAATTTCTGTTCATTACTTCTCCCCATTCTTTGATGGGGTTGGAGGTTTTTTTCTTGTACAATTCTACTAGTGTCTTGTATATTCTGGATACTAATCCCTTATCAGATGGCAATACTGCCCAAAGCACTATACAAATTCAATGTGGTCCCTATCAGGATACCCATGACATTTTTCAAAGAAATAGACAAAACACTTCTGAAATGCATATGGAACAATAAACCCCCACGAACAGCTAAAGCAATCCTTGGGGAAAAGTAGATGGGTGGCATCACCCTCCCCAACTTCAAAATGTACTACAAAGCAGTAGTAATTAAGACAGCACGGTACTGACTAGAAACATATTTGCAGACCAATGGAACAGAGCTGAATATTCTGTCACAGACCCCCAAATATATGACCACTTAATCTTTGACAAAGGAGCAAGAAATGTGAAGTGGAACAAGGAAAGCCTGTTTAACAAGTGGTGTTGGGAACACTGAATAGCTACCTGCAGAAAAATCAACTCTGACCTCTGTGTAATGCCTGGCACAAAAGTCAGATCAAAGCGGATTAAAGGAAATGTACTTCTGAGTTGGATCAAATTGCCTCCAGGGCCACAGAGAGTCACACCCCAGAGGAAGAGCAATGTGTAGCCTGCTTTGCAGACCTGGAGGGTCTTTCTGTGGGCCAAGGTGAGGAACTTGGAGTGAACTAGGCCAGGCCATGGGTCCTGTTCTTGAAAGAGGTAGTGACATGTCATGGTGCCTGGACAGCTAAGATTTCTCAACCTGACAATTCCCGCACACCTGGGCTATCTGCCAGGCTGACCCCGGGACATCATTAGTGTCGCTGCTGGGCCCCAACCACTGCCCCTCTGCCCCACAGCTATGTCCTGCTCTGCCATAGAACCCAGGGTCCAGGCAGTCAGTTCAACTGTCACTAACAGAAAGACCCCTCATGAGAATCCAGTGTCCACACTGACAGTGTCACCTCCTCTGCTGTTTGTCCACTACTCCTCGCCCTGGTTCTTCCATGATGTCGGGGCTTTACCCTAGTTATACATACAGATACACATGTAAAATATAAACCATGAAGCACCTTTACAATATAATATTTGCACTTGGCCTGTTCCCCCGGTGGCCTTGTGGCCACCATCCTCCAGAGGCCACTGGACAGTCAGGATTGGGCCTGCAGTGACGAACATGCAGGGCCTCACTAGATGGGGTGGAGCCGGTCCTGTCCTCCCCAACCCAACGAGACCCCAAGTCATCACCCATGAAGGCCTCTCTGGCTCCTGATCAAGCTGCTTAACGGCCATGATCCCAGAGACTCAGGAACAAATCTCGGAACCCAGCAGGTTTTAGCAGAAATACCTCCAGATTTAAGTGTTAAAATTTCGGAATTTCAAAATTCCGTGGCCACGACTGCAGCCACGCAACATCATATGTTATTCATAACCAGCAATAGAACACAAATTGTCTACTGTTGCCTTTTCAGCAGATCTGAGTGTTGGGGTAAAGTATCAAATAATAATGGTGGGTCTGGTGTCGAAATATTGAATATGATCAAAGTAGAGAGAGAGTAATGTGAAAATCATCTGTCCCACAGGTAGGGGGAGGGTGTGAGATGGGATTACACTGGGGCTGTTGGGGTGGAGAATGGGCACTGGTGAAGGTATGGATGTTTCATTGTATGACCAAGATTTAGACCCGAAAGCTTTGTAACTGCTCTCACGGTGATTCAATAAATAAAATTATAAAAAATGAAAAAAAGAAAGGTGGAGTTCATGCACAATTCAATCAGCTAATTAGTGGCTGCATAAATAGCAGTACTCCTGCATAAAAAAATAAAGAGTAAGATCAAAATGAATTAAAGACCACAACATCAGACCGGAATCCATAAGGTACATTGAATACAAAGTTGGCAAAACTCTCCATGACATTGAAGCTAATGGTATCTTCAAAGATGTCACACCACTGGCCAAGCAAGTGAAAACAGAGATAGACAAATGGGACTATATTAAACTAAGAAGCTTCTGCATCTCAAAAGGACAGTGACTAAAATACAAAGACAGTCTACAGAATGGTAAAGGATATTCTCCCAACACACATCTGACAAGGCATCGATATCAAGGATATACAAAGTACTGGTTGAACTCCACAAGAAGAAAACTTCCAACCCCAATGGGGCGGTGAAATTAACAGAAACTTTCTCAAAGAAGAAATCTGAATGGCAAAAAAAGGCACATGAGAAAATGCTCGACAGCACTAACCATCAGGGAGATGCAGATCAAAACCACAATGAGATATCATCTTACACCTCAGAGATTGGCCCACATCCAAAAGAACAAAAGCAACTGATGCTGGCGCGGATGTGACGAGAAAGGGACACTCCTTCATTGCTGGTGGGAATGCGAACTGGTTCAGCCCTTTTGGAAAACAGTATGAACGATTCTCAAAAAAATTAGAAATTGAGCTCCCATTTGACTCAGCAATACCACTCCTAGGAATATATCCCAGAGAGGCAAAAAAAGTATAGTCGAAGTGACGTCTACACTTGTGTGTTCATGCAGGACTGTTTACAATAGCCAGAATCTTGAAAAAAACTGAGTGCCTGAGAACAGATGACTGGTTAAAGAAACTTTGGTACATCTACACAATGGAGTACTATGTAACTGTTAGAAAAGATGAAGTCATAAAATTTATATACAAGTGGTACTACATGGAAAGTATCATGCTAAGCAAAATGAGTTAGAAAGAGAGGGACAGACATAGAAAGAATGCATTCATCTGGGGAACATAAAGTAACAAAATAGGAGACTAACACCCAAGAATAGCCAAGATAAGTACCAGTAGGTTTACTCCATGACTTGGAGGCCAGCCGCACACACTAGGGGAAAAGACAGCTCAGATAGAGAAGGGAGCACCAAATAAAGGGTGTTGGGAGGATCCTCCCAGGATGGGAGATGGATGCAGAGAGTAGACTATAAACCGAACATTATTGCCACTCAACGCCTATTTTGCAAACCATATCACCCAAAAGGAGAGAGAGAACAAAAGGGAATGTCACGCCACAGAGGCAGGGTGGGATGGAGGGGTGGGGGTGGGAGGGATACTGGGGTCAGTGGTGGTGAAGAATGGGCACTGGTGGAGGAATGGGTATTCGATCATTGTATAATTGAAACCCCCTCCCGTTGTTCGTCGATTTGCTCGAGCGGGCCCAGTAATGTCTCCATCATGAGACTTGTTGTTACTGTGTCTGGCATATCGAGTACGTCACGGGGAGCTTGCCAGGCTCTGCCGTGCGGGCGAGATACTCTCGGTAGCTTCCCGGGCTCTCTGAGAGGGGCGGAGGAATCGAACTCGGGTTGGCCATATTGGCTGCGTGCAAGGCAAACGCCCTGCCGCTGTGCTATCGCTCCAGCCCAAGCACAAAAATTTGGAAGTCTACAACTGTACCTCATGGTGTTCCACTAATAAAAATTAAAAATAAAACAACAGATTGGTTTTAGATACAGGTACACATACCTAGATAGATACACCAAACTATATGTAAATAGTATAGAATCATTTACACACATTTAAATAGATATGCATACATATTTATGTATTTATAAGCACATATATAATCACTGTATCACTGTATCCCTCACTGTGATCCCATCGTTGACGATTTACTCAAGTGAGCATCAGTAATGTCTTCATTCGTCCCTGCCCTGAGATTTTAGCAGCCTCTCCTTACTGATCTTTCCCAACGCTGCCGCATTGGAGGCTCTTTCAGGGTCAGGAGAATGAGACCCATTATTGTTACTGTTTTTGGCATATCAAATATGCCACGGGTAGCTTGCCAGGCTTTGCAGTGAGGGCGGGATACTCTTGGTAGCTTGCTGGGCTCTCCGATATATATATATATATATATAAACATATATATATATATATGCATATATATATATGGATAGCACAGCGGTAGGGCATTTGCCTAGCACATGGCCAACCCAGGTTTGATTCCTCCGTCTCTCTCAAAGAGTCTGGCAAGCTACCGAGAGTGTCTTGCTCTCATGGTAGAGCCTGGCAAGGTACCTGTGACATATTCAATATGCCAAACTCAGTAACAATAAGTATCACAATGGGGACGTTACTGGGCCCACCCAAGCAAATCGATGAACAGTGGGAAGACAGTGCTACAATGCTCTCTCTCTCTATATATATAATATAATATATATATATATTTCCCTCTATGATTTGAGATCTCAGTTCAATCTCCAGCAACACATGATCCCCCAAGAATTGCCAGCTGAAGCTCAGGAAATGCCTGAGCATTAAATAATGTCTGAATTCATGTACTTTTTACATAAGATGTCATTTTATGTCATAATCGTCTGAAGATGAATATATAGGAGGCAGGAAATATAGGGGTAAATGCTTTGTATGTGCAGGATCCTAGCTCCACCCTAGCATCATATGGCCTTCTCAGTTCCAACCACTAGTAAGCCATGAGGTCTCCAGGCATCTCCAGGTGTGGCCCAAATGGTCTCCAGAATTGCAGGGCCCCCAAATTAAACTATATTGCCAGCTTGGATTAGGTGTGTCTCTGAACCTCTGAACACTGCTTAAGAGGCCACTCAAAATTATCATTTAAAGAAATATTTGGAAACTAGTTTTGTAGTAAGGTTCTCCCTGAAATATTGGTATATTCCTCATGTACTTGTTTTAATAATATGTGCACATTTTGCGGGGAAGAGAAGGGTTTGGCCTTCCAAGCAGTGCTCAAGGGTCTCAACGGCCACTGACAGTGATATTCTGCCGATGGGGTTTGATGGCTCAATTCTAAGGTCTGCAGATGTGGTATTGCTTTAAACTGGCTGGTGGTTCCCAGGGATCACTGGAGTACTCCTGGTGACACTTCAGAGGGCAGGAGGGGCATGTGGTGCTGTGGATTGAACCAAGGTCCGTGCACATGTCCCTGACCCCTATGCTATCTCCTTGGCCCTACATTTTAGGTTTGTTGAAAGCAAAGCATACAAAGGCCAGAGACAGCACAGTGAGTGAAGTGCTCGTCTTGCATGGAGCTGACTCAGGTTAAAATCCTGGCAAACCATATGGTCCTTAGTCTCTACTAGGAGTGGCCTTTAAGCACAGAGCCGGGAGTAAGTCCTGAACACTGCCAGTTGTGACTCGAAAACAAAAATAAATAAACAATAATTAAATAAAACGAATAAAAACAACACATACATATTAATTTAAAACTGCAAAATTCCACTTTGTTTTCTAAATGGATTTTTCTCTTATTCCACCACAGTTAAAAATCCAGGAATTTATTTATAGAAAAGGAATAGCACTGTAGCACTGTCCTCCCGCTGTTCATCAATTTGCTCGAGCAGGCCCACTAACGTCTCCCTTGTGAGACTTGTTACTGTGTTTGGCATATTGAATACGTCATGGGTAGCTTGCCAGGCTTTGTCATGTGGGTGAGATACTCTCGGTAGCTTGCTGGGCTCTTGAAGAGGGGTGGAGGAATCAAACCCAGCTTGCCCGGGGCAGCTGCATGCAAGGCAAACGCCCTACCGCTGCTGTGCTATGGCTCCAGCCCACAGAAAAGGAATAGGATTTAGTAAATAGAGTTCAAGTGTCTATCGGTGAAATACAGGACCAAGGAACTTTCAAGATATCTATAGCATCAAACAACCGGTTCAGAGAATGACATTCAAACAAAAGGGAAGCTTGTTTCAAGCCAGTCTCATTGGTGCTGTGCCAAGGCAGCCTCTGAGACACAGCTCTAGTGTGTCTAGGTGACACTCATCAAGGGATGGAAAGGGGTTGAGGGAGGAGAAGTACAAGGTGGGGGGTTAGTCCATGGACTTTTGGTTATTCAAATGAGGCTCAGAGTCCAGATGGGAAGCCGCCCCAGGGTGCTGGCAATATCTGGAGCCCTGACTTTAGGGTCACCTTAGGACCTTAGGACACAGCAGGAAAGCACCAGAGCAGGGCATCATGGGGAGGGTCTCTAAGAGGGACACTTTGGTGGTCACTTAGTCATAGGCACTTTTATTTATTTATTTTAGTAGAGAAACACCATGAGGTACAGTTGTAGACTTACAAATTTTTGTGCTTGGATTTCAATTATACAATGATCGAATACCCATCCCTCCACCAGTGCCAATTCTCCACCATCACTAATCCCAGTATCCCTCCCACCCCCCATCCCTCCCATCCCACCCTGCCTCTGTGGCAGGGAATTCCCCTCTGTTGTCTCTCTCCTTTTGGGTGTTGTGGTTTGCAAAAGAGACATCGAGTGGCAATTGTGTTTGGTCTGTAGTCTACTTTCAGCATGGTTCTCCCATCCTGGGAGGATCCTCCCAACACCCTTTATTTGGTGCTCCCTTCTCTATCTGAGCTATAGTCGAAGTGATATCTGCATTTCTTTGTTCATTGCAGCACTCTTTACAATAGCCAGAATTTGGAAAAAACCTGAGTGCCCAAGAACACATGACTGGTTAAAGAAACTTTGGTACATTTACACAATGGAGTACTATGTAGCTGTTAGAAAAGATGAAGTCATGAAATTTACATACAAGTGGTACTACATGGAAAGTATCATGCTAAGGAAAATGAGTCAGAAAGAGAGGGATAGACATAGAAAGATTGCATTCATCTGGGGAACATAAAGTAACAAAATAGGAGACCAACACCCAAGAGTGGCTGAGATTAGTAGCAGGAGGTTTGATCCATGGCTTGGAGGTCAGTCACACATGCTAGGGGAAAAGGAGCTCAGATAGAGTCAGGAGCACTTTTAAAGGAAACTAGTTCAGCTGTTGGGATAGTGGGCAGGACATCTCAAGCAAAACCCAATAAAAACATAGGAACCATAGGTCACTGGAATATACCTCTAGGCCACTGATATTCCTAAGTACACACAAGCACACACACACACACACACACACACATACACACACATTTTCCATTCCAAATCCTCTAGCTGTGTTGTTGTTGTTGTTTTATCTCTATAGAATGGTACAATATCCAATAAAAATAACCACTAGTAAAATGGAAGTTTTGTAAGAAGAGGGTTTTCTACCACACTTCTTGTTTTAGAATGCAGCAGGTAAATTGGCAGGAGCTCAATAAAAAATTGTTGAATATATCAATAAATTACTGAAAGAGTAAGGGCAGACAAGAAGGCAGGTTATAATGCAGGAAAAAAGAAAATGGGAAAGGATATGAAGACAGAAAGGGAGATGGAAGAAGGAAAAAGGGAAGGAGAAGAAGACAGGAGAGAGTGAGACATTGCATTGACAGCATGTTGCAGTATACTGACACAAACACTGACACGGCAGTATATTGACACCAGTGGCATTTTGTGGTACCATATAAGTGTCACATTTTTTTTCTGTGTGTGCCATCCTCTCTGAGCAGTCAGAACAGTCACCTTGTGGTTCATTGGCCAAGAATCCACCTAACCCAGATGCTCTTTTACTTCCCTGAAACCGGACACTGACAGGAATTGAGGCTGACTAATCACTCTCTCACTTCAAGGGCCATAATTCCCAGCCCATGGCAAAAAGGGTCCTCTTCCCTTTTTCACTCCTCCTCCTCTCCAACTCCCTTTCCTTCCCCAAAGTCTCTCTCCATGTTCTAAAAGAATGACACCCAAGTATAGCTGGGCCTTGCCTGAGACTCTGTCAATGAAGAGCAGATAGATTATTGAGTAAGAAAAGTTGTATGGGCTTTCTCCTTACTACGCCCCAGGAGAGTCCTGGGTCTGGGAGGTACAGAAATTGTTCCTTGCTGGGGCACCTGAAGGATGATATTCCAACCCTGCTTCTTTGATCCATGCTTGTCAAAGAGATCTATTTTTTTTTCAGTTTATTTTTTTTTATTAGTGAACCACCGTGAGGTGCAGTTACAGGCTTACAAACTTTCGTGCTTGCGCTTCAGTCATACAATGATCGAGTTTGGGAACCGAAAGTTGAAACCTCTCCAAACTCTGTTCCTTCCTGGGCTGGAACCCCATAAGGAAATGTGAAGATTCCTGGCTTTGGAACTGAGAATCTGGTTTCTCAAGACAGCCTGATCCTGGTCTTTCCTAGATAAAACAACAACAACAACAACCAGCTTCAGTTTTCTCTCTTTCTGATTCAGTTCATGATCCAGTTCCCTTGGTTGTTCCTTTACTACACATCCCCTTCTCTCCTTCCTCTATGTCTCTGTCTCTGTCTCTGTCTCTGTCTCTCACTCTCTCTCACACACACATGAAACAGTATAACCTTCTAACTTTTCTATTTGTTTTTTCTTTATTATTGTTTTTTGAAAGCAACCAACAAGATAGTTTTGTTGTTTGGGTTTTTTTCTCTTTTCATTTTCACATTGAGAATTTTTTGTTTTTGTTGATTTGGGGCCACACCCAGTGGTGCTCAGAGCTTACTCCTGGCTCTGTCCTCAAGGATGACTTCTGGCAGGATGAGGGGGCCATATGAGGCGCCAGGAATCAAACGTAGTTCTGCCTCATGCAAGGCAAGGGCCCTACCCTGAGGTACTGTCTCTGGCCCCAGCGTTCAAACTTTTAAAAAATTTTATTCTAGTCCTGGTTATGTATTCATAATACTATTGACATTTGTGGTCTTGATGTTTATAGTATCTCACCTCATCACCACCAAAGAACCCAAGATTCCCCACCAATCACCCTGTGTCATTTCAATTCAACTCACCTTTCCCCTAACTTTCTCCCCATGCCTTTCACTTTGATTTCTCCTTTCTATACCTAATGCTGAAGGTTTGCTATCAGTTGATAAATGTCTATCCCTTTGTTTTGTTTCTCAATAAGCCATTGATGAGTGAGATCATCAGGTGTCTGTGCTTCTCCACATGGCTTATTTTGCTCAGCTTGATTCCTTCCAGTTCCATCCAAGTTGCAGCAAATTGAGATTTACTCCAGAGATGCAGTGCTGAATAATTATAGACAAATTAAGTTATTTCATACACATATCAACAAAATAAATAAAAGTCACATAATCACATTACTAGATGCAAAAAAAAAGATTTTTAACAGAATTCAGTGCACCCCTTAGTGATAAAAAAAAAACTCCGTAAAATAAGAATAGAAGGATTCTTCCTCAAAGTAATAATGGTCACTTGCAACTCATACCCAATATCATACTCAACAGCAAAAATCTGAAATCCTTCCCTCTGAGATTGGGCACTATTATTTATTCAATAAGTCTTGGAAGTCCTTGTCACAGCAATTAGACCAAAAAAATGAGAAAAAAAAGAAATAGAAATAATGCTAATCAGAAAAGATGAAGCCAAACTAACACTGCAGGTGACATGACAATATGCATAAGACCCTAAAGATTCCACTAAAAAATTCCCTCCTAGAAACAACAAATCATTACAACAATCAATACACAAAAATCTGTTGTATTTCTTTGTGCAATTAATGAACTAGAAGAGAAGATATCAAAAAGATGGCAACTTACATTTCGCCGAATTTCCTAATTTTAACATCTTTTTAACAGAGTCTATGATCAATTCATTTTGTCCTTATGGTGAGGGGTGGGGGTGGGAGTGTTCTTTCCAGTGGTGCTGGGACCCAGAGGTGAATACTGATGACAAAATTTAGTTCTGATGATTTGGTGTTGCTTGGACCTGGTCATTCTAGAAGCTACCAGAATACTTGGAGGTATTTGGGAAGCAGGAGTTGCCAGGGATTTAACTCAGGGCTTCGTACATGTAAGACATGCACTCCATTCCTTTGAACTATCTCCCCAATTCCTTGAGAGTTTTTTATAAGAGCTGTTTAAACACCTTTATCAGGTAATTCCAACATCAATAGGACATTAGTTTTTAGTGATTATCTTGAAATTTTCCCTTTTCTAAAATTTTACTTTCTTAGTTGTTTACAGTAATTGATGATATACAATATTTCAACGCCAATCCCACCACCATTACACTTTCCCACCACCATTATTTTGAATTTTCCAACCACCACCTAAGCCCGCTCCAAAGGCTGATTCTAAATAATTTATTTTGTATTGCTTGTTATGAATAACTGACTAAAAATGATTCAAAAAGTTTTCCTTAGACATGTTACTAGATTTTGAGCCTTGTGTGCAAAGCTGTCATGATATATTTATATATGTATATTCATATATATGTTATATATATGTCATGACAAATATGCATCTGTCACTATAGCACTGTCCTCCCGTTGTCCTTTGATTTGTTCGAGCGGGCACCAGTAATGTCTCCAATGTGAGACTTGTTGTTACTGTTTTTGACATATCAAATACACCACGGAGAGCTTGCCAGGCTCTGCCGTAAGGGCAGGATACTTTCGGTAGTAAGGGCAGGATACTCTCGGTACTCTCAGAGAGATGGAGGAGTTGAACCCGGGTTGGTCGTGTGCAAGGCAAATGCCCTACCTGCTGTGCTATCGCTCCAGCCCATATATGCATCCATACACATATAATATATATATATATATACACACACGCGTATATACATATTTGATCAAGATTGGTTGTCTTCTACCTTAAACCCCATCAAATGTGTTGTACTATTCTTGGTATATCAGTGGCATTCGGCCACACACTGCTGGAATTCTAAAATTTTATGTAGAGTGCTAGCACAGCGGGTAGGGCATTTGCCTTGCAGCTAACCTGGCCGACCCAAGTTTGATTCCTCCACCCCTCTTGGAGAGCCCGGCAAGCTACCGAGAGTATCTTGCCCGCAAGGCAAAGCCTGGCAAGCTACCCGTGACACATTTGATATGCCAAACACAGTAAGGACAAGTCTCACCATGTTACTGGGCCCACTCGAACAAATCGATGAACAATGGGAGGCCAGTGCTACAGTGCTAGACTAATTGGCTGGTGATTTGGGCGTCTGGAGGCATCTCTGCAGCATGTTGCTTTCTTCTGAGATTCACTTGTGAGTCTGTGAATCATGGCCTTTAATGCGCTTAAATGGCACCCAGAGGCAGTTCTTGGGCATGACTGCCAGGAAACAGGAAGCAGAGGGGGGCTGGGAGGAGGGGCCCATTCCCACACTGGAGCCTGGAGATTTCAATCACAAGTTCCACATACCTGGGTTTTTTAGCGATTCAATCTAATGCTTGGGGTGCTCTGGTCGGCTATGAAAGTCGGCTGTGAGCATGGCGGTGATTGGGTTCTGGCGATTTGTGGCTGACAAGGTTCTTTTGGGGCAAGTGGAGGGACACACCTGACAGGTATCTTGAAATGATAATGGGACTTCTTACATTAAGTAATTTTGGTTTGTATCATGAACATTTTGGGCATTATAGTATAAGATTCTGGATCTAATTTAAATCCTACAGGAAATAATTTATATTTTTATTTTAATAAACAATCAACTTGATTGTGTCTATTTCAGAAGTTCCAAAACAGCATCTACCAACCCAGTTTTAAAAACTTTTGCTATATCCTCATATTTGTGCAATAATGAGTACTAAAACCAGTGGTCAGCATGAGTAACTGATTCTCTGTCAAATTCTCATTTTGTTTGTTTGCTAATTAAGATAAGATCAGTGGATGTTTGTCTTTGTAAAATCTGGGGTCCATAAATAATTTTTCTTTGGAGTCCCCAAGCAATTCTCCGGGTGCCCAGAGATACTCAACTAGCCAGGATAATTAGGTGAAAGCTAAGCCCTGTGATACAGTGATGCTCAGGGTCAGTGGTGCTGGGAGCCACGAGTCACACCTGCCAGTACTCAGGAGTCCATATGGTGCCAGAGGTCAAACTTGGGTCCTTACACATGTAAGGCATGCACCCCTAACTCCTGAGCTATCTTCCAAGCTCCAAAAATTAATTTACAGGGTCACTCTCCTAGCACCCTCTTTCTCTCACTTTTTAGTCTCATTGAGGCGGGGGAGGGGGGGAATAATTTCTGATTCCCTGGCATTTACATCTAAGGTCTTACTAGAAATTGAGGCTCTAATTAGGCAAGCCTGTCATGTGCTGAAGATAAAGCTCCTGTTGACACACAATCAAGAGGTGTGAGGATAGAGAGAAACTGAAACAATGGTGACTGGGCCCACCCTTGTGAAATCAAAGCTCTGCTAAAGGAAAAGGGCCACCCGTCTGAGCTATAAGGTGCAGGAAAAGCAGGTGGGGGGGGGGGTGTGAGTTACTACTTGTCTTGCAGAAGACTGATGCAGGTTCAATCTATGGCACTACATATGGTCCCTGAGCACTCCCAGGAGTGCTCCCTGAGCACAGACACAGAAGTAAGCCTAGAGCATTACTTCAGATGTGCCCCCTGAACTAAAGGTAACAAAAGTGGGGAACTTTACATATTCTCAGGCAAATGCTTAGGCAAATGGCCAAACAGTTAAACTAAAAGCCCTAAACTAACTAGACCGCTCTGTAAACAACCAGGAATCCTTGCATTCTCTGTATTTTTTTTCTCTTGATAAGTAATGACTTGGGAGTTTCTTTCTCTTCTGCTTTTCAAAAAGCTTGTCTGTTCCCAACTCTAAGTCTGAGTATCTTTATTACTCAGTATTTTCATTCTTGAAAATACTGACCCTGGAAACGGATCAACACACAGAGACTCACTTTCATTGTTTTTGCATCAATAGTAAAACAAAATATTTTATGTAAAGAAATGTATTTAGAGAAATGTGTGCATAGAGAGGAAGGGAGGGAAGGAGAAAGAGTGTGTGTGTGTGTGTAGAGAGAGAGAGAGAGAGAGAGAGAGAGAGAGAGAGAGAGAGAGAGAGAGAGAGAGAGAGAGTGGGCTTCCCAGGTGGGAAAGGCCTACCTTTAAGAGATCATACATTTCTCTAACTTGTCTTAGCCTAGAGTTCTCTGTGTACATTAAGTTCATTTGGGTGTTGTCATAGGGAAAAAAACCTTGCACTCTTGATGATCCTTTAAAAGTCCTTTCGGGAGGGTGGGGGGCAGAAGCTGGGCATACCTGGCAGTGCTCAAGGCTTGCTCCTGGCTCTATGCCCAGGGACCACTCTGGCATGGCTCAGGGAACTGGACAGTATGGGGTGTCAGGTTCTGAACCTGCAAGTCAAGTGCCCTAGCTACCCTCTGTGATGTCTCTCAGGTCCTCCTTTCTCCTATTCTTAAAAGATTCTTTAGATTCTGCTGTAGCTTCTTTCCCCCAGGGCACTCAAATTTCTCTGGGTGGTGCTTCATTTTTGCATTTTCTCCTTCTCCAAAGAGTTCAGTATTTGCATTTCAAACGGATGTGAACTACATGCCCTTGGTCTACTTCAGCCTAGGCAGTTTCTTCTGATTTATAATTTTCTTAGGATTTTCTTATGAAAGTCTTATGATTTTCTGAAAAACTTATTACCAGGACCCAACTATCTATCTGCCTGAAACAATTCTGTCAATAGTCTTTTTATTTACTAAACAAATACATTAACTAGAAGAAACATTTAAAAATATGAATAAAAGAATAAAAATAAGAATGAAAACAAGAGACCCATGTCCAGTGCTGAGGCAGGCAAGTGGAAGAGAAAGGCCCAAGCCAGGGCAGCTTGTAAAAAGGCTCTAGAACCAACTTTGCAAAAGTAAGTGGAAAGAAAGCACTCTAGGGGCTGGAGAGATAGCACAGCGTGTAGGACGTTTGCCTTGCACACGGCCAACCCGGGCTCGACTCCCAGCATCCTATATCCTATCCCCCGAGCACTGCCAGGAGTAATTCCTGAGTGCAGAGCCAGGAGTGCATCGCGGGGTGTGAACCAAAAAGCCAAAAAAAAAAAAAAAAGCACTCTATTCTGGAGTTACCCACATCCATACATAATATTTTTTAACTCCATAGGATCTCTTCTTCTTTCTCTCTCTCTCATATTTTGTGAATTAAGCTATTTCACTTCATTGTCTGTCTTCTCTGAAAATTCTTTGCTGTGCCGTAAAGACAAGGGCCCCAACCTGGCTGGAGATTAGGTCCGACTGCTTTTACCTGCCTTGATGTCCCTGATGTACACATCTTCCACCAACACTTTGTGTTTTCCTGATCTAACAGTCAACACAGGAAGATGATAAACTCTTTCAAAGATTATCTTTGAAAGACTAAATCTTTGAAATCAGCCTTCACTGTGTTTCCGTAGTTCTCTAGAATTTTAGAACTACTGAAGATGAATCATCATTGTTTTCTTGAGACTCCACGTGCTCAGGAGAAACAGTTGATGAGTCACAAGTCTACACGGGATATCTGCCTGTTGATCTCTGACTCTAGTCATTCCGAAGATGGGCTCTAAAATGGGGATTATGACTAATCTTTTCTAGAATGAAAAGATGGAAAATAGTTGTCAGGAAAACATCAAAATAATGTGTGAAGGATTTGGCTTAGCCAACGAGTTCAGAAATTGATCTGCATTTCATAAGTACAACTCCATCTACTATCTCTGAAGTATTTTCATCATTTTGAATAGTACACAATTTGTTTGCTTTATTTTTTTTCAATTCTTCACTGTATCACTATCATCCCGTTGCTCATTGATTTACTGGAGCGGGCGCCAGTAACGTCTCATTTGTCCCAGCCCTGAGAATTTAGCAGCCTCTCCGTACTCGTCCTTGCCAACGCTGCTGTATTGAAGGCTCTTTCAGGGTCAGGGTTTATGAGACCCGTTATTGTTAGTTTTTAGCAGATCGAATGTGGCAAGGGGAGGTTGCCAGGCTCTGCCATGGGGCCAGGATACTCTCGGTAGCTTGCTGGGGTCTCAGGGGGATAAGGCCAAGCATTGCTGTCTCATCACTGCCAACGTCTCTGAAGCCCACGGGGAGCCCAGAGAGGCGAAGTCACTTTGCAACACCACACTGCACAGAGCCTGGCTCAGCCTGGATGCGGTGCAGCCCCGAGACGCCTTCTGAGCCCTGTGGGCAAACCTGGTGAGTCCTTTCCGGCCTGTGGACACCAAGGTGTGACCTCCCCACAGGGGCCCACTCCCACAGCCCCTGAGCACGGAGGCGGGGGATTCTCATTTCATCACTAAACTATCCCGGACTCCTGCCCAGAGAACTGCAGAGGGCTGTCAGGCTGCGGGAAGAGGGAGGGGGTGGTCTGTGGGACCTCTGGGGGCCCTCCTAGGAGAGCCACACGCCCTCCTGGTATTCCTCCCGTCCAAGCTCCAGGCTGACCCAGGCTCCAGCTCACGCTGGCCCTGAGAGTCTGCAGAGCGCCAAGGGCCAGCGGGGGAACCAGAGCACCCCCAGAGGCCCACACTGCCCACCCAGGGGCCAGCGTCCGGCTGCGGCCACCCGCCTGACCCGACCCTGGCCCCCCGGAGCGCACTGTCAGCGGAGCTGGGGGTGACTCTCCCCGCTGCCCACGCAGACCCGAGCCCTTGCCTGTTCTCCGTGCAAAGAGTGGGGGAAATTTTGCTTCTTTCCCTGGGAGGGAAAGAATCTCCGTACCCGGGGGAGACTTGGTGCCAGAGGTGGAGGCTCCTTGGAGAGTGAGTCGCTCCCTGCCCCCAGTCACACTCACTCCAGCCAAGGCCCTGAGACTCAAGGACGAAGCTCGCGGTCCCCCAGCAGGCCTGGACTCTGGGCCCCCACGCTGCCCAGGCGCCCTCGCCCTGCCCCTGCCCATGCAGGCCAGTCCTTCCTGCCGTCCACCAGCTGGGCAGCGGCCCCCTCCGGCTGTACACAAGCGTGGGCAGGTTCTGGGATGGGGATGCCCTCAGGCGGGCTGTCGGGCTTGGGGGCCCTCGGGGGAAGCCCAGAGCGGGGGCGGGTGGTGGTTTCCATGACTCCCTTTGGAGAGCTCAGGCCTGGACCCTCTGCCGTCCCCAGAGGCCCTGCCCCCGCCCGCCCCCATCCGCCCCCGCCCCCGCCCGCCCCCACCCCCGCCCCCGCCCCCGCCCGCCCCCGCCCCCGCCCCCGCCCGCCCCCGCCCCCACCCCCACCCCCGCCCCCGCCCGCCCCTGCCCCCGCCCCCGCCCGCCAGTCTCAGCTCAGGCCCTGGAAAGAAGCAGAATTTCTAGTTCTTACCCAGCAAAAACCCGATCAATTACAGTCTCTTTTTGACGAAGGCATGTCTTATTGCTTTATTTACTTGATTTTTAGATTTTTATTTGCTTTTCTTTTCGGGGTTCATATAAGACCGTGCTCGGGGTTTGCTCCGATCTCTGCATCGGGGGTCCCTTCTGGCAAGCTCCAGGGACCTTCCGGGGTACGAGGAATCAAAGCCAGGTGAACCACGTGCAAGCCAAGCGCCTCACCTGCCGTATTATGACTCTGGCCCTGCTTCTTTGAAATTTTTCATTGAGGTGGTGATGGTTTACAAGAAAGTACTCGTGCTGAGGGTAAATTGTTATGCCTCTTCAACATGTATATTATTAACTAGTGCACATGGTCTCAAGTACCTGCTATCCACAATAACCCCTTTTGCCACCTTCCGCTGAACCCCCTGCGTTAGTCGCCTAAGTGCTGCTGCGAATCCAAGGGTTTGTTTTTCCTTGGCTTTAATTATTCCCGCCCTTTGCCACCCAAATATCCCTCATGTGAGTGAGATCATCTGGTATTTGTTTTTCTCCTCTGACTCCTTTTTTGCATAGACTCCATCCATGTTGTCACAAAAGGCAATTATTTTATCCGTTCTTAGAGTTTATCCCAGTGCATGTTTCTACCACCTCTTCTTTGACTACACTTCTCTCATTATTTCTGTATTTTCTCAAACATGTTTAAATAGTGTTACAAGAAACATAGTAAAGATCTTTTTTAATGAGTGATTTTTTAACATACCTCTTTTACATACCTAGAAATGAAATTGCTGGATCTGGATCACTTGGTAGATACGCTCTGAATATTTTGAGACATCATGCCACTGTTTTTCATGGAGTATGAACCAATTATACAGTGTACAAGAGTTCCTTGTTCAGGGAACAAGGAATTATTTCAGTTGTGCTTTGGGACAGGGCTTGGGGCTTGGGATGGAAACATCCCAAATATGGTGTTGGGAATGTGTAATGGTAGTGGACTGGTGTTTGAATATTAAATGTAATCAAAAATTGTGAACTACCTTATAAAATTAAAATGTAAAAAGAAGAGTTCCGTGTTCTTTACATTCCCACCAGAACTTATTATTTATGGATTTGTTGATAAAGATAATTTTTATACATGTCAGGTGATATCTCATTGTCATTTTTGTATGCCCTGACAATAAATAAAAGATAATTTTTCCGTATACCTGTTTGTCAAATGTATCGCTACCTTGAAGTATTTAACTTTCAGTCTTTTGTGGCACTGCTTTCTTATTTTTGAATTTCATAAATTATGTATATGCTACTAAGAACTTGTCAGATAGAGAACAAAGATTTTCTCCCACTCAGTAGAATGTCTTTTCATTTTAATAGGGTTCTTTTTTCCCAGTGATTCTCAGGGCCATGCAGTACCAGGTATTGAATCTGAAATTTTAATCATAGTTTGTTTTATCTTGTTTTTTTCTGTATAGGATTTCAGTTTGATGTTATCCCATTTGTTGAATTTTCCTTTAGTTTAGTTTGATGTTTGAACTTAATCTCAAAAGTCATTGTTGAAATCAATATTTTGTTGAAATCTGTATTTTAATTTTTTAGATATTAGAATCAAAGATATTTGGTTCTAATATGCAAGTCTCTTTCTCTCTTTCTTTTCTTTTTTGTTTTGGGTCACACCCTGCTGTGTTCGGGACTTACTGCCGGCTCTATGCTGAAGGATCACTCCTGGTGGGGCTTGAGGACTACAGATTCCGTGATCCATTTCTGCCACCCTTCACTCTTTCTCTTCACTCAATTCCATAGTCTTTTTTGAGTCTGGGAATTTGTTTTCTTAATTTTTTCCAATTTATTAGCTTGATTACTTATAGTCCACATAAGAGTGAATCTATCCAATAATTGCCTCTCGCTTCCTTATTTCACGTAGCACAATCACCTCGGCTACCCTCATTTTGCCCCAAGTGACATGGTTTTATCTTTTTAGATGACATGGTGGGCTGGAGCAATAGCACAGCGGGTAGGGTGTTTGCCTTGCATGCAACCAACATGGCCGACCCAAGTTCGATTCCTCTGCCCCTCTTGGAGAGCCCGACAAGCTACTGAGAGACTCTCCCCTGCGGCAAAGCCTGGCAAGCTACCCATGAGGTATTCGATATGCCAAACACAGTAACAACAAAGTCTCACGATGGAGACATTACTGGGCCCGCTCGAGAAAATCGATGAACAACGGGAGAACAATGACAGTGACAGATGGCATGGTAGTATTTCATTGAATATATATACCATGGTTTCTTCTTTTCCTTTAGATTTTGGGGAGGGGATTGGGCGCGCCTGGCAATACTCAGGGTTTACTCCTGGCTCTGTTCTCAGCAATCACTCCTGGTGGGGTTTGGGGATAATATGGGGTGCTGGGGACTAAACCTGGGTCAGCCACATGCCAGGAAGTCGTCCTGCCTGCTGTACTGTGTTATTGTGGGCCCTACCATGATCTCTGTATCTTCTCATTGTTCAGTTAAATTTATTCCATGTTTAGGTTGTTATGAATATTGTTGCTATGAACATTGGGGTGCAAATATAACTTTGAATTAGTGTGTTTTTGTTCTTTGGATAAATGCCTGTAAGTGGTGCTGCTGAATTATACCGAAAGAGGAAGTCTAACTTCCCCTCACAGTTGCTGCAAACAGTTCCATTTTAGCTGTCCCCATTCTACATTTTAAACATTCCTGCACACTCTTTCTTTCCCCCCACTTTATTAAACACTGTGGTTTACAAAGTTCATGATGATTTGGTACAGGCAGGCCCTATTCCAACATCAATGCCACCACCACACCTTCCCTCCAGCATTGTCTCCATTTCCCAACCACCCCTCAAACCTGGCCCTGTAGCAGGCCCACAATAATTTATTTTATATTACTTGTTACCCCAAAGAGCTAACGGGATGACTGAAAAAATCTTTCCGTAGAAGAAAATTTGTGAAAACTGTTGCATTTCACCATGGGGACATTAACTCCTTGCCTGAGGGTTTACCGAGCTGTTATTGTAACTTAAGCCTTCTATGTTAAGGTTTTTGTTAGTGAAGACTGGTTGGCTTCTACATAGTATCCCATCCAATCTGATGTGCTGCCACTGGGGTATCAGTATTGCAGACTTTGGAAATGTCCAGAAAATCCAGAATATTTAACTGGGCAGTCTGGCTGGAAGCCTGGTTGCAGTCTGGGGTGTAGGGGCAACTGCCGAGGCTTTGTCAGGGCAAGAGCTGGCCCACCTCCCTCTGAGATCACCCTGGAGGGAACAGGTATCCGAGAGATGATTTGAGGCTAGTTGATCTCTTTTAAGTCTCTGGAACAAGGCCAGTAGATGAGCTTACAAGGCAGAGGGGTGGGACCTGGGCCGTTCCTGCAAATTCTTGGTCTCTCAAGGCAGACAGAGCATTTGCCTTGTGTGCTACTGACCCAGATGATCCCTGGCTTCCCATATGGTGGAATTCCCCCAGCCTACTGGAGTCGTCCCTCAGTGCAGAGCCAGGAGTCCCTGAGCATCACTGACTCAAAGCAAACAACAACAAAAATGATGGGACTTTTTCTGAGACTGAGAAAGCTTACCATTTTCTAAGACTGAAATCTGCCCCTGACCTTGAGCTCACAGGGTACTGATAAAGGGCAATATGCCTGGACAGATAGCAGGAATCCCTCCTGGCAAGCTTGGGTAATCATATGGGATGCTGGAGATGGAACCCAGGTTAGCCAAGCCCAAGGCAAGCAACCTACTGTACTACTGCTCCAGCCTTCAACCCATACATTCTGAAAAATGAATTTGCATGGCATCTCTATAGAACTGCACCAATTTACAATTGTTTCCTGAATTTCCTTTGTCTTCACATCCTTGCCAATACTTGACTTATGTCTCTTTGCTGCAGGTCATTCTTCCTGGTGAAGCGATAACTCATGTGGTTTTAATTTACAATTTTCTAATAAGTGTTACAGAGAGCATTTTTTAAAAAGTGCCTGTGATTCACCTGTATATTTTCTTTGGAATTTATAAAAACTTTATTGCAGTTTCATTTATTTATAATCCCCCCACCCCCCACTGACTAATGAAGTTGAAGCTCAAAAATTGCCTCTGGTGTCAAGAATCTGGAATATATCACTTATGGTTTCTGACATTACATTTTAGGATTTGGGGTCTAATATTTGGCTGTTAGGAGTCCCTATCATTTTCCGTACATAATTGTCTTAGAAAGCCTTTCTCGAATCTTTTACTCTGACCCTAGATCCCTATTTATTTGAACCGTTTTCCCTGACAATTCACTGATTTAAGTGTCCTTTCATCACATTTTGTTTGGGGGTTACTATAAGGGTGATATCAAACTTACTGTACTGAAAGTGTCATTCTTTATGACCAAATACAGATTTTGTGTTCTTTTATTATTTCTTTTTTTCTTTTTTTCAGTTGTGTTCTTGCTGGGGTTTGCACTCCTCTTGTGGTGCTTACCACACCTGGCTGTGGCCTAGCCAGAGGCGGCTTGCAGTGCTGGGGATCAGACATCAGAGCTGCAAGGACCACATTCAGCACATGTGGGATATTGAAGACTATAATTCATAACCATGTGGTTGCAAGGTAGAAATGTGAAGACACTCTGCTACTCCACCAGGCCCCTTTTATCCCTTTGGTTATTTCTTTCCATGTGGAAAACTGATTACTATTCCATCTGGTGCCGCCAAGCCTGCCAGGAGTGATCCCTGAGTGCAGAGTCAGAAGAAAGCCTTGAGCACTGCGAAACAAAAAAGAAAAACAATTCAAATACAAATAGAAGTAGAGCAGTATTAATTATTGATTTGTTTTATGTGCCTATCACTATTACCAGTAACCCTTTGGTAATGCTGCAGGGCCACCGCGGTCACCCACCGCACAGACCGGTGGCCGAGGCCCACGCTCCCCGCACACCCCCACCCTTGCACGGGGGGCCACGTCCCCAGCATTGTGCACTCTGTAATACCACCAGGAACGTTTCACAAAAAATTGAGAGACTTGTTGTTACTGTTTTTGGCATATCGAATACGTCACGGGTAGCTTGCCAGGCTTTGCCGTGAGTTGGAGATAGTCATGGTAGCTTGCCGGGCTCTCCCAGAGGGGTGGAGGAATCGAACCCGGGTTGTCTGCGTGCAAGGCAAACACCCTACCCGCTGTGGTATTGCTCCAGCCCAAAATGGATATAAGTATATTTATGTATTTTGGGGTTTGAGGTCACACCTGGCAATGCCCAGGCTTCATCCTGGCTCTGCACTCAAGAACCACTCCTGGTGGGTCTTAGGAGACCTTATGGGATGCCAGGGATCCAACCAGTGCTAGCAAGTGCAAGCCAAGAGCCTTCCCCCACTTTACTATCACTCTGGCCAAAAACATTTTCAATACCAGCTGTAATATGACCGTGAGATGGCCAGAGTTTAGCTGCAGCTTACTGTCTGCAAAGCAAATAAGGTCCAAGAGACCTTGATCTCACTCCTAGGGTTTGGAGTAGGGGCGGAAGCAGGTGTTGGGTCTGCAGAGGAGCAGCAGGGTCTGTGGTCACACAGAAGGGTGTTCTCATGTCTGGTGAAGGCGCAGGCGAGGACAAAAGGACAGGGAGTGAGGAGCCAGCTCAGGGAGCCAATCAGAGAAGCCTTAGAATTATCATGTCAAAGGTTTGGAAAACATAATCCTCACTCATATATTCAGAGGCATGGGGAGGGATGGGGGTGTGCATGGGAAAACAGCGGAGCGGGAGACCCCTAGGTTCTACCCCCATCGCCTCCACACCCAATTCTGCTCCACCAAAACCGAACCACAGAAGAATGGAAATGGGCCAGACAAAAGAATGGGACTAAACTGAGGCCTAAGCGAGACAGAATTCAGGAGCTGGAGACCGTGGAGACCAAGGAGCAGCCAAAGGGAGGAAAGTTTTCAGTGGGAACTGGGAACGAGGGTGGGCATTGGGAACGGCTGGCAGAAGACAGAGCGATGACGCAGGCCGCGAGTCCCTCCAGCCAGCAGGACTGTCAAGTGCACATGTGAACCCCCTCAAAGCCCAGAAGAGGCTGGGAACTGGGCCCTGACCCTTCCAGCTAGTCTCGTTGCAACCAGCCTGGGCATTTCTATAGCAGACAGCCCTGGGGGAGAAGCTGCGTGCTGCCCGGATACTAGGGGACACTCTGCAAGGCAGGGGAAGCTGGTGGGTGGGGTGGGTAGCTGCCAGTGTAAGGTGACCCGGCTGAGCAATGCTTCCCACGGCCCCGACCCCCCGCCAAGTTCCGACCCGTCCTCAGCAGAGAGGACAGGAAGAGAGTCTGCAGGTCGCAGTCCGTCCGGTTGGGCTGCGTGGGGCGTGAGCTCCGAATAAAATGTGACCACGACTTCGAACCCCAACTGGGCAGTGCAGCCTTGGGGAAGACTCACACCGCAATCAGAAGGCAAAGCAGAAGGCTGAGGACAGAGAATGGTGCGGGGCACCACGGTCACCCACCGCACAGACCCGCGGCCAAGGCCCACGCTCCCCGCACACCCACACCCTCGGGTGGGGGCCACGTCCCCAGCGTTGTGCACTCTGCAAGCCGGGCTGCAGCAGCGTCGCAAGGGTCCCGGGGTCCAGCACGAGATACTGTCGCGGCTGCTGACAGCCACGGGGTCTTTGGCGCGGGCCCACAGCGGGAAGTCTGGGCTCGAGGGGCGCCTTTCCCGGAACACCCGCCCTGCCCTCCGGACCTGCTCACAGGCAACTCTGTGCAGCCGGGCGCGGGTCAGGGCTCAGCTCCCGCACCTGCAGGGTTTTGAAAGGTACCGCCCAGCCATCCTCGGCCTCACTGCGCCTGCGCACTCCAGGCTCCCGCAGCACTGCGCCTGTGCAGAACGCGCCCGGGCTTTTCCAAGGGGGCTCGCCCGAGGGGTGGGGCTGCTGGGCGCGGGGCTACTGTGTCCCGCCCATAGTGGATGAGGCTTGGTGCTAAGTCCCCACCTTAGACCCTGCTGGGTCCCAGCAGCACAAGTCTCTCTTGAAGAGTCCAGAGTGCTAGTTTTGTTTCTTTCTTTTTCTCAAAGAGTTTTTCACAGTATTTAATTACACTCAATATTTCAACACCAATTCCACCACCATGACCCCTTTCCACCACCTTTATTTTGAGTTTTCCCACCACTACCCGAAATTTCCCCAAAATATGCATTCATTTGGGGAACATAAAGTAACAAAATAGGAGACTAACACCCAAGAAGAGCCGAGATAAGTACCAGGAGGTTTACTCCATGGCTTGGAGGCCAGCTGCACATGCTAGGGGAAATGGCAGCTCAGATAGAGAAGGGAGCACCAAAGAAAGGGTGTTGAGAAGATCCTCCCAGGATGGGACATGCATGCTGAAAGTAGACTATAGACTGAACACGTTTGCCACTCAATGCCTCTTTTGCAAACCACAACACCCAAAAGGAGAGAGAGAACAAAAGGGAATGCCCTGCCACAGAGGCAGGGTGGGATGCGAGGAGATGGGGGGTGGGAGGTATAGTGGCATCAGTGGTGGTGGAAAATCGGCACGGGTGGAGGGATGGGTACTCGATCACTGTATAACTGAAACCCAAGCACAAATATTTCTAAGTCTACAACTATACCTCATGGTGTTTCACTAATAAAAATTTTTTAAAAAATGTATTTTGTATTGCTTGCTATAAATAACTAAGAATGATCCAAAAAGGTTTCCATAAAGGAAAGTGTATGAAAATTGTTGTATCTCATCTCGGAGCCATTGGTCGCCGGGATTAGATACAGAGAGCTAATTTAAGGACACTGGGCAAGGACCTGGAGAAAGCAGCGGGTTCTTGTTCATCAGGGAACTTTGGGTAGCAGACAGAGAGGACCACCTAGTGAAACTGGAAAATGAGGAGCGCTGACCTTGTGGAAGAGGCAGATCATAAAAATTTTTGTCAGTGCTAGGCCCGCCTGAACGGGTATTTGATCATTGTATAATTGAAACCCAAGCACAAAATTTGTAAGTCTACTTGGTGTCTCACTAATTAAAAAATTAAAAAAAAAACAATTTCCTTCCTCCCCACCGCAATCCCGACCCCACAGGATACTGGACTATTATGAAGGTGAGTTTGTGGGGCCAGGATGATGTCAGAGCTGAGATCAGGGCAGAAACTGGGGAATCGAGTTGATTCAAGTAGTGGCTCCAACATGGGAGCTCGTGGTGCCCGAGAGGCTGTTCTTAGCTTCCCTGTAGCTATTTGGTGGAGCAACGGCCTGGGAGGCAAGCAGGTCCTACCCATCTGTAATGTTAGTGTCAGGGGCTAGAGCAACAGTACAGTGGGCAGAGCGTTTGCCTTGTATGTGGCCGACCCGGGTTAGATTCCCAGCACCCCATAGGGTCCCCCAAGCACCATCAGGAGTAATTCCTGAGTGCAGAGCCAGGAATAACCCCTGTGACTCAAAAGGGGGAAAAAGTGTTAGTGTCAGATGGAATTGTGTTCTTTTGGGGCCACACCCGGTGATGCTCAAACTGACTCGTGGCTTTATGCTCAGGCATCACTGAACCCCTGGAAGGGGCTGGGGGACCATTTATGCATATGGGAATGGAACTCAGGTCAGCAGAGTCAGGACAGCACCAAATCACATCTGTGATATTTTGCCTGGTCCTTGAAAAAAGAATAATATATTCAGGGGTCAGAGTGATAGGACAACAGGTACAGTATTTGCTTTGCATGCAGATGACCAGGTTCAATCCCTAGCATCCCGTATGGTCCACTGAGGACCACCAGGAGTAATTCCTGAGTGCAGAGGTAGGAGAAACCCCTGGGCATTACCAGGTTCCCCCCCACACACAAACCCCCCAAAAAATAAAGGATAATATAACCAATGTTCTTCTTTTCTAAGAAAAAAATTGGTTCCATTAATCAAGTGTGACCTTTCTACAACGCTAATAATTTTTTTATGAAAAGGAAGATATTTTTATTTATCCCCTTCAGTCTTAAAATTGTTTTAAAAGTGGAAAATCTTTGATCATGGTCTTAATTGTATTGTTTTTTTTATCTGTTCTGGAAATCTACAAGTCTAGAAGCTACCACATCATCATTTCTCATTTTATGACTGTTGTAGTTAAAACTCGAAGTAGGAACATGATGGATTCAAGGCGCACCCCAGTTTTATCAGGACTGATGGGTGTTACGTGCAGGACATGCTTCCATCTGTCCCTTTTCTGAAAATTGCCCTGGATTGTCCTTAAACAGGTTTTATTCCATATCGGCATCCCAAAGACCTCTCCCTGAAACAAAAGACATAGATTCTATCCAGGACTTTTGAAAGATGATCTGAACTCTAGTCCATTCTTCCAAGCAGCCTGAAATCACTGGCATTCTGACACGCTTCCTCTGCCCACCCCTATTTTCTATGCCTCCGTACCAGATCATTAAGCTGCACCCGAGCTTTCTCTCTCCACAAAACACAACTGGCTGTGGATAAGTTACTGGAGGCTGATATTGTTTCAGGCCAATAATTACAGCGTCCATTGCCTCTCCTATTCCCTGTGAAACTGTTCGCACGGTTTCCACTTCACAATGAACATGTTGCGGACAACAGGTTTTATCTTCCTTCTAGTACCCTGAGTGCTCCGCTTGCAGTAGGCACTCAAATTCGATCAGGAAAATGTGATCACTTTCTTCGTACAAGGGCCACTTTAATAAGCCCCCAAATATAGAAACATCATCGGGGCCCCCTTGGTTTTACGAATGACAGTCAGGAGCTAGGGGCCTGGAATTGCATGGGAACGAGGAGGCAGCCCTTGGAAACCCTTTAGTCCTGAGGCTCTGGTTCCATTTGGTTTCTGAAGGGAAAGGGAAGAAAGTGACACAGAATGAAAGCAAAGGACAAAGTGGAGAATCCCCAAGTGAGGAGAGAGACAAGTTCTGGAAAACTCCACAGTAGGTCGGCTTCCCTCCCCCCGCCCCACCCCCGCCTCATTCCAGGTGACAGCCTGTGAAGCAGGGAAAGAGTGGTCGGCCCTCACAGTGCAGCTTCCACCTCACCCTGAGGAGACAAGACACTGGTTCTGGCTTCATCCACCCGGACCCAGTGCTCTCTGAGCCCCCGGGGCCACTCCCTGGGTCTCCTTTGTGGCTCTCTGCTCTGGCCTCCTGTGGCCCTTCCCATGCTCCCTTTCAACTGCCCTCATCTGTGGCCTTTGCTCTTGCCCCATTAGGCTGCTTCCACATTTGCAAACAGTTTTCTCCCATGACAGGAATGGGCCAAGAGTTATTCAATAAAAATGTTGCCCCCCCCCCCCCCTTGCCCTACAGACTCTAGGGTTTTTGGGTTCCATCTGGCTGGTTCTGCACTTAGGAATTACTCCTGCTGGGCTCAGGGGACCACAAAGGATGCCAGGAAGGGGGAGGGGCGGAAGAAGATCAAAACCCGAGTCAGCTGCATGCCAAGCAAGCTCCTGACCCACTGTGGCTCCTCCTCCTCCCGGCCTTCTGTATCTTTTTGAGGAACTCTGCACCCTTTCACATCCCCGGCAACTGTGCACAGGGGCCGTTTCTCCAGACCTGCTTGGACTCCTGTGGCTCCAGCTGACCCTCTGCCCCCAGGCCCACCACCGACCAGTGGGAAACACTACATCACTAGGCCACCGTGATGGTGATGGGTGCGTCTGTACTGAGCTTGTACAGAAATTTTCTTTTCTTCCCCTGCGACATCTGGATATGCTCAGAAGTTACTCAAAGATATGGGGTGCTGAGGATCAAACCTGGTTGGGTGCTGCAAGGCAACACCGACCCGCTATGCTACAGCTCTGGCCAAACTTTGTATGCCTTGGGCCGTGTTTTTACTTTCCTGATGGCACCGCAGGAACTGACAACGTTTTGAGGATGACCACCTGAACTAGCCTGGTTTTGGTCTCTATGCTACTGTCCTCAGCAACTGCGAAACTGACTCTGTTCTTTACGAACTTTCAAAGCTGAATTTATCGTGGATCTGGGCCAGTCAGTGGAGTTCAGGGCTTACTCCTGGCTCTGAGCTCAGGGATCACTCTTGGCAGGACGCGAGGCATCATATGTTGTGTTGGGGATTGAACCCGGGTCAGTTGGACACAAGGCAAGTGCAAGCGGCGTTACTACTCATTATACTATTGCTGCAGTCCTGTCACCTCAGTTTTTTCATGCCACTTCACACTCTGAGCTCACTCGTGCATGTGTCTTAAGGGGTCCAGCTCTGATCTTTGGCGTGGGGGCCTCTGGTGAGAACAGCATTGTTTGTTCAAGAGATACTGAGCATTTGGGCCCTACATGTACAATGTGAGCTGTGGATGGCCAGGCCCAGCCCCTTCCCTGCCATGACTGTCTCTCCTGTCACCAGTGACTCACTCGCTGGCTGGGTTTGATCCCCAGCACCACACAAATCCAGAGAGGGATGGGGCAGGTGCCTCAGTTGGCGAGAAAGGGAAGTGAAGACACACATCATCAGAGGAGCCTCCGGAGAGCTCCTCCCATTACACACAGCTGCAGAAGGAGAAAACCAGTCCTGGCACCTCAGGACTTCCTGGCATCTCTGAGGAGTCCAGTCTCAAGGAGGGCGATCCTGGAGGCACCTTAAGGAGGCTCAAAGGAATGAGACTCAAAGAAGCGGCACAGAGATGATGGGTTCTCCTTGGGGTCCGTATCCACAGCTGTGAAATAACCAAATCTCTGCTGTCCGGTCAAGAGAATGTGGAGGGAATGTGCACTTACCACGCATGGGACAAGTGTGTGTG
The DNA here is from genome assembly GCF_029834395.1 of Sorex fumeus. NCBI lineage: Eukaryota > Metazoa > Chordata > Mammalia > Eulipotyphla > Soricidae > Sorex > Sorex fumeus. The sequence continues at coordinate 607,750 of NW_026606123.1, forward strand.
CTGCTCTGATGTCACAGTTCCTTGGGTCCAGGAGTGTCTCAAATGTTCAAAATTCAGTGATCGGGCACCCGCAGAAAGAAGAAACAAATTCGATGGCTCCTGTGCCCACCCTGGCAGTAACCTCCCCAGGACCCACTTACCCACTCCCTTAACTACAAGACTCATCGCCAAGTGCTCCCGAGTGGATGGTTGTTGGGGCTGACCAGCAAACAGTCCTAGCGGGGGAGCACAGGGTGACAGGCCTTAACATGTGCCAGGACAACTCACACAGCGTTCTGCGACCACATGGTGGCACTCTCCACTTTCCCGGGCCAGCACCAGGAAGGAAGGCCTGGTTCCCGCCCCTGCAGTGGAGGGAGTGACTGAGGAACCAGCACTCACCTTCAGGGACTTGGCTGATGCCTACCAGGCAGGTGGCCAGCCCAGGGAATCCAACGCCAATGCCAGACACACAAACCCCAGCACTGCCCAGGGGAAGAGAAGGTGAGGAGAAACCCTGGCCACGCAGCAGGGGCGGCCCCTCATGCTAGCTCACCACTGAAGCCTCCCGGGGGGGGCAGTCCAGACACCCCCCTTAAGTGCCATGTCCCCCAAGCTACTGACCACCGAGCGCCCAAAGTGCCGGGCTACGCACCCGCGTCTACATTTGGCTGCTGGGGGTGGTGAGGGCGCTTGGCAGGGGACCACACGGGGAGCCTCCCATCCTCCCATCCCATCCATTCCTCGCGGACCTCATCCCCACCTCTGGGAGGGATTCTAGTCATGCATTTCCTGCCAACAGCCTTAATTGGTTACATGATCGATGAACTCTCGTGTTAATTTGAAAGCCCATCACTGCTCTTATGCATGTATGTATTTAACATACGAAAAAGAAGAATTTTACAGCAACTGCCAAGAGGCTCTTCAGACAATAAAATGTCCAGGTGGTATGAAGCAGGAGGTGTTCACTGTAGGGCCTCTAACACCACAGCTGCCTGTGAAGACTCCTTTTGTTACTCATCCGTTTGATCTGAAATCTCCGGGGATGACAGGATCTCCTGGGATCTGAAGATCTGCTGCACATGAGGGGTCTGCAGAGTCTTGACGGACTGTCGTGCTGCGACGGGCTGTGAAGACCCGATGGAGTGTGGTGACTCTGCGTTCTGTGGTTCTAGGGAGCCATGTGGAGGCTCGCTGGTCTGTCGTGCCAGGGGGACAATTGGTGGTGGGGAGCGCTGTGGTGCCTGTGTCCCCTGTGCTCCCTGGGTCTTGGGAGTCTTGGCTGTCTTGGTCTCCTTGGCTGCTTTCTCCTCCGGAGTCCGTGCTGCTGTCTTCAAGACTTTCCTGAGCTCCCTGGAACAAGAAGAATACAGTCAGCTCTTGAAAGGGACGTGCCCCGTCTGCATCACTTCCTGACTTCAGGAAGGTATTGGAGCTTTTCCCATGGTTTACCCTGCGTCTTTACTGAAAATCTCATCCTCATCAGAGGAATCCTTGTCATGGAGCTTTTGTGCCATGTTTTTCTTACGTGTGGCCTTGAGTGGCTGACACATGTCTCTCAGTCACTGGGGCCGTCTTCGCCAGAAAAAGCCCTTCTGGAAAAGGCAAGGGGAGCTCGTAAGCCTGCACCACGGCCCACTCTTGTCCTGCCTAAGTGCCGCCTCCCCCCAGTGGTTACCTGACTCTCATGTTCCACTGAACTTCTATGCAGCAATAATCCAAAGAAGGTCCTTGGAGGAAAACACGGACGCACATGATTCGTAACCCACCCCATTTCCCATCCTTCCTAGGATGGAGGTCTCTGGTCTTGTTTGGAAACTACCTTGGTGTGGAGCCATGACGAGTCAAACCACTAGGACCTGACCCCTTGACAAAGTTTCCATGCATGCCTGTGGCGATTTTTAGAAATTTGTCGGGTCCATTCAAAGGGACCCCGTAGACTCTTGAAAGACCTTTATAGGTAGCCTGGCTTGGAAAACAGGCAGGATATTTAGTTCTGGTTACCACCGTTGCCCCAGCAAATGCCCTATGCAATGAACAAACTACCCACCACACCAAAAGCATTAGAGTCTGTCCAGAAGCTTTTCCACTGGTCGCCTCTGGATTTAGTCCCTCAGGCACCCTTTACCGGAAGTTGGGGCTGGGGGAGATGATTCTATCGTCCTAGCTGCTTCATCCCAGATGCTGAACCAGAGTAAATGCCTGTGTGCAATTAGCCAAATCCTTTAGCCCACTAGTTTTCATGCTGCAGACAATCGCCCATGAGCAAAGAAGCCACAGGTATCAGCATCAAAGGCAGGAACCACACCGAGGCACGGAGATGAGTTTTGAGAGTGAAGAGAGGAGAGAGCAGTCTTGCACTTTACGGGCAGTGTTATTAAGTGTACAGAGCCCGTGGGTGCTGAGTGGAGGCAAGAAACGCAGCTCCCAATTCAACGGAGAGGTCCCAAGGGACAGGGACCATGCTCTTTCCCAATCACCAGCAGTGTGTTCCCAAGGGCAAGGTAGTTTCCATTTTCCCTCTATTCCTTTTAATAAGAGACCGAGATAGAGGTTGGGGGATGTGGCTCAGTGGTAAAGTATTTGGCTTGCATGTGTGAGGCCCTGGGTTCAATTCCTGCACCACACTGAGCACTGAGGCTGGAGTAGTCTCGAGCTAGTTAAAAGGGCCTTTTGGACATGAGGCTCCAACTTTGGCTTCTGGCTCCGCATGTCCTCCCTGAGCACAGGTGGGCTGGCATAGGTAACAGCCACCCCACAGGAGGGACTGAGCAGCCCGGCCTTGCAGAGCCCTAAGACACTAATACTGAACTCAGGAGGCCCAGGTCACGGGCCAAGAAGCACACAGAAGGGCTCCAGAGTCCCCAAGAACCAGGGTGAGGACACTCCAGTGCAAGTGAAAGATTGTCAGACTAATATTTACCTGGATCTTCCATCTTTACACTGTCTTGCTCTACAAGAATAAATCTGTTTGGAAAAAAAAATATGATCATGATTATCTCGGTGACTGATCTCTCTAAAACCTTATTAATTCCATTGACTTTGCTGTATCTACCCACTGATATCACTTTTTGAGAACAGGAATTCTCTCCTGTTTAATAGTCCCTGGACTCTCCTACAGCACATGACTGAAGGGGCACGTTAGGAATACAGCTTAGTGACTGTTTCAGAGAAATTCAGCACATTAATCCAAATAAAAAACTATGAGGTAGGTAATTAAAAGTATCTGCCAAAACCCAAACACAGAAACATCCTTTTTCACAACGTTTTCTAAACAATGTCAAGAACCAGTCTGATGCCTTTCCCATCACCACTCTGCATCCCCAGTGAGGAGACCTCATCAATGCAGCAAGCAGAGTCGAGTCTTACAGGAGACAAAACTTGGTTGCATTTGCAATGATTCTTCCCCAAATAAACCCAAAACAATAAAGGTCCTATGAGATATGTTATTCCTCGGGCTATAGATATCATACAGTGGGTGGGGCACTTGCATTGACCGTGGCTGACGCAGATTCGATCCCAGGACTCCAGATGGTTCCCTGAGCCCCACCTGGAGTGATGCCTGAGAGCAGAGCCAGGAATAAGCCCTGAGCACAGATGGCTGTTGCCCCAAATAAATAACTAAATCAATATGTCAACTCTTTGAGCGACTTAGACTGAAATTTCAATACCTGAAACATTTCTGTGCTTTTGTCCTTAAGGAGATAAAACAGAACAGTGCAATAAGGAGCACGGGCTGCTTTGCAGGTGACCCCCATGTTTGAAAGCGGGATGATAGGGCTGGGGAGGTAGCTCAGTGGGAGAACGCCTGCCTTGCATGCAGGAGACGTGGGGTCGGTACCCAGCACGACAAGAAGAGCAAAATTGGAGGGATCCTAATGCCGTCCTTAGAGGATTGCGAGGATTAAACCAGACAAAATATAGGAAACTCCTTGTACTGTGGTTGTCATAAATCAGAGCTGTGTTTGCTGATGACATCACAAAGGAGCGGCTTAAACATATCAAAGACTCAGAGAGCTCTTCCTCAGCACCATGGCTTCTAATTTATTCTAATTCTTTGTTGGTGGTTGTGGTGCTACCAGGGATTGAACCCAGGGCCTCACACCTGCAAGACAAGTGCAACACCACTAACCTATATCCCGAACCCCTTCCATCCCATGTTGCTGTTGTTCATTTTTTGAGGCTCTTCCTGCCAGCTGGTGCTTGCGGGGCCTACTTCTGGGGTGGTGCTCAGGGACCATGGAGCACTATGGCTAGAACCTGGGGTTCCCATGTGCAAAGTGAATTGAAGTTTGAGTCTTTGGACTTATCTCCCTGGCCCTTAAATCACTTTTTTTAATGTTCCTGCTGGGAAAAGTCAGTGGTGTGTCATTGAACAGAAGACAGATATAGGCAAGCTCCTGGAGTAACTACCGCACGCTGCCAGGCTTGAGAGTAGCCCAGCTCGGGCTCAGGCTGCAATGCGGGTGTGTTTGGTTTGGGAGCCACCCAGTAATAGGCAGGAACAACTTGATTTGCTGTTTAGGGGTAGCTCCTGGTGGCTCGGGGGGGGGGGGGGGGACGGGGGAGGTCATGCATTGCCGAGGATGGAACCCAGGTCTCCCTCACGCAAAGCGTGAAAAGTAGCCCTCGGAGTTCTCTCCCCAGTCTTAGCTGCAGTGTTTTAACTTCATCCAGGGAGATGGTGCTTAAACCTAATGAGAGCTACTGCACTGGATCAGGTCCTAGGAGGGTGGAGATTCTACACTTTTGATCCTTCCAGTCAACAAGGAAAGTAATCAGTAGAAGAATGTCAGTGAGTGTTAAGTTAAACCACTGACATCCTTTTGATTTAAAAAGGGGGGGGGGGGGAAAGTCGATATGGTGACCAGAAAGAGAGCTGAATGGTCAGAGTGCATGCTTTGCATGCAGAAGGGCCAGGCTGGATCCCTAGTTCTGCAAGGTCCCCTGAGCACCACCAGAAGTGACACCCTCTCTCCCCTCCACACTGAGCTGGGGGCAGGCCCTGAACATCCCAGGATGTAGTCCCCAAACAGCGCACAGGAAGACGACTTTTTGTTTCATCTCTAGCCTTCTTAACTTTTCAAAATTTTCGAAAAGCTTGTTATTTGGGTTCATTTCCACAGGGAACTCTTGGGAGTCAGTTCCCTTCAACAAACCCTGGGATTATCTTTGCAATATGAGAAGCAACCACACCTCATTACTCAAGACTGAAGAGGAAAATCAAGCATCAGTAGGAGGAAAAGGGGCTTTTATTTTCCATTTGTAGCCCCTGAATCTATTATAAAGACAGATGAAATCCTGGAAGTCTGAATGAACTGTTCTTACCTCAATGAGACATAAAATTAAAACCAATAATATCACGACGACAGCCACATTTATTGCAACGACTGCTTTTTGATTGTGGTACACAACATATCCTGGAACTTTTATGAGCTGAAAAATAAAAATTATTTTCATGCATTACTTTTGTGGGGGCCACATTCAGTGATGATGAGGGGTTACTCTGGCTCTGCACTCGGAAATCACTCCTGGCGGACCAAAATGGACGCTGGGCATAGAATTCGGGTTGGTGGCATGCAAAGTAAGTGCTTTACCCACTGTACTATCGCTTCAATACCCAGGAACAATTAGACAGAAAGATGGGAAGGATTCTTAAGCCCGTTCTAAAGAATGGTTATCCTTCTACTAGTCTAAAACCCCATCCTCTGAAAGGAGTGGACTATAGGTTTTTATTTTGTATGTGGTTTTATTTTGGGGTGGTTTGTTTTTCAGCCCATATCCAGGGTCCTCAGAGCTACTTCTCGCTCAGTACTCATGGGGACTCTTTTTGAACTATCTCCTTGGCCCCAATATGTTCTTTTTTTCTTTTTTTTTCAAATGTAGGAGTACTGCTATTTATTCAGTCACTGATTAGCTGATTAAATTGGGCATGAACTAGGCCCCAATATGTTCTTAAAGAGCACACCAGATCTATTATGCCATCTTGTCTGTAGCCTTTCCTTCTACAATTTATTTATCTGGTGTGTTAGGTCCTCTTCTTACCTCTCCTAGGAACAGTGCTACCTTTCTACAAACGAGCACAGGGACAATCATTCTTGTAGTCAAAGTTGTGTGGCCACAAAAAAGAGAGCGAGCCAGCAGGAGAGGGAGAGTCAAGACACCCTGGTCTTCTTGCTTGTGTTCTTTCATGGCATGGCCTGAGAGCCCGGAAGCCCCTGAGCCTGGTCACTGTGAGATTCAGTTACAAAGCTTTCCTGATCGTGATCCAGGTTCAGTCAGACAATGCTCCAACACCCATCCCTCCACCAGTGTACATTACCCACCAACAAAATCCCCGCATTCCTCCTGCCACCTCCTCCCCGCCCCCAGCCTACCTCTGCCTTTATGGCAGGAACTTTTCTTCTCTCTCTCTCTCTCTCTCTCTCTCTCTTCCTCCCTTTCTCTTCCCACCCCCCCTCTTTCCCCCTTTCTTCCCTCCCCCCCCTCTCTTACTCTCTCCGCTCACTCCATGCCCCCCTTTTGGGCATTATGTTTTGCAGTGCAGATACTGAGGTCATCATGTTTGATCCTGTACCCACTTCAGCACACATCTCCCACCCAGAGCTATCCCTTCCAACTATCATTGTTACAGTGATCCCTTCTCTATCCCAGCTGCCTTCTCTGCCAGCCCTTGAGGCAGGCTTCCAACCGTGGACCATTCATCCTGGCCATTGTTTCTAACTGTCCTTGGGTGTTAATCTCATAGTAAGTTTTAATTATTTTTACGTCCCATAAATGAGTGCAATCATTCTATGTCTGTCCTTCTGACTTATTTCACTCTGCATGAGACTCCGTTAAAAAAACAAAAGTCTGTCCTCACCTCACTTGCCTCCGCCTGTTTCTGCTCACCCTGGCCTTCGGTATTCTCATTGATGTAGTTCTCAGCCTCCCACTGGTCCGTATCCCATTTTTCACTGGACACCTTTACGTCCTGCCGCTCACTAAGAAGCTTCATCAGGAGCCCGGTTTTGTGGACCACCTTGGCACACTCCAGTTGCACCCGGGGATCGGAGCAGTCCATTTTCAGAGTCCGAATTACTTGGGCAATGAACTTCCTCACATTACTGTTGGGAATAAGGGGCCGCAACTTCTGGATGAGCTGCATCTCAAGTTCGTCTCTGGGGTCGGGTTTCTGTGGGGGAGAGTCGATGTCGGTGGCCACCTTGTGATATTCCCACTGCATCTCGTTGGGCTGTCTGACAGCAGGCATGAGGCTGTCCTCCGTCCCCTCTTCCTCCTCAGGGGCAGTGCTTTGGATACCGGCAGTTTTCTCTGGCGGCACGATGCTTCTGGCATCCCCCCCGTTTGGAGCACGCGTGCTCTCCGCGGTCTTCTTTTCCCGGCTGGAGCGCAATGAAAGGAATGGCTCCGTGACAGGTTTGTCCTGGTGTCTCCAGGACAGAGACCCCCCCCTCGGCGGGGAGTTGACGAGGCTCTTCACTGCACCGAAAGGAGGCCTCCTGGCCAGCACCGGCCTCTGCGGTGCTGCTTCTTTTGTCGCTGTGTTCACTCTGGCCTGGGGTATTCTGCGGCCCAGCTGAGAGTAAAGTTTACGAAACAGGTAGTTCTTCCCGGTGAGTGGCCCGGGGCTAGGAACCTTCATGTTCCGAACTCGAGCGCCCGCATCCTCTAAGACGCGTAGAGTTCTTTTCAGGTCTTTGGATGGGATTTCGTCCTCCGGTGGCACTTGGAAAGCAGCGGCGGCAGACAGGCTGCCCATGGAGTGCTGTTCCAGGGGCACGGAGGCCGGCGCCCTGTGCTCCTGGATGAAGGATGACTCCTCGTTGAAGGAGCTTTCCACCAATTTCCTGGGCCTCCCTGCCAAGATAAAGTCTTTCGGTCTTTCCGGGGCCAGCTGCCCCTGCCGTCTTTCTTGGGCAATATTCCCCGCCGCGGACCAAGCCTTCCCTCGCCTCTGGCTGAGGGGAGTGCCCTCTTCTTTGAAGTGCCTCTTCTGCTGGCCCTGGGGATCCCTGAACATGCTGCTCCCTTGCAGTGGTTGCGTCTCCCACTCCTGAACATTTCCTAAGTGTTTTTTCTTTGGTGGCCCGACAGTTTCCAATATCTTCGGGAAAAGTTGGCGTTTAAATTTGGGCCCGAAAAGACTGGAACGGACCTGTGTGGCAATTTTCTCCTTCTTTCTAACTTTGTGGATTTTTTCTTGAATTTCTGTGTTGATCAGACTTTGGAGAACATGGATTTTTTTCACCTTATTGTAGATTTCACTGTTGGATTCGGGCTGTATAGAAATCCAAGCCGTGCTGGTTTTCGAAGGAGCCAGAGGATTTCCTCCATCTTGCACATCTTTAAAAAGAAACTTAATGAAGGATAACAATGTTGATTCTGCATCTATGTCCCCAACCTGTAACAAAGACATTATGGATTCTAGTCTAGTAAGCATATCACGCTGATGACTGTTGTCTAGGTGCTCGTGCTGGAAAAGGGACAGGCTGTTTCTCTCGGATGAGGCCTTCTCTGGTTCAATCGTCAGCTCGGTGCTGGTACTCTTCTTTCGGGCCAGTAAAGCCTTCATGAACTCCCCATCCATATTACTGATGTATTCTTCTTCATCTGCCAAAAAGGAAGAGCATGCTTTTGATCATGAAAGATAACTGGGGATAATTTTGGGAGCATCTACAGACGTAAGTTCCAGCTAAGTAAACTAGTAATCAGTGAACAAGTGCCGTATGGTGTGTGTGTGTGTGGGGGGGGCACAGGAAACCCTAAATTTACATCTGTGACTGGCAAAAACAGAAGGAGAAACAAAGTGATCATCGCTATTTATTCAGAATAAATAGGGCATGGAGTTCAGTACATGTATTTAGGATTATTCAACTGGGGGGCAGAGTGACAGTAGAGCAGATAAAGTCCTCGTCTTGTAGGCAGCCAACCTGGGTCTTATCCCCAGCACCCCATACGCTCCCTCAAGCCTTACCAGTTCTGACCCCAGAACACAAAGTTAGGAGTAAACTTTGAGCACTTCTGAGGATGCTGCCAAACAAGCAAACACACAAACGATAATCATACGATTATTCCACTGGTCCCCAAGGACCAAGTACCCAGTCTTCAGGACAAATATTTGCTGCTCAGTTAGATTCTTTACAGATCAACTATGATTTCTTTTCTTTTTTTTAAATTTTTATTAGTGAAACACCATGAGGTACCATTTTAGATTTACAAATTTTTGTGCTTGGGTTTCAGTTATACAATGATTGAGTACCCATCCCTCAACCAGTGCCCATTCTCCACCACCAATGATCCCAGTATACCTCCCAACTCCCCTCCCCTCCTCCCATCCCACCCGCCTCTGTGGCAGGGCATTCCCTTTGGTTCTCTCTCTCTCTTTTGGGGTGCTGTGGTTTGCAAAAGAGGAACTGAGTGGCAATCATGTTCGGTCTATAGTCCACTTTCAGCATGCATCTCCCATCCTGGGAGGATCCTCCCAACACTCTTGATTTGCTGCTCCCTTCTCTATCTGGGCTGCCTTTTCCCCTAGCATATGTGGCTGGCCTCCAAGCCATGGAGCAAACCTCCTGGTACTTATCTCAACTATTCTTGGGTGACGGTCTCCCATTTTGTTACTTTATATTTCACAGATGAATGCAATCTTTCTATGTCCCGCTCTTTCTGACTGATTTAACTTAGCATGATATTTTCGATGTAGTACCACTTATATGTAAATTTCATCACTTCATCTTTTCTAACAGCTGCATAGTACTCCATTGTGTAGATGTACCAAAGTTTCTTTAACCAGTCATCTGTTCTCGGGCACTCGGGTTTTTTCTAGATTTTGGCTACTGTGGGCTGGAGCAATAGCATAGTGGGTAGGGTGTTTGCCTTGCACGCGGCCCACCAGACTGACCTGGGTTCAATTCCTCTGACCCTCTTGGAGAGCCTGGCAAGCTACTGAGAATATCTCGGCTGCAGAGCAAAGCCTGGCAAGCTACCTGTGACGTATTCATATGCCAAACACAGTAACAACAAGTCTTACAACTGAGACGTTACTGGGCCTGCTCAAGCAAACTGATGAACAATGGGAGGACAGCGTTACAGTGCTACAGTGCTTGGCTACTGTGAACAGTGCAGCAATGAACATAGAAGTGCAGATGTCATTTGGACTGTAATTTTTTGCCTCTCCGGGATATATTCCCAGGAGTGGTATTCCTGGTGAAATATTGGTATGTTTCTATTGATATGATCATATGGTTTTTATCTTTACTTTTGTTGATATAATGGATTATGTTGATTGACGTCCAAATGCTAAACCATCCTTGCATCCCCGGGATGTATGCCACTTGGTCGTGGTGTATGATCTTTTTGATGAGTTGTTGGATTCTATTTGTGAATATTTTCTTGAGGATCTTCACATCCATGTTCATCAGAGATATTAGCCTGTAATTTTCTTTGTTAGTGGTGTCCTTGTTTGCTTTTGGTATTGGGGAGATAAGTGCCTCATAGAAGCTGTTTGTGAGAGTTCCTGTTTTTTTTTTCAATTTCATGGAAAAGCTTGCGGAGAACTGGCAAAAGGTCTTCTTTAAATATTGGGAAGAATTCGCTAGTGAATCCATCTGGGCCTGCGCTTTTGTTTTTGGGAAGACTTGATTTCGGTTTGATTTCCTTGATATGAATGGGTCTTTTCAGGCAATCCAAGTCTTCTTGGTTCAGTCTTGGCAGATTATAGGAATCCAGGAACATATCCATTTCTCTAGGTTATCTTGTTTCATGACATACAGACTCTCAAAGCAGCCTCTGACAATCTTTTGAATTACATTGGTTTCTGTTGCAATGTCCCCTTTTTCATTTCTGATTCGGTTTATTGGGGCTCTCTCTCTTTCATTGTGAGTCTTGCTAGTGGCTTATCAATCTTGTTTATTTTCTCAAAGAACCAGCTCTTGGTTTCACTAACCTTTTGGATTGTTTTTTGGGTTTCCATGTCTGATTTCTGCTCTAAGTTTTATTATTTCTTTCCTTCAGCGGGGCTTGAGTTCCTTTTTTTGGTTATTTTCTAAGATCGTGAGCTGTGAGGTCAGGTTATCTAAGAGGCCCTTTCTTCCTTCCTTAGGAATGCTTGCAAAGCTATACATTTTTCCTCTTAACACAGCTTTAGCTGCATTCCATAGGTTCTGATAGCTCGTGTCTTCATTCACATTTGTTTCCAGGTATCTTTTGATTTCGTCTTTGACTTCCTTCCTGACCCACTCGTTGTTCAACTTTGAGTTGTTTAATTTCCAGGTGTTTGATTTGTCTCTCCGTGTCTGCGTATGCTTCGTTCCTATCTTCAACACATCGTGGTCTGAAAAGATTGTTGATACTATTTCTATCTTGCGGATTCTATTGAGGTCGGTTTTGTGACCTTACATGTGGCCTTTCTATTTTGGACAATGTTATGTGTGCACTGGAAAAGAATGTGTATTCTTTCTTTTTGGGGTGTAAAGCCCTGTATAGGTCTATTAGCCCTCTCTCTACTATTTCTTCCTTCAAAGTCAATGTCTAGCATGCTGAGTTTTGTTCTTGTTGATCTATCCAGAGATGATAAGGCAATGTTGAAGTCTCTGACTACTATTGTGTTGCTAGCAATGTCCTCCTTGAAATCTGTTAGCAGTTGTTTTAAGCATTTAGCTGATCCCTCATTAGGTGTGTATGCATTTAAGAGTGTGATTTCTTCCTGTTACACATATCCCTTGATAAACAGAAAATGACCTTTGCTGTTCCTTCTAGTCTTTTTCAACCTGAAATTTATGTTGTCAGATATTAGTGTGGCTACCCCAGATTTTTTGAGGGAGGTGTTTGCTTGCAAGATTGTTTTCCATCCTTTAACTTTGAGTCTGTGTTTGCTCTGACCATTCAGATGACTTTCTTCTACGCAGCAGAATGTTGGGTTCAGTTTCCGCATTCAGTTTGCCACTGTGTCTCTTGATTGGTGCATTTAGACCATTGACATTGAGAGAGATTATTGTTAGAGGGTTTTGTGCCATCTTTCTGTAGGGACTTGTTGTGCTTGTAGGGTGTTTTCTTGTCTTATAGAAGCCCTCTTAGTGGTTCTTTCAAGTTTGGCTTTGTCTATGAAGTTCCTGAGCTGTTGTTTATCCATGAAATAGTGTATGATTCTTTCTGAGTTAGAATGAGAGTTTAGCTGAATAGAGTACTCTTGGTGAGGCGTTCATTTCATTGAGTTTTTTCACTATATCCCCCCATTGCCTTTGGGGTTGGAGGGTTTCCTCTGATAGGTCTGCTGTAAATGTACGGGGTGCTCCTTTGTATGTGACTTCCTTCTTCAGCCTTGCTGCTTGCAGGATCATGTCTCTATCCATATCATCCATCATTCTGACTCTGATGTGTCTTGGAGTCTTTTTATTAGGGTCTCTTTTACTTGGCACCCTTTGGGCTCCTTGGATCCGGATGCCTGCATTCTCCAGCTCTGGGAACTTTTCGGCAATGATATGTTTAACTGTGGCTTTTCCATTGGGGTTGCCTCCCTGTCCTTTTGGTACTCTGATGATTCTTACTTGCTCCTCTTGGATTCATCCCCTAGGACTCTGATTCACCCCAGGGCTATTTTGAGGTCTTTTCCCATGGTCTGTTGTTGTCTGTAAGCTTTCTGGTGCTCATCTTCAAGCTTACTGATTCTGTCCTCGGCTGTAGCCATTCTACTGGTGAGGGCACTCAATGAGTTTTTTATTTCATCTATCAAATCCTTTATTCATGACATTTGTTTGCAGCTTTTCTATTTCTGCTCTCATTTCTTCCGGTATTTTGTTGGCTGCCTGTTCCACTGTTTCATTCACGTCCTCTTTTAATTTCCTGGATGTCTGTTCCACTGTTTCTTTGAGTTCATTGAACATCTTCAACATTTTGATTCTGAATTCCTTATTGGAGAGACTGTTTTTGTGAGTAGACCCTGTTGGGGGCCTCTGGACCTTTTTCTTCATCTTCCCCTCTTGGCGTGGTGGGGATCTGTGCTGTTTTTTCATGTTGTGGTGGTAGTATGAAGGTGGGAACCACAGTTCACTATGAGTTTTCCCTCTTGGTTAATTTGGGGATTCTGGGTGAGCTCGGTCTAGTGGTCGCCTTTTTCCCCTTCAGGAGTTGTGGCTTCCTCTCATGTTCTCCTCTGTGGCCTCTAGTGGAGCTTCGGGGGATGTAGTCCTCTACATTGGACTTGTATATGTCTATGGGTATTATGGTGCAACTGGGATGAGCTAGTGGATTATTGGCCTAATGTATTAGAGATGGCCGAGACATTCTCCCCCGAGTTACGTGATGGAGGTCAAGATATGAGTCCAAATTGCTAGGAAAGGGGAAAATAACTGCTGCCCTCAGAGTAGGCCATTCCCCCTATCCACGCCCCCTAGCTCAAAGGCCAGGCTCCCTGGCTCAGAGGCCACACCACCAGGACCAGGCTGCATGCTGGTTCCCTGGTTCGCTGGTTCAGCTGGGACCAGGGGAGCCAGAAACAGTAGCTGGGGGTTGGAAGGTGCTGTTTCTCTTTAACTCTTTGGTGTGCTAATCTTGTTACTGTCATAGGTTACTGTCACAGACAACGAAGAAATTCCTCCAGAAATCAGATCCTCTTCTGAATGCACCCATCCTCCACCTACCAACTAATCACGATCACGATCACGACCATCCTGTTGTTCATCGATTGCCTTGAGCAGGCTCCAGTAACGTCTCCTTCATCCTAGCCCTGAGATTTTTTAAAAGTGCCATATTAAAGGCTCTTTCAGGGTTAGGAGAATGAGCCCCATCATTGTTACTGGTATTGGGCATATTGGGTACACCACGGGGAGTTTGCCAGACTCTGCCCTGTGGGCAGGTTACATCTGGTAGCCTACCATTTTGTCCAAAGTTAGAATGAGATAATAAGGTGTTGTGCAGCCGCAAATGTGGCTGCGCACTTCTGGGATCTAGGTTTTATAGTCTCTGGGTCTTGGCTGCTGATGGGATTACATGGCGCCAGGGGGCCAGTTGGTGGGTGTGACCCCTGCCTACTGGAATATGGAGGATCTGGGTGGAGGATGCTCAGCCCCGATTGAGCAGGCTTGGAGATCTCAGCCCCGGGACCCGTATGCCTTTGTTCCTCTGCTGGTACCTTCATGCGTGCAGAGAGCGGTCTCAGCACGGTGGTGGCTGGTTCTGGAGGTCTTTGGCTGCCAGAGCCCTGGTCGGGACGGGGAGGGAAACTCAACCCACTCCCCTCTAGGGGCCCTGGCGAGGACAGCCAGGCGCGGGGGCAGGAGACTCTGCGCTGTTCTCTTCCGGGATCTGGGTTTTATAGTCTCTGGGTCTTGGCCGCTGATGGGATTACACGGCGCCAGGGGGCCAGTTGGTGGGTGTGACTTCTACCTACTGGAATATGGAGGATATGGGTGGAGGATGCTCAGCCCCTATCCGAGCAGACTTGGAGATCTCAGCCCCGGGACCCGCATGCCTTTGTTCCTCTGCCCGGTACCTTCATGCGTGCCAACTTATACTTTTACCAACTAATACTTTTGTTTATTAGCCCTCAGTTTCATATTGCTGAATCTGGACAGATGTCTAAGTATAGGTTAATGGATTTGCCAGAGTATATGTCAATGTGCAATGTTGAGAAAATCTATAAAATAATTTGTTTTGTTTTGTTTGGGGGCCACACTTGGTGATGCTCAGGGGTTACTCCTGGTTCACTGCTCAAAAAATCACTCCTGTTGGTGCTTGGGAAACTGTATAGTATGTCGGCAATGGAATTCAGGTCATTTGTGTGCAAGGCAAGTCCCCTACCCACTATACTATCTCCCTACCCGCTGTCCTATCTCTCTGGCCCCTGAAATAACATTGGAGATCCCAAAATTGGGGAAAACAACTCTTATTAGATGTGTATTTGCCTTCACTTACTTCCTAATACTTCCAGCTCTACCTAGGGAACCATACAAAGTTTCTGACTTCTTGAAGGTCAAGTGTAAAATTGTGCAGTTGGGTTTCTTTTGGTGTGGGGGGCGGTGGGGCCAAACCCAGCAATGCTCAGGGGTTACTCCGGTCTCTGTGCTCAGGGATCACTCCTGGTAGTAATTTGGGATCATCTGAGATGCTAGGGATCCAACCCACGTCTGCCATATGCAAGGCAAGTGCTAGACTATCTTTCCAACCAAACATTACTGAGAATTAAAAGTTCTTTTGGTGGTGGTGAAATTTAGAGGGGGAGTTAAGGGATGTGAGGAAGAAGCATGGACTTGCAGGGAGTCCCAGACTGGGAACACAAGATCTAGGCATTAGGCACATTTAACACTTTTTGTTTTTCTATTATTCACTTAAAAATGCTATTAGTATTTTTATTCTGAATTTAGATTATTTGGTTTAGTTATTCTTTGTGGCTGGAGCAATAGCACAGCGTGTAGGACGTTTGCCTTGCATGCAGCCAACATGGCCGACCTGAGTTGGATCCCTCCGCCTCTCTCGAAGAGCCCAGCAAGCTACCAAGAGTATTTCGCCCACACAGCAAAGCCTGGCAAGCTACCCATGACATATTCGATATGCCAAACACAGTAACAAGTTTCACAATGTTACTGGGCCCACTCGAGCAAATTGATGAACAGCGGCAGGACAGTGATCAGTGATCAGTTATTCTTTAAATAACATTATTAAAGTTGAAGTAACATGATTACAAAATATGAATGCTATTGGTTTCCATGTACAAAGTGAACTTTACCTGGACCACCGCCGAAGTGCTGAGACACCACAGTTCGTACATCCCCTCTAATCTGACTCTTTCCCCGCCCCTCCCCCAACAAATCCCCAGGTTTGATGTTCATGTTATGAAAGGTGATTCGTAAATCTTGTTATGCCCATCTCTGAGAAGAGAGTAATAGACATGTTAAAAGTTGATTTTAAAAATAACATCTTTGTGTAAGAAGCAATGTAATCTGATGTGCCGAACTGCTGATAGCGAAGCAGATTCATAATATCCCGGCATGAAAATACGTTTTATGGGTGGTGTATGTGTGTGTGTGTGTGTTGTGTGTGTGTGCGTTGTGTGTGCGCATGTGCTCATGCATTCGCCATACAGCAGTGCCCAAGGAATACTCCCAGCAGTTCTTCGAAAATTATTTTATGGGGGGATTGAACCCACACCTCCCACATGAAAAGCATGTGTTGCAACCTATTGATCTATTTTCCTGGGCCCCTAAAAGGACATTGCGGAAGTTATCAAGTAAACTTACTATGTGGAAATATATAAGGGCACCTGAGTGCTTTGTGGATTTGAAGGGTTAAAATTCAAAGTAGGTTTGGAGGTGGGGATGCTCTAAGAATCCATCGTTAGAAGGACTGAGTGGCAGCCTATGCTTAGAAAACCAGAATTTCTCAGGCTCTAAGCAAAACGTTCATAAGATAGTATGACTTGTACTTGCCTATAAAATTATAAAAACACATGCAATAAGGTAGCTACACCAGTCCTATAAAGAAAAGGGCAACTGATATTTCTTGTGTATAAAATCTGTTTGCAAACTGCATTGTGTGGCTGAGCTCTCATCTGGAGGACCAACACCTTGCCCAGAGTGTGGCACTCAGTTGTGACCATGAATGATAGCTCCCTTTCCCACTTCCATCCCTTTCTTCCATTCCTCTTAAACCTTCAGGTCATTCATATACTGCGAAGGTAATGATGTGGCTGAGATTCTGACTTTTGCCAAGGGAAATAGCTCATGGAAATATAGGGAGTTGAACTCTGAATAAAAATAATGCACTCCATAATCAGCTTCAAATGTACCATCAGTGATTAAAATAAAAATGAAACATAAATTAAAAACCTATCAGCAGGCAATCCAACTCACCACAGTGTGTGCTGATAAGACATTCACTGTCACAACGTAGTTTGACTGTCTTGTAGACAACGTCAATATTATTTTTAAATTGGCAGAGGCAGCAGGTTAGATGGTTAGGTAAGATCCTATGAATGGAAACACAGAGAATTAAGTGCAGAGTCAAGAGGTTACTTTAAATAGGTAGAAGAGGCAGTCAAGGCCACTGAGCAGCTATTGAAAAAGTTCCTGAGAAACATGGATGAGGTGTTGCTCAAACTCTGAGGTGGTGGGAACCCAACTGGGAGGTGATGCATGCAAAGCGTGTACTATTGCTCCAGCCCTCAGAAAACTGAGTTTTGTTTTTTGGTCATATCTGGTGGTGCTCAGGGGTTGCTCTGGGCTCTTGGCTCAGGGATCATTCCTAGCAGGCTCGGGAAACCATAGGCAGTGCGAGAGGCTGAATGTGGGTTAGCCACATGCAAATCAAATACCTAACTCACTATCCTATCTCTTCAGCTCCCAGATAACAATAAAAAAACATCAGTTACAACCTGGGGTGTTATTTCTCTATGGAGTGATCAGTCGGGGGCACAGAGATAAGCAACATTCATGGAATGAGGTAGCGTGGAGGGCCAAGAGTTCTCTCAGACAAATGGCATTAATCAAACCCAGCAACCTTCTTTTATTGTAATACAGTACACTAGGGGATGCATCACCAAATCCATGTGGACAAAAGGCTATTGATCTTGCTCTGTCGATGATTAACCTCCCATCCCCATATTTCAATCATCTACATTTCCGTCTAGACAGGATGTCCCCTCTAACTTTGCCTAAACAAAGCATAGCGTAATCAATCAGTGTCAAGGAGTAGCTGCATCATGACATGCTGACCCCTGCCCAGTTCAATCAGAGTTCCAAGCTGCTTCCAGCATGACACTGAAAGCAAGGCAGTGTCTGTAGGAACTTCCTCATGACTCTGGTCGGGCTCCAACGTCTCCCCCTTTTTGTTTTGCAGCCAGCTTAGCCTTCATGACGACATGTGCAGCGTGTTGTTATTGGGCTATTCTGTTTTGTTTTCTGAATTTTTGGCAGGCTATGTAAAAAAGAAACAACAGAACAATAAGTACAGACATACTAATAAAGCCCATCACAAGGACTAGAATATACTTCTTAGGATTTAGTTGAGTGATCCCATCCAACAATCCACCCCCAATGGTATCAGGTCCCCAGACTTGCAAGTGGGCCTGAAATACACAGTGAATGTTAGTTTGCAACTCTATAATTTTGTCGGTCATATTTTTGATGGTTTAACAAATACTTTTTAACCTTTTCCCATGGAGATTCAGACTCATAATAAGGTACAGGAGTTATACAAATGCAGAAGTATTCCAATCACATTTTAGAGTGTGTTGTCTTCTTAAACTCGGTAGCTGGTCACCGAGTAGGGTAACAGTTCGTGTAACATCGGACAATTCCTCTTGTAATCCTGCATCAACTTGTCACTGGGTTGTCCACAGTTTCTGAGAGTCCTGATGCCCTTTCTTTCTTTCTTTCTTTCTTTCTTTCTTTCTTTCTTTCTTTCTTTCTTCTTCTTTTTGCTTTTTGGGTCACACCTGGAGATGCACAGGGGTTACTCCTGGCTCTGCACTCAGAAATTACTCCTGGCAGTGCTCAGGGGAACATATGGGATGCTGGGAATCGAACCAGGGTCAGCCACATGCAAGGAAAATGCCCTACCTGCTGTGCTATCGCTCCAGCCCCCTCGTGCCATTTCTTAACAAACTCAGCAGTCTGAGATCCTTGCCTCAATGCAATATGAGCCGTTGCTGCTGTAGCAGTGATGGCAACGAGTCCCATGATAATGGCAATTACGAGTCCTACAAACCTCTTTGTGTGTGGCGCCAGGGGAGTGACCAGCCGGCGAAGAATGTTGGTAGCTGGACTGTCTTCCCACAAGCGGTTAAGCCACACAGGCATCTAGACCCCCATGGAAGCTCTAAGAAGATAGATGCTTTCTTCTGCTGTGAGACTCATAGTGTTATTAATACAAGTGAACATAGAGCAGTCACTGCAAGATATTACCTCTGCTACTTTATCCCAGCTAATTCTCCCTTTCAGCATGGCATATGGCAGTGGAACACAAGCCTGTATATAGCGGGTAAGATTTCTATCAAAATGTAAAGTACGTTTTGTTCCGACATTGTTATGTTGGATAAAACTGTCCGGGCTGTCATGTATCCAAAAGAATTCCCTATTTTCCATAGATGATTTTGTTTCTTATGCCCAGGAAGGAAGGGTGTAGGAGGCGGAAAGCTACCTCCGCACCCCATTATGCCAATATTCACTGTATCACTGTCATCCCCTTGTTCATCGGTTTAATCAAGTGGGCACCAGTAACATCTCCATTCGTCCCAGCCCTGAGATTTTAGCAGCCTCTCCTTACTCATCTTTCCCAACATATTGGAGGCTCTTTCTGGGTCAGGGGAATGAGACCCTTTATTGCTACACTTTTGGCATATCGAATATGTCATGGCTTGCTTGCCAGGCTCTGATGTACAGGTGGACTCTTGGTAGCTTGCTGTGCTCTCCAAGAGGTATCTATCTTATCTATCTATCTATCTATCTATCTAGATAGGTAAGTTGTTGCTTTCTGTCTGAACCCCATCAAATCTGGTGTGGCAATTATGGAGAATGGGTAGGAAGTGTCTTGTGATATGTCGCAGCCGTGTGGTCCAGGAATATGTTCACTCATGTGAGGCTCGGCCCAAGCAAGTAGGGAGCGGCCTGGAGCGTGGCTGCGGTTGGGTTGTGGAGGTCAGTTGCTGGGGCTGGGTCCCTTGGGGCGGGGAGGGCTCTCACTCGTCCCCCTCTGGGGCATCCTGCATGAAAAAAGCCTGGTGCAGAGTCTGGTTCATGGTTATGGGGTCCTCATTTTATGCTCCCTTCTGGAGGGTGGCCGATGAGAAGATTATCTGGCACAAGCAGGGTGTGGCTTATCGGTGTGACCCGTGGGTCACCGGAGACTGGAGGAAGCGGGCAGAGGATCTCTGCTCCTGGCTACCGTTTAAGCCCGGAGTCCAAGGTCATAAAGTTCTGCATTACCTGGGTTCCGTAGGACTTCACTCATCCGTGAGGCTCAGCCCGAGCATATGGAAAGTGGCCTGAGCATGGCAGCAGTTGGGTAGTGGAGGTCACTGCTGGGGCTGGGTCCGTTGGGGTGCCCCAAGTGAAAACAGCCTGGCACGGAGTCCAGTGGCATGGTTATGGGGGCCTCATTTTATGCTCCCTTCTGGAGGAACAGCTATGAGGTCTGGAGGGTAGCCTATGACGAGGTTATCTGGCGCTGGCAGGGTGTGGCTTATGGCTTATGCTAATATTAGAGTTAATTATAATTTGGGACACTTCGGAGCCTTGTATTGCTCCCCAATTCAGAATATTCTTTAGCTCCTTTTGCCCAGGCTGAGCCTACTGGACTCCAATCAATAGTTTTTCCATAAGAGGAATCAATCTAGATTCTAGCTTTTTCTCCTTTACATCGTTTCCAATATATCCAGTTTTCTAATTCAATAACTTTAGGGAGTTCACATAGGAGGCAGAGAGTTCACATAGGAGGCAGAGAGTTCACATAGGAGGTAGAGTATCATAACTTTCACTTCCAGTATCCAGAAATCCATTTGCTGCGAGCAATAACAATGGCTTTTTTTTTTAAGCAATGGCTTTTTATCAGATTCAGTAGAATTGTGATATTCAGCCATTCAGTACTGCGTGTGTGTTTTTAAGCAATGACTCCCGTTGCTAGTGCAGATAGGCATCCCTTCCACCCTGATAACATATTCAGGAAAATTTGTGCCTTCTTCTTTGGGTTTGATTAGGTCTCTACCATCAGCCTGGCACCAAGTCTGGTGGCACGGCTATGGGGTCCTCATGTTATGTTCCCTTCTGGGAGAAGTAGCCCTGTGATCTGGATGCTGGCTGATGACGAGATTATCTAGCGCTGGCAGGAGGTGGCTTCTGGGAGTGACCCCTGTGTCACTGAAGACTGGGGGAAACAGGCAGAGGATCTCTGCTCCTGGGTCCTGTTGAGCCCAGAATCCAAGTTCACAAAGTTCCACATTACCTGAGTTCCTTGGGACTTCACTCATGCGTGAGACTCAGCCCGAGTGAGAGGGGAGTGGCCAGAAGCATGGTGGTGGTTGGGTTGTGGAGGTCGACTGCCGGGCTGGGTCCCACAGGAGTAGGGGGCGGAATGAGAGAGACAGGCCCATCCCCTATCCCTGGAGGCCTGGAGTTTGCTGTCACTGAAACTGCATACCTGCACTTCTCATTGGGTTCTGGATGTTGGTGGCCCCTGGGATTTTTAGGGGGCAGGTGGGACTCTGGAGGTCATGCCCACAAACTGCCTCTGGCTGCTACTTAAGCTCCTTAATGGTCATGATCCAGAGATACACAAAAGAATTTCTGAACTGAGCAGCTCTCTGCCTTCTCCCCATCCTAATTATCTAAAACTTTAGAATTCCAGGAACACACAGCCACTTTTGTGGCCGAATGGCATTGTACTATTCATAACAAGCAATACAAAAGAGAGTATGAGGGAAATTGTCTGCCATAGAGGCAGGGGGAGGGGTGGGACGGGGGCGGGTATACTGGGGACATTGGTGGTGGAAGATGTGCACTGGTGGAGGGTTGGGTGTCCTATCATTGTATGACTGAAACTCAAACAGGGAAGCTTTGTAACTGTATCTCACGGATTCAATGATTTAAAAAAATAATAAATAAAATTACCATTCTGAAAATAAAGTAATGTGGAGTTCATGCCAAATTCAATTAGCTGAATCAATGGCTGAATAAATACCAGTACCCCTACAAAAAGAGGGAGAGAGAGAGACTGAGAGAGAGAAGAGAGAGAGAGAGAGAGAGAGAGAGAAAGAAATAAACAAGCCTTAAAAAAATTAAGTGAAATAAATGTCAGAAAATCAACTTACAGCTTTTCTAATTTAAGATTCATCATGAGGATGTTTTGAACTGCTGCAAGTGGCACTTGTGTTGCTCCCATGTCTCTGAGGGAGAAAGCACAAGCATGATGTGAATCCAAATACAGAAGCTCTAGAGTTAAATAGATGAGATAAATGAAGTGATAACTTTGATTCTGGCTTTGCTGTAAATCCAGGTCAACTGTTTGCTGTAGACTATAATTCCAGAGAGCTCTTGCTGATAAAAGCCTTTTCTATCATCAAATTAATGACACTTTGGAGAATAAAAAAATTTCCTTCCTTCCTTCCTTCCTCCCTCCCTCCTTCCTTCCTTCTCCCTCCCTCCCTCCCTCCTTCCTTTTTCCCTCCCTCTCTCCTCTCCTTCCCTCCCTCCTTCCCTCCCTCCTTCCTTCCTTCCTTCCTTCCTTCCTTCCTTCCTTCCTTCCTTCCTTCCTTGTCCGACTTCTAAATTGCATCTACTCCTTTCAATGATTCTTTTTCATGTGAGCTGCGGGTGGCCTTGGATTTTGGCCACATCTGATAGTACATGGGGGATATGTTGGGCACTGTACTTGTGGGTTACTCTGAGTAGAGTTCTGGGGAACACATAAGGGGTCAGAGGTTGAATCCAGGCCTCCAAGCAAGCAGTGCATGGGCTCCAACCACTCACCTATCTGGTCCTCTTTTCTTTACTTTCTTTTTTCAATAATGTGTCCATTATTACTTGTTACTTTCTGAATAAATAATACTTCTACACGCATCTGTATGTTTCTTATCTATATGTACTCAACATAGCTCTTTTCCTCTGTTGGCTGTTGCCCATGTCATTCTTTCTTAATCTTTTCCTTTGAGAATAACTGTCATTTCAATAATCCAGTGTTAAAATTAAAATTATAACTTTTAAATTCAATGCAAAACACTCTATCTTTGACAAAAGTGGAGAAAAATAAAGACAGCAAATCATAGCAGAAACCATATAAGCTACAAACTTATTACAATACTTACAGATATTTTAATGCTGGCAATTTAAAAAGATAAAAATCTTCAATAGTTGTTAGGGGATTATGGCTGAGAATTCTAAAAAAAGAATTAAAATTATATGCATAATCAGTATGTAGCATTAAAATTTATATTTAATTTATTGGCATGAAAAGGTAAAGGTAAAGGTAAAGGCCCTCCCGTTGATCGTCGATTTGCTCGAGCGGGCCCAGTAACGTCTCCATTGGAGACTTTGTTGTTACTGTGTCTGGCATATCGAATACTCTCGGTAGCTTGCCGGGCTCTCCGAGAGGGGCAGAGGAATCGAACTCGGGTCGGCCATGTTGGTCGCTTGTAAGGTGAACGCCCTACCCACTGTGCTATCGCTCCAGCCATTGGCATGAAATTTGAAGGTGAAAAAACATTATTTTCTGTGATTATTTATAATCACGCTTAGAATCCATAAAGCATTCTTTTTTTTTTCTTTTTGGGTCACACCTGGCGATGCACAGGGGTTACTCGTGGCTCATGCGCTTAGGAATTACCCCTGCTGGTGTTCGGGGGGAACATATGGAATGCTGGGAATTTAACCCGTGTCAGCCGCGTGCAAGGCAAACACCCTACCCGCTGTGGTATTGCTCCAGCCCCAAGCATTCTCCCTTTGAGAAACACCCAAGTCTCTAGATGACAAAGTGAAGGGGAACCGGGGGGGGGGGGGGAGAAAATAAATGTAGAGCAAAGAAAAAATATGCTGACAAATTTTTCCAAGTTGAAAACTCTAGGAATAGGGACCAAATAGAACAGCAAGTGGGGCACTTGCCTTGCATGCAGCCCACTTGTGTTTCATTCCTGGAACCTTACACAGGCCCTGGAACACACCAGGAGTGATCCCTGAACACAGCGTCAGGAGTAAGCGCTGGGCACCACTGGGCATGTCTCCCCATCAACCCCAAAGAAGAAATAAAAACCTAGGAGTGATGATGTCTGCAGAAGTCCTTGCTCTGCAGCAAATATTATTTCTAATGGATGCCTCTACAATTCAAAATGTTTCTTACACCCTGAGAAATTCAAACTACTTCATGACAACACACCCAGCTAAAGATTAAAATAGGGTCAATCCTTGGTTTTGGACAAAGAAGACATGGTCAATGGAAGAGGAGCTGTTAGAAGCTGTCTTCTTACCAGTCATTCCCACAGAGATCTTTGTGCCCAGACCTTTGTCACGCTGTATGTGATCACGGACTCACCTGTCAGTCTCCTGGACTTTCAGCTTCTTGAATGCCAGGGTCACCTGACTGTCACTGGTCTGACAATATCGGGTATTTACTAGATACTTCAGAAATAACATTATGGATATATTGGTCAAATGAACCAGTTCCTGCCCTCCCTCCCTCAGTTCCTCTCTCTTTTCTTTCTTTCTTTGGTTTGTGGGTCACACCCAGGAATGCTCAGGGATTACTCCTGGTGGTGCTTAGGGGACCATATGGAATGCCAGGCATCGAACCTTGGTCAGCCGCCTGCAAAGCACGCACCTTTCCTGCTATATTATCACTCCAGTACCAGAAGCAGTTCATTTTTGACAAAAGATTTTGTTCCAAGATGCTAGAATGAATTTTCTTCTTTTAAAAACATGCAAACTCTTTAAAACAAGCAAAGAAATACACAGGAGGGAAAAAAAAACGGAAAGAAATTTTCAGTAAACTCTATTCAAGAAACATTGGCATACCCTTGCAGGATAGATAGATAGATACATAGATAGATAGATATAGATACAGATATATATATATATATATATATATATATATATATATATATATATACGCCACGCTCCAGGCTGCTTTCCAGATGCTCAGGCCAAGCCTCACGCATGAGTGTAGCCCCACAGAACCAGGTGAGGTGGGACTTTGTGACCTTGGACTCCAGACTCAATGGGGCCCGGAAACAGAGATCCTCTGCCTGCTTCCCCCAATCTCTGGAGACCCAGGGATCATGCCCATAATACCCACCCTGCAGGTGCCAGATAAATACCTCATCTGCTGACCTCCACTACGCAGCTGCCCCCATGCTGCAGGCCGCTTTCTGGACAGTGTGGCCACAAAGCGGCATGCAACACAGCATAAGACACTTAATACCCATTTTCCAAAATTACTGCACCACATTTGATGGGGTTCAAATATGGTGTGAACTATGGGAATGCCTGTAACGGTGATTAGAGGCCTCCCTAAAAGCCTCCATCCCTCTCAGAGAGCCTGGCAAGCTACAGAGAGTATCCCGCCCACACGGCAGAGCCTGGCAAGCTCCTGCCGACCTCGCACGTGAGTGTAGCCTCACAGAAGCAGGTGAGGTGGGACTTTGTGACCTTGGACTCCAGGCACGTACCCGTGGCATATTTGATATGCCAAAAACAGTAAAAACAATGGGCCTCATTGCCCTGACCTGAAAGAGCCCCCAATACGGCAGTGTTAATAAGGATAAACAAAGAGAGGCTGATAAAATCTCAGGGCCGAACTAGGCTGCCAAAACGAAGGACTAAAATGACTTTACTTTCAACGAACGTACGCTAGCATCCGAAGCACCCATCAAGGACCTGATGGTGCAATCGCAGATTAAGTATGACATCATTGGTCTGACCGAGATGAGAAGGCATCGATCACATCATGCCATTTACAACACTGGAGAAGAACTGTTCCTCGGAACATGTGACAATAGAGGCATCGGTGGTGTTGGTGTCCTGGTCAACATGAACTTGGCCATGAGCATTGATTCATATGAATGCCTAACAACCCAAATCAGACGATTATGCTTGAATAGATGTGGCTCACTGCTGGCAGTTTCCATCTTCATCGTCTATGCACCAGCATCCAACTACGATGAAGAAGGTATTGAGAAGTTCTACATGGAGCTGGGGAAGTTCTATAAAGAAGACCACACCTCCTACAAGATCATTGTAGGTTATTTTAATGCCAAGATAGGACTGAGAAGGTTGCCCAAAGAACTCCACATCGGGACCAATGGCCTAGAATGGAACGAACAGGGTGAGAGACGGTCTGAGTTCATCATGTTGACCAAGACCATACATGGTAACTCACAGTTCCAGAAGGCCAAATTCTAAACATTGGACATGGGAGTCTCCTGGTGGACAGTTCCACAGTGAAATTGACTACATCATTTTCAATGGACTGTTTTGCCTGACTGATGATGCTGTTGTCCCAAAATTCCAAAACGGATCGGACAACCATCTCCTTCATGCAAAATTCTACTTTATGGAGCAAGGAGAAGGGACTGCAAAGTTTAAGAAGAGAACTTCCAGAATGACCACCAAACGGGAGCTCTTTGGCACTATTGAGGCAACGTAGGAAGATGCCGTCGCTGACATCAACGAGGAATCCAATTGACTGGTTCAGCACCTCCATGACTGCTCAAGGAATGCCAAGAGTGGGAAAGTCACAAACAGATGCCTGTCTTAGGAAACTCTTGAGCTCATTTGCCAACGTGGTTTGCAGCAAGCCTCTGGCAATCACAAGCTAATGTCCGAGCTCGCAAAGCTGTGCAGAAAAGCGATAAAGGAAGACCTCAAAGAGAGAAGAGCAATAGTGTTGTCTGATGCGGCAGAAGCTGGGAAAAATATTCGCAACACCTGCCTGTCCTTCGCCAACTATAAGTAAGACCAAGATGACTGCCCTCCGATGTCCTGATTGATCTATCACATCTTCCAGAAGGGAAATGGAGAAGATTGTTCACAACTTCTACTTGGATCACTTCAACAGCCATGTCCAAGTGCCCACATACCAAATTCCACAGGATGGATATGTCGTTCCCAACGTCCTCCTTTCCGAAATCCGACACACCATTTTGTTGGTAAAGAAGTGTACAGAACCTGGCCCAGACAAGGTCAGACCCAAACACCTGAAGAATCTGACACCAGTACTGGTCAATACACTGGCTTGGCTCTTCACACTCTACCTATCTGGATGCAAGGTTCCTTCCCAATGGAAAACCAGCAGGACCATTCCGTTGTACAAGAAGGGAGACATCCACGACATTGGCAACTATCGCCTGATCTGCCTATTGTCCGCCATCTACAAGCTGTCATCCTGAATAGGATTGGCAGAACACTAGATGGACAACCATGCGTGCAAGCCGAGTTCCGAAAGAGATTCAGCATGATCGACCATATCCACACTACGCTCACTGAGATTTTGCAAGAGTTTAAGATGCCAAAGATGCCACTCTGCCTAACGTTCATCGATTTAAAAAAGGCCTTTTATTCTGTTGAGACTGACGTGGTCATCGAAGCCCTAGCCCAACAGGGCAGTCAAACTCAGTACATCAGGATCCTCTGTGGCTGTATTACGGATTCACCACTAGGATCTCACCATTCTACAAGAAAGTGATCATCGATGTTAAGAGAGGGGTTTGGCAGAGCGATACCATTTCACTGACACTCTTCAGTGCCACCCTCAAGAACGTCATGTGATGACTGGAATGGGAAGGAATGGGAGTAAAGATATACAGTCAGCAACTGCACCACCTCTGCTTCGCTGATGACATCGTTCTAATAACAGCAAACATTAACCAAGCATCACAACTGCTGGACGACTTTGACCGTGAGCATGAAAAGGTCAGACTGCAGCTGAACCTCACAAAGACAATGTTCATGAAAAATGGACTAGTTCCTGGCAGTTATGTATACCTAGGTCGAGAACATAACAAGACGAACAACCTGGCACCTGAGCTGCACAGGAGGAATAGAGCGGTGTGGAACACCTTCAAGAACGTTGAAGAAATAGCTAAGAGGACTAAGAACATCTGGCTCCATGGACATTTCTTCGACTCCACCGTTCTTCCTACACTAACATACACCTCAGAGACCTGGGACCTACGAAAACAGGATGAGAACGCTATTTGGGTCTCCCAAAGAGGAATCAAAAGAGCTATGCTTGGAGTATCACGCTTCACTCAAGTGAGAGAAGGAATCTGGAGATCCGACTTCCGTCAATGATCGAGAATCAGGGACACTGTCTCATTTGCCAAGGCGTCAAAAATCAGATGGGCAGGACACATAATGCGATTTGAAGATGACTGCTGGACCAGAGCCGCTACCGACTGGATTCCACGGGATGTCACGAGAATGCCTGGGAGGCTGGAGAGATAGCACAGCGGGTTGGGCATTTGCCTTGCACGCGGCTGACCTGGGTTTGATTCCCAGCATCCCATATGGTCCCCTGAGCACTGCCAGGAGTAACTACTCCTGAGTGCAGAGCCAGGAGTAACCCCTGTGCATTGCCAGGTGTGACCCAAAAAGCAAAAAAAAAAAAAAAAAACACAACGATTGGCCGCCCAATATGGGCATTCCTAAATAAACTAGAAATTGAGCTTCCATATGACCCCAAAATACCACTTCTGGAAATATATTCCAAGGGTACAATAAAGCACAGTAGAAATGACATCTGCACCTATATGTTCATTGCAGCATTGTTCACAATAGCCAGAATCTGGAAACAACCTATGTGCCCGAGAATAGATGACTGGTTAAAGAAACTTTGGTACACCTGCACAATGTAATACTATGCAGCTGTTAGGAAAGATGAAGTCATAAAATTTGCTTGTAAGTGGAAGGTCATGGAGAGTATCATGCTAAGTGAAATGAGTCAGAAAGAGAGGGACAGACATAGAATGGCTGCACTCATTTGTGGAATATAAAATGAGACTGACACCCAAGGGCAGTAGAGACAAGGGCCAGAAAGATTGCTTCATAGTTGGTAGCCTATGTCATGAGCTGGGGGAAAAGGCAGCTGGAATAGAGAAGGGATCACTAAGTCAATGATGGTTGGAGGAATCGTTCGTGATAGGAGATGTGTACTGAAAGTACACAAAAAATCAAATGTGATGGTCTCTCAGTATCTATATTGTAAATCATAATGCCCCAAAGTAGAGAAAGAGTATGGGGAAAATTGTCTGCTATAGAGGCAGGGGAAGGGTTGGGATTGTGGAAGGGGGAGATACTGGGGACATTGATGGTAGAAAGTGTGCACTGGTGGAGGGATGGGTGTTCGATCATTGTATGACTGAAACTCAAAGATGAAAGCTTTGTAACTGTAGATCACGGTGATTCAATTCAAAAAACAACTCTCAATAACTTTGTAAATTGTGGTTCTTTAAGTATTTTTTTAAAAAGAGATGTGCACACAGTGAACTTCATATTTGTCCCCCAACCACGCAGCTTACCTGAACAAATATGGATACTTAGTTTGGGATAGACCTCACTGTCCTCTTGCTAGGGACCACAGAATCTCTAGTGGCTTCCAGCCCAGGCCACTGTGGCTGAGCAGATGGCTCTCTGCATGTGCGCATGGGGTGGAGTTCAGTCTCAGGAAAAGCAAGACCCCAAAAGGCACATGAATCCACCTGAAATTCAGGCAACGAAGGTCTTTGCTGCTCTTTGATATAAAAGAGAAACGGTGCGCAAGAACCACGCTGAGAAGTGGCACCCCTGACAAGCACAGGTGTGAGCTCCGCTCCTAGGACGTTCTTACACAAAAGTAGAAGAGCGACCCCTGGTGGTCATGTGTGCGAGTCTCCTGCCCCCCAAAAGGACAGAGGCCTTCAGCAAAGCGCCTGGCCAGAGGCCAAGCGCCTGGCCCTGATGTGGGATTTGAATATGGGAGCATCACAGCCAGGGCTGTGTATGACCCTCAGACATTTTGCAACAATAAAGAGGAGGAAAGCTAAACATGTTGGCGGGGGTTGGGGGTTGTTGGGAGACTACAGGGTGTGGCTGGACCACATCTGGGTGGTCCTCGGGAATGGCCCCTGGCAGTGCTCTGGCAGCAGTACTAAGTTTAAACAGAAGATGTCTCCTTGCAAAGATGGGAGGAAAAGATGCACTTGGGAGACTAGAGTAGTTGCTGAATGTGATGAACTCCTCAACTTTCCCACCAGTCACCCCTAAACCATTCCAAGGTCCTGAGCGGCCTTCATCTTTAAGGTAGAAGCTTCTGAACTAGGAGAAGCTGCTGCCAGGAGTTCAGAACATAACCCCAAATGATAACAATGCCTTCGAGTAAGCTCTTGTGTGGACACTTTATCTAAAGACAGGTCATTACGCCTTGTGGCGGGGAGAGAGTGAGGGCTTCGCCCTGACCACAGCTCCGTCTGCCTTCACAGTGCAGCTCCCCACCTCACTGATCATCTCCACAGTGGGGTCACGTGGTCAGTGGGAACAAGTTTTGGGTTTCCTCTGTTCTATCTTAGTTCTTATGTCTTGGCAAAATACTGAAGTTCCACAAACAAGCCAGAGTGTCCACATGCTCTGTCTGAGTACGGCAGCGCCTTTGCACTTTGTCAAGTCTTCAGTTGCTACCATCATGGAACTTGTATCGTTCGAACCGACGAAATGACTAAAAGAATTGTTTAAACGAGCCAGCAGTCTAGACCTGTGTAGGTGAACGAAGAAACACTTGAAAGTCAGAAGGAGAAAAAAAAGTTACTTGGGACCAGAGCAATCGTACAGCAGGTAGGACGTTTGCCTTGCACACAGCTGACCTGGGTTTGATCCCTGGTATCCCATATGGTCCCCCAGGCACCACCAGGAGTAATCGCGGAGAGGAGAGCCAGGAACAACCTCTGAGCATGGTGGTGTGGCCCATAAACATAAGCAAAAGGAAAAAAAACAAAACTGAACATTTAGGATTAGCAAACACTGTTGGATTTCCATAACATACTTCATTCCTGATTTCATCTGTAAGAGATATGATTAGGACCCTTTCAAAAACAATGGTCAATTCTCAAAAATTTAGAAATTTAGCTCCCATTTGACCCAGCAATACCACTCCCAGGAATATATCCCAGAGAGGCAAACAAGCATAGCCGTAGTGACATCTGCACTTGTTTGTTTATTGCAGCACTCTTTACAATAGCCAGAATCTGGAAAAAACCTGAGTGCCCGAGAACAGATGACTGGTTAAAGAAACTTTGGTACATCTACACAATGGAGTACTATGCAGCTGTTAGAAAAGATGAAGTCATGAAATTTACATACAAGTGGTACTACATGGAAAGTATCATGCTAAGTGAAAGGAGTCAGAAAGAGAGGGACAGACATAGAAAGACTGCATTCATCGGGGGAACATAAAGTAACAAGCAAAATAGGAGACTAACACCCAAGAATAGCTGAGGTAAGTACCAGGAGGTTCACTCCAAGGCTTGGAGGCCAGCCACACATGCTAGGGGAAAAGGTAGCTCAGATAGAGAAGGGAGCACCAAATAAAGGATTTTGGAAGGATCCTCCCAGGATGGGAGATGCATGCTGAAAGTGGACTATAGACCAACATGATTGCCACTCAATGCCTCTTTTGCAAACCACAGCACCCAAAAGGAGAGAGAGAACAAAGGGGAATGCCCTGTCACAGAGGTAGGGTGGGATGGGGGACATAGGGGGTGGGAGGGATACTGGGATCCGTGGTGGTGGAAAATGGGCACTGGTGGAGGGATGGGTACTCGATCATTGTATACCTGAAACCCAAGCACAGAAATCTGTAAGTCTACAACTGTACCTCATGGTGTTTCACTAATAAAAGTTTTTTTTAAAAAATGGCATCTTATAAATATTCTGGCAATTTATGGAAAATTTATTAATGTAGTTGCAAATTATTATGGCATACTGTAGGTGACCTGTTACTCATTCAACTGATAATGTGTTCACCTCTCAGTGTTTATTAATATTATAGATGCTTCATTCAAGAAACTCACTGAATGATAACTACCCGGAATCCACGAAGAATCAAGGCTTTGTGGGCCCTGAATTTTATATAGTTTACTAAAACCCTGCTTAACAAAATAAATGAAATGCAAAATTATGAATATAAAAATTGCTGGGATCTTCCCCGAGATCTTGCAAGTAAGGTTTGGAGTTCAGCTTCCTCATCAATTCACCTCAGCTGGGCCTGTTTTCTTTTGTGCTTAGGTTGATTACATCTGACGGGTCCTCAGCCCACTGAGCTCTCTCTCTGGCTCTCATCTCGAGCTCTTCCCAGGTATATTTAATGCAGGGAGTAAATCATGATCAACCCAGCTTCTAATCAACCCAGTCATTTGTCAGATAGGCCATAAAGTGACGTAACTGAAGGACTAGCATCCCTGGCCTTTGGAAAGAGATGTAACAGCTTTTTTTTCCTTGTTGTTTTTGGGCCACACATGGCAGGGTGCTCAGGCCTTACTCCTGGCTAAGCTCAGGAAGACCCTGTGGGGTGGTGAGGCTTAAACCCAGGTCATCCATGTGCAACGCAAGCCACGCATCCACGGTAATTGTGCTCCAGTCACAGAGTTTTGATCACACAGGCAAATTGTACCTGAAAGGAATGAGCTTGGTCATTTAGAAAAATTAGGACCCAAAGAAAGGAGCCTACCCCCCAAAGCATTCGGGCCCCAACACATTCGGTGCTGGGGTGGGTAGTGCCATCACTGGTGTTTGGGGGTCACTTGGTGCAGTGCTGGTGAACCATGTCGTGCAGGGGCTTGACCCTCGGGCTCCAGCACTAAAGCATGCACTATCTCCCCAGACTCCATGACAATCTGTTGAGCTGACCGAATTGGTCGTAGGAGCTAGTTCTATTTAAATCACATGACAGGGATGATCATTTCTTTCCAGGTATCTCTGATTCTTTCATTACCTTTTTCTCTCATTTCAGAGTAAAATTTCAGTATCTCTGTATTTCTGTCCTCCCGTTGTTCATGGATTTGCTCGAGCGGGCCCAGTAACGTCTCCATTTTGAGACTTGTTGTTACTGTGTTTGGCATATTGAATACGTCACGGGTAGCTCACCAGGCTTTGCCGTGCGGGCGAGATACTCTCGGTAGCTTGCCGGGCTTTCCGAGAGGGGCGGAGGAATCGAACCTGGCTCGGCTGGGCTGGCTGTGCACAAGGCAAACGCCCTACCGCTGTGCTGCAATGCAAATCAATCATCACCTTCTCCATTTTCAATTTGTTGGGTTTTCTTCTCATTTTGGGGGGGGCACATTCTGAGGTGTGAATGGGGGTCACTCCTGGCAGTGCAAAGCGTGGACTCCAGCTCTTTGAGCTGTCTCCTCAACCTCATTCATCATGAGTCTTTCTTAGTATACCACCCACCGTTATCTCCAGTGTCATCCCGCTATCTTGTTACCCTGCCGTCTGGACTAGCAGTGGGGCTCTCATGCTTTCCCACCAGCATCTGTCTTCTTTCCTTCAGTATTTAAGGTTCTTGGTGACAAACACCCTGCTTTCTTCTTCTGTATAGACAGGCCTGACGCTCAGAAGAAATGTCACTCTGTGAATGCTCTTGAATGTCTTAACTTTTATGAACTATGATGCGTTTCCCCGCCCCCAACCCCCACCGTCTCCTATAAAACTATACCGAAACTGAGGTTCTTATGATGCCTGGTATAATAAAATGCTTAGTAAAAATGCGGCATTAAAACAATGAGGTAACTATTATCTCTAAGCCTGCTCCTTACTAAACTGGTCTTCCGGGGAGTCAACTCAGGTCTATACCCATGAAGAATCACCGAGCTGCCTTCCTGCCCTACCTTCATCGAATCTGCAGGAAACTGTGTAAAACTGGATTTCTGAAACACAAGCAGGTGAAGACTCGTTTTCAAAGGAGGATCTTCCGCTTGAGTACAGAATTTCCTTTATGTCTCTGAACTTTGATCTGCTTGTGTCACATCAAATCAGAGAAATCAGAGAGAACTTTTCACCCAAAGGGTATAAAACCACAGACTTCTTACAGACGAGTAATCAGAAAAGTAAGTATAATGAAATTAGACAACAGCAACGTATTTTTGATGAATACTTTTCACTCAGTCTGACGTAACACAAACGCTTCTGGGGTCAGAGAGATAGTTTCAGAGATAGAGCACATGTCTGCCATGTATAAGGCCCAGAGTTTGATTCCACCGCACCACAGAACTCCAGGTGCCATACATGGCCTCCTTCTAGGTCAGCTGGCCAGTGTGATGCCAGTTTTGCCAGGAGTGATCCTGGTCCCTCCCCAGCACTGCCAGGTGTGAAGACTATTGAACGTCTTTACCATAGCTTTTTCCACCTTTTGCCCTAGCTCAAAGGTTTATACTGAGCACAGTGAATTCAATTTATATATATATCATTTTTTTCTTCAAAATAATGTTCGAGATTCTTAGGAGGGAAATATGCTAAGACAGACGTTCAGGAACTCTTCTGCTTCACCATGTAAAAGAAGCTACCAGCTATGAACGAATCCATAACTTTCCTTCCCTGCCAACTCCCAGTAAAAACTGCTATATCTAGTTCTTCCCAGCTCTTTGTTGCATACATTTAAGTGGTTAGGAACTTTGCACATGAACAGGAACCAAAGTTGGAATTAAACTGGGAATTTAAAGCGCTGCACCAGTGGGAATCACAAGACAATGCTAACGGATGCCTTTCTGTTAGTGCTCATGCCAATCATCAGTAACAGGTAAAAGCAAAGCATGCCATGCGCCATGCAAATCTCTTGGCCTCTTCGTTCCTTAGTTTCCTCATTTGAAAAAAGGGACTGATCTCAAGACACACTTGTTAGAGTTCACACTGGCCTTATGCCACTTAGCTAATAATAACTGTACGATGAGGTTATGCAGTTTTATTATATATATATTTATCTGCTTTTTCACTTACATTTTGTGTAAAAACTGCATTTCATGCCAGGACTGAAACGTT